>NC_140627.1:1582500-2210000 GCF_057382275.1 Copadichromis virginalis
CCAGATCTCAGCTGGTGTCGGGGCTTTTGTCATTTCTCAGTATCCCACTCGTTGAACGTGTGGATTGGATATGTTGTTACCGACGTCTGGTGAGAATTTCATGTCAATATAAAGCACCAAATCACAGTCGCGGGCTGCCTGGGGGGCGGGCAGACACGCGGGGCAAAAAGGTGAACCAAGAAGTTGTGGATTTCTGTTTAAACACAGACTGCAGGTGAAATTACTGCGGCTCTGCTTGTTTTCATGGCCGAGTCCGGATCGTGAGTCTCCATCCTTACTGTGTCAGCTGTTGGATTTCTGGGAACATCTCCACTAAAGTTTAATATTAACATCGATCTCACGAGCCATAATTGAATCAGTATTGATGCAAGCGTTCCTCTTTCTTCTGTTTTTTTCTTCCTGCTGCTGCTTCGAGCCTGACAGACATTTTGGTCACAGAGAGGAACTAATGATTGTACGGCTGTTTAAAGTGTCCCAGTTTGCCATTATATTGAAGTAGTGTGCAAACAGAAGAACTCCCGTAAGAGGAATGCAGGCACCAATAATAAACCTTTGCCTGCTGTGACAAGTCAACATGAGAAACGTCTGTTAGCTGCAATAAAAGACCATTAGCACCAGCTAATGTCAGCTCAAGCTGCTAGCTGTGAGCACAGAGGGCTACCGAAGTCCTCGAGCCGAGGCTGTTTGTTTCCCCTCTGTCAACAGTGAATAATGTCACTCTCTGCACTGACGCATTGTTTGTAGTCTCCTCTTTCAAATCTTTACATCGCAGATTTTGGGGTGGATACTGCACACCAGAGGACGTCTCACTTTACTGGGAAATGGTTGCATCAGTATAGAAAGAGCTGCGCGGGTTCATTGCAGCCTGTTGCCAAATATCCCAGAGTCCAAACGTTATTGGACAGATGCACATAAAAAATACCCCAAATCTGTAAACTTTGTTGTTGCTGCTTCGGCCACGTTGTGATGTTGTCCTTCTGAATGATGACATGTCAACATAGACTGGAACAGCTGTGTGATCACCCTGCTGATGCCGGCGTGCCTCAGCGATAGCACCGCTACGTTCGACAGACGAGGGGGGGCTGTGACTCCTGAGCCGCTCCTTTAATTCTTCACACTTTCTATTATTTATTTATTTCTTTTTAGAGAGGTTGACCTTTCATGCTTCCACAGAACTTTATTTCACAAAGCTGCTGGGTTTCTTTTGGGCCTGACCTTTCTGTTGCTAATAGAGTCAGTCAGCGATGTAAGAGGCAGGTACCGTGAAAGCTCTGTGGTGACGCGCAGTTTAATCTGGGAAAGAAAAGCGTCTGCTGAAGATGTTTCATCCCAGAAGCTTCTTCAGTTCTACTGATGAGCAACTGGTGGAGAGTCCCAGATTCAAACCCTGTGGGAGTGGCCCCCCCCAGAGGGTCACGGACCCCCTATTGATCCTCTACGTAATCACACGAGCCAAGCTGTGAAACAGGTGTGGGTCACAATCAGCCAAGGTTTCACCAACCGTCTGCCATCTACAATCCACCCACTCACATCCTTCTGACCTCAGCGAATCAGGTGGCAGGGTGGGGCCAGGTTGGCTGATTGTGTGAAATGGAAGCATGTCAGAATAATGTTTTATTCTGGTGCTCGTGCAAATAGTTTAAAAAACATCATGTCTTCACGTATCGTTCTCAAACATGAACGAACCTCAGCGTAACATCTTCTTTGTCATCCACTCATCGTCTTTGAGCTCATTTGACATTTTGAAGGTGGACTAGTTTTCAAAGGCACGCGTTGTACCTGTGCTGTCTTGTACACAGCTCAACCTTAAAACACTTAAAAAAGGCTACACGGAGCATTGTTCCAAATTGTCATAAGAATAGTCAAATACAGCTTTTGCAGCGATGGCGGCCTCTGCCCGCGTTAATGCGTCCGTGGTGTTGTTCAGTAGAAAAGGTGTACGCAGCTTTTCAGTCAGCCTGTGTACCTGGTGAAGCGTCGACTGCACAGATATCATTTTTGTGCAAATGACGCTGAGCCACTGTTTTAAATTGTAACTCCTCAACCTGCTGACTGCCGAGAGTTGCAGGAAGCTTTTATGGTAGCAGACGAGTTGTGCAGTGAGTCAGTGAATGCATGCTGTCAGCTCTTTAAATGAAAGCACTGAATGTTTTTATGTTGCTCACCATTTACGCTGACTGTGTTTTGATGCTGCAGGTGCTGGATGATCCATCGGAGGACAACCTTCACATGGGTATGCACGTCTTTGTTTTATGTGTCCAGATACTTTTGCTCTGTTCTTGCCCTGTGTCTGTAAGCCTGTGGCGTTCGATGCGTATGGCGCCGACAAGTGTACGTGTCATTTATTCAGAGATGGTCGTTTCCCTGCAGACCTGCTTAGGGCTGGCGCGTTATGCAGAAGCTCTCCATCAGCAGTGCCGCAGTCAGGCTGTAGAGTAATACGCAGCCTGGTGGCAGCAGCGGTCACAAACAGGCCGAATGAACAAAAGAATGAAATATTTGGTCTCACGTGTTCGTGTTTCCTTCTCCCCCTGTTTCTGACAGTGTTTGAGCTGATGCGTAAGGGGTGAGTAGAGAACCCGTCCTTCTGTCTCTAAATAATTTAAGGCTCACCCACCCACCTTCTCCTCCTCATTTCTCCACCCTTCATCCCTGCCTCGATCACTGCTGCGCTCTTCTTTCATTACTCTGAGCCGTACGGCCGTTTGTTCCACCTCAGGCTTCAAAGGGATTCGTCATTTTCTTGGGTTTTCAGTTCTTGGCGCTGAAAGCGTTTCACATCCTCATGCATGAGCCGCTCCTTGCTACAGTGCTAAAGACATTATGATGCACAACCTTTTGCTGTTATAACCAAATTGGAGTTGAAGGGGACGGCTGGTATCATCCACATGTGCACGTCCTTCTCAAAAAAACTAGCATGTTGTGATAAAGTGCATTATTTCCTGTAATGTACTGATAAACATTAGACTTTCACATATTTTAGATTCATTACACGCACCTGAAGTAGTTCAAGCCTGTCATTGTTTTAATATTGATGGTTTTGGCATACAGCTCATGAAAACCCAAAATTCTTATCTCAAAAGATTAGCATATTTCATCCGACCAATAAAAGAAAAGTGTTTTAATACAAAAAGAGTCAACCTTCAAATAATTATGTTCAGTTATGCACTCGATGCTTGGTCAGGAATCCTTTTGCAGAGATGACTGCTTCAGTGCGGCGTGGCATGGAGGCAACCAGCCTGTGGCACTGCTGAGGTGTTATGGAGGCCCAGGATGCTTCGATGGCGGCCTTAAGCTCATCCAGAGTGTCGGGACTTGCGTCTCAACTTTCTCTTCACAATATCCCACAGATGCTCTATGGGGTTCAGGTCAGGAGAGCTGGCAGGCCAATTGAGCACAGTAGTACCATGGTCAGGAAACCATTTACCGGTGGTTCTGGCCCTGTGAGCAGGTGCCAGGTCGTGCTGCAAAATGAAATCTTCATCTCCATAAAGCTTTTCAGCAGATGGAAGCATGAAGTGCTCCAAAATCTCCTGATAGCTGCATTGACCCTGCCCTTGATAAAACACAGTGGACCAACACCAGCAGCTGACATGGCACCCAGACCATCACTGACTGTGGGTACTTGACACTGGACTTCAGGCATTTCCCTCGCCCCAGTCTTCCTCCAGACTCTGGCACCTTGATTTCCGAATGACATGCAAAAGTTGCTTTCATCCGAAAACAGTACTTTGGACCACTGAGCAACAGTGCAGCGCTGCTTCTCTGTAGCCCAGGTCAGGCGCTTCTGCCGCTGTTTCTGGTTCAAATGCGGCACCTGTAGCCCATTTCCTGCACACGCCTGTACACGGTGGCTCTGGATGTTTCTACTCCAGACTCAGTCCACTGCTTCCGCAGGTCCCCCAAGGTCTGGAATCGGTCCTTCTCCACAATCTTCCTCAGGGTCCGGTCACCTCTTCTCGTTGTGCAGCGTCTTCTGCCACACTTTTTCCTTCCCACAGACTTCCCACTGAGGTGCCTTGATACAGCACTCTGGGAACAGCGTATTCGTTCAGCAATTTCTTTCTGTGTCTTACTCTTGAGGGTGTCAGTGATGGCCTTCTGGACAGCAGTGAGTCTTAGCCATGATTGGGGTTTTGAGTAATGAACCAGGCTGGGAGTTTTTAAAGGCCTCAGGAATCTTTTGCAGGTGTTTAGAGTTCGTTGATTCAGATGGTTAGGTTAATAGCTCGTTTAGAGAACCTTTTCATGATATGCTCATTTTTTGAGATAAGAATTTTGGGTTTTCATGAGCTGTATGCCAAAACCATCAATATTAAAACAATGAAAGGCTTGAACTACTTCAGGTGTGTGTAATGAATCTAAAATATATGAAAGTCTAATGTTTATCAGTACATTACAGGAAATAATGCACTTTATCACAATATGCTAATGTTTTGAGAAGGACGTGTATGCGTAAATAACTTTATCCTTTTCATATGAAGCTGTTTAAAAGGATGGATTTGCTCTCTTACTGCCTCTGAGTCGGCTGCTGTTAGCGTGAGCGTCGGGCAGCTTGATGTTCACTTCATAGAGCTTACAGTCACGCTGTTATCTTTGCTGTAACAGGCGATAACAAAGCAGCTCGTTTCACCCATGCAGTCACTGCTTTGCTGCTCTGACATGAAGCTGCATTTAAAAGCCTGAGCAAATGAACTGTAAGCAGAACAAACACGGCAGCAGCCGCTCTGTGTGAAAGCGTCATGCTGCTGGTAATGTTCATAATTTGGTGCTGCAAAGCGTCACCTCCTCATTAACAGCTCTGAGTAACACGTGGAGACTGGTGTGCAGCTTTAGACACACAGAGGGTTTTTAAAAGCATCCAAAAAGAGAGCACAGACACTCACACACAAAAGTACAATGACATTTGTGAATGTGTTTTCCCACACACGTCAGTCATTAATGAGCAAAAATGATATTATGATGTATTTGTAAGGAACAAAGTCATTTAAAAGTATTTGTTGACGTCTGTTTCATTCATTAGAGACAAAGAGGCAGAAAGATTTAAACGTTTGGTGAAGGCAGAAGATGTTTGATCAGATCTGTGATTATTACACAGAAGAGTCAGCTGTTGCTTTGTTGTTTAAATTGGTTTTTAAAAATATGGATGATGCTCAAAGATAACGTTGGTTCTTCACATGTGAAGGATTTAAATGGATCCTCTGTGGAGATGTCAACCAGCCCTTTCACAGATTTGTTCCTTATAAATGTGCAGTTTGAGATGGGATGAATGTGAATTCAAACTTAGTGATAATAAATGTTTATGGAGATATCTGTCTGTATGCGGTGTTATCCATCGGTATCAGTGCGTGATGGAATACGGAGCGCGACGCAGGAAAATGCTGGGATGGTTGGGATGATGTGGCTCCCAGCACCGTCTGCAGCGTCACAGCGTTGTTGAAATTACAGCGAGGGCTTCGTTCGTGTCCTCGTGTGTAACTTGCTGTCATCCAATCAGACGCGTAGCTGCCTGCTGCTGAGCGTCGGAGCTTAAATCACATTTAGAGTCAACAGCACAGCTACCAGTGAAACAACTGTTACACATAATCTGCACATTTGTCTGTCACGCTGCCTGTGTTGTGTGTGTCTGCGTGGATTTGCAGCCCAGTGATGGAGGTGCCCACAGACAGTCCTTTATCAGAAGAGCAAGCTCGCTTATACTTCAGAGACGTCATCCTGGGTATCGAATACTGTAAGTACCACGCACCCTCACAAAGTGACTAAAAGATTCAAAGCAGTCATTTTAGCGCCGTGTGAGATTGGCGACCTGTCCAGCTCTGCCTCTCGCCCTGTCGCAGCAGCCCCTCTCCATCTTTGAGCCTCCGTCACTATCCAGCTTCTATTAAACGATACAGCTTTGCCCGTGCCCAGGCCTCGTGTGTTGCAGGTGATTAATTTCAGCAGGCGATGATCTTAATCGTTTAGGAGCAGTGCCGTGTCATCCTGAGCTCCATGGTGGTAACAATGGGACAAAATGGAAAAGTACAGTCACCAGTAAAGCCCAGTCACCCAGTGCTAATGAAGCAGGTTCCTCTGATCACACAGCTGTTTGCTAAGCATTAGGGTTTGTTCCCACTTTAAGTAATGATGGATTTCAAAAGTCCAAATTGTTCCAATTACAGATCAGTTCAACCTGCTTCTGCTGATTATTTCCATTTTTTAAACCTTATAATTAAAACCTGCGTTTGAAAGGAAAAGCTCTTCCCGTCACCATGTTCAGCTGACAGTTATAATTACTCGTTAGTGTTCATGTTGACATTTAATTACAAGTAATATTGAAACATTGTTTCAGTACCTAAAATACCTAATGGTTGTTTTTTTGCAAATCCTGAGGTGGAACTTTGGAAAGTGATGAAACAATAATTATAATGAGCTCATATGTAACACTTTGTTCTGTTGTGTGTCAGTGTCTGTTTCTCTCTTTATGTCTACAATGTAACGTAGCATTTCTTCTACATGATCCCAGCTGTATTTTAGTGTGTTCACGGTTGGCAACAAGTAACATTAAAAGAAGTCAAACGGAGCGAAATTCATTGGAACCAGCTGCTGTGGTGAAATCGTTCACCAAACAATATTTGTTCAAATGCAATATTTACAATTTGTGCTCATGTTTGTTTGTTTGTTTGTTGTTATTTTTGTTTGCTTTACATTGCATCCACCATGGCAGGCGTTTACACCGCCATCCAACCAGTGAAAGGTCACTGGTTCCTCTTTGAGCTTGAGCCACATAATATAATATTAACCTTTATAATGCAATGCTTTGTTAAAGATTGAAATAATTCCCAACAATTTTGGCTTGTTCTCGAATTTGGGAACCTCCCATTTGCTGAGAGTATTTATTTTCCTCCAGTTTGAACACCAATCAGGACGCAGGCTGAAGAAGCGCAGCTCTGCCCTCATAATGACACAATCACCACAGTCTGGGCTTTGTTCTTCCCCATGAAGACGACATTTCACCACCTGCCCTCTGCCCTAATGACATGTTCTCAAACCTCGGTGTATACGAGTAAAGATGCGACCTGAGGATCCTCAGGCTGCGTTCCGGGTTCTGCGTTTTTCCAAGGATAGTTCCAGTTTGTGTTTAGAAGCTGGAAATATTCCAGAAAACAGAAATAAGCTTCCACGTGTCCAAAGGGGAAACTTGCGCTCTCTTCTTTGTGTTTTCTTTTTTTATCCCAGTGCACTACCAGAAGATTGTCCACCGCGACATCAAACCCTCTAACTTGTTACTCGGGGACGATGGCCATGTGAAGATAGCAGACTTTGGAGTCAGCAACCAGTTTGAGGGCAACGACGCTTTGCTGTCCAGCACTGCTGGCACTCCGGCTTTCATGGCACCAGAGACGCTGTCAGATGCGCGAAAGAGCTTCAGTGGAAAAGTGAGTGAACTCGATGAACATGAAGAGAGTTTAAAGTGTAGTGTTTGATGTGACCCAAACTGAAAACGCTGAACCCGAGCCTCCAACTCCAAATGACAGCTGCTGAGCTACAATGAGTTTCTGGCGTTTAGCCGGCCCAAGAACAAGGAAGTGATCGACACCGGGATAACGACAGTGGTCTTGTGTTCAGTTTCCATCGAATGAATCAGAAATGTTTCACCTTGTTATTTCCACAGTTAGACGATGAGCAGTTCTGTCTATAGCAGATAAGCTTCCATCTTTTTTATCGTGATGAGGCTGAATATAACGCACAGCCGCTGATTGGACAAACCACACACTGTATATCAGCACAAAGGCCTCACGCCAACATGAGGACCTGACACTTGTTGGTGATCCCACGCACAGCAGCAGCAAATCAAACCGAGTCCAAAGTCCAGACCTGAACCCGGCTGAGGTGGTGCGGCGGGATCTAAGAAACTGATGAAGCCAAACAGAAAACTCAACATTTGTTTTGGTTTAATGACATTGTGTGTTTTTTATTATGTTCTCATACGAGAAACCTTAAAATTGTAGAGGGTGGACACTTTATGAGACACTGCCAGTCCTTTAGAGATTTGTATAATAGTACTTTGATGGTCCTGATTGTTGCCGTAGTCCTTATTTCGGTGAAATAAGCCAATTGTTTTTAACGTAACGTAACTAGCAGGTGGATGTGAACGTCCACACGCTGGAGCTGCTGCAGGGAGGGGTTAAGACATCAACATCACCAAATCGTCCCTTTTCTCCCCTCAACCCTCCATCACAGACTTTGTCAGGTTATATTCTGCGGTTGTCTGAAAGGACAGACTGGTGGATTCGCTCAGACGCTGACCATGAACGAGGGGCCGGAGCAGCTGATTACAGACAGAAGCCATCAGGGTGTAAGAGTCACCGGAGTGCCTCCGTCTGCTGTTTGGGGGTTTAGAGCATTTTAAGAGATGCACTTCTAGTTTCTGCCTGATGACTCGGCCTCTGTAAAGATGTGATTTGGCCAAACTGTTTTCAGAGGATGTGCAAATCAGCAGACAGGATGCTTCATGTCACGTCTGCAGCAGTGTGGCTGAGATATTGCACAGGTTCAGAGGGCTGCTTTAATCATCCGTATCCATCAGGGATCACAAACAGATCCGAGCTACAGGGAGCGAGGGGTGGGGGGCACATGTGCCGCTGCTATGTCATCACATAAATTCATCTTCAGGGTATCTGACAGTAGCTGCCCCCAAACAATAACCTTAAAACGACTCTTGTCCTCTACATGTTTCCCATTTATCTGAATATAATGTCACTGCTGGAACTGTCTTACAGGCGCTGGATGTTTGGGCCATGGGGGTTACCCTCTACTGCTTCGTCTTTGGAAAGGTAAATGTGACGTCTGCCCCACAAGTCTTCGTTTAAAAGCATAGAAGAATGTGGGAGCGCAGTTTTGAAACAGCAGCTTTCTCGTGCTGTCGTTGAATGTAATGAATCCAAGCGGCCGATTGCTGCTGTTGTTCGTCTCGGTCGTCTTTTCTGATATTGGCCCGGTGCAGCAGTCATCGTGCATGTGTGTTCTTGTGGTTTTCACCTCCTTTCTTCTGCTCTTCCTGCAGTGTCCCTTCATTGACGAGTACATACTGGCGTTGCATAATAAGATAAGGACCAAGCCTGTAGAATTCCCAGAAACGTAAGTTTCCACTTTATTGAAATGGACAGTCATCATCTTCACTTTAGTTATCCTTCGTCTGCAACGCGGTCACGAAAACGTCTTCTTCTGTTCTTTTTCCCCAAAAAGCTTGGCAGGATGAACGTCACCAACATGTGAATCAAAACGAGCTGAAAAAGCAAACGGAGGCTTCAGTAGCTACATGAATACAAGGTCAAAGAAAAGCTGGCAGGCCCGCTCACTGTAGGGGAATATCATAGAGCGAATAAAAGACAGATGTTAGGCAGTGGTGGAGGAGGACACGCTGAGAAGGGAGAAGAAGTGAAGAAGGGCGGTGTGAGGAGGTGTGAGGACAGGGCTCAGTGTTGGTGTTGGACTGTGCCTTCCAACAGCCGCGTTCATTAAATCCACACATATCTGTTCTATTCCAACAGAATGGAGCAGATTATTGTTAGCTAAAGCTATTTAGTATCGTGCGTACCTTCCTTTTTTAAATTTGTGTGTGTCATAAACGGTGGAGCATGCACGTCACGCACCGCGGCCTCCATCTCTTTTTTTAAGCGTCTGTGGCATAAAGACAATAAAATGCAATTAGTGAAAAAGTCTCATCATTTATTCATCTGAACACTTGAGTACATATTTTTGGCTAACTGCTTCTAGCATTAATCCAAGCTGACTATATATTTTAACAGTTTAGCCCTTTTGGCTAGCTAGTGCACTTTACCAGCTGCTGCTTGTGTCAGCTGGTTACTTCTAGCTGCTAATTTATTTTTAACTAAATGTGGTATTTTTGTGTTGTGGCTGATCAAATATAAATATAATTATGTCTGTTTGTCTATATGACATTACTGGCATGCAGTAAGCCTCCCTTTCAGTTACAGTCACCCCCTCAAACAACAGCCAAAGCTGCCTGAAGGAAAAAGTCTTCATACAAATACAGACCATTTACCGTTTTCAGGGCTGCTTATAAATTTCTTTCACTTAATAGAAAAGCCTTTTTTTTTTCTAAGAGCGGTTTGGAATATGTGGGAGGAGTTAAGTGAGCATTTCTTACAAAGAGCAGAAATGACAGCTCTGTTACACAAAGGGGCCAAAATGTTTCTGCTGGCTTCACTTTGTCCAACATGTGACGACCTGTTGGCAGTTTAATGCCGAGCCTGTGTTTAGACTTCATGTGACCAAATCTTCCAGCGGTGAATAAAAGTTTTGATTCTTTTTTGGGGACGTTTTTTTCCCACAGCGAGTCCAAGAAATGAGTAAATGATCTTTTGCATGTTAACAAACACGGCTTGATACAGGAGACAGCAGAAAAGTCATAATTTCATGCTGTTCTTGTTGAGTGTGTCTCATGTTAAATACAATCATTCGATTTCCTCCTCAGGTAAACATGATGGAAACATGTGGGTCAGAAAACTTTTCCCAAATCGTCATTTTGTTTTTTCTTCAGGCCCAAAATCAGTGAAGAGCTGCAGAAGCTGATCTTGCAGATGTTGGATAAGAACCCCGACAGCAGGATCAGCATCCCAGAGATCAAGGTACCAAACTGATGGATGATAAGAAAACCAGCTCAGATTACTGTCCTTCAGCTTTAGCACCTTCTTCATACTTATAAAGCATCGCTGTGATTTTCTCACTGCTGATTAACACATGAGATTGTGACCTCGCTGTGTTCCTACAGAGTAGTTCTTAGACAAACTGAGTGTGTATTAGTGCCGTGGATGGTCCACAATCATGGCCCGATCACATTCCCACGCCCCACTGTGTCTCCATCACACAATCTAGTCATGAGTCATGTGACTCTTTTTCTGTGTGTTCGTGGAGATATGGAGGCTCTCGGGCGTCGTGCACGTCCTCGTGCACAAACACACGATGACTCAAAAACCAAAAAAAGCATTTTTATTGTGACCTTGCACACAGCGTTGGCTCGCCTCGTATTTTAAAAAGAAGAGGCTTGAATATTTCCTGTTAATGCAGCTGTTACAGTCGCATGTGTCGTGTGAGATTTGCATTACCTCGGAAAGTCGGATAAATCTGGGACAACCTGGCATCTGCCTGCAGAGCTGTCAGCTGTGAGCCTTCAGCAGAGTCAAAGGAGCTCTGAGTGCAAACAAAGCAGGCCATCCTTGGGCTGCTGGAATCAACTGACAATCGGAGACAAACATGCGGTGAGCTCAGCTGCAGAACGGTGTAGTAAACGAAGTGCCGTCATATCCAGTCAAAGGCTGATTCAACAGTATCTAATTACAAAGGCTGTAATCAGCCTGAAGAAAAGAGGCTTAAATATACAAATACACAGGCGTGACACGGGTATCTGTGAAGCACAGCAGAGGCATCACATGTTCCCATTGGGTCACTAATGTTTGCTAATGTTTGACAGAAAGAGCCTGTTTCATTCGGCACATTTAATCAGCTTATATTTATATTCAACTTTTGTAACTGTCTAAATGTTTGGCACACAGTTGGAGAACTTGGCTTTCTTGCACCTCCAACATGGAAAAAGGGAAATGCAGAGCAAATCCATCCCGCCCTCTCTGCGGCCCACAGAGGGTCTCGTTGCGTGAAGTGGAAAATGCGCAGCAGTGATTGGTCAGTGAATGTCACTTAGGTCACACTGATGCCTTGAATCACCTACGACGTCTTACCATGTTGGTTCTTGCAGAGTAACACTTGTAATCAGTACTGAGGACTGTAATCTGAGGACCGCGCAGCCTGAAACAAACCTTCCTGTAAACGTAGGAAAGCTCGCGTTTGCCATTAAATCATTGCTTGGACACAAGCTGGTAAACTGACTGTATTTACTGCTGTGCGTTTCTGTGAACCTCTGGGTGTCAAGTTATGAAAGTGCCCTATTTCACTGCGGTCCATGCCCTTTCAGATGGACCCGTGGGTGACCCAGGGAGGTGCTGACCCCCTGCCTCTGGAGGAGGACCACTGCTCTGTGGTAGAGGTGACAGAGGAGGACATCCAGAACTCCGTCAAATTCGTTCCCAGCCTCTCTGCAGTGGTAAGAAACACAGTGTCCTCCGTTTATCAAACTGCTGCGTGCAGCAGCACTCAGACTAGCTGCTCTTAACAACCACAGCCTTCTGTCTGTTAACCAAAGATGTGACAAAGCGCAGCCAGACAGAGGGGCGGGGTTTCATCACTGTTCAACCATAAAAGAGCCAAATGAATGCATTTGAATGTCTCCATTATGTGTCTCCTTAAATGCACTAATATTGCATTCATTTGAAAGCAAGCTCACATAATAAGCTGTGCAATCACTGCAGACCCTCAGCCTGGGCTTCTGTTAACTGTGTTGGACATTATTAGTCTAACGAAATGAATTGAATTAGGGAAGCTGAGGACGGTATACTGCACACCAAGACCAGAGTCAACACAGAATAAGTGAGAAGTTTTCCAGTTTAAAAAAAGCTCATTACAGCAGCAGGTTACGTTATATGTATACAGTTACAGCAGTAACACAAAGTCCTCTATGAGCAAGCACTCGGTAACAGTGGGAGGGAAAAACTCCCTGTTAACAGGAAGAAGAGGCAAGACGAGACACGCTGGGCAGGAGAGCCAGAGATTAACAACGAATGATTAAATGCAGAGCGGCGAATAAACAGAGAGTGAAGACGAAACACTCAGTGCATCATGGGAAACCCCAGCAGATTAGGCCTGTTGAAGAATGAAGATCACCTGATACGTCGCCACAACATTAGTAACAATATTAGAGGAACATTGTAACCACTTGTCTGCTCCACATGTTGAGAACAGTGTTTCCCCCTGCATGTCTGTAACAGTACGGCGCCCCCTGCGCCCCCTCTCATGTAACTCGTGTTCGTCCCGTGTTTGTCTGTTTCAGATCTTGGTAAAGGCCATGCTGAGAAAGCGCTCCTTCAGTAACCCCTTTGAGTGCCCAAGCCGGCGGGAGGAGAGGTCCATGTCTGCACCTGGTAGTCTGCTCATGTAAGAGTTCAGCTTCCTGATTGTCTGCAGCTCAGTACTTGCTTATCTTGTCTTTGAAGACGATCTTTTTGCTTGAGATTCTAACGTAGATCTTTTCTCCACACCTGTCTCCTTCTTCTTCAGGTTAAATAGCGCTCATTTTTTGCAGCAGCAGCTGCTGCTTCCTTGTGTTGCCATAGCATCATAATTCACTCTTTCATTGTATGCAGTGGAGCTTACAGCTTGTATAAGTGTTTCTTTGTGTGTTGCTTTTAGCTCTCAAGACTAGAAGGACTCAGCGTGACGCAGAATGAGCTAGTGCCTCAGGCTGAGCTTGATTTGTCAGTAACGTGGATTCAAAGTATCACAGGTGTCAGTGGCCAATCGGCTCGTCCCGTCCCCGCTGTGCATTTTCAACTTGTATAGCCGAAAACAAACAGGCGCACGCACAGCTGTTAGCAGGTGTGTCGTGGGCACCGTGGGACTGTCTTCTGATGATGAACATGCTGCTGCTCGTGGACCGTTACACGCTCGGCCGTCAGAGGTGGAGGTGTTTTCACAGCATATGGATGTTTGAATAATACTGCCCCCTGCTGCACAGTGGAAATCCAACTATATGGCTATCATAGAGTAATGAATACAATTCTGAGTGAGTACAATATGTTTATGTAAAGATGTCAGATATTATTTTATAAACATATGGACACATAACCAAAAACCACTGGAAAGCTCTGAGAGCCTTGATTTCCTCCACGTCAAAGTCCAAGTGGAGCAGAGCTGGTGGGATATTTTTCTCCTTTGATGAGGGGAAGCAAATGAATGCTAACGGCTAATGTGACTGACAGATGCTACCAGTGCCAGACGCTTTTTTTCACCAGGATTTGTGGGGGAAAGATGACGTAGCCGCTATTATATGTTGTCCTATTTTGATGAAACATCACAGGTGGCAGCTTCTTGTGTCCATGGTGACTGTATCCAGGGAAGCTCTGCTGACTCAGCAAAGATTTGAGTTTCTCGCTAAGCTACAGTTTCTCAGGCTGGAATTCAACTAGAAAATTTCCGGCCTGCATGTTTGAAATTGAATGCACCATTAACACCAGTGTTCCCATGCAGCCCACCAAAGTATATTTGGAGACAAATTTTCCCCTTTCTTTCATCCAGGAAAAAAAGAAGTTCATCAACAGCCAGTTTGAGTGGAAAGTCCCGTCGCTTTATTTTGAAAGTTCTGCTGCAGCTAAACCCAGCCTTTTGTGGCTCGTGCTTGTCTATCAGGGTCATTGTATTGACAGTTGTCAGTATCATTGAGCTGCTGCGCTGAGCTGCAGCTGCAGACAAAAGTCCTTTTGCTCTGGTTATCGGCGCATCCTGAGTCAGAGTGCGGTTTTCAGATTCAGCCACAGGGAGGCCTTTAAAAATGTGTTATTTACTTTGCAATGCTACGATACAAATGAAACTCTGAGGTGTGTGATCATTTTTGAAAGATGCTAAAAGTGCAGCTGGACCCTACGTGGTGGGGAGGCGGGTTTCCTCCCACGGGCCTGCGTTCCTTTGTCCTCTCATATGTGACTTGTCCATCTTCTCTCCCACTTTGCTGCAGGGACTCGTGGCCCTTCCGGCCCTCTTTTAAACTTCAGCCCTCACTCAGGTAACACTTCGTGCGAAGCAGTCCGGCCTCTGTCTGTCCCACATCCTCCAGCCGCTGCTCCATCATCATTTTCGATCCTTAAACTTGTGCTTGTCCACATCACGAGATGTGATGGCAGAGCAGCCTTCCCCTGCTGTCGTGTCCCTGCTGCTGTCATTTAAAAGCCATCCTACGTCCATAAAGCCTTCTGTGTGTTTTTGATATTCATCATGCATCAACAACATCCAGACCTTCTCTAATTAGCAGGCTTGGTAGTGTCAGCATTTAGATAATTCCCTCTCTGCTGCTGTCCAACCTCGAATGATCATAAGAGCTGTGACCCGTGTTTGTGGTTTTTCTTGTCTCTTTTTAGAAAGGCCAGCACGGGCGATGGACCCAGAGAAGGAGAGCTGGAGGACCTGCATGAAGATGAGCCCTCCTCTTGAGTCCCAGCGACCCTCCTGCGTGCGCAGCGTCCTCTTTATATCCACTTACGCCTTCATTCACACCTCAAAGTGGTCACACAGTGCAAACGTATCATTCTGCACCTGAAACACAAAAACTCGAGGTTTTTTGTTTTGTTTTTTGGGGAGAAGTTTGTCATGTGACGTACACGCTTGCTTCTGCGCTGTGGAGCTGTTTTATCCTCAGCCGATGTGAGGAACACGAGCACGTCTGTGGATCATCACCGGTTTATTTTGCTGGCCTGAAACTGTATTACAGGCAAAGACAGACGAGTTTTTCCCATTGTGCATGGCGAATATTTAGACCGCATCTTCAGCCCGTCTGCAGCCACCTGACAGGAGGAAACAGACCTCAGCATGTAAAGGACACTGCACTGTCTCCTAAGTGAACTACGAGGCTTTCATTTCATCAGTCACTGTAATGTTGTACATACGTGTCTTGTGGTATCTGCTGTGTTATTGTGAAGACCCTTTAAGCATATCTGTGCCAACCTTTATTCTGAAGCAGGTGCTTCCTGCGCTGCCTTCAGACACCTCGATCGACTGCCTGGCAGTGATCGCAGGGTGACTGCGAGCTGTGTGTTAGTCTGTCCTTCACGCTGCTTCTCCTAATGCGTCGTCTGTGTCAGTCTGGTGGTTCTTGTTTCTTTGATGCTCTGCTGTTGGATGTGTTTGCGATCGGATGGGAAAAGTTTTTGGATGGTGAGAACGAATGTAGTGGAAAACTGATGTTACTCTGTATGTAAGCACTGTTCCAATTTATACGTTATTTATAATATTAATATATTGTAAAGTTCTTGGATGCAGAGCTGATTTTAAAGCATAAATAATCTGCATACAAATGAATCACTGAGTGCTTTGTAGAAGAAATCGAATCACGTTGTTCGTTATTATATTAAGGAGAAGCGTCTGTACCCAAATCATTTTAATGTGAAATGATGCATGCACCTTTACTCTCAGGAAACACTGACCTGCTCTCTTTTTAAACAGTCTGTCACCTGTGTTGAAGCGCATTCACAGAAGAGGAAAATAAGGAAACTGTGCTTCAGAGACAATCATCAAGGATCAGATACATTAGTGATCGTTTCCCCTTCAGCTCTGTCTAGTGGACCATGCAGAGCTGTCACTGCGGCGTCAGGCTGCTCCCACATAAAGCCATGAAGGAGCAGAAAATTCATCCAGAAGAGCTTCAGGCGGACTCTGGACAAAGAGCAGCAGACGGAGGAGGTGCTGGAGCAGGGCTGGTGTTTGTCCATCCGCAGCTGATGGTGTCGTGTTTTTGACTTCATGTTTTCATTTTGTTGTTGCTCTTGTTAATTTGAAGTTTTGGTGAGCTTTTAGAAAAGGACCGTGTGTTTGTGTTGGCACAACGTGTCAGTGCAGCCGCAAACTTCTCATTATAATAAATGGGAACACAGATAATGCACGCGCTGGCCACCGCAACATCACTGTTTCCTGTAAACGTTGACATCTGCTTACACAGTGAGGAGGAAGAAAAATATAAAGCATGGCTGTCCGTGAACACGGAGTTGTGTTCTCGTGATTTTCCATTTGATAACCTGTCAAAGTGCCAACAGTAGATGCTGACGATGGCCAGTGAATCAGCTGTGCACATGTGAACCCTCTACAAATGTGGGCGTGGTGGATAAAAGAAAGAGAGGCGTGTCCATTTAAAGGCGCTTGGTTTAACAACGTGTCCTGGTGTGTTACCCCGGTGGGGGGAGAGCTGGGGGAGCGCTCGGAGCAGCGTTGTCCTCTGGCTGGTTGATGCAGCTCGTTTCCTCCAGGGAAGGATGCTAGCTTAGGCTCGAGGCGTGCAAACGGGATTTCAGGCCGTGTTGTTGAGCCGGGGGACATGACGTCATAACTGCTGTGACGTCAGTCATAAACTTTATCATCATCCTGACGTTTTGATGTTCAGCTCTAAATGCTGCACACCTTTAATGAAGGCAACCAAAAATGTCACATGACGTCTTCTGTTTGACGTCACCTGTTTAAACGCTCGTCCTTCTGATTCTCGCGTTTTTATTCTGGGTGTTGTTGTGCTGGACGTTTGTGGGTCAAAGGTACTTTATTGTTGTCTTTACAGCTCTCGACCTTTAACCTGTGTTTTTGTTTATGTTCAAATTCTTGCACTTTTCCACTTAAGTATGTATAACGTCATTATTGTGAGTACGTTTAACACTACTTCGGCCATTAAACACTGTACAGTTTGTGTGTGTCCACCTGTGAAACACCGTATGTGCTTGTTGTCTAATCTCACTGCTGACAACATGCAAAATAGTGAAATACTGTGAAACTGTACGGAGGGGGCAGGTGTGCGCTCAGGACATTCTCACTGATCACTAAATATCACAACAACAATATTTAAACCGTGGGATTTTCCTCTGTGGCCATTTCACGGTGGAAACCCTGAACTCCAGCATAGATTAATCCCAAAATATGTCAGTTTGTTCATACGGGTCTATTTCTCCACCAGAGGTTTCCTTCCTTTTAGATGTTTTTCATCATTCAAAACCCTTGAATGATTTAAATGGCCATGAATCAAAGATCACCTGTGCGTGACCTTTGAAACCCTGCATAATTAGAGTATATCGGTTTAAACCAGGCGACCCTTCCGTGGATTGATCAGACCTGCTGCTGTTGCTGCAGTGACACAGAAGAAAAGTCAGTGGGTGTGGCATGACTCGTTTTATTGTGATTTCAGGTCATATTTAGATCCAAAGGACGGAGACTATGGTGGAGTCTGTACATAATATGAAATCCGGGACTATGTGACTCTCCTGGTCTGTGCGCATGCGCGTGTGCCTGTCTCAAAGGCATCCGCCGTCTCGTGTCGTCTCGTGCTTTTCTCTGACTGTACCCACTAAAACGGAAGCATGGCACATCCATATGTAAATGTAAATATGTACCGATATATATAAATGCGCTATTTTTTGCATGCTTTTTGTACACATACTCGAAGAAATAAAGAAATCTGAATCATTTCAACATTTTTCTCAGGTTCTGTTCGACCAAAGCAAAAAGAAACTGCGCTGATGTTACTGTACATGTTTTTATTAAGTCAACAAGGTGCACACGAGGGACGATCACTGACAGCAGCGCACCTACATGTTTCTTTTACAACGACGGCGACTGAGGTAACAGAATTACAGACAGAGGCAACACCCAAAGCATGAAGACAAGCAAACAGTAACACCCAAGAAAGTACACACACCACCGAGCTTGGCTGCCTCTGACTCCACATACAAGCGTCACAGATCCTCAGGATGACTAAGCTGCTGATGGGAATAACGTGACTCCATCTCGCTGTGCTCCTTTCTGTTAGTCCAGGTAGTGTCTGAAGGATCCAGGCTTCCAGTGCGTCACACCTCCAAAAGAGGCGTGGCCTTTTGGCTCGTTTGCTCCCGGGTCACTTCTGCACGAGAAACAGCAAATGAATAAAACATCAGTCATTAAAACAAGTGAGACTCGTGGGAGTGATTGTTTTGGAAGGATACGACGACGCCTTACTTTAGACACATCAGTCTCTGTGCTGCCTGCCTCTGAATCAGGATCCTGTGGGACAGGAGACATTCAGATCATGTGCAAACCACGCTGCTGCTCATCAGAATCAGAATCGTGTTTATTGGCCAAGTATATGTGCAGACACATACAGGGAATTTGGTTCCGGTAGATGGCGGCTCTCAAGCACAGTAATGTAAAAAAAACACACACACACACACACACACACACGTGTCTATATATACATTACACATGCATACACATACATACACAAGCTGTGTAAACCAACTATAAATAACGAATCTAAACTTATATACATAAAATACAGAAATGAATGAGGTGGAATGAATACTACACAATGTACATAAGGTGCAGTTGCAGTCTGGCAGTGGGAGCAGTGTGACAGGTCAACTGTTTAGGAGGGAGATGGCGAGGGGAAAGAAACTGTTCCTGTGTCGGGTGGTCCTGGTCTGCAGGCTTCTGTACCGTCTGCCAGAGGGCAGCAGATCAAAAAGTCTGTGTGCAGGGTGTGAGGGGTCTGTGATGATTTTCCCTGCCCGTTTCCTGGTTCTTGAGAGGTACAGATCCTGGATGGAGGGCAGGGGGGCGCCGATGATCCTTTCTGCTGCCCGTACAGTCCGCTGCAGTCTGCTCCTGTCCTGTTTAGTGGCTGCTCCATACCAGACTGTGATGGAGGAGCACAGGACAGACTCAATGACCAGTGTAGAACTGGATCAGCAGCTCCTGTGGGAGACTGTACTTCCACAGTTGTCTCAGGAAGTACATCCTCTGCTGGGTCTTTTTGAGGATGGAGTTGATGTTGGTCTCCCACTTCAGGTCCTGGGAGATGGTTGTACCCAGGAACTTGAAGATCTTCACAGTCGACACAGGGCTGTCTGATATGGTGAGGGGGAGCAGAGTTGAGGGATGTCTCCTGAAGTCCACTGTCATCTCTACAGTCTTAAATGTGTTCAGCTCCAGATTGTGCTGACTGCACCAGAGTACCAGCCGCTCAACTTCCTGCCGGTATGCAGACTCATCACCATCCTGAATGAGGCCGATGACGGTGGGGTCATCTGCAAACTTTAGGAGTTTAACAGCTGAGTTCTTGGAGGTGCAGTCGTTAGTGTAGAGGGAGAACAGTAGGGGTGAGAGGACACATCCTTGAGGGACCGGGTTTCAGAGGTGATCTCCCCCAGCCTCACTTGTTGCTTTCTGTCTGTCAGGAAGCTGGTGATCCACTGACAGGTAGCTGGTGACACGCTGAGCTGGGAGAGTTTGGAGGAGAGAAGTTCAGGCACAATGGTGTTAAAAGCCGAACTAAAGTCCACAAACGGGACCCTGGCATAAGTTCCCGGGCGGTTGAGGGTCCAGCTGGTGGCCTGTAATGTCTTTCAGATGGGCTAACACCAGTCGTTCGAAGGATTTCATGACCACAGACGTCAAGGTGACAGGTCTGTAGTCATCCAGTCCTGTGATGGTGGGTTTCTTGGGAACAGGGATGATGGTGGAGCGTTTGAAGCAGGAGGGAACTTCACACAGCTCCAGGGATCTGTTGAAGATGCGAGTAAAGATGGGAGCCAGCTGTTCAGCACAGGTTTTGAGGCAGGAGGGTGAGACGCCGTCTGGTCCGGGGGCTTTCCTGGGCTTCTGTTTCTGGAATAGTCGGCTCACATCCTCAGTGTGTATTCTGAGTTTCAGTGAGGAGGAAAGGGGGGTGAGAGGTGTGGTGGAGGTCGTTGAGTCTTTGTTGGGGAGGGGGAGGGTAAAGGAGGGAGAGGTGGAAGGTGTGTTGGGGGTCAATGTCTGAAGCAATGTCCCTGGGGAGGGGAGGGTGAGGCGTGGGAGTCTGTCTGTCTCAAACCTGCAGTAGAAAGTGTTTAACTCGTTGGCCAGGTCTTTGTGTGCTTCAATAGTGGGTGGGGGCGTCTGTAGCTGGTGATTTCCTGCAGGCCCCCCCACACTGACGCAGGGTCGCTGGCTGGGAGCCGTTCTTCCAGCTTCTGGGAGTAGATGCTTTTAGCTGTCTTAAATCTGCCGCGCGATTAGGCTTAAAATAAAAGAACCTGCTCTACTGCACAGACTGCCTCCTACTCACTTTGGACCGGTCTTTGCCTTGAGCCTGATTTGCATTTGCTTCGAGGGTGTAATAGACGTTCGTGTCTACACCAACCGACTCGCTGTCCTGCTGTAAAACAGAAGTGAAAGAGGAAAGCAGTGTGGGTGGGACGGACACAGATTTCATCTTCCATCAGATAATCTGTACTAATCACAGACTCTCTCACACGTTATGGGAATGAACACAGCAATAATCTGATGGTAAGTGAAGGTTCCGGCTTCCGTGTGAAATGTATGGCTGGACGTGGTGAAGGAAAATAAGCTCCAATGACTTTCTCTGATTGGTTGAACACCTCTCTGCTGCCCTCTGCTGTTCAAAGAGAGCACAGACTCATTTTTGAAGGTCTTACCTGTACTTGTGTGTCCGTGTATTTGAATTTCATGTTCTTGTAAAATTCTCTTTTCGGTAGCAAATAGAGCAGCACCAAGTCACACACTACAGTCGCCTAAAAAGAGGAGAAAGAAACAACTGCGTCATCTCCTGTTGGATTACAACACTGTGCAAAAGTCTCGAACCACCGAATATTTTAAATCTTTGTCATTACCTACAAAGAGAACACCTCTGCAGACTCTGGACACTCACTGGAGCTACTTTTAGCTCCTCATCAGCACAGCAGGTAGCGCTGCGTGTTTGTGTGTCGCTGGCTAGAATGAAACCAGCAACCTCTCACCTGCCACACAAATGTGTAAACTACCACATTATGGAGCCTCACACACTAGCTACTCACTAGTAGGTGCAAACGACCTCTGATCTCAGCCAAGCCAAACTAACGGAGCCACTGTTAGGCTTTTACAGTGTTGGGTGGCCGATTGCTGAACCAGGTGTGCACTGGCACCTGAGGGGAAAACTGGTGGCAGCTGAGTTCAAGGAAGACAAAATAGTACACAGATATAAAGGCCTGCTTTGTCTGCAACACCAGGAACATTGGACATGTGGTCGAACGTACAGTTTGTTTAACTGAAACAAGTCTTTATTCTTCAACACAGCCTGAACTCGTTTGTTGTCATTTCTCTTCAGGAACAGTTCTCCAGACTTTTTGAAGGACGTTCAAAGCTCTTCTTTGGATGTTGGCTGTTATTTGTCCTGTTCACTGCTTCAGTAATGTTGAGATCTGACTGATTGTGTGTTTGTGTATCCAGGTATGCCTTTGCTGCATTGTGTTTGGGATCATGGGATCATTGTCACGCTGAAGCTGTCACCAATCAGAAGCTTTCCACTCTTGCTGCACCGCGGATCAAAATCAGATTTTTGTTTTTTTCCATCAGTTTTGACACGACCTCCAACACCACGACATAACCTGCACCACATTTAACCGCGGTATGTTTGGACACAGTCCCTGGAGTTAGGTGCCTCAGTCATTCATATGTCAGTGTCCAAAGAGGCCTTCAGAAAACCTGGAGAACCACTTTAAAACTTAGAACGGAGCCTGGTTCCTAAGAGTATCAAACACGAGGGCCGACTTTTGCACAGACGTGTGGAATATGTAAGTAAATATTTCAGCTTTCAACATACCACTCCAAAAATTCCCACTCCAGAGCCGATGGCTGTGAGGGTAGGGATGATATCAAATTTCCGTGCCTGTGAAGAGCAGAGTCATATCAACTCCTTTGGTTTATTCTTCCAGTGACAAAAGCATACTTAAGATAAACGTGTTACTCACAAGTGACTGGACGATGATGTCAAACCTGATGCCAAACACTTTCAGAAGTGTTCTTTTCTGAATTTTGTCCTCCATATAATGCCTCGCAAACCTGCAGACCGACACAACCACAATATGTTAGCAGGCATATGAAATACGTTTCAAAAGCATTTGACAAACACGTCATCATCCGTGTATTTACTGAGCGAGCTGTGAAGAAACAACAAGAAAAGGCAGTTGAGACAAGTCAACACTGTTTCACTGAGCAAACATCAGAAACTTCAGCCAGTCGACTTGGCAGATTCAGCGGAGCTGAAGCAGCATTAGGAGCAAATAGCGAGTGAAGCCGATTCCATGGAAAATGAACAATAACAGTGACAGAACAACATTTCTCCATCAGCCAGCAGGTGAACAATGAATAACAGAGCAGGAGCATGCATGTGTCTGTGGTGCGCGAGGAAGCAGAAATGAACTGCAGTAGTTTCAAACACTGAGCCAATATGTGCGATGTTGTCAACAGTTTCAAAGGTTAGATGAGAAGAGCGAGTCCACGTGATCATGAAGTTAGCGAGAGCTCAGCAAATGGAAGTGTAAAGCTTATTAATTAATATATAATATTAATAATATTATTAACATGAGACCTTAAAAGTGCTGCAAGCTAAAATTATAATATATGCGCTTCAGAGGTTTTCTGGACACAAACTAACAGAAAAAGGAACAAATCTCTCGCTGAGCTGTGTTTTTCACACACCTGAAATTGTAGCCCACTGAAGAGCCTTCTTTGCTTCCATAGAGTCCATGAAAGGTGTACTCTGGTTTACAGTGTTTTACATGCACGTCAAAGTTACACGTCCAGTCGACCACGATCCCGATGGCTCCTCCCTGTCAGGACACAAACGCCGTCTTCATCACAGCAGGAGAAGAAGAGAAGCAAAACACGGAAACATGACAGGAATTTCAGAAAGAAGCAGAAATTCAAACTCACCACTTTAGCTACTGTTTGAAAGTTTAAGCCAGAAAGTTTAATAATGTCTCCCAGTTTGAATATAGGGCACAGGGGAGCGCTGAGTGGATGATACAGGCAACTGCTGATGTAGTTGGAGTCGACGTCCTCCACTAGGTTGCTCCTGAAAACGAAAAAACAGTGAAATATTTGACACTTTCTGTACTTTTACCAAAATGAGTGATTAGACTTGTGGTTTGATTTAGAAGCTGAAGATATAAGAGTTAAAAGAAGAACAGAGTTTACTGTGTAGCTCTGTTTGCTTCAAAGCTGTGTTTCATTTGGCCAAAGGTTACAGAAGAAACTGAAATGTATAAAATCATTGTGATTGTTTTTATGACATCATAGAAACGTGAACAAATATCTCAGTAAAAACTGAAGAGTATAAAAAACAAATTTGTGCCACTGACTGAAGATTTCTGGCCACAACTGTTTTATAGAGTTACAATAGTCATGCCAGAGCAGGACACACTCATCACACTCGTCACATCTTCTGAGGTAAATGTGTCTCCGTCACCTCGAGACGCCGAATGCGGGGAACGTGACGGAGTTTTTGATGAACAGAGTGTAGTTCTCTGCAGACAACAACAGCGGAGGACTGAAACGGAAACAAGATCAGATTTCAAATGAGCATGTTTGCTTCCACAGATGATTGTGTAATCGCACAATCGTGAATAATTCAGTTTGTCTGCGTACTCTGGTACGTCGCGGTCGTCCTCCACTGGACACCAGGCCAGCACTTCACAGGTCTTAGTCCTGTTCACGCAGACTCCGGTCATTTCTCCTTGATACAGAAACAAAGAGTTAGAGTCGATTACTCAACAGTGAAACAGGCAGCAGCGTGGGCGTTGGCAGCAGTTTCAAACACTTTCTTGCCTCCACTTTTATCTTGAATTAGCATCAACAGCAGCGTATAAAAGCAAAGCAAACGCTGAACCAGCTCTTTCTTTTAGCCTTAATCCCAATGTTATCGCCTCCCTGTGCGCGTACAGCTTCGCTGCTATCGGTCTCTCATCGTGCGTGTGATGAGCTTGCAGACAGTCTCCAGCAGGCGCCCACTCGGCTTCGGCCCTCTGACCTTTGTGTTTGGCTGCAGGACAGTCCCGCGTTTACTTGTTTTTAAGCGTGGAGGCTGAGCGCCTGCATGTGACTGGTGTGAGCCAGACAGATCTAAAGCTTCGGTCTGATTGAGGGCGACGTGGAAAGGCTCTGAACTGAACTCTGGGACGGATGAAGGACAATAAGTTTATATAACTGTTCTTAGAACCAGCCACACATTTGGACACATTAGAGCTCATGTGGCTGTGTCTTTGTGTGCTTGCAGTTTATATTAGCTGGCATGCATGCAGTTGAGCGTGCTTATATATACATGCATGTATGTCTGTTTGCTTAAGGCAGAGTTTCAGCTGCTTACTTTAGCGGACAACAAGCCGTACTACAAACACACATCAAATGTTTGGTTGCTAAGGCCTGGTTTGTTGAGATGAATCTGTTTCTTCTTCTCAGCGCCGGACGAATGCAATTCATGAATTCTGTGTAAATGTTTACCTCAGCAGCCGTGACTCATATCTGCTGTATTTATATAGATGCTGTTGCGTGAGCCTGTCCTGTCACAGCTACGGCCCACTTTGCAAATACACTGCTGCTCCATCACCTGACACCATCCCCGACCTCGCTCAATAAATGGCTTCAGTGAGTTTCAGAAGGCTTCTCAGCTCCGGCGAAGCAAAATTACATAACAAGAAGCACAAAATCTGGACTGGTGTGAGTTGGCAACAGACTCAGTGAGGACCGCTGAGGTCACACTCTCAGCCTGTCAGGATTTACCGTTTCCCGTACGTTTGAAACTCCCTCCTTCACAGTCGGCGTCTGTATTGCAGTTGTGTTTGCCCGGGAGCTGTTATAAAGAAGACACTGGGGTCAGTCTGTGTACACAAGTACAAAAGAAGGACATGAAGAAGAAGACAGGAAAACACCCTGGGAGTGTGAAAGAAACGTCTTGTTTTTATAGTCTTACATGTATGGATCCCACACACACTGCTCTTTGGGCCATTAGGCTTTAAAAGAGCCCTTTTCTGCTATACAACTTTCGGACAATTACCCAATTACAGAAATAGTCTTGGAATGAGATACAACTTCCGCTCGTTTTACTAAATATGGAAGCGCAGGAGGAAAGGAAGGAAGCAGGAAGAGGGAGGAATGAGAGAGAGAACCAGTGCTTTTTCACCTACCTCTGGACAGGTTCCCATTGACTGACCCTCAGTCATGATATAGTTTGTCATCACTACAAATGATGAGTCTCCCTGAAGTTTTAAAAGAGAAGAAGCAATGTGTTTAAAAGCAGTGAGCACAGACCTTAAAGCAAACTTCTGCGAGCCATGGCTCGTTGTATTTCACAGGAACTGGAGCAGAAGAGCTGAAATAGTTGCAGAGCAACAGAAATCCCCTCACAGGAAGAAGGTTGGGGTGGATGGATGGGTCAACACGGCGTTCGACGATCAGGATCATTGCACAATCTCAACTGTGAGACTATTTACAAGGCCGTGATCATATTTACAGTACAGTGATAAACGATATGATTGGACCGGTTCGTATATAACACCTTTCTACTCTAACACTTTTTACAGTGCGCCTCATTCACCTTCGGTCCAGCACCGACCCTCCTGGAGGTGACGTGGGTTTCAGCATCGTACCCACGGATGCTTTGACACGCAGACTCGAGCAGCAAAGGTTCGACCCCCCGAGCGTCTGCAGTCACCCTGAGCACACACGTATGTGAGAGCTGTCACGCAATTTGTGTGTTGTGTAGCGAATGTCCTGGTTCCTCTGTGTTTCCAGTTTGTGATCTAAGCCAATAGAGAACTGTAAGCATCTTTATTATACTGCGAGTTGAACTTTTGGCAGGTCAAATGCCATATCATTAGGCAGTAGGAGGGGGTAAAACTCTCTTTACTTTTGCTCAAAATCACAGTTAAATTAAAATGTTCTGTATAAGTTCATTGTGACACTGACACATTCCAGGTTGTTTTTCTTCTCTTTTGCATCTCTGGTGGCTTCCTGTGTTTCCTGTGTCTCTCGGTTTGTCTGTGGAGCCTTTCAGTGTCACTCCTTGTTGGTATTTCCTGCAAGGTTACCTACTTGTCTTGTGTGCTCGTGTGGTTTTTCTCCTTCGTGATTGCTGGCTCCGTCCTTTTTGCTTCACCTGTATCTTGTTATCCAATCAGCTGTTTTTAGTGCAGCCCTGATGCTGGGCTTCAGTTATCGCCGACACCCTTCCTCTTGTGCTTTGCCTTAAACGATTGCATTGTTTTATTCATATGTTGTTCCTGCCAATGTTTTCTTTCTTCCTTTTTCAGGCCTCTCTTTGAACCGAACGTCGACATAACAGTGAGGTCACGTGACGATTACTAAAACAATGACCACCTGACAATAAAGTGCATTTGATCAAAGTGCGTGATGGAGAAAAGTGATCTTTTCATTGTGTAACACTGAAACCACCTGTTTGCCTTGCTCTGAATTAAAGCCCACACCCACACCTCAGAGCAAACATGGCAGCCTACATTGTGTCTTCTTTTTTCTTTCCCACAGTTAACAGGACACAGCAACACTGGAGGCAAACAAAGTTATCTATTTGATCAGTGTCCCTGCTTTGCTCTCACATGCAATAAAGCTGCAGAGTCGCGTCGACAGAGGTGGATCGTCACCGGGGTGAACGTTACAAACCTCTGCTTCTTTGTCAGCCTTGAGTTTTCTAGCAAACAGCAGT
This sequence comes from Copadichromis virginalis, assembly GCF_057382275.1. Taxonomy (NCBI): domain Eukaryota; kingdom Metazoa; phylum Chordata; class Actinopteri; order Cichliformes; family Cichlidae; genus Copadichromis; species Copadichromis virginalis. Next base: position 1,609,649 of record NC_140627.1, read on the forward strand.
GACACGTTGTCCTGCTCAGCTGATGTTTCCTCACTCTGACAGTTGATTTCATCAAATCTGCCTCTGGTGACCGACTTACATCAGGTGCCAAACAAATTACCGACCACTTAGGAGTCACGAGACGACGACATATCAAATGTTACTGGGGGCACGAAAGGTCACTGACCTGTGAAGGGAAGACATAATCAGCCACGTCCCAGACCCTCTCTCCCCCGCTGTTGTTGGTGTAGCCCACTCCTTTCATTTTGGTGAAGACGGAGCTGACGGCCGTGTCTGTGGACTGGTAACCTTTCTCATAGATGAAAACCCACCTGTGCACGAAACAGAGAGCATTCTGTTCAAAATCCCACTTCACCCCAAAGCAAGGGCTTGCACAAGGACGACACCGGCACTGCACACAGCCATCAGCACAACTACCAGGACAAACGTGCCTGTAGTCATGCAACGCACTGGCTCGTGTTCTTGTCCATTCAGCACCGCAAAGACACAGCAGACGTACTGCATCTCAGCTCCAAACTATCACAGCAGCTGCTGAAAGAAAGCAAAGGTAAAAGTGTTCGTGCTGAGCATTAATAGGGGCGATCGGGGCTCAAGAGTTGGGAGTTCGCCTTGTAATCGGAAGGTTGCCGGTTCGAGCCCCGGCTCGGACAGTCTCGGTCGTTGTGTCCTTGGGCAAGACACCGTTGCCAGTGTCCAGCAGCCTCGCCTCTGTCAGTGCGCCCCAGGGTGGCTGTGGCTACAATGTAGCTGCCATCACCAGTGTGTGAATGTGTGGATGACTGGATGTGTAAAGCGCTTTGGGGTCCTCAGGGACCAGTAAAGCGCTTTACAAATACAGACCATTTACCATTATCAGGGTCCTGATCAGTGTTGACAGGATTTCTCCAGAGTCTGTGTCACATTCAAAGGTCAGCTTTTGTGTGGATCTGCAAACACGTCAGTAACAACTAGTTAAAAGTTATTTCATCTGTTTGTTAAACCTGACTCTCAAATAGGGAATATGACATTATCATGTCCTTCACAGCTGGAGTGAGATGGACTGCATCCCAGCTGTATAGTACTATAGATGAGTCCGGTCCCCAGACCTGTTGTCAGCAGGGACTCCTTTAAGATCTCCGAGTCTTCCCACCAAAGACACATTTCCCCTTCGGTACCCGTATGGCTGCCGTATATGCAAACTGCTATTTTATTTCTTTTGTTTTAAATTTGTCAGAAGGTTTGAAAAACACTACAGTTTTTAAAAAGTTAGAATTTTTCATGGTTCGTGCTCGACGGGGTTAAAAACGTCTTTCACAGCATCAGCACATTAACACATACAGTGGGGCAAAAAAGTATTTAGTCAGCCACCGATTGTGCAAGTTCCCCCACTTAAAATGATGACAGTGGTCAGTAATTTGCACCAGAGGTACACTTCAACTGTGAGAGACAGAATGTGAAAAAAAAATCCATGAATCCACATGGTAGGATTTGTAAAGAATTTATTGGTAAATTAGGGTGGAAAATAAGTATTTGGTCACCTCAAACAAGGAAAATCTCTGGCTCTCACAGACCTGTAACGTCTTCTGTAAGAAGCTTTTCTGTCCCCCACTCGTTACCTGTATGAATGGCACCTGTTTGAACTCATCATCTGTATAAAAGACACCTGTCCACAGTCTCAAACAGTCAGACTCCAAACTCCGCCATGGCCAAGACCAAAGAGCTTTCGAAGGACACCAGGAAAAGTATTGTAGAGCTGCACCAGACTGGGAAGAGTGAATCTACAATAGGCAAGCAGCTTGGTGTGAAAAAATCAACTGTGGGAGCAATCATCAGAAAATGGAAGACATACAAGACCACTGATAATCTCCCTCGATCTGGGGCTCCACGCAAGATCTCATCCCGTGGGGTCAAAATGATCATGAGAACGGTGAGCAAAGATCCCAGAACCACACGGGGGGACCTGGTGAATGACCTGCAGAGAGCTGGGACCAAAGTAACAAAGGTCACCATCAGTAACACACTACAACGGCAGGGAATCAAATCCCGCAGTGCCAGACGTGTTCCTGCTGAAGCCAGTGCATGTCCAGGCCCGTCTGAAGTTTGCCAGAGAGCACATGGATGATACAGCAGAGGATTGGGAGAATGTCATGTGGTCAGATGAAACCAAAGTAGAACTTTTTGGTATAAACTCAACTCGTCGTGTTTGGAGGAAGAAGAATACTGAGTTGCATCCCAAGAACACCATACCTACTGTGAAGCATGGGGGTGGAAACATCATGCTATGGGGCTGTTTTTCTGCCAAGGGGACAGGACGACTGATCCGTGTTAAGGACAGAATGAATGGGGCCATGTATCGTGAGATTTTGAGCCAAAACCTCCTTCCATCAGTGAGAACTTTGAAGATGAAACCAGGCTGGGTCTTCCAACATGACAATGATCCAAAACACACCGCCCAGGCAACAAAGGAGTGGCTCCGTAAGAAGCATTTGAAAGTCCTGGAGTGGCCTAGCCAGTCTCCAGACCTCAACCCCATAGAAAATCTGTGGCGGGAGTTGAAAGTCCGTGTTGCTCGGCGACAGCCCCAAAACATCACTGCTCTCGAGAAGATCTGCATGGAGGAATGGGCCAAAATACCAGCTACTGTGTGTGCAAACCTGGTAAAGACCTATAGTAAACGTTTGACCTCTGTTATTGCCAACAAAGGTTATGTTACAAAGTATTGAGTTGTATTTTTGTTATTGACCAAATACTTATTTTCCACCCTGATTTACCAATAAATTCTTTACAAATCCTACCATGTGGATTCATGGATTGTTTTTTCACATTCTGTCTCTCACAGTTGAAGTGTACCTCTGGTGCAAATTACTGACCTCTGTCATCATTTTAGGTGGGGGAACTTGCACAATCGGTGGCTGACTAAATACTTTTTTGCCCCACTGTAGTTACATTTTTGTGATGTTGTATTAGCTCTAAGTTTGTGAATGATGGTCCGGTCTTTCCACTGGCTGCGACAATACAAAAAAGCTGCAAGATCCACGGCCCACATCTCGCTGCAGGCACTTTGTAAAGTCATTGTTAAAAACATTGAGTCCTCACAGAAACTGAGTGCTGGGTTTGTCACGGTGAAGCTGAAACTTTGCTCACATGAAAGGATTCCAGTTCAGCAAAAAGCAGCTTTACACTTGGGGTGCATCACCTTAAACTCATTTACTTCCTCTGCTTGCGTGTCTGTGTGTGCGTTTGTAGCCACGAGGTAAAGGCAACAGCTGGTGTGCACTGAGCTGATACAGTGTGTACACACACACTGTGACGCATGTGTAGAGCTATTTCATACAGGCTGTGAAAAAGCAATTAGCCCCTGGCAGGAAGCCCACAGGACAGCGTGTGGTGCAGCATATCTTCATTCGTCTGCAATGAAAGCTCCTCAGAGCGGCGAACGAGAAGAAGCATCTTTCAAACTGCAGAGTGAAGTCGTAAGCACAAAAGCAGCAACGTCTATCAGCATGGCAAATCGAATTATATAGGTTGGAGGGAGCTGGTGAAAAAATGCGGAGAAACGGGAGAAAAAACAGGGCAAATTAAAGGAATAAAGAAAGCGATGAGCGTGGAAATAATGGAAGCATCTTCCAAAATAGCAGCGTAAGAGAGATGCGTATCTGCGAGCGGCTGGGAGGAGGCTCTTTGATGTTGGGGAGAGTTTCCCACCATACTGTGCTGCTGAGATTAGTTTTTATTTAAAGACAGAATGAAAAGAAAAATAAATCAACCTTCAAGTTAAAGCCAAAAACATAAACAGAGGATTGGGATTTTTTTTTTAGCATAAAAGTTACAAAAAGAGAGTGTGGTTTTCTGGGGCTGTTCTTTATCCCCTTCTACTGCTTATTTGAGTCCAGGTCGCAGGGCACCAGCCCAAACACCCCTCTCCCACCTCCTCCTCCAACTCATCCAGGAGGACACCAAAGCATTCCCAACACACCAGAGATGTAATCTCTCCAGCATGTCCTGGGTCTACCCCAGGGGCCTCTCAAACAACCTGAACTGTGAGGGATTTATGAAGGCCACTCAAGTGTTTATTACATGTGAAGTTTGAGTATGTTCGTCTGTTTTTTCCTGTTTCATTTGATAGATGCTTCCCAGTTAATTACCTAGCAGAATGTCCTCTATGGGAGCGCCTCTGTCTCAGCATCCATGTCTGTAGTCTGTTGTCTGCCTTCGATTCTGTTTGTCCCCTGAGCTGTTGAAGGCTGTTTGCTCAGGCTGCCTCTGCTGTGAGTCTCGATTCACTGAATCCCTGCTTCAGCATCCGAGAGAGAGACGGGCGGACTTCTGCCCTGACCCGTCCGCTTCAAGTCTGAAGAGAGGAGACGGCTTTATAATTGCATCTCCCTCATGCACATCACCACGCCGCTTTAATGTGGCTGCAGGAGGCAGGTGTGTGTGTGTGTGTGTGTGTGTGTGTGTGTGTGTGTGTGTGTGTGTGTGTGTGTGTGTGTGTGCCATGAACTTTTTCTGATCTTGATGATTCAGATCTGAATCAGCCGTTTAAAATCACATCCCTCACTTATAAAAACCCGACTTTAAACAAGACACGATGTTAAACTTGTCTACTGCTTTTCCATTTTTGGTCACCAGCAGCAGCAGATGATAATGCGTCTGTGCTCTGTTTGGCAGTGAACTGGGCAGCAGTTGATTGTTATCTGTTTGAGCATATGCCCGGGCATATTTATCACACGCAGCTCCTCAGGTTCTGCTGTTTGGAGGTGCATGAAGGGAAACGTTAGAGTCACACAGCTGCATAAGCAAGTAACCGTGAGATGAAGTGAGATAAGTAAAGGAAACAGGTTCTCCCTTTTTCAGGATGAATTTCCAGCGAATAGCTCCGGCATGTCTAATCAGGTTAGGGTGGGTGGGTGGGTGGTGAGAGGCTGAGTAGACAAACAAGTATGCTGCAGGGGTTTTGTCCAAACATGAAATGGGCAGGAGCTCGGCTCTGTTGTGCCATGTTCACACCTTCTTTTCACAGTCAATCATAGTGATTCTTACAACTGTCATTTGTGCCTGTTTGCTGTGTCAACAATAACTGCAGTGACGGTATGTGTCCCTGCACAAGCCCAACATCTTCCTTTCACTTTCCCCCCACTCTATCCACACAAAGTGAACTCTGGGTCACTCGGGAGGGAAGTTCCAGACAAGATGAACTACACAAAGTGATGCAAACCCTTTCTCACCATTTCCTTACAGCTAAAAACAAAAAGAGAAAAAGGTGTGCAGGTCTTACCCGATGATGTAAACCAGAACCCCCAGCTGGATGAGCCGGCACACCACTCCCACCCTCCTGTTCCTCACCAGCACCTGGCGGGGAGTCTCATACTCAAAGAAGAAGTCGGAGAGGGCGCTGGTGATTTGGTTCTTCATCTTCTCTCACGGCTGACCCGCAGGGAAGAGGGTCTCTGTTTCTCCTCACTTGCATATAAAAACTCCCAAGAAATTCTTTTTTCCTTTGTTCTTCACTTGTGTCCTCTGCCTCCTCTCATGAATAATCTCTTATACTCTTCATGTGAAGTCCTAAAGTCTAAAGACTTCCTCCTCCCTTCCTCCTCTCTCTCTCTCTCTTGCTCTCCGTCTCTCCTCCTCCTCCTCTCTCTCTCTCTGCACTCGGTCGCTCTGTTATCAGCCTGTTGCCTTTTTGCGTAACTTGACCGTTTCCATGCATCTCCTGGCTTTTCTCAGGAGACATAATAAGCACAGAGACATCTGTCGAAATTTACTGTTAACTTGGTCTGCAAGTTTCAATAACTTAACAGTTGCCACACACAAGCACCGGATGCCCTCCTCTCTTTGAGCAATCAAACCTTATCAGCCACGCTGACACTCTCTTCCTGCGTGCTACACAGAGATAGAAGCCACAGAAGCTAAGCATAAACACGGTGCATCTTCCACAGTTCTGCATGTTTGCCCACTCTCGTCTCACCGTTTGTCAGGCAGTAAGCCTTCTTAACTTTTATCAACACCATGTGTGGGCGCACGCCGCCAAACACTTTGATTTTCTCATCCAGCTCAATAATTCAGGCCCCTTCTCTCCATTCTCATGCCGACGGCTGCTTTGCATTTTCTAATCTTCACAAAGGGAAGTCCAAATGGCCTCATGAAACTGTGAGGCTTTGAAAAATGTTGCTTCCACTTGTGAGCATTTCTTGCCTTCTCGCTCCCGATATAAATAAACGGGGGCATCTCGTCTGGAGTCAAATCCAAATCTAAATCTGGTTAAATCTAAAAGACACGAGTACATGCTGGGAATCACCACAAAATGCCATGCATAGAATTTAGTGGGATTGCAAGGATTTTAAGGATTTTGCAAAAAAAGGGCTGCATGACAATCAAAGTATTAAATGAAACGCTCTGTTAGCACAATTGGCACAAACTGCTGTTTTTATAGGCACACTGGTGGATAAATGACTGAGAAACAAGAGCGAGCGTCAGATCACTTTATAATTCAGGCACTTTTCCAGAGTCAAATGAATGTTTTCCCAGGGTGACATGCAGTGTGGCCCTGACTCCTGTGCTCCAGAACAACCCCGAGACTGAGGCTGAGCGTCACAATATGTGAATGAATGAACGCACCACGAACAGGAGGGGCTGGATGAGCCTCAGACTGACAGTAATTGGCAGAGACAGACTGAAGTCACGACTCGTGAATGACTGCGTAGAAAGGATTAGTGCTGACTGCATGCCTGAACTAACTATCTTCACTGAACTAGTTCCCGTTGCTGTTTTTCTTCTCCTCTGCCTCACGTACGTGCTGTTGGAGCAGTGAACTCTCATGAGAAACGTGGCCAAACCTTCAAATAATGAGACCAGTGCATGTAAAAGTAGCCCGCAGGGTTATGGCTGGTGATGGAGGACGCCGTGGCGGGCAGACTAACCGGAAGAAGCACAAAGACAGAAGCACAAATTCCACAAAATGGTAATGGGAGGGTGAACACGGGAGGAGGGGACAACACTGTGCACTGACAGGAGACACGTGAACCCACAGGTGGGAACGAGGCACAGGTGGGACAGTGAGCACGGCAGCTGTGTTTCATGGCTTCCTGTCACAGCACCCGTGATGAAAGCACCACGACTCTGTTTGCTGAATGTTGCGTTATTCTGACTTCTGCTGGTTCAGTATAGTCTCAGGCTCTTTGAGTTTAGTTACACAGGTTCTGCTTTTGGTTACAGTTCATATCCAACCCCCCCCCCCACACACACACACACACATTAGGCACCTGTGTGTAGGGCTTTAGTTTGCATGTGTTCTTTGTTGTGGTGTCTGCTTCTCTACCTGGTCTGGGATTCATTCATGGACTTGTTTTGTGTCAGGCACTTGTGAAGCATCAAATAAAGGTTAGTTCTTTAACATGTTCAGCTCTTTGTCTGCCTCGTGGTCCACATTACCACCATCACGCACAGAGAAAAGGTGAAGGGTTTGTTTACAGCTGACTGTATTTAATAACTGGTCTAAGATGTGAAGACAACAAACAGGTATTTAAATGATCCTCCTTCATGTTCCAGTTGCAGCTGAGGAGGACTGAAGACAGTGGAGAGAAGGCACTAATGAGAGTAAAGCCTCCACAAAGCAATCATCAATGTAGAACAAGTCAGTGGGATAAAGTTATCCAGAGGGTAACTTTTTTTCTTGCTTGTCGGGGCAAGAGCCACGATTCGCTCCCGGGAAAGGAGACAAATTCCTTTGGGCTTGCGTCAGGAAGTGCGTCCGATTTAAACATCTACAAATCGAACATGGGAGCTGCTCGCTGTGACGACCTCTTGTTAGTAAGGGAGCAGCTGAAACAGCATTATCACACACAGCCCAGATAGCAAATATTCATTCAATTAATGTTTAATCAGCATCAGTTCAATGTCCTCCTGCTATCTGGGGGATCTATAAGAACTAGTGATGGGAATTCCCAGTCTCTTTAGATTCTTTATGATATGCTGTTCTTGCAGACTCTACACTCGGCCTCTGTGTTGTCTATAAAATTCCAGATAGAAATAGATTTTCAATCTTGAGCCGAGCCACAAACAACCTGCACAGGCTCCTGAGAACTGTCCACCCATCAGTGCAAGGGGAAGATGAAACACAATCAGCTGAGTGTGATATTAACGAAGATGCCAGTGTGTCTAATGCACCTGCTGCTGCTGCATCTACAGCATCTTGCAGTACACCACCATCACCACCTAAACCAACCCAGAGCTCTATGAGAGCGTTTTTGCAGAAGTCTGTGACCCAGCAAGACACAACTCAGCTGATAAAGACCTGAAAACGATTGCACTTGATTTCCAACTATTTTCAGTTGTGGATGATAAAGGATTCAGAAAGTTTATTCATGCACGGAATCCTATGTATGTAATTCCAAGCAGGAAAACACGCTCCCAAAAAATCCTCCCAGGCCTGTCTGACAGAGAACACACATCTTCTTTTTGTTTTGCACATTAATTTATATTTCATTGTGTTGTGGTTTGCAGTGTTTTGTGTTGTTTCACTTTAAATTTATTTAAAAGGAAAAAGCTGAAAATTTAAATGGTCCAAAGTTGAACTGTAAATAGTTGGTTTTTGTATTTTATAATGTATTTTTTTAATTTTAGGTGGAGTGAATAAATAAAAGCATATTTATATAATAAACATATATAAATAAAAAACTTTTTTTACATTAGTATTTCATGTTGTGCATATTTTTATTGTTGTTGATAATAAATTAATTAAAGCAACAAAACAACCTGAAGAAAGAGCCGGCTCTCTAAAAAAATCCCATCACTGATGTTGACATGTGTGTCAGTGGGGCTGTTCATGATTCTGTCTGCATGTTGTAATATTAATACTGACTTTAATGACTGACCACGGACTTTTGGAGCTAGAAATAAGAGTGGCACAGTAACCGTTTCTTCATCACACACGGACGGCTCTGGATCGGGTTTGTGTTCTTCTGCACTTTGCACAGCTCGTGTTTTGAGAACAGATGTCAGGTTTATACGGTGAAATTTGGAAGAGTGTAGTTCTCCTCTGACTGACTCCGGCTGAATCCACATGAATCTCAGCCCACAGGAAAACAGTCCCATCAGCTCCTGACATCAATAATCTGTCAGTTGCCCCTCAGTGATTTAAAAAAGAAATTCCCAAATGCCTAAAAGCCGTGGTTACGTAGTGTTTTGATAAGCTGACTACGTTAATAAGATCTTGGTACAATCCTGGTTATTAATGACATGTCTTTGTTTATCAATTAATCCATTTTTACTATATAATCCACAGATTTTCATCTCACGCAAACTCGTGCTCGTAAAGTTAGTGTTAGTCTGACCTTTAAGGTGATACTAGCTGTCAGAGTTTGAGTGGCAGTAACAACGCAGGCGGTGAGAAACCGAAGGACACTGAGGAACAGTGAGGAGCGCCGCACCTGTAGAAATAAAGTGCTTTTCACCACAGGAAGTGAGTAACGTTAAAAAAAAACTGTTGCAGTCGCTCCCATCTCATTTATTGTTTCATGTCCTCCAAACTAGAGTGATGTTAATGGACTAAGAAGTGTAAAGTGTGTATATATCCTGTTTTGTAGAGCACTCTTGTATTGCTTATACTGCAGTTTAAGTCACACTGGTGTCTGCTATATACTCCCTAAGACACACCTATTGCCTTGAGAACTGTTTAAACTGTGGCACAGATTCATTCCTCAGAGATGCTGGTTCATACAGACATGATGGCGTCACACAGCTGCCGCAGATTTGTCGGCTGCACATCCATGATGCCAACCTCCTGTCTTACATCATTTATGATGTAAGGAGTGGCTCCATCTTTCTCCTCTGAAATCTCTATCAGCATCAAGTCACCAGCTGCCGCTCACTGGATGTTTTGCTCTCAGCTGCTGATGCTGCGTTCAAAGTCACTGAGGTGAACTCAGTCGCTTGCTGCCCTTAAAGACAGTTGAATAGCTGTACCTAATAACGTGGCCGGTGTAGTAAAGGCAAACTGTATGGATATGTCCAGGAGGTCAAAGGGCTGTGCGCCAGTACAGGACGTATGTTACTACGTGCTATAAACGCGACCTATGACGTCAAACCTCTGCGCCGACCACGTGGGAAGGTTTTTTTTGCCGAGGTAGCAAAACATCCGCAGTGCCGCTCGCTGGTCTGGCAGCGAGTATGAAAACAACTTTATTTTCTTCATTTCTGGCGTGAAACAATCTGAAAAAGGGCCCTCGGCGGTTTCGCTCCCACAGTCACTTTTTCCAGAACATGCCTCACGACCCCGACCCTCCTCCGGCTAAAAGATTCAAGCCGGGATCCGTGTTTTTCCGCCTCGATAAGAACAAGCCTGGAATGCTGCTGCCTAGAAAGGGAAATGCGAGCACTCCGATAGACGTCCAGAGGAAGCAGCTTCCCATCTATCAAGCGAAGCCTCAGCTCCTGAGCCAGCTGAGGCAGCTGCACGGTGCTGTCCTCATAGGTGAGTGTTCACAGCTACAGCCAGCCGCACACGTGAACAACACTATACTCTGTAGTTTATCTTAAACTGCCTATTTTGTGTTGGGTTTGTGGGTAGAAAGTCTGGCTAACGTCTCTTCACAGACATGTGTCTTCTGTTATTTCTGCCCACGTGATAATCAAAAGTATGCAACGTTAAATATATAAATAGAGTTAAAGTTTGCTTTGGGCTCCGCCCTGTATCTGTATGTGTCAGATAACTCAGTCCTGTGTGATCCGGCAGGTGAGACCGGCTCTGGGAAGACCACTCAGATCCCTCAGTATCTGTACGAGGCTGGCATCGGGCGGCTGGGCATGATCGCTATCACTCAGCCCCGAAGAGTTGCTGCCATCTCACTGGCAGGAAGGGTGGCAGAGGAGAAGAGGACTCAGCTGGGGAAGCTGGTACTCACGATAAACGGGATTCCCGTCTGCTGTGGACACCGGAGTTGATGCCTCTGCGTTGTTGACGTCTGCGCTGTGTTTCTGTTGCTTCCTCTTAGGTTGGCTACACGGTGCGTTTCGAGGATGTCACCTCCCCTGAGACAAAGCTGAAGTTCATGACTGATGGTATGCTCCTGCGCGAGGCCATCGGAGACCCCCTGCTGCTGCGCTACACTGTGGTGGTCCTGGATGAAGCTCATGAGCGCACTGTGCACACCGACGTGCTCTTTGGTGTGGTTAAGACGGCTCAGCGCAGGCGCAAGGAGCTTAACAAGATTCCCTTGAAGGTAGGAGCAAAGTTCACACGTGTTGTGACTTCGGCGTTTCTAGTAAACGCAGTGTGAATCGCCTCACTGCATCTGCTCTAAAGCCTGCACCTGGTGTCCTAACCTCCACAGGTCATAGTGATGTCGGCCACGATGGATGTGGATCTGTTCTCCGAGTACTTCAACAAGTCCCCCGTGTTGTACTTGGAAGGCAGGCAGCACCCCATTCAGATCTACTACACCAAACAGCCACAGTCAGACTACCTGCAGGCTGCTCTGGTCTCCATCTTCCAGATCCATCAGGTAGTTTCTGTGTCTCCTATTTCCAGTTTAGATGAAGCCAAACAAACGCACCGCTCTTCTTAGCATCATTATTGGAAACACAGGTTACGTTCTGTCGTGATGACGATTTTCCACACACGGTCATGCAGGAGGCTCCTTCATCACACGACATCTTAGTCTTCATGACGGGCCAGGAGGAGATTGAGGCACTGGCGAGGACGTGTCGGGACATCGCCAAGCATCTGCCTGACAGCTGTGGCCCGATGGTAGTTATCCCACTATATGCATCTCTGCCCCCAACACAGCAGCTCAGGGTCTTCCTGCCAGCTCCAAAGGTACAAACATGTCTCAACATCTCACACTGCTGCTCTCAGCAGTATCTTCTGATTTAGACATTCAGCATCATGTTGTAAGTCTTGCAAACGTTTTTCTCTCCAGGGCTGCAGGAAAGTCATTCTCTCCACAAACATCGCCGAGACATCAGTTACAATCTCTGGGATCAAATACGTCATAGACACGGGGATGGTGAAGGCCAAACGCTTCAATCCAGGTGAGAAGATTCAGATTGCAAATTCACAAATCACGCAGAGAGAAATACTTGTGCTTGAGTCTTTCCATTTAATACTAAGGGGGGGGAAACACGGTGCACCCGACCCCTGCAGCGCCTCCTGCGGGTAGTGGGCCTGCAGGAAGATGGGTCCGTGTCCCTTTTTCACACTGTGCCACATGGATTTAGGCCCAGCCACCAGACGCTCGCCCGCAGGCACCCTCCCCGGGCCTGGCTCCAGGGCAGGGCCCCGGTAACCCTATCCCGGGCAGGGGGAACTGTTCCCTCGATGGGCTTCTTCTGAATTGTTCTTAGTCTGGTCCCTCGGTTGGGCTGCTGCCCCTGTGACCGGCTCCGGATAAGCAGCAGAAGATAGATGGATGGAAAAAAACCCACAAATGGGAAAAAATGTGGTTTCCAGGGTTTTTTTGCTGTAAGGATCATTTAGATGTGTAAAAATATTTGTTTGGCTTGTGACCCTTTGAAAGAAGTCGAGCCCTCCCCCGTGATCCTAAATTGAACGGCACAGATAAGGTGTTCTCCTAACAGCGCACATGATGTGACTCTCAGACAGCGGCCTGGAGGTGTTGGCGGTGCAGCGTGTTTCCAAAGCGCAGGCGTGGCAGCGAGCAGGCCGGGCTGGCAGGGAGGACTCTGGCTTCTGCTATCGTCTTTACACTGAGCAGGAATTTGACAACCTCGTCCCCACGACTGTTCCTGAGATTCAGAGGTAGGCTGTGGAGTCTGCTCTACACGCGTGATAGTAAAAATCCACCTCACGTGTCTCATTGATTTAGCTGTGTGTGATGCTTCTCACCCGCAGGTGTAACTTGGCAGGTGTGATGCTGCAGCTCATGGCTCTGGGGATTCCAGACGTGACAAACTTTGATTTCATGTCCAAGCCTTCTCCAGGTAAGATGCTGTCAGTCAGGAATCCCCTCTGGTCCTCCGGTAAGCGATGCAGAGTTAGCTGTAGTAGTGCTTTGTGTTTTCCACCAGAGGCCATCCGTTCTGCTGTGGATCATTTGGAGCTGTTGGGAGCTGTGGAGAAGAAGGACGGGCAGGTTTTCCTCACCACTCTGGGAAAGAAGATGGCGAGCTTCCCTCTGGAGCCCAGATATGCCAAAGTAAATCCTGCTGGTTCTGCTCTGATATTCTTTGTACATTTAGTCAAAGTGTCAGCTCACAAGCAGACCCCTCTGTTTGCTCCACGCCGCAGACCATCCTGCTGTCCCCGGACTACTCGTGTTCCGAGGAGATTTTGAGCATCGTGTCGCTGCTGTCTGTGGACACCGTGCTGTACAACCCTCCGGCCCGGCGGGACGAGGTGCTTGCAGTGCGCAAGAAGTTCATGTCCAGTGAAGGAGACCACATGACGCTGCTAAACATTTACAGAGCGTTCAAGAAAGTCAGTGGCAACAAGGTGGGTGCGATGAACACAACTAGTGAAAATACATAAATGAAATCGTGCTGCTGAGCTGTCACGTGATCTCTGCTGCTGTAGGAGTGGTGTCGGGAGAACTTTGTCAACAGCAGGAACATGGGCCTCGTGAAAGACGTCCAGGCACAACTTAAAGAAATCTGCCTTAAGGTACATCTGCTGACCTCTGCCAGCACACAGGGATTCTCCCAGGAATCGCTGTTTATCCTGATCAACTACAGAGTATTTATTAACATTTAATGTGTAAATATTATTATGAATGTGCATCATCTCACAGGCTAACGCCTCCGGGGCTATTTTGAAAACAGCGAGTTGATGAATGGGTGCTTTCCTCCTTGATCTCTGCTGCACACCTGTCTTTGTGTGTCTCTGCGGTGAAGTCATGTGACCTGTCTAATAAGTCACGTCTTGTTTTCCCAGCTGAACCTGAAACTGGAATCGTGTGGAGCAGACACGGCGAGCGTTCGCCGCTGCCTTGCCCACGGGATGTTTGTCAACGCTGCAGAGCTGCAGCCCGACGGCAGCTACTTGGCTCTAGACACCCACCAGCCCGTGGCCATCCACCCGTCCTCCGTCCTTTTCCAGGCCAAGCCAGCGTACGTGGTCTTCAACGAGCTGCTGCACACCTCCCGCTGCTACATGAGAGACCTCTGTTTGGTCGACGCCGACTGGCTGCTGGATGCAGCGCCCGAGTACTTTGGCCGCAAGCTCCACCTCAACAAGAGCTAACCAACAAAGAAACGGGCCGCCTGCCACAAAGACTCTTATTGCAAGTTGGTGCAGAACGTCCGCTGTGTCGTAAACTACTCTGGATTTCACTACCTCCCAGTTGACAAGCTTTGGGCATGTGTCACTGAAGCAGAAGTCTGCATATCGAAGCTTGACTTCCTCCGGACTGTCATTCCAATTTTATGAGCTGTAATTTCTTCTTCTCGTCATTTAGCCACACGGTTGGCCTGAAAAGCCAGTTTGCTTTGATTCTATCAGTAGTTGCATGCATTTACACAGCACAGGTAACCTCAAAGGAGCACAGCACGGGGCTGTTCTCCACCATGTTCTTCTTCATTGCTACCAAATAGCCATGAAAACGCTACAGCAGACAGATCAGTGGCTGCTCTACTCTGAAGGATGAGTTTTTCAGGAGCTAAGAAAAGCACTCTGATTGTTTGGGGTCTACATGAAGTGGTCTTACAGGGGTTTCTTTATGCAGTCAAAGTAGATTTGTTTCAGTCTACTGTCAGCTGTTCCCTTATTCACAACATGAAAAACAAACGCAGCGTGTCACACTGACATGGTTTCACTTACACAGCCTTGTTAGCTCGTGCATGCTCTTCTTCCCATCTGCAGTCGTGTCACCGTCCAGCATGCCTTCCTCTCCAGGTTCTGCTTGTTGCTGTTGGTCGTGCAGATGCCCACGCAGTCACCACACGTACGTGCAGACGCGTGCGGCTCCGTCACGCTTCGTAGAATGTAAATGACGCCGTGTTGATGAACAGGACGGAGTGTCTTTTTTTTACACGTTGGACTCAGGATTGTAAAATATAACCTGAATAAAATACACAGTTTCTAACTTTGTAGTCAAACGCTGAATGCTTTAGAGAATTATCAAAAGATCTGATCTGCATGAAGTTTATTGGAACGAATGCACGCCTGCCGGGGCTCCTCTCTGCGTGGATCATCTGATCCTAATACATGTTTGTTACATATTCTAATAAAAACGAATCCACCTGACTCGGCACACGTCAGTCAGGTTCTAACATGTGTTTAGTGTTGTTGTGTTATGGCCATAGTATGGTTTAAGCACTGTGCGAAAGTCTTGAGCCACCTCGTTTTTAAAAACATTTTGCTTCCAAGCAGACGACCTAAGTGCTTTTGAGCAATAGTTCTCCAGGCTAAGTTCTCCGTTGGATGCTTTTTCACTCATTTTCAGTTCTGACCATTTTCAAAGGAACGTTTTGGGTTTTTTAAATTTATTTATTTATTTATTTAGGACAGTGCATGTTAATGAACATAAATGTAAAAAAAAAATTTACATGAATGGAAACATACCAGATTATAGCCAAGGGCTAATTTCCATCTGTTGTCCTTAAACATAAAAAATAGACATAATTCATAAAAATTCATCATTCATTCATAATAAAAACTCCATCACCAAACTTACACATACACACCATTCTGTTCCCAAATAAAACATTAAAACTATACAACTCATACATGATCACACACTTGATTTGTCCATAACCAGTTTTTAACCTTTGCCTTAAACAAATTGAATGTCGAGCATTCTCTAATGGGTTGAGGAAGACTGTTCCATAGATGGCCACCCTGGACAGAGAGGACGTTCTGCCCAAATGCTGTCCGTCTGTGGGGTATAAACACGTCTCCTCAGATTAAAGCTCGAGTGGTCCTGTCTGAGCTTTCTTTATGCCTAATGAACTGCTTTAGTGGTGGTGGAGCAAGGGAGTGTAAGACTTTATATATTAAACTCACTCTTTTAAGTTTCACTAAGTTATTGAAGTTCAGTAATTTCTGTTTTTTTAACACATGACAGTGGTGGTGGGAGGTCGGTTTTTTGTCAAGTAGTTTTAAACTTCTTTTATAAATGTTTTCAATAGTTTTAAGTGTTGTTGGACAAGCAAGTGACCAGGACGTCAAACAATAGTCCATATGAGAGATGATCACTGAGTAAAAATAAGTTTTTGCAACATTCATATTTAAATTATTACGTATATGATTAAAATTTCGATTATTAAATTTAAGTACCTGGGACACTTTATGTGACTCTTGAAGGATAATGTTGGGTCTAGAATGACCCCAAGATATTTAAATTCTGGAGCTAATTCAAGCTCTACTCCATCCAGGAATATGTTTGACCGCTTCAAGTTTAAGGGGCGTTTTGAAAAATACATACTGACAGTTTTTGAGATGTTCAACATTAGGCATGAGTCTAATTATTATTCAAGTCTCTTAAACAGCCAACACTTTGCATAACTTTGAGGGAGAAGCCAGTGTTGTCTCCACATACAACCTGTCATATCTTTAGACGCTGTGTTACTATATCATTCGCTCCCATTTCTTTATTTGAATCAACAGAAAATGCCAAAGATGACATTTCCTCCAGGGGCTCTTGTGTTATGATGGAGTTATGATTTTGACCCACCATGCAATACTATCAGAAGAGTAGTGTGTTTGTTTTTTAGCATGATATTGGTCACAAACACTCTGCCAATGCAGTAAAAGTAGACCTGGATAGAAAAGCACGCAACAGCGCACCATCAGTCGTGGCCTGACGTCTCCATCGCTGAAGCAGTGAAGCAGCCAACATGCAAAGAAGAGCTTTGAATGTCCGTTAAGAAGCCCGGACGACTCTTCCTGAAGACTACTCAAAGAAATGGCAAGACTTGTCTAAGAGAGTTTAGGCTGTGATGAAGAATAAAGTGTTCATACCAAATATTTGGACTTTCAAGCTCATTAGAAGTGCACAAACTCTGTTTTTGCCTCATGTATTTGCGTTTATGTTTCAATGGACTTATTTCCCATTGTAGTAGCAAAACGGAAATGAGAAGCGTCTCAAGACTTTGACTGTTCATTGAGTCACTCCAGTACACAGGATCTCCCTGCTGCCGTTCAAAGACAGGTTCACAGACGCTGTCTGCGGGCTGTTGAAACACTGGAAAGCAGCTCCATCTGCTGGCGGGAGGGATTCACATGATGCACCTGATCAGCGAAGTGTCTGTTTTACTTTGGCTGATGCAATCCCGTCCTTAGGAACCTCAGTCGATCATGTATGCACACACACACTGAAAAGGGAAATTCCTACAAATGCACTACGGCAAACCAATCGAAATAAACCCCTCCAAGCTTTTCAGTAGCAGAACTGAGGCTGGGACTATTTTATTGAATCTTGACAGTTTTTAAGCCAAAACGGGGTTTAACTCTGGAGCAAAGCCTTATTAAATCTCGCCCCTGCACGCAGATATTTTTGCACTTAATCTCCTTAAATATGTATTTGTAAGCGTTTCTGTTTTAGTGTCACAGCGTGAAGTTTTAGATTTGTAGCCACACTGTAAAAAGCTGCAGCGCCCTCTGCGCTCGCTGATTTGAACTGCAGGGGGCGCTGATGTGTAGACAATCGTCTACACACACGTAATTTTTCCAAATAACTTTAATTAGTTTATTTATTATTTATTTTTCCTGTTATAGTCATTTTTGTCGTATTCTGTGTAGTTTTTTAATATTTAAAATTGCTGTTTCGTGTCTTTCGCTTTTAGAGTATTACTTCCGGCGCAAAGAGTATCTGGGTCAATGTGTCCTTCCACACGTGCTGTCGGCGTCTTCTAGAAGCAGCGTCGGTAACCGGTGTTCACAGTTAGCTGTGCGGCACTGAGCGCATTGATTCTGTCGTGACAGGTCGTGGTGTTTTTGTACAATCATGCTAAAGTCAGTCGTCCGTGCGGTGGGAGCAGCTGCTCGCCTTTCTTCAGCCAGCACCTCCGCAGCGCGAGTTCTGCCCCTCAGCTACCCGGCACTGCGCTCTCCGAGTTCGGCAATAACTCGGCCCTTCACCCGGTCTCTCTGGATGTTAAGTAATAACGGAGCCTCGTCTGGATACAGGCCCAAACTCTTCAGCTCCAAGGTGTTGAGTCCGTCGGTGTCGTGTGGCTGTGGAGGACTGCACACAGAAGGTGACGTTTGGTTTAATCTGCTTTATACAAGCCAGGCAGCCAATAAACGTAACATTAGATGGATCCGGCAACTTGGACTGCTTGGATCAACACGTCCTTTACAATTTAAAGGGGTAAAAAGATTGTTTAACGATCGTTATAGACTGAGATCAGCATCTTCGGAGTCTTTCACCTTAAACTGTGATTAGTGGCTGTCACTGAAAAAGGCTCTGAACCTGCCAATAGTCTTTGATCATTCAGCACACGTGACACGTGTAGGACTGTTCATAGTGTCAAACGAGAAGTTTTTGGACAGCCACAAAGCAGATGTTTCATTTTCAGCAGTCTTACCAGCACCCGTGTGTTGTGTAAAATGTTAGAATCAGCCTCGATGGTCATTTTAATTGTCAAAATGAAACCTTTAAACAAACTGCATCACGTCTCATGATGAAACCATAACCTCTTTGTTCAGGTGACAAAGCTTTTGGCGACTTCCTGTCTGATGAAATCAAAGAAGAGAAGAAGATCCAGAAAAACAAAAGTCTTCCTAAGGTGTCTGGAGGATGGGAGCTGGAGATGAATGGCACAGAGGCTAAACTCACAAGAAGTGTTTCTGGAGAAAAGTAAGTCTGCTAAAATGTGTGGGCAGCGTGGCGTGACAGACCAGCTCACCGTATTTCTGCTCTTCACAGAGTCACGGTCACATTCAACGTCAACAACAGCATTCCTCCCAACTTTGAGGAAGAAGTGGAACAGACACAGCAGAAATCAGCAGAAGAGGAGGTGAGGCACAGCCAGTGGTTTGACGAGGTTAAGCTTTTTAACACTGACCTGTGTGTCATTCAAACATAACCAAAGACGCCTACGAAAGACAACAGACGATTTAGAAAAGAACTTAAACTTGTATCTTTAAGCACTTCGTTGCTAGCAGCCTGTCACAAAAACATTTATTCCCATTTCTTTAGTAGAAACTGTGAAAAACACGCCAGCGATGGTTGGACGCAGTTTGACAGGTTAAACATTGTATTTCTGCAACAACAAGATGATTCCCAAAGAGCTGTCATTGCAGCATGTTCTGCAATATGGCCTTTTAAAAACATCTGAGGAAACTGGACAACAAGTGATAGGCCTAAACCAGGGGGGTCCAACTCCAGGCCTCGGGGGCCAGTGTCCTGCAGGTCTTAGATATCACCCTGCATCAAGTGATTAGTTCGTTACCAGGCCTCTGGAGAACTTCAAGACATGTGGAGGAGGTCATTTAGCCATTTAAATCAGCTGTGTTGGATCACCAGCCCTCGAGGCCTGCAGTTTGACACTCCTGCCCTAAACTATCTACAGCAGATGAAGAGTGTCTGAAAGCTGCGTCCTTAAGAAATGGATGAAAAAATACAGCAAAGATTTGACAGAGAACACGAGAGAAGTTTGTTTATCTACTGCGACCTCATCAGAAATGAAGTGAAAGGCTGGCTCTCAAGAAGCTGTTGAACATTAGTGAGGAATCTAAATGTGAGAGTTTTCTTTCAAATCATAGTCGGTACGTACAGAAAAGGTCAGGAGAGGGAAAACAGGCTCCGACTGTAAAACAGTGGAGGCTGCATTTCAGCCAGCAGTGCTAATATTAGATAAGATGGCCTTTTGTTAGTCCAAGAGATGGAAAACATCTCTGTTAGCGCGCTCGTCAAACGCAACAAAAGCTGAGTTGAAGAATAAAGACGAAATATTGACTTTCAGGCTCATTAGAGTTGTATGAACTCGTAAGTTTGTCTTCTACACTGTTTTCATATTAGTTTACTGTGTTTTCATGTCTGCACTCGTTTCAATAAACGCCTCCTCCATTTGCTCATTTCCTAACAACACTTAAACGCTTGCACAGCGCCGTAGGCGGCTCCTGCCTTACACACTGACGTTTTTAACCTTAACGTTTCACGTATTAAGCTTTTTCCCCCTTTTTGCAGCCGGAGATTGTATCAACACCCAACTTTGTTGTTGAAGTGACAAAGCAGGCTGCCAAACATTCCCTGGTGTTCGACTGCCATTTCCCTGAAGATGAGGTAAAGTCAAATAAAATGAATGTCTAATATTGCCAGTAGGAGCAGTACAGTGCTCAATACTGAACAATTTGTATTTTGTAGATGAGTCACGGTGAGGGAGAAGAGGAGAGCGACATCTTTGCCATTCGAGAGGTCAGTTTTCAGCCACAGGGAGATTCAGAGTGGAAGGAGACGAGCTACAACCTCAACACAGACTCTTTGGACTGGGTGAGAGCCGAGGCAGTACACACAGCAACGGTTCAATTATAACAGTCACTGAAACCAACGCTGTGTTCAAGGTTGCTTACTTTCTTGTACTGTTTCTCAGGCCCTGTATGACCATCTGATGGACTTCCTGGCTGACCGTGGGGTCGACAACACCTTCGTCGATGAGCTCACGGAGCTGAGCACGGCCATCGAGCATCAAGAGTACATCAAGTTCCTGGAAGACCTCCAAGGCTTTGTCAAATGTAATTAACCTTACTTCAGTGCACATTCTGGGAGAGTTCGAGGTGAGAGGGTACAGTAAGACTAAAGCACTCGGCGGTCCATCGATATGTTTGATGACCCTAAAAGACTGATGATGCCATCGGCCAGCAGCTGTCACGTGGCTGCAGATGTGCTTTTTGTGACGCTATTTTTCTGTAACTTGAGGTTCAGACACAAATGTATGAAAAGAATTACAAGTTGTGGTCATGTGTATAATCTGCTTTGTTGCAGTCAATATTTAAATATTCTAACAGTTCTCAAGCCAGTAATGGGACAATTTGTCAAAGTGAGACGTTGAACATTTCAATAAAAATCATCTCTTTGGTGTAAATGTGACAGCCTCTGATTTTAAAGCGTGACCACCTGGCTTTGAGTCTAAAGTGTGGCTGGCTGAGCAGAGTGTGTGGCCTTACTGAATGTGAATCATGTTGGTCAGAGGAAGGAACGGCGCTGTTCAATAAAACGGTTTAATACAGTACGTTTGTCTATTTTCATTTTTACATGTATTCATACAGTGTGACTTTATTTCATGCACTAAAAAGTCATTTTAATTCATAAACTAGTTTTTGACACTGTCACCAGCAGGCACACACAGCTAAGACCCGTCAAGCACCTGATATTTTGAGCTCTTGCTTGGTCAGTAGCGTTCTGGTTACAAAGTAACAGAAATGTGTCGATTGCCTGCAGCTTCATGCATATTCAGATGCAGATATTTGTTTCTAGACAACATTTTTAAAAACTCGTTACTTTTGGCCCTTGAACAGAAAGTAATCCAAGTTTTAAGTCAGTTAAGTTGTTATGGGCTCAAAATGTGGTCATAAATATTTTGTACTTGTAAATCAGTTTCGTATGTGTAAAAAGAATTTGTGTGTGCGTAACAAAGATTTGTGTGTGGACTTAGCCAAAAAAAAAACCCTGCAAGTTACAAGTACGAATTTTGACCCTATTTTTCTTCCTTTCATCTGATTGGTCAATGTCATGTCAATCACAAATGTAACAATCCAATCAGAGAACAGATGGGTTTGGCTGTCGGAGGGGCGCTTTTTTGAACTGCAGGTCCTTGAAGGGTGATACAGTTTGAAGCTGGAGGATCTCTATATAAATATCCGATAGCAGCTAGGTCCCCTAACTTTCAGTAGCTGTTGAAAGGATAAAGTTGTGGTATATCAGTGGTTAGAAATACTATTATTACTTTAGGATTAGTTTAACACAAAGTCAGGGCTGACCCGGGACCATTGCTGTGAGTCACAGTGCGCAGCATAAAAGTCCTTTCACATCAGACGCAGGATGTGCTGCTAATGCTAACTGCTAACTAAAAGCAAAGGATCCAGAATTTGTTGCTGGCTGCTGGGCTCTGTGGGTTTTTGCAGCAGCTCTACCTGTACTAGATGCACCTGCTCCTTGTCTTTTCTCTGACTTTATGTCCTCTACAAGAGTTTCTGGGGTTTTTTTGCTAGTTCTTCAAATGTTCAATAAAAACATGTATGCTAATTCATAACGAAGAAAGCTTTGTAATGAAGACTGTCATTTCCAAAACACTGCCCGCCCCCACCCCGCGGTCCGCAGCGCTGTTGAAAAGGCTGTGGAAACCCCTGTATTAAACACGTAGACCTGTGACACAAAAATCACCAAACTCGGACGACCACAGACTGTTTTCCTTCGTGGTGATGAAGGAAAACGCTGGGTTGGCATGTAAAAGGGCATTTATTCCCTTCAAAGACCTGCAGTTCAAAAAAGCGCCCCTCTGACAGCCAAACCCATCTGTTCTCTGATTGGATTGTTACATTTGTGATTGACATGACATTGACCAATCAGATGAAAGGAAGAAAAATGGGGTCAAAATTCGTACTTGTAACTTGCAGGGTTTTTTGGCTAAGTCCACACACAAATTTTTTTTTACACATACAAATCCTGATTTACAAGTACAAAATATTTATGACCACATTTTGAGCCCATAAGTTGTTGCTTAAAATGTCTTTTGAATCTTAAGAAGAAGGAAGAGAACAGGCTGCATTTCCCTGCTGTCATGCCTTCTTTCATTTTAGTAAACAGTCGCACACACAAGTCTAAAGAATCACGTCTGTGAGGCACCAGTGAACAACCAAAGGCTCTGGGTTGGAGAGATTTTGATGGAAACATTTTCTGCAGCTAATAAAAGACAAAGTGGCTGAGCTGATGGTTGATACAGTGTTATCAGTCGTGTGATGGAATATTTGAATGATAGTCTTTTGCTGCAACCACACACGGCGGATTGTTTAATGCTCGCAGCTGAGCTGTATTTATTAAAACTCTGAGCGTTAACAAGCTTGTGCTGTGTCTAAAACGCTGCAGGTGCAGGTTTAAGGGAAACCGTTACCGTTCATCCTCCAGCTTCTTTATGTTTATGGTATGCTAACCATAGCTGTGTAGCTAACCATAGCTGTGTAGCTAGCCACCGCTGACAGACCACGTGACTTTCGCGCATTGCATTGTAGGTACGAGTGGCAACAAAATCAAAACACTGCATCAAGCCTTTCCAGCACCGGTAATCATTAATTCTGCAGTTTTAATCCCCACTTGCATTTTATTTGCCCCAAAAACAGTTCTGTGCAAAACGACGGAGAACACGGCAGCTCCGCACGAAGACAGACGTGACGAAAAGGCAACAAAAAGTAGAGGAGTGAAAGGGTCAGACCCACACGAGCACAGAGTGGAGTAAGGACGTGCTGCCCAACTGTCAGCACGCACATATTCATTATTATATGGTCCTAAGTGTGAGTGCACACACTCACAAAATGTTTAGTTACTTCAGTTCACTGCAACAAGCCCAAGTCCAGTTTTCTAAGGCACCTTTGAAAAGCTCGTCCATTTGTATGACCTCTTCTTGGAGCCTGCTGACTTCCTTCCTGAGCATATCTTCCAGTTTTTTCCTTTTCTTTCACTGTCTTCATCTCCCCATCAATATTACAAAGAACCCCCAACAATCAGATGAGCCCTATGAGCAAGGATTTGGTGACAGTAGGAAGGAAAACCTCACTTTAAACAGGAAGTAACCTCCACAGAACCAGGCTCAGGGAGGCAGCTGTCTGCCACAACCGGTCAGGGTTGAGGGGAGGAAGACAGGCAAACCATATTAATGATGCAAGGAAGGCCCCAACCCCGCCTCCCTGATGTGGGAGCCAACCAATAGGACCACTCCCTCCATAACTGCGACCAGTAAGAGCACGATCATCACCACCTAACAAGGTACCAGTGGTATGAAACACACACGTGTTGTATTCCACTTGTATGCACAATCATAGTGTGTCACAGGCTGAACAGATATCCACAGGTGGTACGTGGCAGTCAGGTGAACAGGTCGCTGGAGGCAGGAAACGAAGTCAGTGCGTCAGAGGGGGAAAGCCGAGATTCAGTTTGTTAGGATGGGGGACAGTGGGTTTGGAGGATGGGTGCAACACTGAGCGTCCAGGAGCAAAATTCAGTGTTTGGACTGTTTTCTGGGTCTCCCATCTTCCTCTTCATCATCCTCCTCCTCCCTTGGTCTCCTCCTTGAACCTCCCAGTACTGGGCTGGGGGGCAATAACACAATCCTGACTCCATCATGTCTCCATCATCATCACTGTCATTGTTATCAGTGTCACTGAGGAGGCTGAGAGGCTGTCACTCTCAGCCTCCTCATCATCCCAGAACCGCCTCATTTCTTCAGCTATGGGATCTTCTGCTTGCTGGGCCGCGTTTATTTCCATTTCTCCTGCTGGGATCTCTGCTCTGTTATTGACCCAGGGTCCTTCTACTTCCTGAGGTGGATTTATTTCTATGCCTGCTGCTGGAACATCAGCATCTTCCTCATCATTCCGAAGATTGTCCTCCTCATCATCATGTTGTTGCAGTTGGTTAATAACTTGGCCCAGAACACGGAGGTTTTCTTCAGTTAAGAGGCCGCGCAACAGACCGAATTGAAAGCAGCAGACCATCGAGTGAATCTCTTCAACATCTGGACGCTGTTGCAGTTCAAAAACCAGTTCATCAGCTGGTACCCCTACAACAACAAACAGAAATATTATTGTTATCATTCACATGATGAGAAAACTGTCCACAAATTCCAATTTATGCAAAGTAACTACATGGGGAACATACAAACATACGCCCACTACACTTATTACAGTGTGTTTGCTCCTTCAAATAAAAAAGGCTTCAGTCGATGAGCAGCAACGTGTAAACGTCCTCATGTCAGTTTTCCTCAGCCCTCACTCACTGTTGTAATGCACTATTAAACTAAATTATTAGGATATTGTTACAATTAAGTGCAAAGTCTAAATCCTTTTTATAAAGGGACGTGTATTCCCAGTGCACCAGGAAATACACAGTACCACACAGATGATTTCAGGGCTCAGAGCAGCCTCTGGGCTTGTGTGACTGAGGCCTTAAAACTTGAGAAACGTTCATGTGTAGAAACAAACTGTCAGATAATCCACGAGAAAAACTGCAGAGAGAGACCACACTCCTGTCACAGCCCTGAAAACAGGGGGAAAGAATCACAGAGTGATATTTAGTTGTCTCTGTCATGCAGTAGTTTAATGCAAAGAGGAGAACGCGTGAAAGCCCCCTGGTGGAGGGTGGAGTCACTACCAGTCGATCCCAGAGAAGGCTTACTAGCCGATGAGTAATGTACAGATCGCGGGTCTCTTGATGACAACCATTAATGCAACGTGAAAAATAATAACAATTTTCTTATCGCATTTACATCGTTTTTATGCTTATGGCACCAAATATGAATTAGTATTAACTGTATACACCTTTGCTTTGTCGTGAACCCCATGAATAACAGCTGTATGGAGCTTTTTGATACTGCCTATGGGGAATAACAGTAGCCTTCCAACCGATCACGCTCTTACTTTGAATCGGGTTGTCTCTTCGTCCGTCTCCTCTGTCCATTCTTCTGGGATGAAAACAGTCTGGAGGAAACTAAAGCAGCACAGCTCTCAAACTTTAGCTGACTGGTTTCAGACTTTTAAAATGTCCAGAGTGATGACAAAGTCCTTAAAAATGCTGTGAAGTCTTTCAGCTCTTTAAAAACGCGGAGAAAATGTAGACTAATCGCTAGTGAATGCTGCGAGGAACGCTGCCAACTGTTTACTGATATTTCTCCACCAACTATCCAAATATAACGATGATGATGATGATGATGATGAACGTCACAGGTTAACTTGGTAGTTTTCTGGCTCTTCAGTGACGTCATCGACTGAAGCTGCTCTGCTGGTGAAAAAACGTCACTTTGAAGCATTTTTCACAAATCTTTGAAGGTGTAGTGACAGAAGGAGGCCACGAGATGGCGCCATTCTTCACGTAGTGGATACCGTTTGTTGGCTGTTTGGTTTCTGTTCACACCCTCCACGAGTGTTTTGCATAAAGTTTCAAGCATTCCTCAGGCTCATGATTTACGTTTCCTTTCTGGACAAATTAAATTAAGGAAACTCGGGCGAGTCTTTCACCAGTAATTCGCTATTTTAAACACTTTGCTTCCTAAAGCGCATTTTTGTTGCTTTGTTTGCTGAACTGTTTCATGGGCTAAAAACTTGCTGACTCTGTTCTTCAAATAAAATCTGTACTTTGTTTTCCATTTGGCTTCCTGGATTGACAAATTTCAAAATAAAAGCATTGAACAGTGTGAGTGTCAAAAGTGTAAGTGTAGAAATATTTCTGTTGTAGGAAAACAGGATAAAATGACTGTTTGGGGCTTGAGCTTAAACTAAAAATGAACTTGTAGAATCAGAAGAAGATACAAGCTTGAGTGCAAAACTTCATGATGTGGGTATTTAGGCCCGACATCTTGGATGTTTTCTACAGAATGTCTTTTAATTTTTCTTTTGGGAATGAACTAAAACCCAACACCACCTTGGTCACACACTGGCTGAGTCGCAGTACGTGACCAGGAGTTGCCAGGCTGTTGTGGCTGTGTATGGTCCTTCCACGTGTTACTGAGGCCCCTATTTGTTAAAAGAATAAACCGTTTAATTGCAGATATTCTTCAGAATTCAGTAAATGACACCCAACAAGTGTCAGTAGCAGAATAAGCTGTCCGGCATTGGCAGAGAACATTCGACGAGTTTTTCATGGCCACAGCCCACATACTCAACTCTGCTGCTCAACCCACATTTTCCTTACAAATGTGACACCATTGAAGGGGAAATAAACGGGCTTTCCAGCAGTAAGACCTTTATTGCCAAGAAGCATAGTTACAACAAAGAAAAGACTGAACAAACACAAATTGCCTCAATTTTTATTCTCAGTTTATGTTTGCAAAAATGAGACAAAGTCACTCATTTTTGTGATAAGAGGACGATGCAAAGGCGAAGCAAGCATTAGTTATCGCTGCAACTCTACAGACGGAGGAAGCGCGTGTTGCACAGGCTAGGACAGGTACCAGTGAGGTTAGACGAGATGGCACGCTTCTGATACTCAGTAATATCTGGTGAAACATGTGGGAGAGATCTTCTTCCACCTCTGGAGAGACTGTTTTTACTTCCTGCATTGAGCTAGGCAAAGACTAAAATGACTTTCCCAGCATTATTTTTCCAAATAACAGGTGAGATTGGACGTGCTGTAATCATATGAGATTCTCAAAAGCTTTTTCTTGTAGCACCACATAATTTTAATGTGATTTTTATTAAACCATGGGACATAAGTTAAACATTAACGTTAAACATCAAATTAAACTGAGTACAGAAATAAATGTTGAAAGGATAGTCTATCATTAGAATCAACTTTTTATCTTTTTTCTGTCTTTGAAAAAATGGTCATAATAAGTCAGACTTTTAACATGATAAACATACATTAGATAAGACAATGTAGCAGTGCAACACAGGAGCTGTTGTTCCCTTTGTACGTACAGAACGGACGTATTCAAGTGAAAGCCATTCATGACTAAGGACGATACTATGCAGCATTTATAATTCTTTATATTTCTGACTCAATATAACAACAAATTTCAGGGTATTTAGACAACAAGATGTTTTTAATGTAAATCAAGCTTTTCCCATCACAGCAGATTATATAGGAGCACCAGGTCAGGAAAGACTGATAAAAGGTTTTGAGCTGTCTCGCTGCAGAGAAAGCAGAGATCTGCCAGGAAAGGCAGCTAGGACTGAATGCTGCTCTGCCTCTGTAGTACATAGGCTTTAAGTGACCACGAGCCACTGATGGTGTGACAGATTAATAAGCATGCATAAAGTGGAGCTGTCAGGGAGAGGCTGACACTGGCTTTTGGAACAGTCCAACTCATTTTTTAATAGTATTTTTTTATCCTGGTGACAACATCCCGAGACATGCAGACGCAGATTAGACTCTAAACCTTCCTCCTTGATGGATCACTTGGATAAGAATTATAGCCCAAGACTGTTGCTCAGTGCATCATGGGACGATGCTCAGTGCACTGAGTGTTTCAGTCTCACTCACAGTGTGTTTGGACATCACTGCTGATTGTCATCAACGCTTGTCGTGTGTGTTTTGTCCTGTTTTTCTCTGCTCTCGTTTTGTTTCTCATTTCCTGTCTCCCCTCACCCGCAGCCGGAGCCTGGTTGCTCCTCTCTGAGCCTGGTTCTTACCGAAGGTTTCTCCTGTTAAAAGTGACCAGCTGTTATATTTTAGTTTCACTAATCATTTTGTCCTGCTTAAAGAAAATCATAGAACATATTGTTTCTTTGTATGGTTAATCCTCTGCTTTCTTGAAGCACATATACACATATGTATATATGAATAACTGCATTAGTCGTATTAGCCTCCTCATATGGAAACATTCCTTTTTGATTTTTTTCACCTTGTAGCTCATTTTGCCCAATAAAATGTTCATATTTTGTTAAACAATGATTACTGTTTTGTTTTGCTGCAAAACAAAGTCTCCAGGATTTTATTTTCTTTTAAAAAAACAAACTACATCATCAAACGTTGGGAGGATGAGTGAGCTGGAAGGAGGAAGGCTGAAAATCTAGACTAAAGAATTTTTGTAGATGTACAAAGTTGGGAATTATAGTCTGAAAGGAGACAATCACTGGAAACTTGATTATCATTTTCATTTTCTTTGTTTTGTGTCTTTGTCTGTGCAGTTCATTACAGGCACTAAAAAAGCATCCTCTGCACTCCAAGTGCGTTTTCACTGATGTAAATGACATTTTCAGATAAACGTTGTTTTAGAAAAAATACAATAAAATGTGCATATTACTGTAGTTTGAATTGTGTTTCTACTTTTATGTGTATCGTATATGTGGGACTGTTCTGGAGAATTCACCTGTTATGAAAAGCCACAACAAAAGTGTGATTTCTTCTCCTCATTGTCACGGTTCTGGGTCAGTTTCTTATATTTTGGTATATTTCTGTATTATGATTTATGTTTTGGTTCTGTAGTTGTGCTATTTTGATTATTATTCTAGATTTAGATCGGTGTCAGTCTGCGTCCTTGTAAATTGTTTCTTGTTTCCTGTTTTACTTTGAAGGTCCGTGTCTGGTGTCAGAGTGTTCAGTTTTACCTCGTCAGTCCAATCCCTCCCAGCTGTTTTCCATTCCCTGACTAGTCCCTGTGTATATAAGCCCCGTGTTTCCTTTGTTTTCTGTCGTATTGTTAATGTCTGCTCACCCTCGGTCTCGTTGTGTCTTCTGTTTGCCTGCCTGTTAGTTTATTTGTTTTCCCAGTTCAGTTAGTTTTTGTTCTTCTTATTTTCCTGAGTTTCTTAAGTTCACCTCGTTTGGGTCCAATCCTGCCTGCAACACTCAGTGTTATTAATAAAGCCTGAACATCATTATTTTTTATTGGAGTGTTGATGAAATTGATTTAATTGCACAATATTTGCTACATCTTTTTGTTTTTTAATCTTTGCTCAAGAATGTTTTGTGTTATTCATTTTGCTTTTTCAGGGGAAAAGATCACAAGTCCCAAAAACTATTAAATGTATCAAATATGATACAAATGCCTTTAAAGGGTTCTGTCATCTGAGAGAGCTCTCGTACTTGCATCTGGTCTGTTTCAGGCTTTCAAAAATCTTTCTTGTGATGGGAGAATTTGATCAGTCAGGTGTTTAAAGTAGCATTAAACACAAAAAACTGTTTAAGCAGTGGTCGTGGGGGGAAAGAGCTTCAAGTCCACCATGGTATGGGAGGGGGGAGGGCCATTTGTTGTTGTTTAACCAGAGAGTCGTTTAAGCCGTGAAGCATTTGGTTTCTAGTTTGATTGCATCCTATCTAAGTGAAGTTGTGTGTTGAAAATGTTGGCAAGGATTAAAATCTGGAATTCTTGAGTGGGAGCATCGTGCTGGGAAATGTCTTCGAGGTTTATATCTGTTCCGCTCACAAAGCTGAGATCTCGTTATCTTCTTCCTCCTGCTGAGATACAAACACAAAGTTAAAAACTGTTTTGCCACCTCTGTGCGAGTGACATCTTTGCTGGGTGCTTCAGTCTGTTCCATCTTGGTGTAGCGTGTCGTATGTGTGACTAGCAATGAAGGAATGTGCCCACCTTCTTCCACAAGCATAGTCACATCTTCCAGAGGTTTTCCGTCCACACTTTGTCCATTGACTTCCATCACTACGTCACCCACAAGCAGTCCAGCACTCTGCCCAGGACCCCCAGAAGCAACCTACGAGGCCAAGTAAAAAAAAGTTTACAAGATTTGACACAAAACTGAAGCTTATGACTTTTCTGTGTGTGTGTTTATGCAAAAGAACACTAAAACCTGACTGATGAAAGTCCCAGGACTCTGTGGGTCACAGCCTAATTTAAAGCCAAATCCCAAAGGGCCTTTCTGGAGAGAGCAGAGTCTAAGATGACTTGAGGCATGCGTTTCCTTTGGTGGTGAGTTCTCCTCTACAGAAGTCAGCATACTACTCTCCTTTCCTTCATCAGCTGCATCATCCTCACAGAAAAGAAGCGGAGACAGACCCAGCTGCAGGAGAGAAAACAAAGGAAAGACGTAACAATATCCCAGTACCAGGTGTGGCCTCCAAATGGGTGCACCACCCTCGATGTACACTTGAATCAACTGGAAAAGCAGTGCACGTATGTGGTAAGTGATGGCCACCTGCGTATAAAACTCTAGCCCCTTGGGAGTGATGGTGGTGAGACGGACCTCTCGTCCGCTCAGCTTCACTCTGTCCACAACCTCCTCGTGCTTCAGTGACTCCACTGACTCGTCGTTGACCTCCAGCAGCAGCTCTCCATCCCTCACACCCGCCCTCTCTGCAGGACTGCCTCTGGTCGTTTCACGCAGGACGTGATCTGTTGGTTAATATGTACCCAGTTTATTTAACAGCAAAACAGTGAAAATAATTCAGTTTTCAGCATTTTTTCATCATCTCACATGTGCGTCCTGATGGCACTTTCTC
The DNA here is from genome assembly GCF_057382275.1 of Copadichromis virginalis. Taxonomy (NCBI): domain Eukaryota; kingdom Metazoa; phylum Chordata; class Actinopteri; order Cichliformes; family Cichlidae; genus Copadichromis; species Copadichromis virginalis. Next base: position 1,640,632 of record NC_140627.1, read on the forward strand.
CAGCCGTAGAAGAAAACCAAAGCTCTCAGACACAGAGGTCAGGTGGAGTGTTCGGGCTCTATAAGGTAGCTGATGAGGGGTAGCCATGGTGGGCAGGACGGGGAGCCGCCTTTGCGTGTACTTCTTTTCACTCTCGCTGTCGATCACTAAGATGGTGATGTGATCACCACATTTCTTCATCTACAATAAAATATATGGAGATATTATTGTTAGACCAAAGATAACCTGATGTATTATCTGCTGCATCACACAGTTACAAAAAGTCCACAAACCATTTTGCTGAGTGCGGAGTGTGTGAGATCAGACACCATCGCTCCGTCTATCCACACCAGCCGATCTCCCTGACGCACCGCTGCCTTTTCAGCTGCACCTCCTGCCACTGGGTTCACTACAAAGCAACCTTTCTCTCCTACGGAGCCGAAACAGGAGCAGCATCTGAATAACACTGCACAGACTTCAACCCGGACATCTGATCTCAAATCTTAGGCTTCTTGTGATTACAGGGAGACGTTTTACCTTCCAAAGGAGTAACAGTGATGCCCAGACCTGAGACAGGATCCCTGGTGATGTGACAAAGCCTGGGTGGTTTGCAGCTCTCATCCATGTGGGCCAGACGTTGCAGGTCCTGACCTCGGGACACAGCCCGTTCATAATCCTCTCCATCCAGCACTAATAAACACAACTGGCGTCCGCTTACCTTTATCTTCCTAGCCACCTGATTTATACATTTGGAAACGTGACAGATCCAGTTAGACAGCTTTGTGTTGCTTCTCTGGTTTCTATTTAACTATGAAGGAAGCTTGTCTTACCTCAGGGTGAGGAACATCATCAATATAGCAGTTGTTGACTTCTAGCAGTCTGTCTCCGTCTCGAAGGCCGCTACGCTCTGCGACCCCACCTGATACCACATGACTAATTATGTGTCCCTGACGGCCCCTCTCCACACGCAGATGGAAGCCGTAGAACTCGCCATCCTCGCGTTTAAGGATACACGAGCGCGGGATGGGCGTCCACACAGAGCCTGAACCAGAAGAGACACAAGAGAGCTGTCATAAAGCAAGCAGGCTTTGCCCAATGGCTACTACACAGGCAAGCGGGGTACCTGCATCATCTGTGATGACCATCGCTGGGTTGTCTATTCCCTCTTTAGGATTAAATGTAAATTTCCTTAAAAGAGAGACATGTACTTTAATTACAACTTCATAGTAGGTTTTAATGGAAATTATTAAAGTAATTCTCGCTCTGTGTGCAATACAGTGTGTGCAGTAATGCACTGTAATCACGGTGTTGCTTCTAGTTGCTTTCTACATGTAATGCAGTAAAGTTTATGCAAAGTGCACTTTACATATTTAATAAATGGTCTGATCTTGTATCGAGAGTTTTAAAGATTACACGGTTCCAAAAGTCAGCATGCTGAGCCATTCAAACGGTGGTAGAGTCACTGACAGTTACACATCTGTAAAGTTGGTAACACCGTGCATCTAGGGGTCACGTAACACACTGGTGTTGTGTTAGTTTTGATACACATTGCACATCACGACATACATGAACATAAAGAAAACAAAAATGTTGAACCATAATCTTCTTGCCGCGTTCACATTTAGTTCTTTTTTCTTTTTTTCCCGCCTGTCCCGTTTGGTTCTTTTGCATCAGAATTTTTGTCTAAAGGCAAAGAAAGATGCCCAACGGATTTACTTTACCAACTGGGCCGTCCCAGCCTCGCTGTATTGGTCTATTCGATTCACCTTTTACTGTTTATTTTATTTTATTTTCACTTGCTACACACGGGACAGACGTGACTGGGGGAAAGAAAAACAGCGGGGAAGAGGGACGGGGATAAAGGGCAAAAAACAAAAAACAAACAGACAAAAATGCATCTATCAATCACCAGCTGAGAAAGAAAAAAGAGAAAACAAGCAAAAAAAAGAGAGCAATATAATAAACAACATCATCGTGATGATCTATGTGAATGTAACAGTAAATACTAAATATTGAATATTATTGTGCAGCACATAAGATCAACAGAACACAGTGTGCTTTGAGGTAGGAGCCAAAAAGGGTGTAGTTTGTGTGTGCGAGCACCCGTCTGTATACCTGTGAGCATGGACGCGCTTGTTTTTAAAAGGTTCCTTCATCTGCTAGAGGGTGTGGGGGGGCCACACAAGAGCTGAGGAGAGTCCCAGATGAGGGGTCACTCAGCAGCCGCGGAGCAGAAGCCAGGGGGTGGCCAACTCCTCCTCCTAGCCCCCCCGCTCCAGCAGGCCGCAGAGAACGGGGGTGAGAGAAGACTCCAAACCTCCCTCCACCCGCTCATTGTAATGTTGATGCATGTGTGTTTTAAGGTGCATTTAAAACCCAGGAGGGCATGGAGCTACCTGCCAGAGAGCAGCAGGTAAGCGCATGGTCCCTCCTGATAGCCCTCAATGTCTACGTGTATTTAAAATTGAGAGGTGGGCAACGACGCCAGGGGTGGGGTGTACACCCTGATGGTAATTTGGACTCCGTGTATCGTGCCCACCCCCAAGATCCTATATGTATGTGTTATGAGAGTGTGAGTAATGTGAATGTCTAAGTTGTGGGATAAAATTGAGGCAGAGGCAGCCAGAAGGGGACGGGGGGGGGACGGGGGGGGGGGGGGTAGCCTCCTCTGCACCCTGGTGACATACCCCTACTCCAAGGCCCTGCATGTGTGGGTGGTTGTGGTGGAGCGGGAAGAGGGAGGCAGCTGGAGATGGGGAGGGAAGGAAGGAAGGAAGGGAGGGGCAAGTCCCCCCCGAGCCCAGTAGGCACCCCCATACTCTGCAACCCACAAGGAGGTGGTTGTTTGTGGCAGCAGCGCCGCCCGGCCCCACAGAGCCCGGGACAGCCCACCCGACCCCACCACAGAGAAAACTGCACCCACCCTGTCATCCACTCATCTTCCAGACTACACAAGACAATAGACGCCCAGGCTGAGATCTTCCTCCACCTCTCCTGTATCTCCCCCTCCTGCAGAGTCAGTTCCTGAAGAGAGGAAAGCTCCTGCAAGATGTAACAACCTCCCCCACAGTTGAAGAGCCCCCCAGGTGGCTCGATGCACTGGCGGCACCCCGCGCCAGGGCTGAGCCCCCCATGCACCCACCCGCCCACAACCCTGGCGACACACCAACCAGGACCAAAGCCCCCAAGGCCCAGCAAGGACCCCAGCCCAGAGACTGAGCGCCCCCAGAACCTCACACCCACCCAAGGGCAGCCAGGCTACCAGGTCAGTAACCCACGTCCGTCAGCACAGACCCTCCCCTAGCCCCGCTGCACGCAGCCACCAGGAAACCGTCACCTAAGAGTCAACAGAGCCCTTAATAGGCCATGATCGATACCCCGGGTTGAGCCCGGGGTATCGATCCCCACTGCTCCTGGGGAACCCCCCGACGCCCTAAGCCTGTCCCTACCCCCACACCAATCACAACAGTGAAGGCGGGACCAAACTATGACCCCCCACCCCCACTAGGTGATGAAGGAGCCCAGAGCAATTGATCTGATGTGGTGGCAGAGGCTGTATCAAGACTAATGTAATCTAATAGATAATTTCTATATTGGTTAGAATTAAGATTATTTTTATTCTTCCAGTTCATGAGGACTGTTTTCTTGGCTATGCATAGGGCAGTGAAAACCATATGGGCTATATTCTTTTCTGTAGTGACATTATCTAAGCTGCCCAACAAACACACTAAGGGGGAAGTTGGAATGTTACATTTCAGACACTTCGATAAGTCTTCACATATCTCGCGCCAAAACTTCTGAACTGGTGGACAGAACCAAAGAGCGTGGATATAATTGTCTGGTGTATTGCCTTGACAGTGTGAGCAGTTGTTGGAAGCCGTAAAGCCCATCTTGAACACCCGATGACCTGTATAGTTCACTCATTTAGTTCGCTTTTATTCCTCATACTGAATTGTTAAATTTATCTTGTGTTTTATTTTCCCTCTTTTACTGGTGCTGGGAGGTCGGTATGTCTGCTGGCATCAAGTGAGCCTGGGATGGGCCCTAGAATATTACAGGAAGTGCTGATTGGTGCATGCCACATTTTGCTAAATGACTAGTCAAAAATACAAAAGTAATCGTCTCTGATTCTTGAGTTATATACTTTGTTATTTTGTATTTGTTTACTGTTAAGTTAAAGAAGCGATTAAAAGGTTGCTTGTGTTTTTTGCTATTAGATCATTTGATGTTTTATGTTTCCCCTTGTGTGTCTCGAGGCTGTCGGGTCAATTTTGGTTATTGTTGGTTTGTTCAGATTGAGTTTGCATCTGTTTGTTTTATATTTACCTAAAACTAAACTAAAAATTACATTTGGAACTTGGAAAATGGAATAAAATAATAATCATAAAAAAAAATAAAGTAACCTTTACTTTAGTTTTTATTGTAATACCTGCGCTGATGACATATTTCCTCATTAGAATAATAAACACTGAAATGAATGAAAACTAAACTAAAATTAAACATTTTCAAAAACTTTAAAAACTAATCTGAAAGAAGAAAATCCATCCTGGACACTAAGTTCGAAATGAATTCAAAAATAAAATAATAATTAGAAAATACAAAAGTAAATACAAACTGTAGTTTGATGTGTCACTTATGTTGCCATTATAACGTCAGCTTAGTTGTTTTTAAAGCTGCACAATTATAACTTGATTTTTTAAAAAGAGTCTTGGTTTGTTTTGGGGGATCTGAAACGGTGCCGTGTCGATCTCTCACACAGTCAAACACATCCTGTCAAACTGTGTAGTTACTCAGAAATAGTGCTGAGAGGATGTGTGTGGTCATGTTCATGCTGACCATCATATTTTATTAGCTGTTACAGTGAAATTGGAATGGCCACTGAAACAAGTCAAACACATTAATGCATGAAATGAAATGAAATGCAGACTTACTCTCTCAAACCACCGTCAGCCACCAAACCTGCAGAAATTGCAGTAAATATCAAAGTAACTGTATGTATGACATTTAAACAGTACATTTATTTCACACACACACACACACACACACACACACACACACACACACACACACACACACACACACAATATGTAAGATTACCCATTCTTGAATTTTTATTGAGCTTATTCTTTATCAGTTGCTGTTGGCACCTTAAAGCATACTAATATTAAAAACACAAGATAGCATTATTAATTTGAACATGCGGCTCTGTGAAAGTCTGCAATGTTCTGTCTGCCAGACCGTGAGGCATCAGCTCAGCAATCAGAGCTGGATGTGACTGGTGACTCTCAGTAGAGGGTTCATCAAACAGGGACTGACTTTGATTATCTTTAGTCTTTGTCCTCTAAAAGCTGAAGGAATTCAAAAACCTGAAAGCTGAAAACGTCCAAAAGTGCGTGACATCACGCTGCATGAATGAGTGTTGTTTTATAGATGTAATCTGAAAGCAAAACTGATATTCAGTAAGATTTCATAAGAGACTCATTTGTTGTCTCTCTTTCTTCTTCTGCTTTCTCCTTATCAAGGGTGTGGTGGAGGGATGGCACAACACAGAAGAGCCTCCTCGTCAGGCCAGGACTCTGCAGTCTATTTACACCTACACTGGACACTCTTTCAATGATGAGGATGTTCACATCCTGGACAGGGAGGAACGCTGGTTTGAGGGCGGAGTCAAGGGAAAGACCATCTCTGAATCGAGGAGGGGGCCTAAGGATACATCTTTTGCCATCTTACATGCTGTGATTGCAGCCATTCCCCAACTCTCTGTGAATGGGACTCATGGACATTGATCAACAGCCACTGATCAATGTTCATGAGAATTTGCATATTAATGATCAAGGAACTGACCTCACAGCCCATTGTTCCTGGTGCTGGTTACATTGTGCAGATGTCCTGTTTATAAGGTTAGAAACCTGCAGTCAGCTGGGACTGAAGACGTCACCTGGATGAGTGACGACATGTTTCTCTCACTGAAAACATCCAGATGATCAGAATCAACTTGTACAGCAGTACCCACTAAGGTACCGCCCCCTTGGACAGCATTCTTCTGAACTCCACTTTACAGAAACGTTAAACTTGTAACAATTTTTTTACTGCAATTTACCAGAAAATGGATTTATCTGACATTCAAGCTTTATGTCTGCACCTCACCACACACAGCAAGAACAGACCACTGTGTGCCACCTTGTCACTGAAATACAAGACCGATACAGAATGAAGCAAATGAATGAGAATGAAAGGCTGTCTTAAATACTTTTACATCCATTTTCTCTTATCCAGTTTAGACAGCCAGGAGCACGGCCCAGCGGATGTTGGGCAAGAGGCAGGCTTCATTGTCACCAGGTTTGTCAGTCTGTTCCAGGGCGAATTGAACTAAACAATAAATAAATGAATAAATGAAAATGGCTATTTTATCTAAATTCTTATTGGTTTCAACCACTTTAAATTTGAAAAGAAACAGTGTAAACTTTAGCAGTGCCTTTCCTACGTAAGAAGAAACACTCTGTGGACTAAAGTGTTTGTGCTGATGTTGGAGCTCCGCTGTATCGAGCCAGCTGAGCGGTGGAGACTTTTATGGGTTTTATGAGCCTCAACATTCGGCGACCCCAGTGAACTCTCTAAAACGACCCACCAGTGTTTGTAAAGAGCGTAGATGCTTGACTTTACACACCTGTGGCATTAGGACCCTTTTCCATATAGTGCATGTATAGCCTTAAGGCCCGAGGCAGTTATTGATGTTCTATAGTTATCGGACTTTTCTCATATTACAATAGTCCTGACAGAAAACTGGCAGGAAAGAACGTTTTATTTTTAAGAGTAACTGCTGTTGTTAAGGAGCAAGAACACACTCAGCTAACGTGCTCCACAATAATAACTTGAAAAGTCAGAGACACAAAGTGTCGCCCTCCTCTAATCTACAACACTCCTTATCTGTGGTCGAATATGCCAGCTACGTGGAGTCCTTGTTTCTCTGTCACAGTGTGAAGTGAATACAAACATTAAAAAGAAATGGCATGCTTAAGCCATTTACTCCCAGAGAAATCCAGATTTCAGAGCAAATCTACGCAGCTCTCATGAACATATGGGCACAACAGCGTATGCTACAGGTACTTGAGTGCAGCTAATGGGTCACTGAAACCTTTTTTTTTAATGATCTAGGACACGTTGATCCTGCAGACACTCAAAGACAAAGTCCTGGAGCTCAGCTCAGTCCGGGGAAAACTAGAACGAGCTATTCGAAGTATGAATGATAAACTGGGATTAATCTTTCCTACTTTTTTACTAGAAGTATCCAGTTTTGAAACATTTTAAATCTATAATTCATTAACTTTAACTATTTAATCAATTCAACACTGTTCAACTGCAACTTTCTGTTAAAATAAATCCCAAATGCTTTACAGTAGAAAACAAAAAAATGTGATACACGTTTTGATATAAGGAAACAGAAAAATAAAGCGCACATAAGGTTAAACTGTCCAGAACAAAAGGACAGCATAGATTCGACTGATTAAAAAGCAAAGACAACGCTCGAAGTTTGAATGTTTTACCTCTGCTTGATTTCATGGTGTGTTTCTTTCCCATCATGTGCCACAGTTTGGCCACAGTGGGAGTACTCTCTGTCCAAATATTTATTTTGATTCCATGGAGAGACTCCTCCCACGCTCCTCCCCTTGAGATACACTGCAGTAAATGTTTAATCTGTGTGTGATAATTTCAGTGTACACCCTCTTCCTGTGGGTAATGTCTGTGCTGCAAAGTTCAGTGGACTGAAAGTACAAAGACTTCCTGTTCTGTCTCAACAAATGACTTTTAGTTAAAACGGGTTTTAATTTAAACTAATGTGTGCCCGCTTACAAGAGCGATAGGCTGTCAAAGCCTGAGCTACAGAAACTGCAATAAAATTTCAAGAATGGGTTTAAAGTTGAACTGACTGGAAATAAAGACAAAAGGAAGATGGAAGAGATGTAAGCAATCAGAAGTCAGTCATCTGGACACTGAACAATGCTGGGCATCCTCTGCACACGGCCATAAACAATCAGAAGAGTCTGTTCAGTGACAGGTTGCTTCTCCCAAAGACAAGAACTAACAGACTTAAACTCCTTTGTCCCACACGCCATCAGACTGTTTAACTCCTCTCTGGAGGGGAGAGGGAGGGGAAACAGGAGGACAAAGGAGGGGGGAACAACTAAGCTGTAGTGCCTCTTCACCTCACTGTACAATACCTTGTGCAATACTTTTTGTAAATAGTCAACAGTGCAATAGACTCAATACTTGAAATGTGCAATTCACTTGTATTTTTATTTTTTATTCCTATTTATTCTATTTATCCCCTTCGTATATTTTATTTATATTTGTCTCTGTATTTATATATGTGTGTGTGTGTGTGTGTGTGTGTGTGTGTGTATAACAATTCTGTAACTGTAACTTCGGTCGTTGCTGTGCTTTTTTTTTGGAAGTTGAATTTCCCAGAGGAACCCACCTGAGGGATTAATAAAGTTCTATCTTATCTTATCTATTCAGCTGAAAACTTTAATGATCACATATGACCTGGCAGTAAAAATGTTAGATGGGCAACCCGAGCCTGAAATGTCTGCTCAATAACTGATACTAGCATCCCTGATCATTGATCAATGGAAGTGAAAAGTTTCTATTTCAAGAGCCACAGTCTAAAAACAAGTTCATATATCTTACTGGGATGTTACCCTTTAGTTCAATTTGTCTTAAGTGCGATAAGATTATTTTGACTAGAAACAAGACAAATATACGTGCTAAGATTTTGAGTTTTTGCAGTGCATAACAGCAGGGTGTAAGATGCTAGCAGCAGGGCATACATGGAACGCCAGTGTACAGAAACATCTGTGCCAAGTGTGTCCTGGAAGCCCTGAGGTCAAAATGGGAGATGCCCCCACGAGTGGTGGAGAATGACTGAGCTAAGATCCTGTGGGATCCAGATACAGACGGACAAAGTGATGACTAACCAACCGGATATACAATGGCTTGCAAAAGTATTCGGCCCCCTTGAACTTTCCCACATTTTGTCACATTACAGCCACAAACATGAATCAATGTTATTGGAATTCCAGGTGAAAGACCAACACAAAGTGGTGCACACGTGAGAAGTGGAACCAAAATCATTCATGATTCCAAACATTTTTACAAATAAATAACTGCAAAGTGGGGTGTGCGTAATTATTCAGCCCCTGAGTCGATACTTTGTAGAACCACCTTTTGCTGCAGTTCCAGCTGCCAGTCTTTTAGGGTCTGTCTCTACCAGCTTTGCACATCTACAGACTGAAATCTTTGCTCATTCTTCTTTGAAACAGCTCCAGCTCAGTCAGATTAGATGGGCAGCGTTTGTGAACAGCAGTTTTCAGATCTTGCCACAGATTCTGGATTGGATTTAGATCTGGACTTTGACTGGGCCAGTCTAACACATGGATGTGTTTTGTTTTAAACCATCCCATTGTTGCCCTGGCTTTATGTTTAGGGTCGTTGTCCTGCTGGAAGGTGAAGCTCCGCCCCAGTCTCAAGTCTTTTGCAGACTCCAACAGGTTTTCTTCCAAGACTGCCCTGTATTTGGCTCCATCCATCTTCCCATCAACTCTGACCAGCTTCCCTGTCCCTGCTGAAGAGAAGCCCCCCCAGAGCATGATGCTGCCACCACCATATTTGACAGTGGGGATGGTGTGTTCAGAGTGATGTGCAGTGTTAGTTTTCCACACATAGCGTTTTGCATGTTGGTCTCATCTGACCAGAGCAGCTTCCTCCACATGTTTGCTGTGTCCCCCACATGGCTTGTGGCAAACTGCAAACGGGACTTCTTCTGGTTTTCTGTTAACAATGGCTTTCTTCTTGCCACTCTTCCATAAAGGCCAACTTTGTGCAGTGCACGACTAATAGTTGACCTGTGGACAGATTCCCCCACCTGAGCTGTAGATCTCTGCAGCTCGTCCAGAGTCACCATGGGCCTCTTGGCTGCATTTCTGATCAGCTCCTTGTTCGGCCTGAGTTTAGGTGGACGGCCTTGTCTTGGTAGGTTTACAGTTGTGCCGTACTCCTTCCATTTCTGAATGATGGCTTGAACAGTGCTCCGTGGGATGTTCAAGGCTTGGGAAATCTTTGTGTAGCCTAAGCCTGCTTTACATTTCTCAGTAACTTTATGCCTGACCTGTCTGCTGTGTTCTTTGGACTTCATGGTGTTGTTACTCCCAATATTCTCTCAGACAACCTCTGAGACCGTCACAGAGCAGCTGTATCTGTACTGACATTAGATCACACACAGGTGCACTCTATTTAGTCATTAGCACTCATCAGGCAACGTCTATGTGCAACTGACTGCACTCAGACCAAAGGGGCTGAATAATTACGCACACCCCACTTTGCAGTTATTTATTTGTAACAAATGTTTGGAATCATGTATGATTTTCATTCCACTTCTCACGTGTGCACCACTTTGTGTTGGTCTTTCACCTGGAATTCCAATAACATTGATTCATGTTTGTGGCTGTAATGTGACAAAATGTGGGAAAGTTCAAGGGGGCAAAATACTTTTGCAAGCCATTGTAGTGGTGGTAGACAAACAGAAGGAGACAGCCGTAGTGATAGATGTGGCGATACTGAATGACAGCAACATCAGGAAGAAGGAACACGAGAGAGATGTTAGGTTACTTTTTATACGTTGTTCAGAGACATGCACTCTATGTGGAACATTTAAAGAGTCAAAGTTTCTTCTTTGTAAAAGAAATACAGCTGGTAGGGGAGTGAAAAGCCTTTTTCCACAACAAAAAGCAAAGTCAAAGTAGCCACAGGGTGTGTGATCTGGGAGAGACTCTCACAAGGATGATAAGTTATTTCATTTTTAGCAGAGAGTATGTTGCAATTCAGGATAAATAAGACACACCAGGACAGAGCAAAACTACCAGTAACAACTTTAAACATGGAAAATATTATAATGCTGCAAGCCATATATTATATGCATGAATCTGGGACCTGACTGGTGATGCCATTTCATATACACGCTAACCCACTGAGCTAACCAGGAACCAGAAGTATTTCTTCTGACTTTTCTGCTGTTTAAATAATTTTCCATTTCCAGTCCTTCTCACTCCCTTTTTATTGAGTACTTTAGCATTTTGATTGTTCAGAGATCATATGCTTATGCCTAAAGATGCGCCTCGTTACAGTATGAGAACTGGGGCAAAACTCTTCCATCAATTCAAATTTTACATTCACAGAGGTCTAATTAGAGCCTCGCTCCACTAGGTGGCATCAATATCCAAATAACTGCCTCCAGTGAAACCAGTCCTTCAAGGTTTTATTGAAATGCAGAAAAACATGTTTTTGTAATTCAATTATCTCAGAAATAGTCAATAAAAGGCTCATTATTTCTCACCTTTCACCTCATGCAAAAATGTTGTGACAATGCTGGTGCTGCTTTAGGCTGTCATCTGTGGCTTGTGACACACTATACTGCTGCCTGTTTGAAAGGAGCAAAGGCCCTCACACAGTCAATTAGTAACTTCCCCTTGAACTGTTGTTCAAAGGTTAGGCTACAATGCACATGTGACTGAGGTGCATGAGCAGAAATGTAAAGGGTCAAGATGGTCAAGCATTATTTAACGTGTGTGTGTGTGTGTGTGTGTGTGTGTGTGTGTGTGTGTGTAATAAACTAGAAACTGCTAAATTATGAACACAAAAACACAGCGTGGCATGTGTCCCTTAACCACTGGCTGTTTTAGTGACACAGGCAGATGAAGGAAAAGAGGAAAGGGGAAAGAAACAGAAGAGGAGCTTTTCAATGTCAGTTCCGGATCCCAGTGTCAGTCCCTCTCAGTCATTCCTGATGGGATCCTCCCAGCCACAGGAAGACATGGAGCTCCCATCTGTGGCTAAATGCTTGCCAATGCACTGGGGTGTACTAGCGGTCAAGAAATGGGTAAAGGAGACAGTCACCTTTTTGTAAGTTGCTTCCAGTTACACATATCCCTGAGTCCAAGCATGGCTGCTCCTTTCACTGAGCTACATGGAAGACGCTTCTGTTATAAGACAATCAGAATGAAAGACCAGGGCAAGGGTGGCATAACTACCAGTGCTGCCCCTCATTTTGCATGAAATCTGCAGCTATACTTTCAGTGTCAGCAGGCCAGTGTGACGTGCTGATAGTCCCAAAGCCACTCTTTCATCGTAACACACATGGTGTCTCTGTCTTGGGTTTCCTCGCCCTGTGAATCCATGGCAACAGCAGCCTGAATGGTCTATTCAGGACTCTCTACTACGCTCTCCCCTGAAACTATAGAGAAGTAAACAAACGCCATAGTTGGTCTGTTCCAGATGCAGGCACACATTATAAGTAGATGAGTTCTTTTCATAAGACTTGGACAAACAAAATTCATCAGTTCATTTCTGGAAAAACTTAAATTGAAAATCTCATTGTCCTCTGCATCTCAGCAACCTCCACTGAACTTGCTTCATATGTGCTTCATGTGAGTCAAGAGTGACAGTCAGGCTGGTTTTCACACTGTGTGCATTCGTGCAGATGTGTTTATGTTTGTGGCCAAAAACCTTCATCCCAACAGCAGCCAGACTGTACAATAAGATAAGATAAGATAAGATAAGATAAGATAGAACTTTATTAATCCCTCACACACACACACACACACACACACACACACATATAAATACAGAGACAAATATAAATAAAATATACAAAGGGGATAAATAGAATAAATAGGAATAAAAAATAAAAATACAAGTGAATTGCACATTTCAAGTATTGAGTCTATTGCACTGTTGACTATTTACAAAAAGTATTGCACAAGGTATTGTACAGTGAGGTGAAGAGGCACTACAGCTTAGTTGTTCCCCCCTCCTTTGTCCTCCTGTTTCCCCTCCCTCTCCCCTCCAGAGAGGAGTTAAACAGTCTGATGGCGTGTGGGACAAAGGAGTTTTTAAGTCTGTTAGTTCTTGTCTTGGGGAGAAGCAACCTGTCACTGAACAGACTCTTCTGGTTGTTAATGGCCGTGTGCAGAGGATGCCCAGCATTGTCCATAATGTCCAGCAGTTTCTTTAGTGTCCTTTTCTCTGCCACTGTCACCAGAGTGTCCAGCTTCATGCCGACCACAGAGCTAGCCTTCCTGATCAGTTTCTCCAGCCTGGATGAGTCCTTCTTTGCTGTGCTGCTCCCCCAGCACACCACAGCATAGAAAAGTACTCCAGCAACCACCGACTGGTAAAACATCCTCAGGAGCTTCCTGCAGATGTTAAAAGACCTCAGCCTCCTGAGGAAGTACAGTCGGCTTTGGGCTTTTTTATACAGGTGCTCTGTGTTGCATGACCAATGCATGACAATGCATGACAATATGCACAGAGGATAAATCAGTGTTGAAACAGCTAAAAAAATAAATATGGGTCAAAATGCCCTTGATGCAGTAAAATGAAGTCTTTGTGACATTTCTGTGTATTTTTTTGTGTATTCTTCTGTGTATTTTAGCACATTTTTGGCAGTTTTACTTTTTCCTCATTCATTTATTGTTTTCTACTGTATGTCTAATACAGTGCGTCTAACAAGTGTGAGATTAATAAAGTCTAAATCCATCTATGTTGTAGTAAAGAACAAATGTGATCAGATAAGATAAAAGTAAAGGAGCTTAGATGGGTGGGATCTAACCAATGAAGGGTGTCGATACATAAGAACATATAAGAAGAGTTGGCCATTCTGACTCAGTTATCTTTATTTTATTTTATTAGATATCCATTAGTCAGGGCAGCACGGTGGCACGGTGGTTAGACCGTCTTGCCGCACAGCAAGTGGTGGAGTTCAATTCCACCATCAGGCCGGGGTCTTTCTGTGTGGAGTTTGCATGTTCTCCCCGTGTTTGCGTGGGTTCTTTCCAGGTACTCCGGCTTCCTCCCACCATCCAAAGACATGTAGTTAATTGATTAATCCAAATTGCCCATAGGTGTGAATGTGCGAGTGAATGTGAGTGCGAATGGTTGTCTGTGTCTGTTAGCCCTGTGACAGTATAAACACTGAATCCTGTTTGTTTGTTTTTTAATGTGCAGAACTGGCTTAGTCTCTGTTGTTGTTCAGTTCTCATCTGCAGGGAAGAACAACAATAATCTGATCAGATGTTCACCACCTCAAATTTAATCCCCCTATAACACACTTTATGCACAGTAATCTTGGAGGATGGTACCACAGCTAGGCATCTTGACACATGATTGACTAATACATGCAGATCTAGTCGTTTTCTTGCGATGTCTGTTTCCTCAGAAGCTATAATTGCTGGCTCGACAGAATAACATTTCTGCTGAAAGGTCAGCTCACTTAAGAGATGGCTTTCCCATAATTCAGTTTTATGTTGAGCAATAAGGTTACATCCTCTGCCAACAGAAATTGTGGATGTAAAAAAGGGAAATGAATACTCACTAAAATGCCTGCACACTCCACCCAACACGTATTGCATGCATCTGAACAAAACAGAAAATTTCTGCTATTAGACTTTCTAACCATAATATTTCACACATTATAATTCCTTTGACTGCCAAATTATAGAAAATAGATTCTAGTCGTCATGTGAATTCATAGGTATAGATTTCAGGGAGAACACAAGGGGACACAGCCTTACAAATATGTAGGACACACAAAGTTAATAAATAAATAAATAAATAAAAAGCTGTAAAACTACTGAGGAATGTGTTGACGTGTTAAGTATACTTTTACAATTAAAGACATTTTCTTGATAAATTAATGCAGGGGCGATTTCAAAAATTCACCAGAACAAGTCCCCCCAAACCCCAAGGCTGAAATTAAACAACACAAACACAATGGCCTGTATCAATAGGCACTGTAGTGAAAACTTAGTCCTTTAATGTGAACCATGCTGTGTACACTGCGTACTGACCAGTAAGTTCTTGTTAAGGATCAAGAAAATATATATTATGATAAGGAAAGAATCTCCTCTGCGCATTTAAATCGTAATTTAAAGTAATTTAGCGCTGTCCCGTAATTAGAATAAAGTTGAATTACTCGTTTGAGTACCGAGTGATCGGATTGGCTGAGAGGAACAAGTGTACAGCTACTATACACCGCGTAGGAATGACGTTAATTTAGAAAGACGAATGATGTGGCAAAAATCAAAGGGCGAACAGAAAGAAGTAGTCCCACTTTTACGTTTGTTCTCATATATTTTTATGCTGAAGTTCATTGTCTTATTTTGATATTTTAAAGAACAATTAAAATGTTATAAATGTTTCAAACAAACGGCAACATACTAAGCACAGTTCACGTTTTAAAAGTCGAAATACGTATCCATCCGCCTTATTGAGTGCACTTCCATTTCCGGGATGTTTTCTCTGCTGACCAACCTCCACCGCCATTGCAGGTCCAGGGAGTCGGTGTAGTGACAGTCGTTAGCCGGGGAAGACCGCAAGTAAACAGTTAAGGGAAGGAATAAAAAACAAATAAAGTACAGTCACACCGACAGCGCGTTTTAAATAAGGCGTAGAATTCGCTTACAATTGGACTTTAGACTAGAGACTTCCTGGCTGTCCGGCTAGGATCTGAGAGAAGCAGCCGTAGTTTGTTAGCATTAGACGAGACCGGAGGAGAGTGAGAGAGGAACCGCCATGGCTCAGATCCTGCCTATTCGCTTTCAGGAGCACCTGCAGGTATGTGAATCAATGAATGGTTAAATTGTTTGATCAAGTTCATCTTTCGGTCGCAATAACTGCCAGACTGGCTGTCGCTTCAGAGACTCTCAACACAAGTTTGAGATTGCTAGCAAGCTAAGTTAGCGTTTGGTGCTACGCTAACTAGCTTGACAGGGTGGATGACGTTTGTCTTGGCTAGTAGCATCAAGCATTCTTGCTAACACTTTGCTTACCCACCCTCGTTCGCTTCTTTAAGTCTGAAGTACAGAAATACAGCTTATAAATAATGCTAATAGGTCGTAGTGATAAACGGAAATATGTGTTTACCATTTCTCATAAGTATTTGCCCCATTCACAGCAAAAGTGTTCATTTTCTCGGAGTGGCTATTGCTGTCGTTGGTATTAATCGTCACTATCAGTGCTTTGTAATCGTCTGATTCAGAAATGAAATAGTTATCCTTATTGTCGCCTGTTGCGACACCGCTCAATCGATTTCTTCAAATCACCATACGGCGCAAAAAAAATATTAAAACTTCTACACCCGCCTTATTTGTCTGCGCCCTGATTATATGTACCGTCGTGTTAATTTGAAAGTGATTATTTGACCTTAAGGGGATATCACGTTGGCTGGTTGTACAAATGATCATGTGGTATGTTAGATAGCAATCCAGCGCCCGTGCTGAATGACTTTGCCAAAGTTAACTGTGACTCAAGAATTCACGGAGCCTCCTTTTCTATTCAGTACTCTTTCTTTTTATCTCCGAGGCACACCTTTATCGCAACGGAGCTGCTATTAAAGATTTTTATGCTATTTGTAAGTTCTTCCTTTTTGTGCACCCCCACGTATTACCTGGCTTGTACGTACTTCATGCTTTAAATGGCCACACCTTTACTATAATGCCAATAAAACTGCTTTCAGGTCAGGTGGAGGAAACAGGAAGCCTATGGGTCAGTCTAAAGTGTTCCTGACTTTCAAGATGTAATGAATAAAACATAGACTTTTCGTGTCTAAATCAAGCTTCAAATGGGAACTCTGATCCACCCAAGTCTGTATTTGGTCTTTATTAAACAATTATCTCTGTTATCCAATGACTAAAGGCTTTGGGTGTCACATGAGACTAATAATTTGGTGTCAAGAAAGACATTTTAAGCTTTGATCAGTAGAACTGAGTTGTAAAAAGGGGGTCAGGCGTTATGTTCATTGGCTCAGTCACAGGTTAGCTGAGTGGATATTTGAACACCAGGTTCCTGATGTTACTTTTTCTTGCTGTTCAGACTCTGATCCTAATTGCATGTCTTAAGAGATTAGCAGTGTAGTAGTATGGTACCGCTGTTCTTGTTCATAGCAGGTAAATGCTATGGGTTGGCCAGACTGTAATTTGTGTCTGATAAATCTGTTAAACCAAAGATGATTAACATTTTCAGTACAGCGCAGCATTCCCTGTTACGACATTCTTAATTCATAAAGAAGTTAATTCATGTCACAGACATTGATGAGTTAATATGTAGGCCTATCACATGGGGTTGTATGGAGGCTGAGCTTCACAAAGCTATGCAAAGACCTTTTGTGCCTAGAGTTACAATGAAATTATTATTGAATGATTTTTGACATGCTTATTAAGTCCTTTTGGTTGTAGAAGCAAACAGAGCAATACAAAATTGGCAAATTGCATTGTGACTTAACTAGTATTTTATCTTTAGTGAGGGGAAAAAGCGCTGTCATCCCCTAACAGTGCATCTTTCGCTTTCAAATGTGATGACCATTTAATTCATTGAAATCACAAATTTCACAGTCAGCTGCAAGGTGAATGTATTTTTTGTGCTTGTTCTTTGGTCCATCTTTAAAAACTGACGCTATAGCTTTTAATTAATGTACTGTACTGTAATTCTCAGACTCACCAGGTTATGTTATGTGACAAACACAAAGAGATCTTCAGCACATATCACTAATGCATGACCTGCATATGCGGTTTCATTCATGATGCATATGGAGTTTCTGAACAAATGCATGGTAGAATCACTGCAAGAATTTCTTTCACTTTTGACTTGGTCAAACTCTTTAGCTGTCCGTTTAATTATACTCATGAAGTAATCTTTTTTTTCTAATTATACCAGCTAATGGTTACCACTATTATGAGTGTGTTTAAGCTTGGATTATCTGTGAGAAACATCTTATATCTTTCTTAGTCCAATTACTGAAAAACCAGATGAAGCTGAACTCATTTGATCAAATGAGTAACTGTCAGTGCCTGGATGCAAATCTGTCGTTTCACCTTATGGTTGATGTTCTTTTTGCTTTGTTCATGTGGAGCAGAAATATTTACATAGTGCTGCTAGCCGTGTTTTATTTCTTAAGCTAGTTGGCAGGAATCCATCCAATATAAGATTGTGGCCCAATGGTGATATTTTATAATTAGTACTATTGTGATCACTAGCCAGTGCCAAAACCATTTATACTTTTATTTTATGGATAAATAAAATATAAATTGTGCCATGAATACAAGAATGTTAAAAAAAATTCAGCTTCTCTATCGTTGCATAACATATGAATCATCATCACATCTCATTTTCCAATAGGCTAATCTAAGTCCACAAAGCTGCCTACCAGTGTTCAGCTTATATTGTTGCATTTCTTTTGGGTACTAGTTAGTAGTAAATCACCGTATAGGCACTGTTTGAGTCTACACCACTGTGTGCTTAGCTGTGATTAACAATGGATTCGGAGCCTGTTAGACAGACTTGAAATTACCTCAGGTATCTCTTTTTTGTTTGTTTAATGTCTTAGGCTGAAAAATTGGATGTATCATAAAACATTCTTTGTGCAAATATGCATATCTCAGTTATGGACCATTATAGCTCCTTCACATCTAGCTCTACTGCTTTATTTATACTTTAGACTCAAATGTCCACGGTGAGACCGTCCTGATGTCAGGTCATGGTTTATGCTTTTGTTTTTCACCCGTGAATTCTCAACCAAGCGAGTTCAAATACAGACAGACTTTAAGATTTGCTTTAGTGTTAAGTCAAAGTCAAACCCAATTTCAATCACTCACACAGTTTTGCATCATGATGTATGCAGGGATATTGTTTTCAATGCCATGTTCAAGGTTTTGTTTTTTTTGTTTTTTTTTTAAGCCTAAAAGTGATTTTGGATCACCCTTCAAGGCTGCTGGGTGTCACCAGTGTTGGGTGATAGCTTAATTATTTTGCTCATTATTCATATTCTGACCAAACTGACATAAATGTCACGAACAAACTGGATGTTTGCTGATGTTGTGCTTAAATGGATATTTAAAGGTATGCTGGTTAATCAATTAGTCAGCACAAAGCTTGAATAAAAGCTTTAGATTAATCAGTAACTAAAAATTATACTTGAAACCACATTAATTTGGTTCTATACTTTTGAATCTGAACTTTTATAGATGTAAAACATGTCGAAATAGGATTGTTGCATTAATCATGTCGATTTTACTGGATCTGAATTGGAGAGCTGAGGCACTGAGCTAGCAATACATGTTAAACTTGGTAGTCTCAGTCTTTGCAGTTTCCTCCCTCCCTTGGTCTCCCTCACACTATCCATCTGTGTGTCATCCGGTCTACTTGCACATCTTGCATTTTTATATATCATCCATTTATATAGTGTAGTGTTGACTCCAGTCAAACAGACATGATAGCATAAGTGACAGTGTCACATCTTTCCCTCACGTGGTATAACCTTCAGTTTGCCATTCAGAAAAAGAGATAATTGTCATTTAGGTTTTAGTGGTGTTATTGTTCTGACAGAAACCAGTCTCAAAGTAAGCACGGGAGTGTAATCTGTAATCTTCAAAAATGGCTCCAGTTTGCGTAATGGCAACATGGTATCATTCTCTGTTGATGAAGACTTCCATTTTGCATTTAGTAAGCAGGGTTTGACAAGGCAGGCTTCCTATCCAGTGCCCAAAGATAATCTGATGATATGTAGGGAAAACCATAGATTGTGTGTTGAGTAAATACAATATTTCACATGCACAAGTCCATAATTGCATGTTACTCTTATCTACTTTTGGTGTACACAGATTTTTTTGTCTTGATGTACACAGTAATTTGTTACATTTGCAAAAGATGTCTTCATTTATCTCCCTTGGTTAAGATTTTGAATTGTACTCGAGCTTTTTCTATTGTCTTTTGGTATATACTGAAAACACTGCATTAAAATACACTATGACAGAAAATGTATACATTTCCGTAATTGGGCTTTTAGTAACAAATGCATGACAGCAGGCCCACAATATAGTGAAAATTTCAAAAAGTTTCTCTTACTTGTACTAGTCTAATTAGAATACTAATTATAGCTCAGTGTCATTATATTACTGGACTAGGCTGTCTTTTACAGTTGTACTAGCTTCTTTTCCTTTGAAAGAGTTTGATATTCACAAAAAATTGTCATTTAGATAAATTTTGCCCTACATAGGAAGACCTTGAGTTAAATATACAAATTTACGCAGGGTGCAAGAAAGAAGAGGATGTGATTATTAGTGGTGATCTTTCAAATAAGTGTTGTGGTTAGCTTTAAATTAGGTGTTTGTAGTCTGCGAAAGGGTTTAGTTCCTTGAAAACCTGACGCTTTGTATCTAAAGTTAAATGCACTCACAATAGTATTTAATAGCAAATTGATTTAGTTCAAAGCAAATACTTGTACATCCCTTCTGTTTGCCTGTTGAGGAGGGGCAGGTTGTTTCATGCTTTTTACAAAGGTTTGCATGTCACACTTTGACCTGTGCTAGTAAATGACCACCTGATACCTCGTGACAGGCTGGCAAGGATACAGATTTGCTGAACACTTGACATTCTGCAGCAGCCTCTAAATGTAAGATAAAGCTCTCATTTAGGGAAAGAAGGAAACTGTAGTCTCACAACCACCTCAGCAAGAAATGACCTGAACTGGAGACAGATGATGTTCAGAACCCCTTCCATCTTTTTTCCTTTCTAATACTATAATTGTAAAGGCAGCACTTTTTATGCCTCACCCATGATCCCATGTCCCCCTCCAGTGGCCCATGATAGCAGAGAAGGCAGGATTCGGCAGGCCTGTTGTTTCAGTCCTGGTAGACAATGACTCCCTGGCTTCCTGTTGTGGAGTATTGCAAACAAGTCCTGCTAGCCTCAGCACATTACATAGCACATCCTTCCCTACCCTGCCTTGAACTTTACATGTGCAAAGTTTATTTTCTGCTGAACAAGATGCTGCTTTCCTTTAAGGGAAGAGCATACAGGTTAACTCTACTGACAGGGCTGACAGGTTGTTGGAGAATAGTTCAAATCTTTCTGTGGATTTATTGTCATTGTAAGATTATGCAGCAGCCATGTGCTCAGTTGTTGGGCCTTTACTAAATGTGTTTGACTTGACTTTCTTGGAGTCGGTTAAACTCCATTCTTACTAGGGTTATATATTTGTTTATAGAGGAGTTGCTTAAAATTTGACCTATTTTGGAACAGTACATGCTCGATATATTATTGCATTGGTTGCAAACAGGGTTTGGGGCTTCTTGTGGTAAAGAAAAATGTAAAGATTTTCAAAATATTTTTAAGCCTGTTAAATATTTTTGTTACGCAGAGTAGTGACAGCATATCCAAAAATGGATGAAAGAAACTGAAACATTATTAAGATTATATAGTGTTTCCAACTTTTGGCCAGAATGGCCTCTCCCTCTCCAAGGGACTAAGTGAATAAGTACCATCATATGGGGTGTTAATTATATTTTTATCTAGTTAGTTCTCATTCCCAGGATATGATTTGCTTAAACTTGAGTTATCTGTCCTTCTCTGAAGTTCAGTTGTTGTCACTGTGATTAAAACTGATAATTTCCTGTACTGTGATCTCAGTTCCTGTTGCAACCTCACATTGAAGGTATTGGAGTCAGTCTATTTATGACATAAATCGAGGTCATGAGTGTCTGTAAACCTTGGCTAATGTGCTTTTTTTCCCCAGTAGATAAAAATGCAATCTGCATCTGCTTTGACTTTTTTTTTTGTCTCAAAGTTTCAAATTGGGATCTTTTTATTAGGCTTTTTGTTCTGAATGTCACGTTTGTCCCTAGTGCTGTTGAGAAATACATAATTATGCTAACTTAACTAATTGGTGTATAACTGATGTAAATTGTCAATAAAGCATGTGGATGGGCACTTTCTGCCACTGATAAGATTACAGGGCACTTGTGGTGCAACGGATGAAAAATCTCAGGGTTCGGATCGGATCACGGTGTTAAGTCACGGATCGGATCAATTTTCGGATCAGCGAAAAAAGACAAAAATTGAACATTTACTTATTTACTTATTGAAGTATTTTTTTGCCTGTTAAAAACATTCAACTCTAGACTCATTCCATGCAATTATTAAAAAACAAATTATGGTACAATATAGGGCTTTGTATCTACCACTCAATTCAATTCAATTTTATTTATAAAGCACCAAATCACAACAACAGTCGCCTCAAGGCGCTTTATATTGTAAGGTAGACCCTACAATAATACATACCGCTCATTATATCGCACTCTGCTGTGATATGAGCTGTCGCGGTCACGTAGCTTTCCGTTGTCCCGGAGGTCCACCCATTTGTAGTAGTTAGGGCAACAGAATATGCCTGGGACATTTCAGCCATAACTTAAATCTTTTTCTGATCATACATGCTTGGAATGATCTTGCCACTAAAGTGGACGCGCAACGAGATATCATAGCGTGGCTCGAGCACGTTCATCATAGTTTAAACCCCTTGTTTTGCACAAAGGAATACGGCCTCCCGTCTGCAGCTAAACACCGCAATAGCTTTTGTAATAGCTTTAGCCCGGTTGGATTGGGCAGCAAAGGGCTGCTTAAATACTGCAAACTCCTCTGCTCCTCCACTCACTCCACTCCACTTCGCTAGCGCTGACCATAACTATTGCTTGACAGACCCACCACGCCACCATACACATATTTTTTTTTTTTCTTCTTTTTTGAATCTTCGGATCACATGCGTGCCGAACCGTGGTGTGGGATCGGTTCGGATTACAGATCAACTTTGATCCGTTGCACCACTACAGGGCACATGGCCAGGTATCTTCCTTAGCTTATATAGCATAGCAGTTTTGGTCAGTAAAGGAAAAAATGATTGATCGTGGAAAAAATAACTAGAACATTATAATCTGTCATTGAATAAAATAAGGCTGGGCTTGAGCTAATGGTTTGTAAAGAGATGAATAATGGTAATAGTGTAATCATAATTCACAATGTCTCTTGCTGGCATTTTGTTGCTGCCATTGCAAGTGCTTGCTGAACTACCGTATTTTTCGGATTATAAGGCGCACTGTCGACAAACGGGTCGGTTTTCATAGATAAGGCGCACCAGTATATGTTGTTCCAGTGTCTTTCTAATTTTTGCTATGTAACTTTGCACTGTCCACTTTTTGCTGTAACAAAACAAATTTCCCACGTGTGGGACTAATAAAGGTTATCTTATCTTGCATTAATGACTAACCTCATATTGTGGCTGGATTATCTCAGTTGTTCTCCCCTACAGAAGTTTGGTCCGTTTACAGCAATTTTCCATGCGATTGCATTTGTCAAAAAAACATCGGGAACTTTTATCAAGTGGAAAAAAGTTAGCGTTCAGGTTCACTGTGTTATGTTTTGTTATGCTAACATAGCTGTGTCACTAGCGATCACTAGCACAGCATTATATACCATCTAGCCCTACTTCAGTAACCCTACAAACATCACTATTGTGTACTTTTCTGTCTTCATTCATGTTGGTAGTGATAGCAGCCAGATTGCTACATTACATTGTTTTCATGTAATCTGCATGAAAACAAGCGCTCACTCTTCCTGCTCAACAAATGACAAGGGCGGAGCCTTATACCACGTGATACAGAAGCTGTGCCGTGTGATGCTAAAATTAGCAGGAAAAACAACGGAGAGCACGTCAGGGATGACGAGAAAGTGACAGGAGAAAATCCGTCCCGGTCAACCACCCAAACATCAATAACGGGAACCTTATACAGCGCTTCCCTTTACCCGTCGAACTCCCGCAGGCACAAAGAAATTACGGAGGCTATTACTTATCACCTGACCAAAGATATGGCTCCCATCAACACTGTGCAAAACGAGGGATTTAGGAAAATGATCAACACCCTAGACAAACGCTACACAGTGCCGTCCCGCAACTACTTTTCTATTGTTGCACTACCTGCTCTATACACGCAGCGTCGAGCAACGGTGGAGACGGAATTTCGTTCGAGGTCAGTAAACACAGCCAGAATTCATAGATAAGGCGCACCAGATTATAAGGCGCTCTGCCGATTTTTGAGAAAATTAAAGGATTTTAAGTGTGCCTTATAGTGTGAAAAATATGGTAGTCTCTGCTACATCAGCATTTACGTGCTCTAGGTGATCGATTCTGTAATTATCTTTCTTAAATGTGTTTATTTTTTCCGTCTTCTTCTTCATTAAAAAAGTGTTTTACCAGGTGCTTTGCCTACCCTTCGTAGTTGTATGCATTCTTTATTCTCTTTGTCCACACTTTCTAAATACAGATTAGTTTGATTTTCACTCTTGCTTCATGCAAGTCTCTCGGAGGCTCTTCCTTTGTTATCCTATCATTGATCAACTGTGGAGGGCAGCACAAACAAATTTTTAATTTCGATTATGATTTTGGCATATCAGAATTAAAAGAACATGATCATACAATATTTAAAATGCATGCTCATCATATTGGCATATCCTATTCAAAGAGTACTGTCTGTTTGCAGAGCAACAGAACTAATCTAACTAACCTTTACCCTGAAAACACACGACAGTCTGCGGTATAGTTAATGCGTAAAGACCAAGAAAAACAACGTTTTATGTGAATCGTTCAAATTGTCAACTTGGATATCAGTAAAAATGAGCTTGTGCAGTGTGTCAGTGCAGCACAGTGTAAATGTGAAATCAGTGGTCTGTTATTTAATTTTGCTAAGTTTCAGTACAAAGATTTATACAAAGCAATGTTCTGTTTACATCAGAGTGCAGAGAATTCAACAAATGAATAATAATGACTTTACTATTGAACAACGTCACTTTGGACATAATTGTGTGGCTCTAGTTGGTTGGTTGATGTGTTAACAGCTATGCAGAGCAGTGCTAGACTGAATGGTTAAATGATTTTCCACATTGTTTGTAGCTCCTTTGGGCTGACCTGCTTTCAGCCAAATTCCTGCTCAGTGATGTTGCAGCAGTGTTAACCCACAGTAGTGTTTTACTCTAAGGTTTCCATAGCAAAACAGTCTCTCAAACTGTGGTGTGGTCAATCAGTCTGCGTTTGCTTTTCTTTATTCCGTGCAAGAGGGGTAGCATTCATTGTGATAAGGCCATGCTGGTCTTTCCTGTTTTAGAAATGCTTTTCATGTGTGAATGAAAGGGCTTCCTGCTGATCCAAGAATAGATGAGAGGGAAGCGAAACGCATAAATCTGTTTAGAAATATTGTGTAATAATAGCTTCTTCTTGTGTTTTAAAATGTAGAAATACATCTGTTTGAATTAAAGTGCACTCATTTGAAGGCAAACTAGTAGTTCATTCACACAGCAGCTGCATGGGATGTTGCCATAACTGAATAGAGAGTGCTTGGTTATGCTGACCATCTATTTAAATTAATTTAAGCTATGTAGTATCTCTTGCTGTGTTTTCATGAAACAAACTGTTGCTAGATATTAGTGAAAGCTGATGTGTTCAGGGTCAGAAGGATTCTCCACATAGGCCGTTTCCCTTTGTCCGGTGTTTGAATAAATGTTGTCTTAGTAAACAAGGCTTCCATACTGGACAATGGCAACGATAAGAGGCATGGAAGCTGCAGTGACGTTACTGTATGATGTCACCTCTCCACTGTTCAAAAAAAATGTTCAGATCAGTTTTCAGTTCTTTCCTCATAGCTTGTAGTAAGACTTGTTCTGTACAGTTGTTTGCTCTGTCATTGAGAGGGAACCAGGTTACACACTGTGTGGTTGGGGCAGGGTTGTGGAGAGGGTGTGTCCTGTCATTGATAAAAGGTCTCTTTCGTTGAGCAGTTTTCAGAACTGTGAGTGTGTTTGCTGATTAGAATTGAACTAGGCAAAATTTTTAGAAGGGGGTCACATTTTTATCTCAAGAGTCTTAAAAATGAACATTTGCCAACAAAGATGGGAGTGATCCAATATGCTTTAACCCCCCCCCCCCCCCCCTCCAACATAAAACATTTCAGGACTACAAGTGAATGTGTAAAATTTTATGGCTGGTTAATTTAAGCAGGCAGTAATAGATTGTGCACCTTTAACACACAGATTAAGATTTATTAAGCGTCATTATAAGTATAGTAACAGCTGTCTACTGAAAAGACAAAAGATATTTATGTCATTTGCACCCACGGATTTATTTTGAATAAAATGAGAAAGCATTGTAACATTTCTGAGGCCATTTTTCCTGAAAGCAAAGCATTATACAACCATTACCAGCTTTATTCACATTACTGCAATAGGATATATGTTTATTTTTTGTAAATGATTGCTGCGCATGATATAGCAGTTATGTCTGATCAAAGATGCAAATACTTGGCCATAAATAAAAATGTATATACACGGTAACGGTCTTGGGTTTAAACACAAAACCATGTTCTAAATAGTTGTGATTATTCAGCAGTTGTACAACTGTGGTATATTACTCATTGACAGCCAAAAATTGGAGGAAGTTGCAACAGCAAAACATGGTGCATGGGATGGTTTTTGTAGTTTCATTTCCTTTAAATTTACGTTATACCAGTGTTGGCTGCATGTGGTTGATAATTGCCTTTTTCTTATTTTTCATGTTGAGTATTATTCGTATAGTTAAGCAATGAAAACTGCTTCTTCTTGATACTCTCGCTCAGAGCTGGCTTTGCCCATTGCTCCTCTGACTGTCCTCAGCAAGCACTGCTGTGTCAGGGTTTGTGTAAGGCAGGCAGGATACCCTGTTTCCAGCCTTTGTCAGTAAGCAGATCTGCAGAACTTGCTGGTGTTACATGCGGCAAATTGTTTCACACACAGCCTGAGGCTTTATTTTTATGCAGGTTAATTTTTTCACGTGTCCTGTCTCTCTCTTCATGGAACACCTACAAGTAATTGAAGCTAAAGCTAAGGCGTGCTCTAATGTACTTGAGTTTCCCTCAGGGATTCAAATTGGTGTTAATTTAGGTAAAACTTGGACAAAATAAAGCACCAGTGGTTGTCTATATGACGTGACAGAATCCTCTTCATGCACTGATATTGGTATATATTGTTGGCAAACCAGCTCCTGTGAAACATAATAATTTCTGAGATGTCAGACTGTGAATAGTTCCTGTTAGTCAGACTAAAGAGACACTTGAGTGTTATGTAATGATGTTGCAGTTTCCTCTTTGGCCCATACTTTGAGAACTTGGCTGTGCATTAGCTCTCCACCCAGGCCAGGCAATAACTGTTACATCCAGTACAAAACTACATGTGTCCAAAGAACTGCTGCCTAGCTCCAGTATGGCAAACTCATCCGCTCTCTGTGGTAGTGCACAGTAGCTGAGTTTAAAGTCCCAACATTCTTAGTGGACCCTGTTGTTTGGTCAACTCCTGGCATTAATTTGACTATAGATTTGTCAAAGGCTTAGGTTGAAATTGTGACAGGAACAATGTGACGTATTGTTTCCCAAGATGATCTTCATATTTACCTAACGAACCTTTTGCTGCCCAGTTCTGTTCAGGCTCACATGGTTCTGCTTTTTTCCCCTTGTTTCTTTTAGCTCCAAAACTTAGGGATCAATCCGGCCAACATAGGCTTCAGCACCCTAACCATGGAGTCTGATAAGTTCATCTGTGTGCGTGAGAAGGTGGGTGAGCAGACTCAGGTGGTGATCATCGACTTGGCCGACCCCAACACACCTATCCGCAGGCCCATCTCAGCTGACAGCGCCATCATGAATCCAGCCAGCAAGGTCATTGCACTTAAAGGTATGGCAGTCTATTTACATTTCAAAGGCTGCATGTCTCTGAGTGCAGTGCATTACCACAGAGAGAGGGAAATGTGTTAAATCCTGTGTGTTAAATATCAGGGTTTAACACAAACGTTAACTAACCACTTGTAAGGGACTTACAGCATTTCATTAGGACATGTTTTTCTTCTATATAGCAACATGTTATCCATTTAAAATTTTAAGAATATTATGAATTATTTTCACTTATTTATGTCCATACACATCCAGCTACTTTAGTTTTCCATTGTGGATTAGTTTTTAATGGCCAACATGTATGTTTTTGTTTTTTTTCTTCCTCAAAACATTTGTCCTGTAAATACTCAGAATGGGATATTTTTTATTCTTTTTGTCCAGCATCCATGATTGCTTTGACTTTTTTGTTGTTTTTGTTTTTGTCTTCTCTTATTTTTTTTTTCCTTTACTGCTTTCTTATGTGTTTGCAGACGGTGAGTTGAAATTTAACTACTTCATTGTGGAAGTAAAATCCTGTTTAAAGCAACATTTATAAGCTGAATATCCATTTGAAGCATAGAGACTACTGTAGAGTTTGTTTGCTCTTAGAGCCTCAGCACTAATGGGCTAGGTTTAAGTATTCTTTACACACATGTTTAACCAAGTTTTAGTGCATTCTTGAAATTCAGCCAATATTCTGTAAACAGGATTTAGCTTTCACAGTTTTACGGCTTGCTGGCATTTCATCATTTTTGTTTTATGTACAAGTGATTTAGAACTTGTTGCAAGTGTGATAATACTGTGGGTAAAATGATTTCATTTTAATTTGCATTTCTTGGTTTCCGTTTGAAATTCATGTCCTCTTCCATCTGTGTTATGTTGTAATTAACTTTCTTCATTTGTCTCAAAGCTATGCTTAATAATTTTTATTAATTGTTCGCTGTAATAAGAACTAAATATTACAGTTTGTTACAAGACCAGAGAGCACAGGAATTTATCTTGTAATCTGTGCGAGAAGTCTAATGCCACCTGTCATCAGCACTGACTTTACTTCACATGGTCCTAATGGGACATTACTCTGTCACGTGTAGTGCCTGATGAGGATTGAATTGGGTCACAACATAGAATGAAGAGTAATCTGTAAGGCTTGCTTGTCAGGGTGTGGAAATGATAAAATTATACTCATAAGTTTACTGTGGTAGCTTATCCAAGAGCTCAGAAACCTTGAGTATCCTCATGTGTTTAGTCCATGAGCTTACTTATGCACCTTTTTAAAGATTTTGTGAGCAAAGCAATTTTGGTTTTTTTGGGGGGGGCAAAGCTTTGTCCCTGTGTTCTCAGTGATATTATGTCACGACTTGGTCATTTCACACACATGCTGCAGCCCTGGTTTTGTTCAGGTTCATGCCTGATGGAGATGCTTGTAAGAATGTGAGTGTCTCACTCACTAAGCTTAGACAGCTGCCTGCGCCCATATCATGAAACAGGTACTTGTTTGGTGATTGCACAATGAGCATGTGGGTGTTTTGGGTCCTGCCTCTTGCTCACTCAGGTCCAGCCAATAGTCTTGTCTAAATAAAGTGAATTTCCAGTAGGGATAACATGTATGACTCAGATTTTCTCCTGTTGTGTTGCATGTGTGATGGTGCACCTGTGGACAATGTGTCAACATGAGTCCCTCCACATTGCCCACTATTCATGTGTGGAAAAAAACACACGGTATCAGTGATTTATTTATTGAGGGAACTGGTGTCCGTTTTTTAAGGCAGTTCATAAAAATGCTTAAAAAAAGCACCTTATCACAGCAAACAGGAGCTATATATGTACAGGAACAGGAAGCACAACAGTATAGAATAGAATTCAACTTTATTGTCATTGCACATGCACAGGTACAGGGCAACGAAATGCAGTTTGCATCCATCCAGAAGTGCTTTAGTGATATAGATATATTACAATATATAGCAATATATATTAGCAATAATATAGATATGTGAGTGTATATATAGAGCGCAGCAGATGCAAACTGTTGCCTTGTATTTTTGCAGTGTAAGGCCAGTGTAGCTCTTTCTTGTTCAGTCCCATAGTGAAGATGCTTAGTTGACCTCGTCTTGTGACACAGTTTGAGCGTTAACTCCTCCATGTAACCTAAGGTTGACCACAAAACACACACGTACACACACACCGCCAGACGCTAATCATGATTGAATTTCAAATATTGCATGCTCTTTGAAATTTGGCTGCTACTGCTGCAAGTGGTCCATTTACCAATCTGCTTATTGTACTTTGGCTTAGTAATGGCAAAATAATCTTCACGGTTTGGCTGATGCATTGGTCTTCGCTTTTCTGACACAAGGTAAAAAGTGAAGAAGTCACACTGCTTCTTAGTAAAGCTTTAGCTTCTCAAATTAACCCCAACTAATAATACAGAAAATGCAGGTGAGTGAACTTTCTTCTAATTGTTTCAAATATGTTTGAAACATTCCAAATATTTATTATTTTTAGCACACTATTTAATATTCACAACACCGTACTCACTAGTCTGTGTCCTCTAATCTAGAATGACTTGTACTAAGAAAGAGGTAGGCATGTATCGAACCATTCGGTGACAGTCGGCACCTCTAATCCTTCATTAATTTTGTCACACGTGGAAAATGACCTTTCTCAATAATTGTATTCATGTTGATAATTCTTCATGCAGTCAGTGGCAGTAAGCAGAAGTGTTTTTATTGGCTTCCTACATTGATGCACCATTTGGTTTAAATTATGAATTTGTATGCACTTAAGTTCACGTTGAGCCTATCGCACCTTTTGTATTCTGGAAATAAATTCACATTAGGGCTGCTCAATTAATCGAATTTTAATCACGATTACGATCTGGGCTTTCAACGATCATTAAAAATGACTGAGCCGATTATTAGCCCCTCCCTCATTTATCGGCGACACCTTAAAGGCCGGTCCGTGAAAATATTGTCGGGCATAAACCGGTCCGTGGCGCAAAAAAGGTTGGAGACCGCTGATTAAGAGGACCCGAGGGAAGCTCGGAAAGCTAAGCAGAAGTTATTTGGAGAGTGACTGCCGTTGGTTGAAAAGAGAGTTTAAAAAAAAAAAACTTCAGTGGTGTTGCACACTATTTTATATTATTTTTTTAAAGTCATTGTTAACCCTTTAAAGCCGGTCAGAGCAGCACGCTCCGTTTTGCGTAACTATTTTTAAATCCCTGTAGAACCTGAACCGTGTAAGCTAGCGCAATAATTTGTTTTGCATATGAAACCGGAGGAGTTGTACTTACATCTGATGCCATCAGCTTGTCCTCGGTCACGGTTTCGTTCCACATAAAGCTTTGCAAAAATTGCATAAAAAGCGCTTGCAGGAACAAAAACATAATATTCCAGAAACAGGCTTTGCCGTTCCTATCAGCTGTTCGTAACACTTCCCACAGTGAAATGATGCACCTGCTGTTTTCTTTGCAAATTTGCATCATAGGATTGTTTTTTGTTTTTCCTGCAGTATATAAAAATTGCTGTATCTCCAAAATAAAACTATGAAGACACTCAAAATAAATTTCCTGTTGTTGTAAACTATTTTTTGCAACTTTATTGTATTTAAAGTTTTGAGGGATAAACCTCTTAAATTTCTCCAAGTAGAAATATATGTAAACAAAACAAAAGCGATTTTCAATTTTTTTTGTAGTTTATTGCACTTTTTTGCAATTTATGTAATTACTATGGACTTAATGCATACATATTATTAAAATATGGGCTATAACAGTTGTATTGATGTATAGCAACTTGAAATGCTCCCACAAATGGCACTACAGCATGTAAAAAAATAATATAAGCTCTGGTGGACTTGGTTCTATAGTAGGTCTTAAAGGGTTAAATAAATATCGTCAAATAATCGTGATCTCAATTTCAGTGAAAATAATCGTGATTATCATTTTTGCCATAATCGAGCAGCCCTAATTCACATTCTCCTTTTTTTTTTTTTTTCTCTCACTACACTTCATATGACAAAAATTGCAAAATGCAGCTTGTTCGATGTTTTTCATCTTATCAGTTGTGGCATTGTTGCTTGATGACCTCTGTGCCATCAAAACAACATTTCAAATTTCTTGTCTCTTTAAAAAAGAAATGGTGTGCTTCTTTTCCTATGGGAGGTTTTTGTGTGCGTCTCTCTGTGTGCACGGACTCGCTCTTATCGTGAGCTATAACATTCTCCTGTGGCCTGGTTCCTGCCCTGTTTCTCCCCCTTGTAGCTGCCAAAACTCTTCAGATCTTTAACATTGAGATGAAGAGCAAGATGAAGGCGCACACCATGACCGACGATGTTACCTTTTGGAAGTGGATCTCTCTTAACACAGTTGCACTTGTGACTGACAATGCCGTCTACCATTGGAGCATGGAGGGTGACTCACAGCCCGTGAAAGTCTTTGACCGGCACTCTAGCCTGGCAGGCTGCCAGATCATCAACTACCGCACTGATGCCAAGCAGAAGTGGCTCCTGCTCATCGGCATCTCAGCTCAGGTAGTTTGTTCTGCATGTGTTCTGGTTTAACAAAAAACAAAGCCAAGGTTTGTAATCTATGGTCGAAGCATGTCAGTCACAAGGAATATGCGGTCATAATTACCTTATGCATGTTTATATCTTTCATTCTGGGGGGGTTTGTTTTTTCTTTCAGCAAAATCGAGTGGTGGGAGCCATGCAGCTGTACTCTGTTGAGAGAAAAGTTTCTCAGCCCATTGAAGGCCATGCTGCCAGCTTCGCCCAGTTTAAGATAGAAGGGAATGCAGAAGAGTCAACTCTGTTCTGCTTTGCTGTCAGAGGCCAGGCTGGAGGGAAGGTGACTGGTTTTTACAAACATAATTGTGAAAAGTGATTTCTCTCGTATGGTTTTGTTACAAATGTTTTGTCCTCATCATAGTTGCACATCATTGAAGTGGGAACCCCACCAACTGGTAACCAGCCATTTCCTAAGAAAGCAGTGGATGTCTTCTTCCCTCCAGAAGCCCAGAATGACTTCCCTGTAGCCATGCAGGTATGTTTGTGTGACATCAGTAGCATGAAAGGTAGTACTAGGTTGGCAAAACTGCAGTTTATCAGTGTTTTAAAAGACCAGTTTGGCTGATGTGTGGTGATGTTTTTGTTTTTTAATTGTTCATAATTTCTTTTACTGACAAGGAAATCTCTGTTAGAATAACTTTATAGAGCGCCAAATCACAATAACAGTTGTCTCCAGGTGCTTAACCACCAGACCACTTGTCCACCAAATAGTGATGTACAACAAACATCAGCCACTATGGTTGCTAAATGTCATCTTATTTGCTGGTAGGCCCATATTTTTCATCATGGCTGGTCATCCGTGTATCTTACACACATGAAACCCACACTTTCAAAAGCAAGTCTCTGATTTCTGTAGACGTCCCTGACCTCTCACTGAACTCAGAAATACACTTTGAGTAGGTACTGTTTTGGTGATGTTTCAGATAGCAATGCACAGCTTTATGTAACATCACTAAATTGGTTTTTGACAGATAAGCTCAAAGCACAATGTGGTTTTCCTGATTACCAAATATGGCTACATCCATCTCTATGACTTGGAGACTGGCACCTGCATCTACATGAACCGCATCAGTGGAGAGACCATCTTTGTCACCGCTCCACATGAGGCCACCTCAGGCATCATTGGGGTCAACAGGAAGGGGCAGGTAAGAATGTCACGATGTGCTAATTCTAACTGCTCATGGAAATTAAAGTGATGCCTGGAGTTGCTGTCTTGTTCATGTCGAAACGGAACGTGCAACCGTATATTTTCCACTCAGTTTCCTAAAAATCTGTATATAATATATCATAACATCTTAATTTATAGTTCAATTTTACTATTTAAATCTTGTTTCATCTCTAGTCCTAGTAATATCCAGCAAATATGACGCTGGGCAACAACAAACATCAGCTGACAGCAGCATCTCTTTGTTTGTCTGTCATCAGGCAGGTTCACTTTGCCAGGAGTCATTATAAATAATCCAAGGTGTAGTGTTTCACAAACAGAAAGCAGCGACTGTTGCGTCTTACTGCTTTTCTGAAGCAGAACCAGAGAAGAGAACTGGATACAGCTAGCTGATGAATAATGATCCAGCCAGGCCACACACCACATGAATAATTGAGCGCAGAGAGGAAAGCTGATCTCAGACTGTGACAGATCTCACAGTCTGCCAGAGCAGTGTGTGTGTGTGTGCGCGTGAGTGTACTTGTGTGTGTGTGTGTGTGTCACAAGCACACAGAGACAGTGATCTGAGAGAGAATAGGCCGCTGTCTGCGCCACTTACTGATTCTGGTTAACTGGGTTGGTTACCAGCAAAATTAGTAATTGGATACTGAGTAATAAATTACTCCAGTGCTATATACTTCCATCAAGTAGCCAGGTGAAAGGAAAATTGGTCTCAACTAGACTAGCAGCATAATGTTCACCGGGGGCGGTTAAATCAACATAACCATATTTTTATGGAAATGTCGGGGAGTAGAAAAACATCATTATTACCTCGTAAACATTTCAGGTGGGAAAACATTACATTATCATACAGTGCTAAGATATTGAGCTCATGAATGTAAAATCAGTGAGTGCATGAGGAGAGTATCCTGGCCTGTCAGTGACATGCATTGATTATAGGTGTAGCACTGAACTGCTGCACAGAAACCCGACAGGGGTGGAGGAGGTAACATGGAGAATTTAAATGACAGAGTACGGGTGGAAAAAGGCCCATGTCCCATCAGCGTGTGATGCAGAGTGGGAAGCACATCCTGGTGCTCTCTGTCAGTGTAGATCCTCTCGGTAGTGTCTGCCTGAAATGAGCTTTGCTATTTGTTCTTGGTGGATCTGTCTCAACTAGGTTTATCACTTGATACTTGATATTTTTTTCCTAGCATTTAGGAACAAAATGTTAGGCCACCCTGGGCTTAGTGTGCAGGCTGGTCTCCCTCATGATAGTAATTATCGGACTTTAATATCAGCCTCTACAAGCGTACTCTCCTCTGGACACATGTAGTGCACACTGAGCAGAACACAGGATGAACACTAGGAAACCTTTTGTTAAACTCCTTTTCCTTCTTTTTTGTTTATTTTGATGTATTTACATTTCCACATTACTTCCATTTAGTCCAGTAACATTATAGTAAGTGATCCTGCTTGAGTAGTTGCCAGACTTCACACACAAGCCCTGTGTTACACTGAGCCACTAAAATAACATTTGCATTCAGCACCCATATCCCAGTGCTAGACGGAGTTTAATTTCATTGCACATACTTAAATTTAACATCTTGACTACTGATTTATTTATTTTTGGTTACCTGACAAAAGTGTATTGAATCATGCCTCTGTGGTCATAATGTATCTAAGATGAGTTAAAGTACAAAAGACTGTTTTTCCAATCAACGTTTCATTGTGTATTTGACCAAATCTGTGAATCTGTTCCACATGCCTGACATAAACTTCACAGATTGACTTTGACTTTAAAAATGTCTTTTCCTGTGGCACAGGTTCTGTCTGTCTGTGTGGAAGAGGAAAACATCATTCCCTACATCACCAACGTGCTGCAGAATCCAGATCTGGCTCTCCGCTTAGCTGTCCGCAACAACCTCACGGGAGCCGAAGAGCTGTTTGCACGCAAGTTCAACAACCTGTTTGCTGCTGGCAACTACTCCGAGGCCGCCAAGGTTGCTGCTAATGCACCAAAGGTACATTAGTGACTTCCATGGTCTTTTACTGCCCGTTTTGTCTTTTATCATTGCTTTATGGCTTTTCTCATATTCTGCTGACATTTCTTCACTCAGGGCATCCTGCGCACTCCAGATACCATCCGTCGTTTCCAGAGTGTTCCCACTCAGCCTGGCCAAACCTCCCCCTTGCTGCAGTACTTTGGTATCCTGTTAGACCAGGGTCAGCTCAATAAGTTTGAGTCCCTGGAGCTTTGCAGGCCTGTCCTCCAGCAGGGGCGAAAGCAGCTTTTGGAAAAGTGGTTGAAGGAAGACAAGGTACTGTACATCCATCTAAGCGCCAGCTCGCAGGAAGTCGCTCTTCCTGAGCTGCCTGTTATGTTTACACAACTTGCCTGTTATCTTGGATCAAGCAGGATCACGTGATATGCAAGGAATTTAGGAAGTCCCCTTCAGAAACTTTGAATCTACAAATTCTCCATGGTTAAGAAAAAAGTGAATTATGCATTTGAGTTGATTTTCATTCACTTAATATTTGCTATATTTTCTATATCAGTGGAGAACCAATCCCAACAGTTTTAGAGAAGTCCATCAAAGTGTTAATACTATAATCTAGATCAGATCTCTAATCCCTAAACCTAACCAAGGAAGGTAAAAAGAAACTAAAATCCGGCAGAACAGCTTGTGATAAAAGACCGAAACAGCCCGTGAAGGCACACAACAATGTGTCCCGCTGGTAAAGTTTCTGCCTTTCCTCAGCCATCCCTCAAGACTTTATTTGAAGCAGTGCATTGTCAGGGATTGTAACATCTAGTCCTTTTACTGAAACAGTGTTAAGATTTTTTTATTGTCATACATTTATTATTTGCATTTAAACAATGTTTTTTTTTGGTTGTTGTTGTTTTTCATAATTGTCTCTCTTAAACGTCTGATGCTTCTTGTGTATTCCAGTTGGAGTGTTCTGAAGAACTGGGTGACTTGGTGAAGGCGGTGGATCCTACCTTGGCTCTCAGTGTGTACCTGAGGGCCAACGTTCCCAACAAGGTCATTCAGTGCTTTGCAGAGACTGGTCAGTTTCCTAAGATTGTCCTGTACGCCAAAAAGGTATGTCTAAGATTGCATTTGGCCATTACTTTTAATTATCTGTACTCTGGATTTTATTTATTTTTTAATCTAGTTTAATGAAATTGGTTCTGACCATTAAGTGGAGTGGAGAGAGCTTGTTGGTTATTGTAGCATTTTCTTTCTTTGTTCCAGGTCGGCTACACACCAGACTGGATCTTTCTGCTCAGGAATGTGATGCGGATCAATCCAGAACAGGGCCTGCAGTTCGCACAGATGCTAGTCCAAGATGAAGAGCCACTGGCTGACATTACACAGGTAGGATATGAAGGATATGTAGTGATGCAGTATGTTTTTATTTTTGATACAGTAGTCCAACAGTTATTTTATTTTGAAATTGTGTTATGTGACCTTGAGGTCACTTAATTATCACTTTCTCTGTGATTAACAAGTCAGCCTGAAATTGTCCCAGAATGTAAACAAATAGAATTTTTAAGTGCAGAATGAGTTTACAGCTACAATGCAGACTTTATTTGCAGTAGGCATGGCTGCAAACCGTATATGTGTGAAGTTAGAGAAGCATGTGCTTTCTTAAGTGAGTGAATGAATAAAACACGCTTAATGTTGTTTTCATGTTTATTTGTCAAGTACTTGGTAACAAATAAACAACTGACCAATACAAAGGACAATAGTCGTTGTTGTGCTCTGGAGCCTCCGTGATCTCAGTGTTAGGGGCACATTAAGCGGTTCTCTGGCTGCCGCAGGTTCTGGTCAGTGTTTCTCTAGCTAGCCTCAGAGCAACAAGGACTGCTGTCACCAGCTGCAGTTCAAGAAGGTGGAGTTAGCTGTATTTGGCCACAGAACCAGAGCCTCTCTGGGATGGCCTGAGAAAGACATTGAGGACCACTACAACAACAACCCGGCCACACAGCAAGGAGTGCAGGACAAGAAGGGTAGCTGGGTAGCATTAGCTGAACTTTCAAAATAAAGGCACGGGTGTTTCAGTAGTAAATTGAAAAGGATGTCATCATTCTGTTAGGCAGAAATGACAACTTAAAAAAAAAAAAAATACTATTTGGTGTTTATTATTGTGTCATATACTTATGCCTGCCTACTTCAGTGTGGAAAACACTGAATAAGTTTATTGAGCATAAGTATTAGAGATGGCACGACACCACTTTTATGATATCGGTATTGGACATAAAAATTTGGATATCTGCCGATACCGATATGACTCTGATATATTGTATTTTTTAATCAATAAAACTGTTTTTTTTTTAAAAAAT
The DNA here is from genome assembly GCF_057382275.1 of Copadichromis virginalis. Classification (NCBI taxonomy): domain Eukaryota; kingdom Metazoa; phylum Chordata; class Actinopteri; order Cichliformes; family Cichlidae; genus Copadichromis; species Copadichromis virginalis. Next base: position 1,678,268 of record NC_140627.1, read on the forward strand.
ATTTTGTTCATACTCAAGTTTAAAAAAACCCACTAAAGCTATTCTGTTATACCTGTATGCAAAAAATACACTGCACCCAAAATATTTCATAGTTCAGCAATAATGAGCAAATAAACTTAAACCTGCTCTATCCTCCCTATTCTGGTATTTTAAAGAGTATTTAGCAGAAATATTAAGCAACCAAACTAATAGGGTTGCAAACTCCCAGCAAAAATAATAGGAAACCACCCCCCACCCTCCGCCTCGTGATACTTAATCGACGTAATCAACCATAATTTAATGCACGTGTTTAACAATAAAAAGCACAGAAATAAATTATTTTTCTACAATAATTAAATAGATTCAACATCTTTCTTCTACAGAGCTGCAGACTGCACAGATGGTTCCCAAAGGACAAAGTACTATAGCTTACTAGGGTATATTAGACTTAACAGTTACTATATACAGTAATGGACTTCTATATATTTTACATCAGATTAAAACTTTGGGTGTAAGATTCAGATAATTATTTATTAAAAGCTCAACATTTTAAATGAGAATAAGAAAGAAAAGTATGTCTTTGTGCCCCCTTTTCCCTGTTCATGCCCTGCTGGCCCCCCTGGCTAAACTTTGCTAGATCCGCCCCTGCACAGTTAGGTCAGCTGTAGAAAAAGATCCTGGTGTAGAAAGTAATATTAAATACAGTCTAACAACAGCTTATCAAGCTTCAATGTGCTGCTGTTGTTCAGCCGCTGGTTTCCTCTTTCTGGTGCAAAGTGGGCCAAAAACAAACGAGAGACGGCCTCGCGACAGAAAAGCCCATCAGCTGATCATTGATCAGTTTCATGATTGAAGGAGAGGGAGAGAGAGGCAGTCGCTCCATATATCGGGAATGCTTTACAAACATTCAGAGATGAACTTACACACTTGCTTTCTTCTCTCTGGGATACCTTCCTCTGAGATGAAATGCTGGTTTGGTAGCGAGGCTCTAAATGCTCAACTAGGGCTGGGCGATATATCGAGTTTTTAAAAAATATCGATATATTTTTATACGAGATATAAGATCTGACAATATCTTTTATATCGATATAGTCTATGTTACGTTATAACTATACTTGTGGAGCCGCAGGTTTGCCTCTCTTTCGTCCACTTTTGTCTTTACGCAACGTTACTCGGCCTCGCCTCTCCTTCACTGAACACAACTCCCCCTCCTCCCCCATCGCTTCACCTGCAGGAAGCGACAAGATGAACACGGCAAATCTCTGTTAACGAGTTACTGCGCATCGACCCGTGCGTGGGGCTGGACGCCGTCAACGTGTTAGCTAGCTAACCACGCTAACGAACTAACCACGCTAACGCCATGCAGCCCAGAGGCGCTGCGCGGCCTAAAATCCTTGCATTTTCTCAAAAATTGACAGCGCGCCTTATGTATGAATTCTGGTTGTGTTTGATGGCCGCAAACCGATTTTATGTGGTACACGGCGCTCAGCAATCTGTCAAAAATGTTTTATTACGACTTTGGTAAGCTACGGTGCTGCACCGCTTGATGGATTGTCAGAGCATTACGGCTACCGAGGAGCCTTCGCGGAGTGATACGTACTGTGCTTCAACGTAATATTACCCTACTGTGTATAAGGACCATAAATGGCACCTGTTCAGAGACGTGGTTACGAAGAGGATTTCAAACTCAATGCTGTCAGTCACAGAGTAGAAGTTGGGAACAGAGCAGCTGTGAAATCTGTCTTTGTTACTATGCTCAGCGTCTTTTAGTTTACATTTTGACTGCACAATTGTGAGCTTTTTGTTATGCACAAAAACAACATTGTTTTCTTTTATTTATGGAGCATTATTATTTAATAAATGCTCATAATTTATTTTTGAGTAAATTTTATGTACATCTGCTCTATGTTAATAAAAGTGCCTGTGTGACATCTGGGACACAGCTTTGACTAAGAACTCTCTTTTTGTTCTTACTTTATGGCTTTAAAAAAAAAAAATCGAGATATATATCTTATATCGCCGTCCAGGTAAAAAATATCGAGATATGAATTTTGGGTCATATCGCCCAGCCCTATGCTCAACCAGACCGCCGACAGGTCTCGCACGCCACAGCCGCTCTATCACATGACGTGTACTGGTCCGACGTGCTACGGTTATGAGCTGAGTTACGCCGTGTCGCAAGTTTTGTGAGGTGCTTTTTTGATATTTAATGGATCGGGCTACATTTTTTTTTTATTTCTCTCCGATATCCGATCCAGTAAATTAGGTCAGTATCGGAGCGATACGTAATATTGATCGGTCCATCCCTAATAAGTATATAATATACTAGTTTATAATGGTGGAAAACACTGAACAAGTTTGAGCACACGTTTATGTTTCTAAATCTTGCCTTTCACATGGTATAAAGGAAATTCACCTCTTCCTTTACTTCCTGCCTGTGCATAACCTCCGTGCTGCAAATGTCAACCGCTGACACAGCTCGTGTTCCTAAAGTGCAACAGAGCAGCTGATAGGAACACAAATCATTGCATCACAGGCAGGCTTTTTTTTTTTTTTTTTTTTAAACAGTTACTGTATTCAGACAACTTTCACTTGTCATTGCAACTTGTCTAAAAGCTTTAGAGAACTGTGTGGGCTGCATTCCTCACATTTAATCCTTTAAGTGGTGCCGAACATTAGACTGCTGACAAGAATGTTGGGTTTATATCAAAGGTGAAAGCTGCAGTAAATAAGTGCTACCATATTTGATACAAACAGGCCTTTTTTGTTGTTTTTTTTAATACTTCTCAGCTGTACAAGTGTAGTCTAATTTTTGGTTTATTTCTTACCTGTGGTTCTGTTTTTGTCCAGATTGTGGATGTGTTTATGGAGTACAACCTGATTCAGCAGTGCACATCATTCCTTCTGGATGCCCTGAAAAACAACAGACCCTCAGAAGGACCTCTCCAGACTCGCCTGCTGGAGATGAACCTCATGCATGCACCACAGGTAGACCAATATGCACACACTTGAAAGAATGAAATGAATCCATTTGTTAAGCATGAATCACTGTTTTCTAATGATTCGTCTCATGGTGTAGGTTGCTGATGCAATCCTGGGCAACCAGATGTTCACCAACTATGATCGTGCCCACATTGCCCAGCTGTGTGAGAAAGCTGGACTCCTGCAAAGAGCACTCGAGCACTACACTGACCTGTATGACATCAAGCGTGCTGTGGTGCACACACACCTGCTCAACCCAGAGGTAGGCTTCACTTACCTACACAGTCAAAGTGTTTTCCCATCTGGCAAATGTGTCATTGCTTGCTGTAGATTGTACAGCCTCTGAATTAACTTTTTTTCCCCCCCCACACAACCTCCAGTGGTTGGTGAACTACTTTGGCTCATTGTCAGTGGAAGATTCTCTGGAGTGCCTCAGGGCCATGCTCTCAGCTAACATCCGCCAGAACCTGCAGATCTGCGTCCAGGTGGCGTCCAAGTACCATGAACAGCTCACCACACAGGCTCTCACTGAACTCTTTGAGTCCTTCAAGAGCTTTGAAGGTGAGACATAAAAATTCATTCTTAACATTCTTTATTATATCAGTAATCCATAATCCAGCCAATACAAATAGCTCACTTGTACCTACTGCTCAACATGGTTTTTAGGGTTTTCCATTAGATGGTAGTACCTGCTACCAGGTACTTCTTTAATACCTACTTGACCGGGGTTCCAAGCAATCTGAATGTGTGACGTCAGCAGACTACATGCCACTGCTTGGCTAGTCAGTGGCATTACACAATGAGTCATGAAAGCATCTCCTTCACCAACATCAAAATTGCCCTTTTTGAAACCCAGTAATAAGGGACAAGCATTTTAGATGGTACTCGATTATCAGGGAAAACGAGACGATCTGAGTAGGTACTAATAGGTAAACTAATTGGGGAAGAACAATATTTTAATGTCAGCAATGTCCCTATCCACATGGATCCCATTTGAAGCTTAATTTTAACTGTGTGTTCCCCTCAGGTTTGTTCTATTTCCTGGGCTCTATTGTAAACTTCAGTCAGGATCCTGAAGTTCACTTCAAATACATCCAAGCTGCCTGCAAGACGGGCCAGATCAAAGAGGTGGAAAGGATCTGCAGAGAGAGCAACTGCTACGATCCTGAGCGTGTCAAGAACTTCCTCAAGGTAGTGACAGGGATGACTGGAGCGATCAAACACTGACACAAGCAGCTTTTATGACTTTGACTCTTTTAATTTTTGTTATTCTTTTACCCTCGCCCGTTATTTCTCAGTTGGTTCCTACTGGTGCTTGTTTGTAACCTGTAACGCTGTCAGAACTTTATCAGTAGTTTTATGAATTTAATGTTGGGTTGATCAAAAGTTTAAACTCTCCTGAAATCTCTATTTTATAATCAGACGTTGCTTACAGTGCATAGTCTGTCTTTATATTTTATAGAAAAGCCAAGCTGCACACATTGACAGTTTACCTGTATTTGTTGCAAATTGTTCAACCAGCAGTCCTGATGGCAGTCAATTATCTTTTGTCCTTTTCCTCTTTTGTCTTTGGAATGGCAGGACATGTATCAGGTAAATCTATTCCTCCCCACAGTGCAGGATTCATTCCCTGCTTTTCTTTCACCCCTTTCCCATTATTTTCAGACACATGATTGAAACTGGGATTTGTATGGAGGCGTATATGTTTATACACCACAGTCCATACACCTGCTGGGGTGTATCTATGTGTAGCCACTGATCTATTAACTTTACGTAGTCGTAGTCATTCATTGGCTCTTGCGTGTGCAGGTAACGGTGACCGTGTTAGGCTCCTTTACTTCACATTTAAACACAGAAAGTGTCGGTTTGTGTTGTGTGTAATCTTGTAAGGAGCTTTTTTTCTAGTGCAGCATGTTGTTGGATAGTCGTGTCAAGATGCACAATCCCAGTTTTGTTTTTTAAATCCTGTGGATGGCAGCAGTGTTTCAGTACTGCTTAGTGAGAACTGGCATCTCTGCTTATTAGTATGAAGGAAGTTTATTGTTCTTTAGTGCGAAACACACACGTTGTTTTCAATAGTTTGACCATCCCTTTAGCCTCCCTAGCTAACAAAGCCAAGACGCTTGATTTTGTTTCTATGTGGTTTTTTAACTGATTAAGTTCTGATACTTTTAAATAACAGACATTTTTTTGGTGATTATAATTATAGAGGGCAGAAACCAAACCAATCTAAACATTCGACTGTGTACAGATTCACTGACTACACTCTCTTCCCCATTACTCTGTGATGCACAGGAAGCCAAACTAACTGACCAGCTCCCACTCATCATCGTCTGTGACCGTTTCGACTTTGTCCACGACCTGGTCCTCTACCTGTACCGCAACAACCTGCAGAAATACATTGAGATCTATGTTCAGAAGGTAAGAGTCAACACAGAGACATTTAGTTTTCAGAGCACGGTTCATTCACAGATCAAGGAGAGATTTATTGTGAAATCTTTGCTTAGGTAAATCCGAGCCGTCTGCCTGTGGTGGTTGGTGGCCTCTTAGATGTGGACTGCTCTGAGGATGTCATCAAGAGTCTGATCCTGGTTGTCAGAGGACAGTTTTCCACGGATGAACTGGTCGCTGAGGTGGAAAAGAGGAACAGGTGCTGCACACATTCAACTTATGTTATTTTCTAAAACATAATGAATTTTTACCTGACACTTATTCTTCAGTGTAATTCAGGGAGCTGTATGGACGTTAATGAGTGAATATCAGGAGGGAAACTGTGATGCAGATGTTTACGGCTTCTTTTGGAGCTGGCTTTTGTCAAATAACTTTTTTTAATCATTTGAAATAAAAATTTATATATACATATATATGATTTATATTTGTATAATTGTATTACTCATCGTTTACAGCTTACTGAAACTAGATTTGACCCAAGCGTCAAAGCTGTATACGTAGCCAGGGATAGTTCTGACGTCCGCTGTCCTTGCAGGCTGAAGCTGCTCCTGCCCTGGCTCGAGTCTCGTATCCATGAAGGCTGTGAAGAGCCAGCAACCCACAATGCTCTGGCCAAGATCTACATTGACAGCAACAACAACCCTGAACGCTTCCTGAGGGAAAACCCTTACTATGACAGCCGTGTGGTGGGAAAGTACTGTGAGAAGAGAGACCCCCATTTGGCATGTGTAGCTTATGAGAGAGGACAGTGTGACCAGGAGCTGATCAATGTGAGCAAGATGATTTGATGCCACCAGTCCAAGTTTCAGCCAATCCAGTTCTGTTGTTGTGAACTTAACTGTAGCACAAAGCACTGTAATTCTTTCTTTCTTCCATCAGGTCTGCAATGAGAACTCCCTCTTCAAAAGCTTGTCTCGCTACCTTGTACGACGCAGAGACCCTGACCTGTGGGCCAGCGTACTGCTGGAGACCAATCCCTACAGGCGACCACTTATTGATCAGGTACGCACACAAGTTCTGTGGGTTTTTAATCTCCCTGCCCGCCAGCACTGCTTCTCTAAACTTACTTACTTTGTGCTGTCAGGTGGTGCAGACAGCACTGTCAGAAACCCAGGACCCAGAGGAGGTTTCGGTCACAGTCAAGGCTTTCATGACTGCCGACTTGCCCAACGAGCTCATTGAGCTGCTGGAGAAGATTGTGTTGGATAACTCAGTCTTCAGTGAACACAGGTGCTGTAGTGCTGTACTGTTCATCCCGATTATTTTAAAACTGCACAGAAATCCTGATCTTTTTCTTTCTCCCACAGAAATCTGCAGAACCTGTTGATCTTGACGGCCATCAAGGCTGACCGTACTCGAGTGATGGAATATATCAGCAGGCTAGATAACTATGATGCCCCTGACATCGCAAACATTGCCATCAGTAATGAGCTCTTTGAGGAGGCCTTTGCCATCTTTAAAAAGTTTGATGTCAACACCTCTGCTGTGCAGGTCTCTTCTTATTTTCTCGACACTTGGACAAATAATCGTATTACCTGAAGAAGGTTTGATAATACTTCCTGTCTGCCTCCTGCCCCACAGGTGCTGATCGAGCATATTGGCAACTTGGACCGAGCCTATGAGTTTGCAGAGCGCTGCAATGAGCCCGCTGTGTGGAGCCAGCTGGCCAAGGCTCAGCTGCAGAAGGGCCTTGTTAAGGAAGCCATTGATTCCTACATCAAGGCTGATGACCCCTCTGCATACATGGAGGTGGTACAGGCTGCTGATACGAGTGGTACGCAGAATGGTCTCACTAAATTAGAGCAGGTTTTAGTGAAGGCTGTTAGTTGTGTGCTCGTGCCACTTTAATTGAAAGCAATTAATCAATCAATTACATCGACTGTGTTATCGGGTCTTAGATGGCAGCCTGTGCAGTAGCTTTGCTTGTGCAGCAGATATGAAAGGATTACTGTGAAAACAGAGCAACAGCCTCATTAATGTAAATATGTTGCAGGTAACTGGGAGGACTTGGTCAAATTCCTGCAGATGGCTCGTAAGAAGGCCCGCGAATCCTACGTAGAGACCGAGCTGATCTTTGCTTTGGCCAAAACCAACCGCCTTGCTGAACTTGAGGAGTTCATCAATGGGCCCAATAATGCTCACATCCAACAGGTTGAGCTCACTCTCACGCAGAGTCACTCACGCTCTGACGAGCCGACGGGTCATCGATGAAATAATGTTTATTGTACTTTTTATTTGCTTTAGGTTGGTGACCGCTGCTATGATGAGAAAATGTATGAGGCCGCTAAACTGTTGTACAACAACGTTTCCAACTTTGGTCGTCTGGCTTCAACCCTGGTGCACCTCGGAGAGTACCAGGCTGCTGTGGACGGCGCCCGTAAGGCCAACAGCACCCGCACCTGGAAAGAGGTGTGCTTCGCCTGTGTGGATGGACAGGAGTTCAGACTGGCGCAGATGTGTGGTCTCCATATCGTAGTGCACGCCGATGAGCTGGAGGAGCTGATTAACTACTACCAAGTAAGAGATCGATGAGAAGCATTATTGTCCTTAAAATAAATTCAGAAGTTTGAAATCTGGCATAATGATTTTGAGGTGTGCAGCTCTCGTAGCTTAGCCCAAAAATGAGCAAACATTTGACGACCTCCCATCGCTGTTGTTCTCTCTCAGGACCGTGGTTACTTTGAGGAGTTGATTACCATGCTGGAGGCCGCCCTGGGCCTGGAGCGTGCTCACATGGGGATGTTCACAGAGCTGGCCATTCTCTATTCCAAGTTCAAGCCCCAGAAGATGAGGGAGCATCTGGAGCTCTTCTGGTCAAGAGTTAACATCCCAAAGGTCCTGAGAGCAGCAGAGCAGGCTCACCTGTGGGCCGAACTTGTCTTCCTGTATGACAAATACGAGGAGTACGACAACGCCATCATCACCATGATGAACCACCCGACAGATGCCTGGAAGGAGGGCCAGTTCAAAGACATCATCACCAAGGTACAGTTTAATTGGATATCACAATCACGACTTGTTTTTTTTCTTCCCAACAAGGATGCACAACGTTGACCGTTTGTGTCACATTAATGTAGCAGTAAAATCTTGGCTGGTCTGGTACGAGTCAAGCTAATTACAATTTTCCAGCAGTCTGCAAAAAACAGAAGCCAATACATTTATCTCCTAATGCAGTGTTTTGTTTTTATTAAACAGATTTGTTTAGAAGCATGAAATCATTTCTTTGCTTCTGTGTGTGCTGTAGGTGGCCAACGTGGAGCTGTATTACAAAGCCATCCAGTTCTATCTGGAGTTCAAACCATTGTTACTGAACGATTTGCTTATAGTGCTTTCCCCCAGACTGGACCACTCACGCGCCGTCAACTTCTTCACCAAGGTACATGTTGTTCCATGTCATAATGATTCAGATGCATCAGGCTGGTTTCCTCTGTGGTTCAAACTGGGCTGAGCACTGAGCGCACTTGTGTGTTAACAGGTGAAACAGCTGCCTCTGGTCAAACCGTACCTACGGTCAGTACAGAACCACAACAACAAATCGGTCAACGAAGCACTTAACAACCTCTTCATCACAGAGGAGGACTATCAGGTGAGTAACTGTGGATTTAGTTCAATGTTCTGTTATTTCAAAAATACCCACCTCACGCTTTCATTTTCTGCGTACTCCTGCTAGGCACTGAGAACATCAATAGATGCCTACGATAACTTTGACAACATCTCACTGGCCCAGCGCTTGGAGAAGCACGAGCTGATTGAGTTCAGGAGAATCGCTGCCTACCTGTTTAAGGGCAACAACCGCTGGAAACAGAGCGTAGAGCTCTGCAAGAAGGACAAGCTTTATAAGGTGCCCCTTCCGTTTGAGTGCTCAGGTTAAGGTAAGCAGGTGTGTTGCACTCTTCCTGACCCTGTGTGTGCTGCCTCTCGCTCTGCAGGATGCCATGCAGTATGCTTCAGAATCCAAAGACACAGAGCTGGCAGAGGAGCTGCTGTCCTGGTTCCTGCAGGAGAACAAGAAGGAGTGTTTTGCCGCCTGCCTGTTCACTTGCTACGATCTGCTACGACCTGATGTGGTGCTGGAGACCTCCTGGAGGCACAACATCATGGACTTTTCTATGCCGTACTTCATTCAGGTCATGAGGGAGTACCTCAGCAAGGTGAGTCGGCTCTTCTCGGGTTTCCTGTTAGATGGTCACTCAAAAGATCTGAGGACACGTTGGCACACGAGGAATCCTCAGTGAAATAAAACTTGCACAATTTTGTCTGATTACTTTGCATCTCCAGCCGCCTCTGCCAGTTTGTTTTTTTAAATGTTCATCTTCTGTGCTGCTCCTCTTCTCTTTCAGGTTGATGCAGTTAAGGAACAGGTGACAGTTTAAAGCTCTGTGTTTGATCAGCATTCAGTTTAGGAGATTGCAGCCTGGAGTGTGCATGGTTTTAGCTCTAATGCTCTTTGCGCACTCAAAAACTGATCAGTCGGTCAAACTGGTTTTGTAATTGTTGGGCAACTATCCATATAGGCTGTAATACAAAACTTGGTATAGCCGTAGCATGTAAGTAAGTCTTATTATTCAGTATGTTGTTCAGTGGCGTCGACGCAGTGATTTGAAGCATTCCTGTGAAGTTGTGTTGCATTCTGATGCTTGGGACTTGATGCATGTGTGTTAACCAAATAAAAGTCTTGCTCATACAAACCTGCAGGCTGTTGGTTTGCCCAGCTTCATGCACAAGGCTTTGAACGATAGGAAGCACCTGAAGTAACCTGGCTCCGCCTCTAAATAAGCTGAGTCTTACTGCTGCAGCAGTGTGACACATACAGCATGAGACACTCAGCAGCTTTGTCTCACTGCTTTTAATTAAAGGGCTGCTGTTTGTTACACTGCATGGACAAACTGAATGTGCACACGGGGTGTGGAAGTAAACTGCTGAGGAAGCCTTTATTGCTGTGTTTTAGAAACAACATGCATCCAGCTGCTGCTGCTTTCCCCTTTGGACCGTAGAAGTCCATTCTGCATATTGCTGCTAGCAGTTATCTGACTCACTGCTCAGAAAGGTTCCTCCTGCTCTCACTTGTATTCATGTATATTGCTGGTTGACAGGAACTGACTTATTTCCTGCCTCTGTGAGGCAGAAGCAGGGAAACACTGGACCATCATAGCAACCCCAGTCTCAGCATTTATGCCCAAAAAAGATGTTAAAACAACGACTGCTGTTTTCGACTGCAGAAGCCGTTACTGATATTCACGTTTCATTAGTTGACTATTAAGAAATAAAGGGCAACTGCTTTTGCTACTAAACGTAACTGAGGATGTCATAAATGGTTGTATTTTTAAAATCATGCAAAATATGGCACTTTATTAACGTTTTTATTGCAGTTGGAAGTTCTCAGTTTCCTCTGTGGGTTCATGTGATCCCACATTGACACGTATCGTTGAGCTCGGGGCTCTGAGGGCTCGCACCATCTGCTGCAAGAGTCCATTATTGTTAAGAGATCGTGTGTTGACCCCTACTTTTTTTTTTTTCCTGACCTTGAACCGTGTAAGTTTCATTTTTAAGGGTTTCAGCGTTTTGCTAAATGTATTCATGTATTCTGTTTGCAGGTAGATAAACTTGAAACCTCAGAGTCTGTAAGGAAAGAGGAGGAGCAGGCAACAGAGACGCAACCCATCGTCTACGGTAACCTCAACATCCACTTATCGTGATCAGTATCCAGGAGAACGCTTTGCTTTCTCGTCTTTCACTTTGTGGTTCCAGGGTCTTCTGTAGTCACTCGGTTTAATCACTGTGAATTCTTTAAGTCATGAAAGGTCCTGAAAACCTGGCTTTAACTTGTTGTTATACTTCTGATGACATAAAAATAAAACCAGCTTCCAGTCTAAGCTTTTAAATCTGAACGAGGAAACAAAAACAAATGTGCATGTGTGACATGTTTCCTCTGTGTGTCGGCTCGCAGGAACACCCCAGCTGATGCTGACAGCAGGCCCAAGCGTCCCTGTGGCCCCTCAGCAAGCGTATGGCTACGGCTACCAGGCGCCCGCAGGATACGGTCAACCAGCAGCTCAGCCAGGCTTCGGCTATGGCATGTAAAGACCCCAGCTCCTTATCTCCACTTACAGGGTGGAGCTTCCATCCATCCATCCCCCACAGTCCTTCACCACACCATTACCCTCTCGCTCTGCCTTCAACAGGGAGAGGAGAACAGCAACAAACTCGTCTTCATCTTTCTTTTGTTTTTAAACCTTTCTTTACCCCCCTTAAACTGCCATGAAGGACTCAGTTTTTGTTCTGTTGTCAAACGAAAGGTTTGAATCACAGATTTAATTTCCTCACATTCCGTATTGACTACATTAATTTTTCTTATGTTTATTTTATTTGAATGGGAAATGGTTTATGTACAATGGGAGGGTTGGTTTGTGGGAAGAGCTGGTCTTCTCCAAAACAAGAAAAAAAAACCACACAAACACACAAAGGTCTGTTGTGAAGCATCTGGTTTGCACTCTGTAGTGAGAAGAAATAATGTAGAGCCTCTTCCTTTTGATGTGCGTGAGCAGCTTCTTCTTTCAGACTGTAAAATGCATTTAATTATTGTATATTCAGACACATGGCCGCTGCTTCCGTCCCCACAATCCTGAAACACTACGCTGTCCCATTAATGCCCCAAACTCAAACTTCAGGGCTGGTTTGATGAAGAAAATCCCAGAAGAGTATTTTACGTACAATTTACAGGAAAGTTTGGTTCTTTCCAGCAAAGCCTATGCAGAAAAACATTTACTTCCAGATGACATGTCTATGTGCTTTACACACGGCTTTAATGTGGGACGATTCCACCTTAGGAGGGGCTGCAGACCTGTTTGTGCTCGACTAACAACCCCCCCCCTCTCTATGCTGTGGTTTGTTTCTGCAGGAGACATTTTTCAAACTTTGTTCTCCTGTTTGATTAGATTGAATGTTAAGTTTAACTCCTCTAAATCAGAAACAATATCACAACACTTGTGGGATTGTGAAGGTTTTTTTTCTTAAGGCTTGTGTGTGTGTATACAGGAAATCAATCATTAACTCTTTGAACTTATATTCTTATCTCAATTACCTTAGATTTAAATTGTGCACTTAAGATACTTGATTGTGCATAATCAGGATCATAATGAATGAAACAGCGGTTTTGTTTTCCACTTAAAAAATAAAATAAAGGCTTCTTGTTTGTCAAGAAAAGTGTGACCGTGTCTTGCATGTGCTGTAACAAACTCTCACAGTTCTGATGGGGGTGATAACAGAGTGACATATATTTTTGTCTCTACTACAACAGTAACGATCAGTGATTGCTAAATCTGAAGTCCCAAACGTGATGCAGGTGCAGTACGAAACCTTTGTTGAAGAGAGGAAATGTGTAGGAACACGTTGCGCACGTTACTGGACGACCCTGAATGTTCTTCTGTTTGTTTTGAGACATTTCGTTTTCTGTGGCTGGCTAAGTGCTCGGTTTGTACTGCTATAAATGTTCAATATGCCACCCAGCTGCGAATATATTGTCATGTTTTGCTTCTAGGGGGTGCTATAGTAAAATAAAGCTCTATGCAAGTCATTTCAGCTATTATACACTAAAACCGGCACTGCTTAAAAAATACTAAGGGACCACTTAAATTACAAATCCGCTCCCGATTAATAACATTCAATTTGAAATTCTATGCTGTCATCAGATGCACAAATAGCCGATGTTCCATAGGTTTTAATTGGATTCATGTCAGAGGAACGCGCTGGCCGCAGAGGTACATGCCTGTAGCTAACAGCAGTCAGGGTACCGCTGGCCAGCAAGTCTGGTCTGTTTGGCCATCCAAGGATAAACCTCTCCAGACCATCAATGACCTTCTGCCAAATGGTCATGTTGGATATTATTGCTGCTGGCGTAACCGTTCACCATGAGATCTCCTTTGTTACAGGTGCTCAGTGTGAACCTGCAGTCATCTGTAAAGTGGAGGACCTGTTATCAGGTGAACGCCAGATGCACCGGGCTGTGAGGTCATCCCACGCTATGTCGGGATGTCACGCAATGAGTGTGTGTCCAGCAGTTCAGTCAGAAACATGCACAAGTAGGCTGCTGAAGGGGATTTTGTGGAGCTCTGCATTTACAGTGGGGCAAAAAAGTATTTAGTCAGCCACCGATTGTGCAAGTTCCCCCACTTAAAATGATGACAGAGGTCAGTAATTTGCACCAGAGGTACACTTCAACTGTGAGAGACAGAATGTGAAAAAAAAATCCATGAATCCACATGGTAGGATTTGTAAAGAATTTATTGGTAAATCAGGGTGGAAAATAAGTATTTGGTCACCTCAAACAAGGAAAATCTCTGGCTCTCACAGACCTGTAACGTCTTCTGTAAGAAGCTTTTCTGTCCCCCACTCGTTACCTGTATGAATGGCACCTGTTTGAACTCATCTGGTAAAGACCTATAGTAAACGTTTGACCTCTGTTATTGCCAACAAAGGTTATGTTACAAAGTATTGAGTTGTATTTTTGTTATTGACCAAATACTTATTTTCCACCCTGATTTACCAATAAATCCTTTACAAATCCTACCATGTGGATTCATGGATTTTTTTTCACATTCTGTCTCTCACAGTTGAAGTGTACCTCTGGTGCAAATTACTGACCTCTGTCATCATTTTAGGTGGGGGAACTTGCACAATCGGTGGCTGGCTAAATACTTTTTTGCCCCACTGTAACTGACCTTGATGTAGTGGGATGATAAAGTGTCACCTTCGTTTTTTACAGTGTAGAAACATTGCTTATGATTAAAACGTGAACGTCTTTTCCCGACCCGGAAAACACGAGGTCAAGCAAAGAATCGCGGTGCTCAGACAACATGACTGCACTCACGTTAGACTACCTAATGATGTGGCAGCAGATGTTACTGTGTTTCATAAAAGTGGGCAGGCAGACGCAAAACGTTATCAGGGCTGGAATTTTTAAATACGTAGCACAACAGTGAAACATTGGTTGTATTTACACACATGGCTCTGATCTGTAGCCTTAAACTCAGTTACATGAATGTATCCAATTGTCTTTGTCACTTTTCTAAACTCACATTTCAAGTGTTTCACACTGAAACGGCTTCATACGAAGCAGATTTTAATACAGCAGCGTTACGAACACTAATAGCGTGACATCTCCTTTCTAGTCAGCGCATCTTTCTTTACCTTCTAGAGAATTTGACCAGCTCATGACTGACGTGTAGACAAAAGCTTTTCTCATTTTAAACATGTTAAAAATAAGGTGATTTTCTGAACTGCTGTTCTGTAAAACCTCCACCTCTGCTTTGTAACTGTGGCTTTCATCAGCAGCACCCCATCAATTAGTTTTCTAGTTACAAATAAAAAAATTAAAAAAAAACCCAAAACATTATTTTATAGGAAAAAATAAATGCCATTGAGTCTCAGCACCATTGTGATGTTACATTCATTTAAGCTGCTCTGCTGCTTCAGTGCAACATCACAGTATGAGTTCCTACAAATCAATCTTCTCATTAGCAGTACATAATTTGGACAAAGGTTATTAAATCATCATATTTCTGAGCGTCCCGTTGATGTGAAGAACTGCTCCGTGTCACTGAGCTATCACAGTAAAAGTACAAATGTGTCATTACTGAACTAAGCCCTGCAATAAAACTCCTGGTAGCTCAGCTGAAAGCTGGATCTCTAGTAGAGCTTCAAGTCTCCAGTGACACTGTCGATCAGATCGGCCAGGCCCGGGCCGATGCCCAGCACGGTGCGTGAGCCCGGTGCGATCTGTGTCCTTCCTGCATCCTGGATCAAGCTAACGGGAAGTCCCACTTCCTTGGCGCGGCCTAGCAGGTCAATCAGGGTGTCCTCGTCAGGCGCCTTCACCACCACTTTGGGCTGGCCACAGTATTCCCACTGTCTGAGCAGCTCAGGGTTCCTGCGTTGGACCTGCTTGTAAGCCGACACAGCAGCATGGGCACACTGGGCAGCAACTTTCCCTTTGCCCATCTTTAGGTCATTCCTGACCACCAGAATCATTTTGAACTCGCCTCCTTCTCCCATCACGCTTGCTTCTCCAGAGCCATTCCCTTTCAACAGACTTTTGGATGTTGCGCCAAAGCGGGCCCCAAGGCGCCAACCAAGAAGGAGCCCACAGCCAAGGCCAGCTGCTACACCCAAGACCAAGGGGCCATACGACAAGTCCATACTTTAAACCTGGAAAAATCAGAAACAGGTTAGGGCTACACACACACACAGGAAATACACTGTAACTGCTCCAGAGGAGGTCTCTGAATAAATAAGTCTTCCCATTTTAACATAAAAAATGTCCATATTCAAATTTCCATTTTGCGCTGTAATTCGGGAACTTTGCTTCAAAGAGGTTCGAAGGCGGGTTTTTCTCACTGGTTCACGTGCTGTTCACGTGCTGTTCACGTGCTACACTCGCTGACTTTGAGCCTCCAGGTTACAAACACGTTTGAAAAGCAGGACTTCAGAATGACACGAACAGACGCACACGGTAGAAGAAAGGAGGAAACAGCAGGACCACACCGGTCACATTTCATACCTGTGCTCGGCAAGAAGAAGCGTCTTCTGCCTCACTTCCCGTCGCTCTGTGATGACGTCACACAACGGCTGTTTCGTCTTTGTTAACGATGCTCCGAAGTTGCATGAAATGTACCAGCTTTATCCATCGTAATCTCTTTTAAACTATACACTGTACCTATTCAATCTCCTTGTTATATTTCATTTATTACTAATTTTTATTAAAATTATTATTTTAACTACCGTAACCAAACATTTCCCCAGGTATTTCTTATCTAGCCTGAAGTAAACTTGTGCTTTTTCTTTAATCAATAACCGAAAAAATTACGAAAACCAATTAAACAAAAACCAAACTGCGTGCATGTTCTTCAGAAACACATCTGCTGACGTCGTTAAGCCAACAGGAAGCGGTTTCGTTTGCACAGCTTTCGTTTGTTTTGTTTTTTTAATTTATTGAGCAATTGAAAATACAAACGCTCAAAGACGATGACAGTGATAACAATACAAATACAATGAGGAATTATGAATAATAGAAAAAAAATACAATCTAAAAACAAAACAGAAAAGATTCATATGGCAGGCATTTAAATTTTGCGTAAAGGAGAGCAATGAAAAAATAAAATAAGATAAGTCAAAATAGCAGGAGACGGGCAAGGCCCTGATAAATATTTTTGGCATATTTGCTCTTAGTCTTTTTAAGCAAAGAAAAAAAAACTTTAAATCATTAATAAAACAAAGAAGGCGTTGAGTTCCTCGATTTAGCACAATGGATATGATATTTACCCAACAGTATGATGATGTTAATAATGTCTGAGACACCCAAAGCTAGATGATCCATATAAGAAATAATATGACATAGTTCGAATGGTTCAGGATTCAAAGATTCAAAGTGTTTATTGTCACGTGTACAGAAGCATTTCTCTGTGCAATGAAATTCTTCCTCTGCTGTCCAAACACAAATGCCAGGTTAGGTTGAAGGAACAAGATAAATAAATAAGTACAAAAATAAGTAAGTGAAGACAAGTGAGGTATGCAGATGTCGATGGACGTACAAAGGAGCTTAATGTGCAGAATGAACTTAGGTGGTGGCAAAAATCCAATTTGTTATGTCATCACCAAAAACATTGTGATAGTTTGCACAGGTCTTTGATTCACTGACGCCACATAAATGAGGGAGGAAGCACACTATGAAACTCACCCATCTGAAGGGTGTGTCACAGATAATACTTTGTAAATATTTGATATTTTATTAAAGACTGAAATCACCAAATGTTCTCATGTGTTCCTCAGAAATAACGTCTTATTTCAGCTGAACTGAAGCAGCTATAAATGCTTCAGTCTAAAGCCTCGTTAGTTCAAATCAGTGTTGTGAAAGCTAGCATATTAATGGAACAAATACATGACCATATAAATATGGAAGAGTGTCCTAAAATGGTTTGAATGGTGGAGAGTTAGGATGTTATTAAGGAGAGAGGGTCTTCTTCTTTTTATAGTTGCTCCCATTATGGGCCACCATAGTAGATCCTTTGCCTCTATCTCACCCTACCCCTCCAACCGTCTTACACCAGCCCTCTGCATGTCCTCCTCTACCTCATCCATGAGCTTTCTCTGTGGTCTTCCTCTTTCTGCCTGCCTGGCAGCTCCATCTTCAACATCCTTTGCATCAAATAAATGTCCTTCCTGTTGTCGCCAAGTGGAATCCAGTGGTTTTCAGTGTTTGGAGTAACACTCGAGGGTCATCTTATTGTTGGGCTTTTTTGTTTTCTGTGTTCGCCGTATCATCGTAGGGTCTTTACATTACAATATAAATCGCCTGGAGGAAACAGTTTTGTGATGTGGTGCCATAAAATAAAACTGAACTGAACTGAACACGGCAGCACGGTGGTTAGCACTGTTGCAAAATTACAGACATTACTCAAAGTATGAAAGTGCCATTTAAAAATCATTCAAACATCAGAGAAAACACAGCCGGGGAGCCTCCTTGATCAGGATCTCAGTGCTGCGTGTCTCAACAGGCTCAGGTTCAACATACTTTTACAAAATAAATAAATGAAACCTTCAAAGTCTAAGTTTTCCAATTTTTTACTCTTTTATTTAACTTGAAAGCAACGACAGAGCGCTGCACGAAGAGAGCCACAGATGAGAGAGCCCCGTTACTGGCTGATGTTAATGCTACTGCATTAGGTGGCGTGTAGACTCATATGAATTCCAGTTAGTTGTTAACAAACAGGATGGACGCTGTGTGCTGCACAGTCGGATTCCCGCAGGTTGGAGGCGGAGTGACGCAGACAGAGGCCACCAAAACGAGCACACCGAGGAGGAAGCCTCCTAACTTTACTCCCCACACGACCTTGACACAGTTACACCACCAACTAAGCACAAACACACAATACTCAAATCAGCAAAGCACAAGGGACCTGTTTTAGTGTGATGTGCGGTTAAGTACCTCATCTCTGTCTTTTCATTTTGTGCCCAAATGTTGTGATGTTGTATCTTATTTGTGGCATCTGTGCAAAGACAAAGGCACAAAATCAGCAGCTTGTGGCAATACGTGTTATGGTTGCGCAGGAATGTTCAGTGTCTCGTTATGAAATAGTCCCAGTCATGACCCACAGATATGAGATGTTAATTCATTACCGTTAAAATGTGAGTTTTATTGCAAAACTAAGGACTGTAAACCCCTCTGTTTGCAAACAGTCATTAAAGTGGACGCACTCAAACGCAAGGAAGCACTTCCCAAAGAGTGGAAGGCGAGGAAGAGCTAGCGGCGAAGCTGCTTTTAAATACATTTTCCATAAAGATGCTAAACAATGACGCTGTGCTATGTTTACCATAGTCTGTGTTTCTCCTGGACTCCTCTTGGAATCGCAGTGCAGCTCTGTGAAAGTGAAGAACGGACAGATGGGAGAAAAGTCAGTGTAATATAGAAACTGAGATCTGCTCATCAAAGACTGCAGCGTGCTGCAAGTAGTTTCAGTTCATGTCAGTTACTGGTTAAAGGTGTCACTGAGTAACGGAGACTTTTTTAAACCAGCATAAATGATCACGTTGCTTGCACAGGTTCATTTTCCTGCCTGGTATCCAGCTGCTTCTATAACTCTCGTTGCTCCTTTCTTAGATCCTGCAGACAAAAGATGAAACGTTTGAGCGCAGGCGGCAAACTTTATTCATATTTAAGTCTCTGACTGACTTTCCAATCAACTCGTCTCTGACAGCAAAAAGACTCGTAGCAGACGTGACATCCGAAAGATGATGAAGCTGTTCATACCTTCAGTGTTTCTTCATCCTTACTATGTAAGACTATCTCCTCCAGTTTGTGGTACAGGACACAGAAAATCTTTGCTACAGCTATCAATGTGCTATTTGGTCAAAGAAGCAATTTGAAACAAAATTACCTTCAGTTTCTGCATAGCTGACCTCATTTTCTGACCTTTCCCTCTGAGATAATACAGCTGAAAGAGGAGCAGAGCATGACTGTTTCTGACTTAGCTGGAAATTCTTTCAGCTTTTACACGACTCCAGCCGTTAGAGACAAAATGTGGTGTTAAATCGTTACAACAAGTATACTTGGAGACCCAGACGTCGCCTCAGCAGGCAGATGTTCATTTTTCTGTCTCAGCCGCTGATTCTCTGCCTCCAATCAGGACATGAAATCAACACCAGTGATTTGCTTTTGACATCAATGAAATCTGCGACGTTTAACAGTGGCCAGCTGGTCACAGGGCTGTGAGCAGGCCTGAACTCTAAGGTGAAACAGCGTCTGTCCCGATGTCTTTTGGCTGAAGTCAAAAAAGGACACACTTGTGCATGCCTCTCACCATTTCTCTTATTAATGTTTTTTCATATTCCTGCTTCCAGAGTTTTCTCTTTATTTCCACCTGTTGCTGTGACCTGGATTCACAGTCAATCATCGACGATGTCATCATAGCGGTGACATAACTTATTTTGAAATGTTCCACAGAGGAGTGACGTGCACAGCGTTATTCCAGTTTGTGAGACTACAGCCCATGAACAGTGCGTATATAAAAGTCCCTTCTTTGCCATTAAGTCTAGTTTAGCTGCTAAGGTTTAATATAACAAGCTCTTTTTTTATCTTTGTTATCTTCTCTCCAGGTATCGGCCCGTCCTCCAGCAGAGCTCCTTCTCCTCTCTGCAGTTGCTTACAGCATTGGAAAGTCTTCTCCTGATCGCTTCCACTTCACTACACACACACACCAGGACACGAGCTGTTATACCAACAGGTGCCATATACTGTCAAACAAGTGCAAATATTTGCGCCCTGTTTTAGCACTCACATGCTTTCCTGCTTCTCTCCATCACTCCTGAAGAGCTCCTGCATCATCCTGCTGAATCTCCAGGTATCAGCTTTTTTAAACATGCTGGAGGTTTAACAGGTTAAAATGTAGTTTAACAAACAAACATGTCTCTGCTTTCCCACGGAGAGCTAATCAAACCGGTACATCCCACTTTCTAAGTGACATTAACTGCCGCACAGGGAATACAGACATAACATAATCCTGGGACTTCCCCAGTAAGCCCAGTGAGGTTTTTAAACTTCAAGGTAACACTGCCCCCTATTGAACAAAACAGCTAGTTTCTGTTACAAGCAGCTGTACATGATCTGACAGTAATCAGATTACATCCTGTCCACTTGCCCACATCACTGAAATCAGACTGCAAGCTGAGACGTGACAGCGTTGTGTTATGAAGGATTGTGTAACTATAAGCCTTTCATCCAGCTCGTTTGATGAGTACTAAGGAGCACAGTATTACAGGTTGATATTTTGCTTGTATTTCCCATCAGACCTTTGTAAAACAGACAATATTTCATCTCGAAGATTGTGATTTAAACACAAAGACAAATGAAGAACACAAATATGTTCCATATTAGGAAACAAAGATCGGAGGTCTACGTGTACAAATGAAATCTCCAAATACATTTCTGTGGAAAAACTTTTCATTTGAAACTATTATAATGTTTTTGTGCTTCTTTAAAATATGAACTAAATGACCTCTGACATGACTATAACTGAACTCAGCGCTACCACGTCCAGGCAGAGGCTGTACTTTGTCATTTTAACATCACATGTCGTGCGGTCGGGTGGTAAATGACACCTGCTCTGCAATCTTCCCATCATTCCGCTTTCTTAACAGGATCCCAGGAGACAGTAAACCCGGACTGTGTTCGAGCCCTCGCAGAAACACCTTCCACCTGTGGGAGAAGAGTGGACAACTTCTTCTTTTAACTCTGGCAAATGAGATGAGACAGGAACTCAGACACGCCAGCGGACAGCTGAGGGCTCTACTAATGACCTGAAAACTGCAATGTCCTTAGTTTTGGAGTTGTTTTTTTCTAATTTGACACGATGCCGTTCATGCATCCTCAATGTGAAACCTGCAGAGGACTGAGACGTGTTAGAAGTGCGCTCCAGGAAAGTGATCCACTTATTTATAGAGTCTTAATTAGACTGCCTCTCTGGAGGTTTGACCAGGCAAAAGATGAAATCTCTCCCTCTTTCTGTGTTTGTGTGTCCCCCCCCAAGAAACCCAGCATCACTGCTCTATCCCTCACTGGCCCCCTTCATCACCACACCCTGCACTCGAGTTATGATGCAATTCGTGGGGACGCGTGCTCTTGCCCTACATTGCTACTGGGGCTCCACCGCAGGGTTTGTTTTCTACAAGCTCAGAGCTGATTGCAGACGAGACTCCAGCTGAACGGTGAGTTTCCTCTCTGTGCATCATGCATTTCTACAACAGACTTTGGTGTCATATTTAAGGCCTTTGTTTTTGTTTTGCACTCAGTCCATAACCCGTCTCCAGTGTGCAGCTCTCATTTGTGTCTAACAAAAGTGTGAATCGATTACGCCGTATTGGATTTCTCATCTGGAAGTGTGTGCGCTCTGTCTTGGATTTCTCATTGTCCCTCGCAGTTACTCAACAGGTCTGAGTTGTTTTGGTAGAAGCGATTGCGCAATCAGGCGCTGGAGCAGCGCTGTGCTATGAGCCTCACATAAGCAGAAGTGTCGTTATGAAACTGTTTACTGGGTGCTGGCTGTGACGCACAGTTTGCAGTTTAACTCCTGAACAAAATAGCTGTTCTGCAGAATAAAGCACACATCTGTGGCAGCAAAAGTTCATGTTTTGCACAAACAGACCGGTTTGGCACAGATTTCTATTGTCGGGATTGTTCACAGGATATGATGAATAGCATGGTTCTTGGACAAGGCTCTGTTTTCTCATGTGCAAACAAGCAAATGATTTGTTGCAGCATTGAGTGAGTGCTTCTAATGAGCACATGTCCTGAAGGTTTGAAATCTGCCACTGAGTCTATGTGCAGTTCTTTATGTATAAGAAGGACAAGCTCTGAGAGTATGTGTGTGTCTGCAAGAGGAACTGGCAATTCCAGCAGATGGTGAGCTGCACACCTCAGTGTCAGAGTCCCCATCTTGATGCTCACTGATTCCTGAGAGACACGAGGCTCTGTAGTGACACACTTACATGCTTGCAGGCACGAGCACGGAGGTGCGTGGATCTCCTGTGAACAAACGAAGGGAGGAAGCATGAAGCACAACACCGTCTTACACCGTTAAATCTATTATTTAAACATATTGAAGATTATTGGGAGAAACCTCTCAAAAGTTGTCTGCACAGAAAAATGAACAAGATTTGCATGCGCTCCCAGTATCAGCGCTAATTAAGGTACTTATTAGGTCATGCACAGGCCTGACTGGGTTACTGGCGCTCTGCAGCTGTTTACCCCGTGTGCAAGTGTGTATGGAGACATGCTTGAGAGTGGAAAATATTCGGGGGTTCTCCGTGTTATTGAAAGCGACACTGTGTTTGTTTGGGACCAGTAGCGCTTTCAGATCTGGCGAGCAGATCAGCATGCGCGACGCTGCGCTCAATGCCCGTCTCTTGTCTCAGCAGGACGCCTTCCAGATGAATGAGATGGCAAAGTGTGGGGCCGAAGGTGAACTGCTTCAGAGGCGACTGGGTGTAAAGGAGCAGCAAAATGGGGAGCTGGGAGGTAAAGTCTAAAAATGCTTAATGACACTATAAGTGAACCAGTATATAAATGGTTCTCCTGCACGCCCACATTTGTTTGTGTGTGTTCTTGAATGATAGAAGACTCGGGGCTCCCTGCGGATGGCGGGAGACAGACGGACTCGGATGAGCGCGAAGCCCTCGTGTTATGGAAGAAACCTCTGCTCACGCTTCACTACTTCACTCTGGAACTGCTGATCACCCTGAAAGGCTGGACGTGGAGGTGAGACTGCACTGTCTCTGATCTGTTCCTGCCTGTGGCTTCATGAGCGAGTGCTCAGTCAATAAGAGCTTTAACATTAATGATACAGTGGGGCAAAAAAGTATTTAGTCAGCCACCGATTGTGCAAGTTCCCCCACCTAAAATGATGACAGAGGTCAGTAATTTGCACCAGAGGTACACTTCAACTGTGAGAGACAGAATGTGAAAAAAAATCCATGAATCCACATGGTAGGATTTGTAAAGGATTTATTGGTAAATCAGGGTGGAAAATAAGTATTTGGTCAATAACAAAAATACAACTCAATACTTTGTAACATAACCTTTGTTGGCAATAACAGAGGTCAAACGTTTACTATAGGTCTTTACCAGGTTTGCACACACAGTAGCTGGTATTTTGGCCCATCCCTCCATGCAGATCTTCTCGAGAGCAGTGATGTTTTGGGGCTGTCGCCGAGCAACACGGACTTTCAACTCCCGCCACAGATTTTCTATGGGGTTGAGGTCTGGAGACTGGCTAGGCCACTCCAGGACTTTCAAATGCTTCTTACGGAGCCACTCCTTTGTTGCCCGGGCAGTGTGTTTTGGATCATTGTCATGTTGGAAGACCCAGCCTCGTTTCATCTTCAAAGTTCTCACTGATGGAAGGAGGTTTTGGCTCAAAATCTCACGATACATGGCCCCATTCATTCTGTCCTTAACACGGATCAGTCGTCCTGTCCCCTTGGCAGAAAAACAGCCCCATAGCATGATGTTTCCACCCCCATGCTTCACAGTAGGTATGGTGTTCTTGGGATGCAACTCAGTATTCTTCTTCCTCCAAACACGACGAGTTGAGTTTATACCAAAAAGTTCTACTTTGGTTTCATCTGACCACATGACATTCTCCCAATCCTCTGCTGTATCATCCATGTGCTCTCTGGCAAACTTCAGACGGGCCTGGACATGCACTGGCTTCAGCAGCGGAACACGTCTGGCACTGCGGGATTTGATTCCCTGCCGTTGTAGTGTGTTACTGATGGTGACCTTTGTTACTTTGGTCCCAGCTCTCTGCAGGTCATTCACCAGGTCCCCCCGTGTGGTTCTGGGATCTTTGCTCACCGTTCTCATGATCATTTTGACCCCACGGGATGAGATCTTGCGTGGAGCCCCAGATCGAGGGAGATTATCAGTGGTCTTGTATGTCTTCCATTTTCTGATGATTGCTCCCACAGTTGATTTTTTCACACCAAGCTGCTTGCCTATTGTAGATTCACTCTTCCCAGTCTGGTGCAGGTCTACAATACTTTTCCTGGTGTCCTTCGAAAGCTCTTTGGTCTTGGCCATGGCGGAGTTTGGAGTCTGACTGTTTGAGGCTGTGGACAGGTGTCTTTTATACAGATGATGAGTTCAAACAGGTGCCATTCATACAGGTAACGAGTGGGGGACAGAAAAGCTTCTTACAGAAGACGTTACAGGTCTGTGAGAGCCAGAGATTTTCCTTGTTTGAGGTGACCAAATACTTATTTTCCACCCTGATTTACCAATAAATTCTTTACAAATCCTACCATGTGGATTCATGGATTTTTTTTTCACATTCTGTCTCTCACAGTTGAAGTGTACCTCTGGTGCAAATTACTGACCTCTGTCATCATTTTAAGTGGGGGAACTTGCACAATCGGTGGCTGACTAAATACTTTTTTGCCCCACTGTAATGTTAAAACAGGCAACGTGGTAACATTAGACTTTTGGTGAATTAGTAAGATACAATGCACAAACCGTTTCAGTATAGCTTCTTTGCATCTGCTCAGCTGTTAATGACGAATAAAAGGAAAAACTTGAAACATTTATGTCCTGTGAGTTTGTTTCACTGGGAAATCAGCACATAGATTTGTCCTATTTAAGCAGTAGTTTTTTCAGTATTATTTATAGTGACAGTTGCTGCTTTCATTGCACAAAAAGAGGAAGAGGCAGCACTATGCAGTCCTCACTTACACAAGAAGGATATAAACACCACCAGATCAGATGTAACGTTGATTGTCTCAGTTAACTGTTGTTCTATCTTCAGTCTTCAGCACAGTGCAACAAAAACACCACAGGATCTGTTTACATGTGTATATATTTTCACTTTGCACTCCTCTTCCTTTCTACCAAGAAAGTCTTTCCGCCACACACACTGGCATGATCCCACCAACAAAGCAACAACATCAGCTCAGACTCCGTCAGAATTTGTCTTGACAGCATGTTCCCTGTGGTGGAAAACGTGTCTTTGTACACCTAATAACAAAGAACCCAGAAGAAGGTCAGAGTGTACTCTCAGGGGGGCCTTTGCGGTTAAGCGTGTCAGGACAACGTGTTTATTTTCTAAAACTACAAGAGGATGTGGTGAGCCGCAAGCACCACGAGCAGCGCTGTGACTGAGAGAAGCTGCTACTCCCCAGCACACATGCAAACACATTAGGGCTTTAGTGCACTCGCATGCAGAGAGGTTTATCCTGGATGTTGTTAAAAGCGGTTTGTAATTTACAACATGTGGGAGTCCTCAAGGCAACAGACTGTCCTGTCTTGTGGCTATGCACTTGTTGTTCTTAATATGTAGGTAGCTTGTGAAACAATGCAGGATTAGGATAGGGGAGGGCATGTGGTGAGAAATCATTACGGTCAAATGAATGGAAATTCTGGTCTTAATAAAAACACATTTGCAGTGTTTTTTTCTATTCTTGGATGTGTGTGATTTCAAAGACGGGATATCCTCGATACTGTCATGGCACACACATAAGCCCCACCCACCTACGGTTTAAACTTCAAGGCAAATTAAATCATGCAAAGATACTCTAACACAGCCCAAGAGTAAAACCTGGACTAAATCCTAATCTCATCGTTAGATGTCACCAAATTGCAGATCACTGAATTCTGTTTTTTACCAGGTGTACGACAAACGATCACTGTTCGTCTGCAGTAAGCGTAGGCTGTCAGTTCACTGTTTACCTCAACTGTCAGTATGTTGTTTACTGTGAAGGAGGCTTTAAACTTTGTCAAATGAATCGTGTGCCGGTGGATTACTTACTTCTGACTGATGTGATCTGGAGTTGAGGTGTTGCAGCTATTCTGAGCTTTTCAGTAAATGCTGCTGTTAGCTTCGCGTTAGCTGCTGTTAGTCTCAATTAGCTGCTCTTTGAAGTGGGTGTAACACAGTTGGACATTAACTGGCCTAATGTTAGCTTGTGACCAGCTGTTGTTGTTTAGCCAGCTCACTGTCAGAGCCTTGAGTTAAAGAGATGAGGCTGGAGGTGAGTCGGAAAATGAGGGAGAAGAAAAACATAAGAAAAAGAGATGTGAAAATATACATGCACACATGTTAAATGGCTATAAATGTAGCCGGTCTTTAGTAACATACGTAAAACAGCGACATCCATCTCCGACCGCTGTATTGAAGTTGGAGAGGTATGGCTTCCACAAACAGGCAGCTGCCCCTAGGTATTTTTAATGGATTAATTCTGAGTTTATTAGAATGCTTCCAGTTCTATTCTATTCTATTTCTATTAGCTAACCTCTAATTAGCTACAAGAGCCAGTTTTCCATGTCAGTGCTAATGTGGTGTGCTCCAGTACCTGAAATAAGTGAGTGAAGCCGACAGCACATGGAGACAACTGTTTGCTCTGACCTTCTCACTGGGGGCTAATTTCATGCTACTCTGACTTTTCCTTTAATCAACCCTAATTATTTGCACCTGGGACCAGCGCGCATGCGCTTCTGTTCACTCCGTGTCAGTTTGGGCAGTAAATATGTGAAAGAAACGGTTTTAACAAACGCACAGACTGTAATGTGTCAGCTAGCCAACCTTTTCTACAGATGTGCACGTCCTGGTCACTGGGCAAACAAACAAGGTTAGCTTAGCATCAACCATAAATCTGATGATAGCATAGTTAGCTTCTGTCGTTTAGTTTTTTCATAAAACGTTTAATTCTAACATTCAAAATAAACACGTGAGCATTATCTTTTTACGGTGAGTGTACGTGAACGTCTGTACAATAACTTATTTTTCAAAGTCTATAAATGTCTTTGCGACTGTCGCGAGAGTTTCTGCTTTGGATTCATTCTGCTCTGTATTAAGTTGCTCGAATACTTTCTCCCCTCCACACATGCAGTGTTGCCAACTCCTCAGTAAGGAAAATCGCTATTGGTTGTCCTAAAAGTCTCTAGAAGGCGCCAAATGACGTCATCGCCTAATTTGCATAATTGGTCATGCTAATGTAACTGTAACCTACGCTGTTTTAGAGAGAAATAACATCGTGGAAGAGACAAAGTGAGTAAAAACGTCCTAAATGCATTTAGAGTTTATTTAGAACTACGAATTAAATTTCTTTTAGCAATTATTGTTTTTTAATGTCACAATTCCAACTCTGCTCCTTTATCCAGGCCTGGACCGGCAAAAGTGACCCGAAATAGGCGCTCTGGTGGAGTTACTGTGTGTGTGTGTTTATAAGTAGTTTTAAAGCTTGTGATCCACAAAACAGCATAACAGTAAAAGAAGACCTGACTGCGTTACAGTCAGTGCGGGAGCAGCGGCTTCGCTCATGCGCGATTCATTTGCCGTTTGGACGCACAGGTGTGAACGTCTCCTGCCCTGACAGCAGCTGAGGAGGACTGTCCTCCGCCCGTGAGCGCTTTGGCACGGGTGAGTTGCCCACAGCAGCACCGCTGCTTGTTGAGAAGAGCGATCCGCGCTTTCACGTCAAAAAGTCGTCATAAATAAGTCTCCAATAACACCAGAAAAAGTCACCAGATTTGTCGCTAGTCGCTTTTTAGAAAAAAAGTCGCTAAGGGGTCTGAAAACTCGCTAAATATAGCGACAAAGTCGCTAAGTTGGCAACACTGCACACATGTTAACGAGGTGACAGTAACGGCACTTATGGCCGAGCACGTGCTTTTATAGGCTGCATATTACTCGGATGTGTTCACCATCTGGAAGCACGGCCTCTATGGGTGAAGACCTGCGGTGATTTGATTAGCTTCCAACAGATGTCTCTCTTGTCCAAAGTTGAAATCCTTTCCTTTCACTAAACGTCCTTGTTGACGATCCCTCTGGCGTCAAACTTTCCCTATTAAACATTGTCTTTCTGCTTTGTTTTCCACCAACTTCCGTCTCAAGTTTGTCTACCTTCACTCGCTGCTTCTTCACCCAGGCTCTGGCAGCAGAGACAGACTGTGTTTGGCCTGCTGACCCTGCTGACCCTCCTCTCCATTGCCTATCGTATTGAAGGAGCACACACCCAGGTGACTAAAACTCTGCACATATTGCATTTCTTGGCGTATCCTAACTATTCATATGCAAGGAGGTTATTAACGTAGTTGGTCCTGTGGCAGTCACTTTTTTGATGATTATATTTCCTCACCTTTAGCCCACCGCAGCACTGAATGCAACATGTATATTTGCTGCAGGGTTGTCCTGCCCGTGCATCCACATCAGCTGTAGAGTGCCTGAAATCTGTGGTTTCATCTGACAGTAGTATGTTGTTGTCTGACAGCTGATATTTGCATAAACGTGCTTGGTTGTATCTGCCAGTTTCTCATAAATATGCTTCTAAATGCCCAGATGCAGCATGCCGTGCTGTACAATCCCCCAGAGACGGCTCACATTTTTGCTGTTTTTAACGCCCCCTGGAATACGGGGAAGAAAATCAGCGTTATTTACAGTCATGGAGTTGTGTAATCACTTCTCAGTAACTACACGTAACAATCTCCCTTGGCTGGCACTGCTTCCCCGAATCCTGCTAGTAAAGCCAGAGAGCGTATGTGCTGTTGTTGTGTTCCTGGGTTTCCTGGGAAATGGAGTCACTGGTCAGAGCCCCCACCCCACCTTCTCCCCCCTTCCCGTAATCTACACACTCCATGCTTCCCCCTGAAAACAACCTGCCCGGGCTTCCAGGAGGCGGTGTAAACAGCAGCGATAGATGGAGTGATAGTGGGGGATGAACAGAGAAGGAGAGATCTTGGCTTTCTTCTGTTTGCTTGTTGTGTAAGAGCTGGCTGCCACCAGGAAAGAATAATGGTGCTCTGTGCTGAACACTCCTACCCTACAGCTCTGTCCTTTAAACTCAACAACCTCAGGTTTCTCCCTCACTCTCCTTCCTCTCCCTCTTTCTTTCTCCCAGCCTTTAGAGGACCCTCTGTTTCACACACTCTCACCTCCTCTCACTCTGTCCCTTCCTTGCTCGCACTGTGCACACCCCCTCCCTCCCCTTCCCCTTTTCTTGTTTTCTTCACACTCTGTGCATGTGTCTCTGCCATGTGGTTGACCGTCCCTCTCTCTGGCCTCTGCAGTATGTGTGCTACATGGAGAAGAAGACGCTGTGGTGTGCCTACTGGGTCGGTCTGGGCATCCTCTCCTCTGTGGGTCTTGGCACTGGCTTGCACACTTTCCTCCTTTATCTGGTAAGACGGCATTTTGTGTGAGTGTTCACTCTTTCACGCTGCAGTTATTCACTTGTCTGTGCATGCCTGTGACAGGGCTCAGAGCCGCTGGATGATGGTGGTGCTGTGACGCAGGTATTAAAAAAGCTGGTTTTGATGCTGCTGTCAAGTAGTTGTTTTTAATAAGAGCACTGATAAAGAGATTTTGGCGTGAGTGTGCTAATGTGTGTTTGCGTGCGTCTGCGTTTCACAGTGAATAGGCGCTTTGGTAGCCACGCTGTTTTGACAGGCAGTCCAGGAACAATCGCACTCAGTGACCCCTCTGACTGAGTGCACATGAGGATAAAAACACTCTCCCTCCCCCGATCTGAGCTCTTTCTCTTTCCTTTCTCCCCACTTTCCTGCTCCCTACCGTGCCGCTCACTCTCACTTTCACTCCCTCTTCTTACTTTCTTCTTTGTGCCTCTCCTCGCCGCACACTCCCCGTTTTCTCTTCATCTCTCTTTTTAATCTAGTGCCAGGCGTGTTGGCTTTTGCGTCTCTAGCGCTGACGAGCGCAGGGTCCCCAAACATCTGCTTGTTTGACTACTCTCAGTCCATCTGTCATCAAGGAGTCCACCGTCACACTCTTGTGCCCTGACCCAGTGGAGCTGAACTGGAAACTTTGAAGTGCGTGTCCTCCATGCTGCTGTTTTTAAAAGCCAACTCTGGTGCTCTGAAATGTAATTTGAGAGGCGTTCCTCTGGTTTCTTTTAGTCCAATAGCGGTCCGGCTCACTTTCTTTGCCAGTAAGATGTCACCATCTAGTGAGCGTGGTCGTTACTGCAGGCGGTGGTGTCACCGGGTTCATGACAGAACTTGATGATCCTTGCTGGATCGCATTTTTATAGAGATTTGACTCATACTGTTGCTCGAGAGCTGATACTGTGATTTTTAACCAAAGAATTTCATGACTTAAAAAACAAATGTACAGAATTTCCAATAAAAATAGTTTGAACAGAATTACTTTTAAGCATTTAGTGTTTCACTGTAGGAAGGAAGTGCTGCTTACTGACAAACCTGCAATTTGTGATATGACTCCAACACTGACAAAAAACATCGTGATCAGGCAAGAATATTCAAACCAATGCAAACAGGGATTTGCCAACAGATTACTTATTTCACGTCGCATTTGTGTCATTGGCTCCTATCCAAATTTTAATTGGTGTTGGCCAATCCAAAAAGTACAAAAGTGGCCTTGGAGAATTATAATTATGCGTCTTCTTTTCTGTAGAAGCGCTGCTAAATGAGCCGCGTCGATTACTCTGTGATTTTCTAGATTTCTGGGTCCTGAAAAAATATTTTTGACAAGTGGTAAGTGAGCACTGGAGAAAGCTAGCAGGCTTCTTGTTCTGTTTTTAGGAACTGGGTCAGTGATAGTAAGTGGGTCAAGTGCAAAGCACTCGCTAAGATGCCTCCACAAACTTTTAAGTCCAACACATGCTGCGTGACCTTTCTGGGCCTAGTTTCCATTGTGTTTATAAGCAGGAATGACAATTTGAAAAGGCAGAACTGGAGTTCATGTGAGCTCTCAGTGTTGATCACTACCAACAACATTTGGGAAAGACGCCACCGCTTGTAACGGAGGTGCTTCCTGTGACGAGCTGATAGATCAACGATTTTATGAAAGGATATTGATGGATATTAAACGTAGCCTTATTTAAAGAAAAACAATGACAAATATGTATTCAGCTTGTAAAAAGTGTGATGTTTACTCGAGTGGTGCTCTGACACATTTAAATTGTTGTCTAAAAAGACGAAATCAAGGATGATGCCACTTAAGGAATTTTAGACATTTTTAGATCTTTTCTGTCCTTTTATAGATTAAAATGATTCAGTAATTAAATCGTTGTTAGATGCAGATGATAAAAGTAATTGTATGCCAGCAGCTCTGCCTGAGAGCTGAGGTTATTTTAGTTCAAATAGTCTAAACATTAAAATTCAATTTTTTTTTACAAACAATACTTTCCTGCTGTTTCAAAACAGCGCTGGGGGAACTACGGTGTGACTTTGTTTTTATTAAGTGTCAGTAGGTGGTGCAAGCGGCCTTAACATGTCTGTAATGCAGGAAAAGTCACACACATTCAGAATAGAGTTGTAATTTTGTATCCAGTTTTGTGGTTGTAAAAAAACATATTGTAAAACATTGTAGCTTCCTCACATATTCACATGAATGATGAGAAGTGTAATGTTAATGTAAAAAACGGTCTCTATAAAGAATAAACTGGACACTGATCTATTTATTTACTTAACAAATGTTTAACGGTGTCGTGTATATGAGCAGCCAGCGGGTAAAAATCACAGGACTGTAAAAGGTGCATCTTTATGTGAATTTGTAGAAAAATGTGCCTCCTTCAAAGTTTAAATGTCACCGAGGTCCCTTTCAGCACTGCTTTCATGTGACCCCACACATGACACTGTGGTTTCTATAACTTTTCTTTTTTACAAGTATTTCTCCTGCAGTAACTGTTACATTTTCCCATCAGCCACAGTGTTTACTCTGATGTAGGAAGTCGAAGAGGCGAGCTTTCGGTTGATATGCCGGTCCTATACTGCCAATAGATTAGCTGGAAATAAAACACCACATCATATATTATTAGGCTACTTCCTTCGAAATTGGCGGGAGGCAGTCAACATTGTGAAAACAGCACGGAGGCTCCAGCAGGGGGGGGTACTGAGCCTGTATAGGCAAACCAACCCAGTCAATGAAACCAGAACAGAAGTGGCAGCTCCTCTGTTCTCTGACATGGCCAATTGCTACCCCGTGTCTCCACTCTGTTTGCATCCTGCTGAGACTGTGGGAGATCATTGTGCGTGGTTCAGCACTGGTTAATGGAGAAAGATAAAAAGCTGCAACTCAGCCGTAGAAAAGGGGGAAAGGCACACTTGGCACATCATCAAGTGTACTTTATCCAGCTGCTCTGAGAAAGGAGGTCGTGGGTGGGTGCTCACAATGCAGACTATGAAAGCGGCCGCAAAGGCGTTACAAAAGTGCACGTGTGTGTACACTTTAAGTCCTGCACCTGTGCACACGTCCACCGAAACGACTGTGGCGATCGCTGTGACGAGCGGGACCAGCTTTCGTCCCGGCTCACTTTTTAAAGTTATGAGTGACGAGTCTTGTCACTGCTGTGTGAGTTCTCACTGAGACGGGGTTCACATAGAAAGCTGGGGAACGTCGTAAATACTTTAGAAGAGAGCTCATATGAGTCATCCACCATTAAATTACCTTCAGTAATGACTGTTGCCATTAAGTCATTATGGGCAGCATGAAAATGATTGCGCTCGATGTTAAGTCAACAGAAACAATGACTTAAAGTCATTATAATCGAAGCACATTTCTGTTTACATAATAACAACTCGGGTCGTCTTTTTTTTGCAGCTTCTGTCTTTACTTTGTGACTGAGAGGTGCAAACACGTGCACACATTTGAGCAGTTAGGAGGAGAAACGAGTCGACAACAAAAAATACATGTTTGTATACGACTTATCATTTGTTTTCCAAACAATGTGAATAAATAAAACCAGCGGATCGTCTAAATAAATGAACATTGTGTAGTTTTCTATATTGAGATTCTTCTAGGATTGCTAAATTATAGGTTGCACAGGAGGTTTGTGCAGAATATACAGAGTTTCCCCAGCAACCCTCCTAAAATTAAGTTTTGTCTGTGGGCAATTACCAGGAGCAAAGCTTTAATTAGTGCCAACTATCACTGAGTGCTGAGCAGGTCTGCGAGCGTGGCTTCCACACACTGGCCCGAGTTGTCGTCGCTGCCACTGTCGCACAGTTTTATGGATCAGCTGCTGTTGTATAGTTAAGTGCGGTCCGCTAATAAAGCCAGTGTACTGAGCTAATAACTGGGTCGTGTGTTCCTGAGATACCGTAGCGCTCACTCTCCTGGCCACTGTGGAGCTGGTGCATGATGCGAGTCCTGCTGTCATCCAGCAAACAATAGGAAACCTTCACCTTCACCTAGACAGAAACCTGGGTGCTTTGTTTGAGCTGTGATTCACGCTGCTCGGCAGTCGGACCTGGTCTAAATTTTCCACTGCTTGTTTTTTTTTTTCCCGTGTGTGTGTGTGTGTGTGTGTGTGTGTGTGTGTGTGTGTGTGTGTGTGTGTGTGAGTGAAGCTGTTTGAGAGCTGATTAGCTGAGGGAGCTCCTGGGACAGCTGTAAAGGTAACCTTCTAATTCGTGGGGTTTAATTTGTATGTAAAAGTTGCCATGAAAGAAGTTGCTTGGCTCTACCCACACATGTTCAAACATGACCGGCACATTATTTCTCTGTTCGCCAAAGACATGACTGATACGTTGCATACTCATGAACCAGAACATGGGTGACACATCAGGATCGAGTTCAGTTTCTTGAAAAGGTGCTGTTGACTCACTGCTGCTCTGAAGTAATGGATCTTTCCCTTTAATTGCAACGCCTCTTAAATTCAGTTTAAAGCCATTCATTTTTAACTACATCTCGATAGTGTGTACACTGCAGCTGTTACAGAAATGACTGAAACTGGAATATAACTGCAAACAAGACTTTTACTTCCTGTGGGGAAAAAACGGGAAAAATTTGTGAGAAGTACGCAGCACAATTGCTTTCATTCATGACTTTTAAGTAATTCGTTTCCTTCATTAGTTTGGAGACATAAATATGCCCAAACATCTTGTGACTTACTCATCTTCACCAAAGTTTTTCAAAAAGAATACCAGAGAGGGGTGGGTGGGTGGGTGTGTGTGTGTGTGTGTGTGTGTGTGTGTGTGTGTGTGGTATTTCTAATGGCTTCTCCGTCCTAACTGTCTCACCTCAGCTATCTAAAGCATGCGTCTCTCTGTGTCTTAGAGGCCCCAGGAGTCCTGGTAATACTAAGTACAACAACTATTCGTTCTGAAACGCACACACACGCACCCACACACAGTCGCACCCACACACAGCCACAGGAAGCAAACCCTGGGCCAAAGTGGGCTTAGTGTGTAGCCAGTCTGGAATGGCACCAACAAACCCCAGAACAAGCCAAACCTGACCAGACCAAACCAGAGCTCTGCTGGCAGACTGGTTGTTGAGCTTTTTTCAAGCATAGTTTTGTTATGAAATTCTTTCATAAAGGTCACTCGGTGCTTTTCATTCGTGCACCCTCAGGTGGATCTGTTGGGCCGGCGCTCACTCGTACTCCATGTTCTGCAGATAAGGACTCTCTCTGGGTACCAGGAGTCTGTCTTCCTGCGTTAGTGATATTTGTACATCGTGCTTTAATTATAAATGACAATGAAAGATACATTTTAGTTGGTGTTGGTGTGGAGAGTAACCTTCAGTAATAGTAATAAATCACACAGCAATAGTTCATTCATGTAGCTGTAAAAAGCATGGTAATATGTTAAGTAATCCAAAGTGTTCAGAATAGTTACTCTCACTGAATAACGTAACAGAATACGTTACAAAATACATTTTGGGGCATGTAATCTGTAATCTGTAGTGGAATACATTTTAAAGTAACCTTCCCAACACTGGATTATATAAACAAATAATTACAATTTCTCCACTATCAGTGATACTTGTGATATGGGCCAATTAAAATCTTTCCAAATTAAAAAACGCTTTCATTGGACTCTAAACTTGGTTACTTTCGGTCAGATTTAATATTTAATTTAATCAATTTTAATGTGATTTAATTTCAAGTGCAAAAGCAAAAATGCAGCAAACTTGTTTTTCATTCTAAACATTTGTTTTGCTGCTCAGACGTTAGAAGAACAAACTCCTTCAACCGTAATCGATTTAAAACAACAAATCTGGATCCTGGTAAAAATATTGAATCCAGCGTATTAACTATAAATTTAGTCTAAAAGCATTTGAATTGATTGAAGCTGATTCTGTTTAAACTTTGTTTCTGTGAGTGTTTCTCAACACAGAGTCCTGTGGTTGGATGTGTGTGTGTACTCCCCCCCTCCCTGCTCCATCACTGGCCTCTCTCCCGAGCTCTCTTGCCTCCCTCAGAGATCCCGACCACGGCTTCTTCAGAACGAACTAACCTCTAATGTTTGTCCTGCGCTGCCTCCAGCAGTCTCCACTGTAAGAAGCGGTGAGCAGGTTATGCTGGCTGGACCATGTCTAATGTTCTTAAATGGCCCTTAACAACCACAGTGACCTGTTAATAACTGGACTATCGTGCGGTCGTGGTCACTGAAAAGTGCTCAGTTTATGGTCACCCATTAATGTCCTGTTTGGGCCACGAAAGCGTCTGCATTTGCCACTATAGACCAACAAGGAGTCGGCTCTGTGACTGGTGGCTGGAACAGTGATTTGACATTTGATTTGTGAGAAGAAAATATGCGATTTTTATTAGTGAACAATTTTAAAATACCAAAAATGGAGGAGAAGGAGAATAATGTGTGTTTATATATGATCTGCAAATGTGCTGGTCGTGTGTCGCTGCGTGCTAATGGGAACACAGTGTTGTCATGCACTGTGACGAATAATGAAACTTATAATAATGTACCGTTCGCTTATGAATGAATAAAACGTAGAGTCCACTACATTCTCACATGAAGTCATCATGTTAGGGTCTCTGCATACATTCTTCTATGTATATATCTGTGAACCACAGACTACATATAACAGATATCAGCCATTGTTTATGGGATGCTACACTTTGCTGCCTATATTTTGTTTTTCTAACTCCAGAAACATTTAGGTTTAACGTAGCAGGAGGCAAACTGAATGACTGACCACACCTGTGCAGGTTGGTTTCCAGGCAGGCTCAGAGTTTGATGCTCTGAATTCCACAAAAACATGACACTAAGCTGAGTTACAGTTACAGAACTGGTGTCTGTGCTCAGACTGTCTGTGTCATCGTTCTCTGGCTGTCGGTTTATGTTATTTGTACAGTTATATTATTGTAATGACAATAAAAACTTTCAATTCAATTAAAACAAACAAAGGGCTCCTAAAAATATCCAAGTCTCCACTTAGAATGATGTTTGTGTCTTTGTTACCAGCATCAGGGGTAAAAAGGGTCTGCGGCTCACACTGACTTTAGATTTTAAAAATCCCACACTGATATATTTTGTTTCATTTGACACTTGCTCTATGTTTGGACCGTGCACTCCCACTCCCTCTATATTTATGATATGGTCACCACGCATTCAGACACACACCCCAGATCCAAAGCGAGTCCAGTCTCATACCCAGGAGTGGGGGTCCCAGGCACTGGTTTCTGCACGTCACCACAGGAATGCCAGCAATGCTCCAGTATGGATCCCATTGTGTCAGAAAGGAGCTTTGTCAGAACCGATGTGTAATATGGTGGCTGCAAACGTCTTCAGCACTGGGCAGATGTCAAAACAAACATGGAGGTAGAAGAGTGACTTGGGTAGAATTATTTGTTTAGTGTTATCATTGCTAACCTGCTGAGACCTGAACTCTTTCGTGGCATTTTGACTTTCTCTTTGCTGTTTGGGCTGATTGGGGCCTGATTCACGTAAAAACAAAGAATTACCTGATTTCTTTTTTTAACTTGATTTTTGTTTCTGAGAGAAATGAGATCCACATACATTCACTTTAACTTTTGATCGCACAGGGGCAGGATAACGTCCTCGTAAGTGGATATCAGGCCCTTGTAGAGCAAGATTTAGTATTTTGGTCTGAACAACCCAAAATGTGACGTCCACATACGTGGACGCAGGTCCTAGGAGGTTAATAGTGATCGGCACAGAAGAACGCTTTCTTGGGAAAATTCCTGTGTATTTACTACTATCGGCATATTTGTTCATATGTGTCATCGAGTCAAAGGCCAAACGAGACGGAGAGCAGCTCCCTGACAGTCGTGGGTTGGGCCGTAGATTAATATTGAATCACCTGGACAACATGAGAGGACTGGACTTTTGTGTAAGCTGAGAAGCGGTGACACAGCAACGGCTGAGAGCGAGAGACTTCTCGCAGTCACTCCGTTGGCAGGCTCTCTGTGTGTGTTTGGTAAACAAACGTTACCCAAGATAGAGCAGGGAGGTGTGAACAAGAGGAATTTTTTCTTTCCTGTCCACAAAAACATCTTGCTTGATGACTTTGTCTGCACACATGAGTTGTGTTAAGTATCTGAGGCTGGAGAGTCGGTGAGGCAGGAAATGAGCCAGGGGAGGATCCAGGCTGACTGGGTCAGTGCTGGGAGTTTCTAGGCTTCTCTTTCTGGGTCACTAAAGATTTTCCTCATTTGTCTTGTGCTTTGGTAACCAGTGCATGAGCATCCATTTTCCCCTGCAGGTCCTGGGAGGCTGATATGAAGTGTTAGTGTGACTAACATTTGTGTCATCTAAGAGGGCACAGTTCCTAGAGAAGACATGGCAGCTTCCTGTTGCCTCACACACGCCGCTCTCCTGCCCTCCCACGTTCCACTCTGTCCTGTCCTGCCTTGTCCCATGCAGCTTCGGAAGTTCCACCCCCACCCTGGGCTTGCCAGATTGCTTTTGTGCTGCATTGCGTGATGCCAAACTGCCCCTGTGCGTCACTGGGAGCACCCTTCCTACACACACACACATACATTGTAAATACATGCTGCTTTGTCACACCGTCCTACTCGTGGGCTTGTCTTTATTTGTATTAGAGAGACGGTTGGGTAGTAACTGGTAATGCAAAGGTTTTGCTTTATATCACATGTGCATATATTAGTGGGAATATTTTTTTTAAGTTCACTTGGTGACCTACAAAGTAACTGACTGCATTTTTTAAAGTTAGCCGTCCTCTCCTGTTTGTAGAAAACTGGATCAAGATGATCTTATCATCCTGTACAGAATAACCACCAACCCTTTGTTTCCGTGTCATTTTCAGATAGCAAACTTTAAAAAGCGGATTTCTTTCACACTTTTTGTCTTCAGCCAGCAGAGCCTCGGCAGAACAGCACGTCGATTCAAACAGTAACAAAGTCAAATGAATCCTTTTTATTAAGAGCTCTTTGCCTTAAATTGCTTCTGTTTAAGTCAAATGTCATCATGACAGAAATGTGGTGAATGTTTGTTTTGATATTACCGAGTTTAAGTCTCAGTCTCCACAGGAGCATTATGGGGGGGGGCAGGAGCATTCTGGGTGCTGGGGCAGGAGCATTCTGGGTGCTGGGGCAGGAGCATTCTGGGTGCTGGGGCAGGAGCATGCACACGTCTCTATACTCCTGGAAGCCTCACTGAGGCAGAAATGGAAACCAGAGCAAAGACGGCAGGTCTTTAGCGTCGCTCCTGTCGGGCAGCAGCACATCCAGAACGTGGGACGATTTTCTTTTTCCTTCATTATTATTACTTAATTATTGTAATTGCGCGTGTACAGGTATGGCTACACGTTACTGGATGT
This sequence comes from Copadichromis virginalis, assembly GCF_057382275.1. Classification (NCBI taxonomy): domain Eukaryota; kingdom Metazoa; phylum Chordata; class Actinopteri; order Cichliformes; family Cichlidae; genus Copadichromis; species Copadichromis virginalis. The sequence continues at coordinate 1,717,240 of NC_140627.1, forward strand.
ATTGATCAGTGGGAAACGCTGGTCACCAGCTTAGAAACTGTTGTGTTAATGAAACACACCAGAGCTGCTCTCTTTTTGTTTCTTTGAATACCACAAAGCAAACCCTGTAAAAGTTACTGGAACAAATAAATAAAAAAGTGTTTTTTGTTTTGTTTTTTAATGTTGTTTATTTTGTCCAATGAGCTGTTTTTTGTTTTTTTTCCAAAGCAATACTTTGATCTTATTGGCGTTTTTTCATTTTTGTGTTTTTCTGGATCCAAAGTTGAACCCGTGCACCACCAAACTCATATAGTTGGCCACATACAGCCCACTTTAATCTTTAGTGAGCAGACCAGTGAAAATCATCTTTCTTTCACTGTACAGACGTTTATTTGCACATTTAATACCGAAGATATTTTAATATTAGAAAAAGACGTGCAAATGTGTGCTATTTCTGTACACGGCAGAGAAATGCTGCTGTAGTTCATACATTGTAAGAAATGTGTGAAACTGCAGACATGTTTACATATTGACTGTCATAAATAATTATGAAACTGAAAGTTTTTATTAAAAATAACTCTCCCAGTAAAACCACATTTTTCTGCCTTTTAATTGTTCATCTATTATCTACCTCCTGTGGTTTGGTAGGAATGAGCTCTTTGTTTATCAGAAAAGCTGTAAAAATGATGAAAATACAGTTAGAAGAGCAAAATGACTCGATTGGACGAGTCAGGCTGACCTCGGGGTTTTTTACACGTCACCCTGAACTGTTCCCAAAACCGTTCATCTTTTTTTGCGCTGCCAAACTTGGTGGGTGAGTAAGTACAGAGATGTCGAGTGTGTGCGCACCAAACGGTTTCTCAGCTTTGGTTTCCACCTTTGATCGTTTCCATGTGGGGCCCTCCACTCTGGTGCTGACACTTTTAGTTTGAAAGGGCAACTCAAACGTGATCATAGCTTTGCTTTTCAACATTTCCTACTGGCATCACACAGCAAGGAAAGACGGAAGAGTCACTCGTCATGCTAGTTTGCAGTCAAACGTTCTCCATCTTTATAAAACACAGGAGCGATACTGGCCCACGGATAACTGCCTTTCTGTTCCTCAGTATTTGACTCAATCGGTGTCTATGCTAATAACAAAGGGGTCTTCCTCTCTGACTCAGGTAGACTTACTCCCACTCTTTTTTCCCTTTTCACTTTATCTTCCTTTCTTCTCCGCCTCTATCTCTGTCTTTCTCTTTTTCCAGGGACCACACATAGCATCGGTGACCCTGGCGGCCTACGAGTGCGGCTCTGTGGATTTCCCCGAGCCACCGTATCCAGAACAAATAGTTTGTCCCCAACAGGAAGCACCAGCATCAGATTCTGGTGCTGAGCAGGTGGGTGTGGAAGCTGTGGGGTCAGAGACGCTCCAGGGAAAAGTCTCACTGTGGACCATCCTCTCTAAGGTCCGTCTGGAAGCTTGTATGTGGGTGAGTGTGTGTTACACGTCAGGCACCGTCAGCTGTGGACATTACAGATGAGAACATTTTAAAAACCTGCAGAGTTTGGCTCCTTTCGTTCCGTTTCAGTCACAGTTTGCAGCAACCTTTCATATTAGCCACAGCTCGTAGCAGTGTTCAGTGTTTGTGATGCTTACAGGGGGATATCTCATGTCTGCTAAATGTCAGTTTCTCATGAACTAAGAAAAAACCATCTTTGTAGACGTATTCAGTGGGTGTCGTTACGCAGAATCGCACCAAAACCTGAAGGACAGCACGCTCAAAACTTGGTGAAGATCGAATCCTAATACAGACTATTTAAACTCTTTGGCGCCATTCTGGCCATATCAAAGGTTATGCTAATTTATGCTAATTAACTTGCATTTTTTTACCTTTCACACTCAAAGCAGAAACGACACAAAGGTGCATTAAAACTGGGTGCAAATGTATTCATTGATAACTGGTCTGCTTGGAAAACCCCTGCTCCTTCCTGTGAATTTCCCCTAACCAGCATCGATGGTTTCACACCTCTAACCAACCCTGCGGCTGCAAAGACCAACATCTCTTTTTTTCAATCGATGAGGTTTTTTTCAGACGTGCGTCAGAAACATTTTTATCTCTTTATATGAAAACAGCTGCTTTTCAAACACTTGGAGGTCTCGTATTAGCAGCGTCCACTTCCAGAGCGCGTGGGTCTGCGTGAGTTTTTATAAAGTCACTGACGATAACTTGCACACAAAAACACAACAGTCACGCTCGATTATGTGCGCTTTAGTTTACGTTTTCTCAGTGACGTGTGGACCTGCTGAACATTCGGAGAATAGAGAACTTGGCGTCTGACACATTAGATGACTTTGATCATTGTTGTCCATTTCCCTTTTCCTCTTAATGTGGAAGGTTCAGAGATGAGGGGGAAATGCATGTTATCAGCTACGAGGCTTTACTGGAACTGGGCTCCCTGCTCAGACCGGCGTTCGTTACGTAACTTTATTTTATATAATTATGCAGTTATGGTCCTTTGACTTGATCTTTATTTGATCCGTTTTCACTTTAAACGTCCCCTCCAACCTTCCACTTTGTGTTACCATATATGTGTACACACACCGATCCAGCATGTAAAAAAGAAAGGTGTGCATGTTTTATTAATTGGTGCAGCACGGTCGTTTCTCTGCTTTCAAAATGGAGTCGCATTTTTCTCCCAGTCGAGCTGCAGCATCGTGTTACGAGCAGCGATATCCAAGTGTGTGTTGGCGGGGGGGGTGCTATCCAATCCCCTCGGATGCATAACCACCCACTACCAACCAACCACTGCCCCTTTGTAACCTCAGCCTGGCACGACCTCGGCCGAGGCTTGTCGGCGATTCAGTTGGAAACACCTGTCGCACCCACGGCTTCAAAGCGCCCACGTCAACATTTCCCCTCCTCCTCCCACCTTGTGGATACGTCGCTGATGAGACGCGTGTGATTCCCCTCCTACCTTCTCTGTCCTCTTTGTTGTCTCTTCTTCTCTGTGCTCGGTGGACAGAGAAGCTCAGAGGTCCGCTTTAAGAGCGGCGCCGTGCAGGTAGACGCGTTTCGCTGCCCCCCACACAAACCCACACGGCCACAATGCTCACACACAGAGGCAGAGCTGCTGAATGGAGCAGCTGCCAGGGAGATTAAGACACATCTCCATTATGAGGAAAAAAACTGGCACATTTCATCAAAGACTCCAGTGTTAACAAGAGAACAGGGTGTCCAGATTAAAGATCGAGTTTGCCAGGTTTGGGGATAGCACCGCCTCCCGAGAATGATTGTTTGGGCTTGTTGTTGCTGCCATGGTTGCTAACTACCTACTAATCATCTTCTGGCTCCAGCCATCCAGCAACATACAAGTAATGTGCCTGCGATTAGTCAGTTATATCCTTCTGGGGGAGAAGTTGTTTTGTGTTCCAATGAGACGACTGAAGTGCAAAAGGATTTTTTCTTCTTTTCGTTGCTGTCGGTGCATCGAAGGGTGTCGGGATGTGGTAAATCTCGAAATCACCCATTTGTCATCTGAAACTTAAACTAACTGTATCTTCTTGTCCCCGGCTTTGCGCATACTTTTCCTTTGTGCCTGGAAACATTAAACTAATGAGCTGTGAGCAACTCCAAAAACGCAGCATTTCTTGGCGGCTGTTTTCATTGTGTTAATTAAGTCTGTAACCCTCACCCGCTCTCTCCCCCCTCCGAACTCCTGCCCTGTTCTCATGTTTTGGTGGATGAACTTGGTGAACCGACTGAAGTGCTGAGGATTTATTTCCCCCCCAAATCACTTCCGCTTTCTTCCTGTTAAGCCCCCTACAATCACACAATCATATGGCTACAAGCTCATTGTCGCTGTCGGACTTGGATGTTCTGGTTGCTTGGACGAGCTCCCTCTCCCCCAGATTTGTTAGCGCATCTTAAATTTTCTTGAAAAGGTTGCAGATTGGAGAGGAGGAGCCAGGAGTTTCACACACCCTGGACCCGTGTTTAACGTATCCATGATTGTTTAATAATCTGCCGGATTTATTTCTTGTAAATCTTTTCCGTTTTATTCCCATTAAGCGCACTGATCTCAAATCCCCGACCTCAAGCATCGCAAGCTGCTTTGCATAGTGGATATTGATATTTCATGTCTATTAACCGTCTGAAGGCAAGAAAAACATGGAATGATTTAGCGTAACAAAAAGTCATTTCACAGCCAGATGTCTTGAGGCATAATTAATATTTAAAGCTGTGGCATCACTTAACCGCAGATCTTGGATACAGTATAAGTGTTTTTAATAACTGCGCTCTACATCTGAGATATCTGTCCAGAAGCTCTGTCGATTGCAGATTTTGACATAACAGAAGTGTGTGTTATATATGAAATCACACGATGAGTATAAACATGAATGAAACGTGTGTGAACAGGGTGTGGGCACAGCCATCGGAGAGCTGCCTCCGTACTTCATGGCGCGAGCGGCTCGGCTGTCTGGCACTGAACCCGATGATGAGGATTACCAGGAGTTTGAGGAAATGCTGGACCAGGCAGAGGCCACGCAGGTGACACGCTGCTCATCTCAGACTCATCATCTTCATCATCATTCTCTGTAATCAAACTTCCCCTCTCCTACCTCCTTCTTTCCTGCATCGCACATCTTTCTGTCGTTTCCTCTCCGCTCGTTTGCCTTCATCACTCCATCACATTTTTTTTGCTCTATACCAAAAGTCACGTCTGATGTGGCAAATTTGCTTTTGTAACCTGCGTGTGTTTGTGTTTGAACCTCCCCTCGGTGTCTCAAGACTGCAGCGCTTTCACAATGCTGTGACTAAGGGAACAGCAATGATGCACTAGAGTAAAATGTTCCCGCGATATCCGGGCCCTCGTTGAGTAATTTCCTGTTTGACTTTGGGTTTTTTGGGTTCTCATGTCTAACATCTCTGCAAATGTTTCAACAATGCCTAACAACTCTGTCTAAATATTTATTTTTCCACCCTCTTGCGATTATGAATAGAGGGAGAGGAATGAACAGAAACATGCATGTGGATTTCCAAAGGCTTGTCATGTGTATGTCCATCGTCAGTCAAAGGCTGCGGTAGGTCAGGTGGATAAAACGACCAGCAGCTGAAGCGAGCTGCAGCCGACTCACTCATTTTCTCTGCTTTGAGCTGCGAGCAATAACTTTATTTTTTAATGAGGGTGTCTCAGATATTAAAGGACTGCTACGTGTTCAGTGTCCGTTTCATCTTTTGAAGCATGCGTGTAGGATCTGTGACTTGTTCAGCCACAGTTGCATTCTGGGTAATTAAATAAGTAAGTAAAGTTTATTTATTAAGCACTTTTCATAGACAGGTAGTCACAAAGCGCTGCACACAGAGATGAAAATAAACAGTACGATAAATAGAAAAATGCACAATATAGAGTTTAAATGTAAATTAAAAATATAAAAATGTAAAAAGCGTTGGTCAACAGAAAGCTTGTTTAAACAGTAAAGTTTTAACTGCTTTTTAAAGGATTCCACAGAGTCAACCAAACGTAGTTGTAGAGGCAGACTGGTCCACAGCCCTGGTGCCACAGACTGAAAGGCTCCGCCCCCTTTCCTCTTCAGACGAGCACTGGATTTAATTGTAACATGGCCGACATACGGACCTCTGGCCATAACTGACAAAATGCTTTTTAGCACTTTTTTTTTTAAGCACATTTTAATGAATTATTTTTCATCTGTATTTACAAAAATATATTTTCAAAGGTCACCATATTTTTTTCTGTAAGGTATAGAGTAATTGTTTTAAAATAAAAGGTTAACCTCCTAAGACCCGAACTCTTCCACAGCAGCATTTTTAATTTCTCTCTGATATTTGGGCTGATTGGGACCTGATGAATGTAAAAACATGAATAAAAAAAATTAATGTAACCTCATTTTTGTTTCTAAGAAAAATCAGAGCCACATCCGAGGATATTCGTTTAAAATTTCGATAGAACAGTAGCAGGATAACGTCCTTGTTAGTGGATATCAGGCCCTTGTAGAGCAAAATTGAGTATTTTGGTCTAAATAACCCAAAATGTGACTTTTTTTTTTTTTTTTTTTTAAATGAGTGTACGTGATGTGTTGGTTGTATGTTTGTTGTTTGTTTTGACATACTGCGAATCAATTTCCCATCAGGGACAATAAAGTTACCATTGACCATTGACATATGTGGACGCAGGTCCTTGGAGGTTAAAAATTGTTATTTCCACCTTATTGAATTTAAATCAGGGCCAATTTGTTGTAGTTAAACACAAGTTGTTTTTGTTTTTTTTAAATGAGCAATTTAAAAATGTAATTTTTTTCTTTTATATCAATTTAATAAGTCATAAGTTGCAGCTTTCAGCACTATTGTAACACAGAGGAGCTACGCAGGTTTGAACTTTGATCTTTCTTTTTCTTCTCGTTCTACCTGATCAGCTTAAACCACGTTGTACCTGTTACGCCTTCAGCTGGCTGAAGTAGTAATCAGTGATTAGTTGTCACAAATGAACTTTGAAGTCAATAATTACAACATATTTAACGACGTGTGGTTCCTGAGACGAGCCGCTGTTTCCATTATCAGCGACTTCAACAAATGTGGATGTTTTGAAGGGAGGAAGGTTCAGGGCTGAAGCAATCAGCTTCATGGGCTCATCCGGTTAGAATAAGAAAAGCAGCCATCTAATGCAGAATTATTTTCAGGGTACTCCTTTTATTCTCAAATAAATAAGGCAAAAAAGGAAGGAAACAAAGACACACATGGACTGCCAATGCTGAAAGAAAACAGAGATTCAAGTTACTCATTACCTTAACATTACATAAAATAAAAACCCAAACAGAACCTCACCTCAGCTGCCGCCCCGTGTGGAAGTGCGGAAAGAGTGAGCCAAAAGTGAATGCAGTCCTTATATACTGTGTGACATATAATGTGTGACAGGTGAGTGCAATCAAGGACAAGCACCACACCCAATCAAAGGTGAGAGAACTAAACAAGGTGCATCTGGTGAAGTGAGTGGGTGTGCTGGGATGTGCTAAAAGGTGGGTCTCTACAACAGCCGCCCCCATATTTCTAGTGAGAAATATGTTGATATGATCAGGATCAGTCTTCTTCAGGAAGCGAGGGCAGGGGGATCAGACAGGAGACAGGGCGGATATAGGTTTTGTCCTGTACTAAGACCTCCACAGTTCTGATGTGGTCATCTGGGCTTTTCAGCAAGCGCGTCACTCTTCCTACAGGCCAAAGGGCTCGTGGAAGGTGTGAATCCATAATCATGACGACAGAGTTCAATGTGAGATCTGGTTTTTCCTTCTGCCATTTGGGTCTTCTTTGGAGGGATGGTAGATAGTCTCTTATGAAGTGTCGCCAGAAGTGATCTGCCAATATTTGTGCATGTCGCCATCGTCGTCGGCCTAGGAGGTCAGAATCAGAATAGGATACCAGGGGGAGTGATGAATCATGTCGGCCCATAAGGAGAAGGTTTGGGGTTACGGGGTCAATGTCCGCAATGTCTGAGGATACATAGCCTAGGGGTTTTGAGTTAAGAATGCCTTCAATCTCAATTAGGACTGTTCTTAAGACCTCTTCAGAGCATTCTTCACAGAACGTATCTCCCTCTCCCAGGCTCCGCCGAAATGGGGTGCATGTGGGGGATTGAATTTGAAATGGATTCTTTTAGTCATCAGGACCGGCTGCAGAGTCGGAGCAAGGTTGTTAAAAGCTGCCCGTAGTTCCTTATCTCCTCCTTTGAAGTTAGTTCCTTGATCACATAATTTCCAGGGGTGTTCCTCGTCGAGAAATGAATCGTTGGAGGGCCATGAGGAAGGAGTCTGTATCCATACTGTTTAGGAGGTCAAGATGTATACACCGAGTGGTGAGACATTTGAATATTATTCCCCACCTTTTCTCCGATCTGCGGCCTGTCTTGACCTTGTATGGTCCAAAGCAGTCTATTCCTGTGGAGTAGAAAGGTGGTTTGAATAACCTAAGACGAGCAGCAGGCAAGTCTGACATTTTTGGAATGATGGGCTGTGCTCTCCATTTCTGACATGCGACGCAGCTATACCGATGCCTGCGTACGGCTTCCCTTCCTCTGAGAATCCAGAATTTCCGACGTAGTTCAGCAAAAAGTCTTTCTGAACCAGCATGATGCAGTTTGTCATCATAATTTTGTATGATCAGTTTGGTCACTGGATGAGCAGGATCAAGTACTATTGGGTGAATGACATTCAATTCCAAGTCTGGGCTTTGCCGTAATCGGCCTCCTACATGGATAAGTCCAGAATTCCTGCACAACACTGGTGACAAACACAATAGACGGCTGTCGGATGAGAGGGGTTTGTCTGACTGTAAACGGGCTAAATCTTCACCGAAACTGTCCAGTTGTGCCTGACGAAGGATTTCTTGTTCTGCTGTTTGATAATCAGCTGCAGAAGGAATGTTACCCTTTTGGTTGGAGAGTGAATGAGCCGTGAAATCCAATAGCTCTTGATAGGTTCTGAAGCTGGGTGTGTATGTATGGGAGGGTATACTGACAATACCAAAAAAGTAGGATTTCTTTAACTCAGTCTGATCATCATCAGGATGGAGATCTGTAACTGTGGGCCAGTTATTTGGAGGTTCATGCAGAAACGAGGGACCCTCAGTCCACCTGTTTGGGCTAAGGAACTCTTTCAGGGATTTACCTCTCGTAACATCATCAGCAGGATTTGTGGCTGAATTGATGTATCTCCTGTCTTGACTGTTTGTGAGGTTTTGAATTTCTGAGACTCTGGCTCCTACGAATACCTTGAAACGGCAGGAATCTGACTGAAGCCAGTGAAGTACAGTTGTCGAGTCAGACCAAAGGGTGGTAGTCCTGACTGGTAAGGTGAGTTCTGTTTGTATGAGCTCACTGAGGCGTGCGCCTAGTAGGGCTGCGCATAGCTCCAGTCTGGGTATTGTTAAATGCCGTTTAGGAGCAACACGTGAGCGAGCTAACAAGAAACTCAGTTCTACATGGCCTTCAAGATCATCTGATCTCAAATATGCGACAGCACCATATGCTCGCTCTGAAGCGTCACAGAAGATATGAATGTCTCGAACTGTGGTAGAAACATCCATTTCCTTAGAAGTATAGCAACGTGGGATGGCAATTTGTGGGAGATAACAAAGTTCTTCTTCCCAGGACTTCCATGCCTCTAAGAGGTCGTGTGGAAGGGAAGGGTCGTCCCAATCTCTCTCTTTTCTCCATAGCTCTTGCACCAAGGTTTTGGCGCGTGTTGTGAATGGGAGTAAGTAGCCTAATGGGTCATACAGACGAGCAAGTACTGCATAGATACGACGCATTGTGGTGGGGTGTGAGGCTAGAGTTCTGTATTTATAGGCAAACAAATCAGTCTCACAATTCCACAATAATCCTAATGTGCGTTCATGTGGGCCAGATGGCTTGTCTTCAGTCAGGCAAAGTTCATTACTTGCCGTTCTTACCTCAGATGGTAGATGGCTAATCACAACAGGATTATTGCTGGCCCACTGGCGAAGGTCGAAGCCTCCTTCTGATAGATGGTTTCTTAATTTGTCTAGGAGTGTTCGAGCTAACTCTGCTGATGGAAAACTCTGCAAGCAGTTATCAACATAGAAACACTGCATTACTGAAGACTGCACATCTTTGTCAGATTGATATTCCTTCACATGTTTCTGCAGTGCATAGATTGCACAACAAGGGCTGCAGGTCGTACCAAAGGGGAGTACCTGCCACTCATACACTGAAGGGGGAGCTGCTTTGTTCATGTCACGCCACAGGAATCGGAGGAGTGGTTTATCAGGAGGCAGAAGACGGACTTGGTGAAACATGCCTTTGATGTCACCACTTATTGCTACTGAATGTTGCCTAAAACGCAACAAAACACCAAGAAGTGTTGGGCCTAGGATTGGTCCTGGCAATAGGTACTTATTGAGACACTGACCTTGAAATGTGAAAGAGCAGTCAAAGACTATGCGATCTTTATTGTTGTGACTTGTCATATGATGAGGGATATACCAGGTTTCTTTGCTATTGTGCATCTCCTCTGGGCTAAGTTTGACTATATAGCCTGCTTGCTCCAATTTCAAAATCTGATCCTTGTAAGACATGGCTTTGCCAGGATCTTTAGCTAACCGAGCCTCAGTGTTGCGGAGTCTAGACATGACTACATCTGGAGGGACATTCAAAGGAGGAAAGTTTGCCATCCGAAGAGGAGTGGCGTAGCGATTAACACCATTGATCTCAACCCTTTTTGTGGCCTGTTCAAGGAGTTCCAGTGCCAGTTGATCTTGCTTTGATCGGATCACAGATTTCTCACTGTATTCAGGTAAAGTGTCTAGTTGCCATAGCTTCTCAACATGATAACGCAGTACATCTGCAGATGAACTGAGAGATGTGAACAAACACTGCACGTGCTCTGTACTGCTCTGGGGATGAAAATCTGTGATCGGGCCTTGAAGTGTCCATCCTAATTGGGTTTTAACTCCTGCAGGAGACCCATATGGTCCCTGTCTCAATGGAGCAGTAGGCGTGATGAGGTGAGTATGATCTGAGCCTATGAGCAGGAGTGGCGCTGCTTTATTAATAATGGGTAATGGGATACCTTGAAGATGCTTGTATCTCCGTTGGAGAGATGATACAGGGTAGGTGTGGTCTGAAAGTGCTAGGTGATTTGCAGTGAAGGCATTAGTAATTGTGTAGGTTTTCTCTGGGTGTGCGATGGGTGAGATTTTGAAACTTACGGAAGAACCATGAATAGTTTCAACTTCTTGACGGACCGTTCTAAGTGATAATCTCTCTGCTTCCCCAGTTAGGTTGAGATGCTGTGCAGCTGATGTCAGAAGAATGGTACGCTGGGAGCCATCGTCAAGTACTGCATATGTTTCAAGGGTTCTTTTGCCATTTCGCAGGAGCACTTTCACGACCTTTAAAAGGACACTGGGACAATCACTAGATCTATCAAAGTATAGCGTCCTCACTACAGGATGAGTGTCAGTTTTAGATCTCTTATTTACATCGCATAGGATCTGGAGATGTAGTCCCATACAGGTGGCACATGCTTTCTTCAGGTCACACTTTGCGGCCTGATGATTCCTAGCACAACGCCAACACCGTTTGTTTACTTTTATCCAGTTTGTTTTCTCATCCTTTGTCTTCTGAATAAACCCAGGACACTTACTAATGTGATGTTCTGGTGAGCAGCAATATGCACATGTAGCCTTAGTTGTCATGATCGGCTGTGTTGCATGTACAGAATCATCAGATGTATTTGCTTCATGTAATATTGTAAGTGGAGAAGCGTACTTACGGGCAGGTCGTGTCTGGTTGAAGGATGGAACAGGACTGGCCTTCTTTGGTTGACACCTGCATTCCATTTGCAACCAGGATGAGAACAAAGGCAAGGTATACGTCATTTCTCCTTGTTCCCTGTAAACATGCCGTTTGAAGCGACTGAAATGCTCTGCAGGCAACTTCACTAACAAGCGATCGACATGGAGCCACAATCTAGTTCTGCACGTCCTTGTTCTCCCATAGTGCTAAGCAACCCAACTAAAGCCTGTACACGAAGAGCAAAATTATCAAGGCTCTGACCATCACCTGCTCTGATAGGAGGCAGTTCCAGTATATTCTTTAGCTCTTTCAATGCCAGCTGTCTTGGTTGCCCATAACGCTCATCAAGGGCTTTGATGGCTTGAGTGTATGGGTCAGGAGCGTAGGAAAAGGCAAGAGCTAATCGTTTAGCTTGGTCTACTTTGAGGTGATCAAGAAGGACATGATATTTGAAGTGCTCTGTCTCATGAGGATCAAGGTGGTTTGTAAGGGCCATCCGTAACATCCTGTATTGCATTTCGTCTTCTCTACTAAGGTCTGGAAATGAAGGACCTTCAAGCTTATATACATGTGTTCTCGTGCTAGAGGAGTGACCCGAGCTAGCAGTACCAGATATCAAAGGTTTCTGTTCATATGAGGTATTGGATGTAGCTGGTTGCTGCTCTAGAGGAGGGCAATGCTTGTGGTCAGATATGCGAATGAGAGGTTGAACAGGGTCTTCAGCTAAAGGAACAGCAGGTTGAACACATGAGATCTGGTCGGGATCCTGCCGTGATAAGGCCAGGAAATCAAAGGGAGTCTCATCTTCTGTAGCAAGGACTGGTCTAGGCAAACCAGTTGAAGGGATAGCAGCATCTAGTATTGTTGAATTAGGTAAAGGAGGGCTGGCAGCTGTAACTAAGCCAGACTGACGGCTAATCTGCGGGGGCTGGAAGGGTGATTGACAGGTTACTGTATCAATCACTGGGAGCTGCTCATGTTGTTGATGTGTTTGAGGACTGGCTCGTAAACTGCATACAGAAGCTTTGATTCCATCAGATGAGACTGTGCGAATTGAAGATCTGGAGCTACGAGAATGGGAAGGAGATGATTGAACCATAAATTGCCTAATCTCCCTCATGGTCGTTAGGAGTTCCCTCATGACCTCATCTTGGGTGGTGGGTAAAGGAACAAGGGATGTCTCTGGTGGTCTTTCTGACTCTCCGACAGGATCCTGCAGCCCATGTGTGTCTTTATCACTGTGCTGGCATTCAGTTTGGCTCTCTGTCTCACACGTAGCTCTTCTAGCTCCAGGGTATTGAACTTCATACTGTTGCAGGTAGGTAGGAGGTCTACTATCACGACTGGATCTTCTCAAACCTTCAGTCAAACCTTCAGTCAATGGCTGCTTTGAATCCATGACGCTAACACTGCTCCGGCTCGGAGGACCATGTTTTGAAGGGAGGAAGGTTCAGGGCTGAAGCAATCAGCTTCATGGGCTCATCCGGTTAGAATAAGAAAAGCAGCCATCTAATGCAGAATTATTTTCAGGGTACTCCTTTTATTCTCAAATAAATAAGGCAAAAAGGGAAGGAAACAAAGACACACATGGACTGCCAATGCTGAAAGAAAACAGAGATTCAAGTTACTCATTACCTTAACATTACATAAAATAAAAACCCAAACAGAACCTCATCTCAGCTGCCGCCCCGTGTGGAAGTGCGGAAAGAGTGAGCCAAAAGTGAATGCAGTCCTTATATACTGTGTGACATATAATGTGTGACAGGTGAGTGCAATCAAGGACAAGCACCACACCCAATCAAAGGTGAGAGAACTAAACAAGGTGCATCTGGTGAAGTGAGTGGGTGTGCTGGGATGTGCTAAAAGGTGGGTCTCTACAACAGTGGACGAGGGCTGCGCTGACACAGACATCAAATTCGTAAAGCTCTGAATATTCACAGATATGTACATGTGCTTTCTTTTCATGAGCTTTATCATTCAGATTTGTGGTTTTTATGAACTCAGTGCTTTTCCTTGGGCATAAATATATTTAGACTGGAGTCATTTAGCATATAAATCAAAGTTTGTTGTCAGTGCAACAACGGCGCAGCAGCACGCTTTGATCGAATGCTGAATTTTGCCGTTAAAACAGAGAAAAGCAAAACAGCAACTTCAAAATATTTTGATATTAAAATGAAATGTGTTTCAGTCATGAAAGCATCCAGTCTGCATGTGGATGCACTCGTTAGGTCAATGTGAGCTCAGGAGTTTCCTTTTGCACCACGTCAGGCTGTTCTCCTCACTTTGCATCTCTCTCTCCCCTCCTCTCTTTCTCTCTCGCTCGCTCTGTTCTGTGATATGTGGTAACTGTGTGTTTGTGTATATATGTAATGTGCACTTTGATAGCAGCTGGAGGCGGGTTGCTTGCACCAGCACAGACCTGCTGCATACGGAAACGTTTTTTCTCTCACCGGGGCTTTTACTGTTGCTCGGATGTTCTTGGGATTCCCTCTTTGGCTCACGGACATCCCACAACACGTCTCTTTTTTTTCTTTTTCCTCGTCCACCATTTAGCCTTTTATTAACTGACGTCGTTTTATTGTGGACGTTGGCGTTCATCTGCTGTGGAATAGCTTTTTTAAATGATATATTACCAGCTGAGCATTAACGGCAGCGGTGGAAACCGACTCCACTGCGACTGGAAGGGACAAACTATCACTGCATTGTTTATGAGACAGGAAGTGGTTAAATTTTTCATGAAGGAAGTGACCCCCTCTAACCCTTACCCCGTTCCACATACGCACCCCCCCACCCGCCTCCCAAAAACCCCAAACACACACAATAGCACACGCTCCCCCCTGTGGCAGCAGAGTCGGACTAAGATGCTTTGTACCCCCCATCAGTAAGACAGGTTTCTCAGGTGCCAGCATTTTGACTCAAACCCGCTGGTATTTCTCCCACCCTGCACGTGCCAACTTCCTGCCACAAGTGCACGTGATGCGTAGCAACAAAGCACTCTGGGTTTTTCCTCATTCATTCAACAGAAGAATAATGAAGTCATGCCTTTTCTAACGGCTCCAGACGCTGATGTCATGAACATCAGTTTTTTCCCTGCTTAAATCAAGCTCCGTGTGAGTGAGAGCACCAGAGAGGAATCCTCAGCACTGACACGGACCATAGCAGAACATCCTGCTGGGCTTGGATCTCTTATAACTTCATTAGAAATGACTTCCTGTTGAAGGGCTTTTTTTCCTTCGTCTGGCATTGAAAGCGTTAACAGGCTGCGAATTCTTGATTGCCAACTCCCAGGATCCTATCTCCTGTAACTCAAATCAGGGCCATCTGCGCTGGGCGTATGCCTGCCTTCCCCCCTGGCCTACTGCACTCAAAGGCTCTCTGTGCTGTGGTTTGCCCAGCCTTGTCACGTGACTTCTCTGAAAGTGCCCCCTCCCTCCTCCTCCCTCTTTATTTCCAGTAAACTGTTTGAAAGGAGGGGGGTGAGTCAGAGTAAAACCAGCTTCCCTTTAACCACAGCTTGTTAAAGAATTTGTCAACGTGGACTCAGGGTGTGTGTGTTTGTGTGTGTTTGTGCGTGTGTGTGTGTGTGTGTGTGTGTGTGTGTGTGTGTGTTGTGCCATTGGACAGATTTGAATTTGTACCTCTTGGTTTTTTTGTTTTTTTTGAAAGGCGACTATAGCTTCGATTGCATCAAGAGTCCTTAATCACTTCACTTCCTGTGCCAGACAGAGCGGGCGCAGGCTTGTCAGGAGTTAATGAGATGAACTTTAGCCGTCTTCATGTCGGGGGGCTCGCGAGCGCTCTGGAGATGTCTTCTATGTAGAAGAAAAAAATGTGCGTGGGTGTTGACTTGTGTATAGGCTATGCATAGATTTTTCCTTGTGTGACACTTTGATTTTCCACATGGAGCAGATTGCCTGGTCACTGCCTGCTTTTTGTCCATCTGAACTCTGTCCCTCAAAAGTCAAAACAAAGTGATCGCTTCGTCGACTTTTCCACAATGAAAAGTCCGCACGACATCAGACCATGTTCACTAAAAACAATGGAGCGATCCAGTATATTATAATATTATTCTTATTATATAATGCTCTCTCCTTTCGATATCTAATTCAAAAAAGTAAACAGACTCAAACCAGCTTGAACTGAGTGCAGCTGAGTCCTTACGTTTGAGGAGTTTCTTTTTATTTGGCCACCTGCTTGAATTATCTGCAAATCATCCACAATATATTCACTGGTCAAATCATCTTAAGGCTGTAAAATGTAAATGTTCATAAAACATTACAGACCGAAACCTGTGAAAAGAGGCGTCTGACTCGCCTATAATTTGGTTCTTAAACGAGGACTTGACTGGTCGGATCATCTCGAGTAACAAATCAAATGTGGTTTTGTGTCCTTGTGTGGTGACTGAAGGTTGCTGAGTAAAGATTTGTGCTGAGCAGCCAAAGCTGGAACCAAAGCTCCCTCCTTTCATGACGCTGCACCCTGACACCATCTCAGCAGATGTCACCGCTGCTAAGCCAGCCTGGCAGGTCGGAGGACGCTGTATGTGTTGGTAATAAGCTGCCAACAACAAAGACGGGCACTTCCCTGGTCCAGAAACAGAGTTGTGTCCATAGTTGTGCTACAGTAAATCAGTGTCACAGCCTCTCCTCACCTCCTAAGGGACCCTCTGTTCACACTGATATATACTCTGGTAGTGCACACCTAACACCTAACAGCACCTAATGTAAACAATGCGTGCGTCAAGATATGGTGAATGAACGGGACTCGAGGCTGCGTGTGTGCGGCGCCCAGCGGCACTGTAGGATGCATTAACAGCCACAGATGTCAGGTATCCAGACACGGTCGTCAGCAGTTCAGCTATAAACCAGCCGTACACATTCCTTCCTTCCCCCTGTCTCCCACCAGCTGAGCATTTCTCTCTCTCTCTCACACACACACACACACACACACACACACACACACAGGCTAGAATTAAAACTCCGGGGTTCATGATTGGACATCAGCAGAGGCAGAAATTCAAACTGTGAACCAATCAGATTGCGTGTCCGTTCGCTCCCCCCTCCACCACCTTATTAGGCGACCTCCCATGTCTCTCAAATTTCCCGTCTGTTGGGTTGCACCCAGTAAAGAATGTCATCAGCACTGTACTGGTTTTGTTGACCATATTAGGTATGATCATCTATTGCAGGCCCCCCCACCCCTCAATTTTGAAGCTGCTGTGTTTCACAAACTGAGGCCTTGCTTTCAAAAAATAAACCCAATTTTTAGCCTTTTCATCTGATAAAATTCCTCTTTTCAGATAAATTTGGTTGATTTTTGTTTTGTTTTTTTCAGGTGAGGAAAAAATGTTTTTGCTAAAAGAAAATAAAGTTCACAAACATTTAACACAGATCGAATGAAAATTTGACTGTGAAATATGCATTTAATAACCTGAGGAAGGTTCTAAATGTGTCATTTGTTTTGTTCAGGAATTATTTGTCTTTACAGGAATTAGTGGTTTGAAACCAAAATAATTTTGTCCATACGAGCAGCTCGAGGGCTCGCTCACTGTAAAGAAGTGTTTTTAATTTTTTGCATGAAAACATTCCCACAGATATCAAAGGAGTTGAATCTAAAAATCACAAAGACAACCTCTGTGACACACACACACATTTATATATAACACACAGCAGCCTGATATTTCAAACTAATCAAATACTCTTAGAAAAAATATCTATTTACATCCATATCGCTCTCAGCCAGTAATTGACATAATTAATATATGTAGAGCCTGTAAGTGTTACATGTTTACATCCCCCATCTATGACAACAATTACACTGATTTATAAACAAATATTATTTTGGTGCAACGAGTTTGAGAAGCTGAGAAAATGTGGAAATAATAAAGACAGAAAGCAGACTTTATTTTCTAAAACCAAAAGATGAAAATATTAAAAATCGACTTAAAAGCAGTAATTTTACCAGCTGTTATATTGCTGTTTGTGTTTGGCTGTCAGTCGCAATTTCTTTTGAAAATGTAAATTTTCACAGATGTGGATGTTGTAGAAATGCTGATTGTAGAAACATTTAGCTGCATATTATTGTGCCGTCCTGCATCTGAGGTTTCCTTTTAAATTCACAGTTTTCCCAGAAGTAGTTCAAGTAAAATCCAAACAGAGCTTCTCTTCCCAGAAAACACATCGAGGTCAAACCTGTCTCATTGCTGTGAAAAGAGGCTTTTGTGGAGATGTCAGTGGGGCCGAGCGAGACCAGCAGCAACGAAGAATTAGTCACTGGAATAACACGTCTGTTGTCTTCTCACATTTTCACAAAGGAATTAATAAGTTGTGCTGTAGGTAAAGTGCAAGCACGACAAACCAGTTTATTCAGTTTTGTAATTAAATGAATTTTCATATGATAAAAATCCATATTTACAGCAGCCAAAGCTCATCTAAATCTTTAAACCCACCTTTCCCCAGTCAAGCTTTTAAATAAGCAATACAACAAAATTCTCCTTTGTAGAGTTTTTACATTTATTTTGATTAAAGTGTATGAGTGAGAATTATGCTCATGGAAATATTAAATATAAAACCATCCTAAGTGCAGGTTTTAGAAGGCTCTGTGATTTTTGAGTGTTTGGAAACTAAAAACTGATTTGAGAGGTAAAGACAGCTCCGAGCATTAAGTCTGCTCTACTAAAATCCTAATTTTGGAGGATTTGCTGTGTTTCTGTAGAAACACATTTGCAGCAGGTAGAAAATGTTCCTGTTGCAGCTTGTTTGAACTCGTGTAGAAATCAGCAGAGACGAGAAAAATCAGGAATTATCTCATTTTTCGTTTCGCTGGACGCTGTTTTTGTTTTTAGATTAAAAAAAGGCAGAAGGTTGATCTCTGCTGCACCAACACTGAATTATAAAGAGGAGAAATGACTAAAGCAAGGCTCTGGTTTTAAGATCTAAATGCATCCGTTTTTTAAATAAGATAAGATAAGAGATAAGATAGAACTTTATTAATCCCTTGGGTGGGTTCCTCTGGGAAATTCGATTTCCAAAAAAGCACAGCACCGACAGAAGTTACAGAGTTATACACACACACATATATATAAATACAGAGACAATATAAATAAAATATACGAAGGGGATAAATAGAATAAATAGGAATAAAAATAAAAATTCAAGTGAATGTGACATTTGAACAGTTTTCCGAGCAGTTGTTAAAAAGCTCGTTGGAAGCAGCGCTGCAGCCGTTTGTTTCTCACAACTGTGAAATTTGTTCTGCTTCAAAAACAAATTCCCTGAAACTTCAGCTTCTTCTCATTTCAAATGAATTTTACCAGCAAGTAAAAGGAAACTGAAGAAAGCAGCAGTGATCAGGATGATTATCACTGAATCGGAATGAAGTATTTTAAAGACATTGTGAGATCTGATTTTTAAAATCAACGCTGATAATTAGGAAATGATTTAATTTGACTGTTTTACCTTTGAGTTAAAAGAAACTGGCCTGTAGATCTGACATCAGCCTTCGGTTCATTAACAGTGTGTAAATGAACAAATCTGTGGAGGTGATTTATTTGCACATTTTTCTCTTTTTTTTTTTTTTAGGACTTCTCCTCCCGGGCGAAAGTCGGCGTACAGAAACTGATCCAGAAAGTGGGATTCTTTGGGATTTTAGCCTGCGCCTCTGTAAGTCCCACACAAGCTTATTTCGATTCTTTCTGTAATAAAACGCCATAAAATAATCCTCCTTATTCTGCAGACGTCCACACTAAACACACACGGATGCTTTTCTTGACTTTGATCGTGCTTCTGATTTCCCTCAGATTCCCAATCCCCTGTTCGACCTGGCAGGAATAACATGCGGACACTTTTTGGTCCCCTTCTGGACTTTTTTTGGTGCAACACTGATCGGAAAGGCGCTCATCAAAATGCACATTCAGGTAAGCGACATTAAAAAGCCCCGTGGATCTGTGTGGCTCATAGAAATAGAATAATAGAAGAGAGCTGTGTGAATGCGCAGCGTCACATCTGTGTGTGTGGAATGTTCGATTCTGTGCTGAAACAAAGCGTCGCAGAGATGCAAGTGCGTCTTTAATGGGGACAAATGCATGAGATAGTCGCACTGATGCAGTGACTGCTCTGGAGTCGGCTCCGGAGTGAGGAGGCCATTTTGTGCAGCCAAGCAGGGGGGAGTCAACCATTTTGTGAGTGCAGCTGCAGCAGCACAGAGCCTGTAGTGTGTGTAGATGGTCCAAAGCTATAGGGGGAAGCAGCTTCGTCCTGCATTGTTGAATAAGGAGCTGTAGGTAGGAGACTTCCCAAATACTTGTTCTAATCCTGGAAAATCCTCAGTTTGCTTCCAGGAATTTGTGGCATGTCTGCGATCACCGTCGGGGGATCGACTTGTTTTCTAACCAAACGCAGGAATTTGCTCACTGTGACACAGACGGGTTAAAAACACGGGAAGCATTTCCACAGCAGCTGTGTGACTCGGTGAGCACCAGCAGATAAACATCTGTGGGGGGTAAAGGAGGGCACGGCAGGAACACTCACACACAGAGTGCTAGATTACACCCGGCTCCCAGGGGCCCCCCGCTGACAGAGGTGTGGCCCTCTGTGTCACGTAAAGAAGGACCCCCCCCCTCTGCAGGCCCCCCTGGAGCTGCTCGCTTTAATTGTTCTGAAAGTTTGTTTCTCATGCAAATGATCTGAGTTTAACGTCTTTGTGCAGAAAACAAGAAGTGTTACGAGACGAGCAGGTGACAAAGGGGGATTTTAAGGCTCTGTGTGTGTGTGTGTGTGTGTGTGTGTGTGTGTGTGTGTGTGTGTGTGTGTGTGTGTGTGTGCGTGTGCGTGTGTGCGTGCGTGCGTGCGTGCGTGTGTGCGTGCGTGCGTGTGTGTGTGTGTGCGTGTGTGTACGTGCGTGTGCGTGTGTGTGTGTGTGTGTGCGTGTGTGTGTGTGTGTGTGGTGTGTGTGCGTGTGTGCGCGTGTGTGTGTGTGTGTGTGTGCGTGTGTGTGTGTGTGTGTGTGTGTGTGTGTGTGTGTGCGTGTGTGTGTGTGTGTGTGCGCGCTTCAAAATCTGGGGTTGTACCTGTGCTCAGGTGTGTTCTCTTCATTCGCGTCTTATTTCTGCTTCCTGCTCATTGAGCTTCAGGTGTGAGAGGTTAGCGTCGGTGGCTGTGGGACGCAGCGGAGGAACGTGTGTTTGTGATGGTCACATGGCAAATATTAAAGTATTCTGAAAACAGTTGTCAGAACATGCATGTACGTGAAACATGGCTGCTTCCCATCAGACGAGCTGCTTGTCCCATGTTTGTGTGCCTGTAAGGTTCATTTGCACTGGAACGGGCAGAGTTCAGCGTTTCAGGCGTGTGAGAGCAGACGTCACTCAGCTTTCCTGTGTGTGTGTGTGTGTGTGTGTGTGTGTGTGTGTGTGTGTGTGTGTGTGTGTGTGTGTGTGTGTGTGTGTGTGTGTGCGCTCATCAATGCTTTGTGTGGGAGAACAGATCAACTGTCAGCTGTGGGGGCACAAACGCCTCAGTTCAGGTTAAATAATTTCTGTAACTGTCACAAACTCCAGATCTTACCAAGTCTATTTGTCTCATTTCTAGTCAAACAAATCTGCCAATGAAACAAGTGATCCAAGCGGCAGTGTGGAAAAAACACGAGTGGACATATCTGAGTGAAACGTTACTCTGTAGCTGAGAAATGAGACAAATTTACTTGGTAAGATTTTGAGTTTTTGCTGTTTGTTTTGTGTCAGATACAAAGTTTCAGTTTATACATAGTTGTGTATTTATTTTTGCAACATGTAACATTTTGACTGCGAGCCTGTCATTTGTTCAGTTTCTCCTCCTGTGATGCTCCAAGCTGAGCACTGAGTCTAAGTGCAGCCGGCTCAGCTGATCACGTTTTTAAAAAATTGTATTCACCTATCAAATGTTTGCACTTTGTGTATTTCCCGTGGTTTTGTCAGCACATTTATATTTTCCAAATGGTGTTGGAGGTGAATAGTGCGATTTCCAAGTGTTGTGTTGGTCAGCACACTTTACATCACTGCAAATTGTGACTGTGTTTTTTAAATTGTTCTTATTTAAATTGACGGCGCTGTTCTTGCCCCTGATATAGAAAATGCTGGTGTATTTCTCTATAATTTTCAGTATATATTTAGCGTCTTCTGCAAACTGTTTCTGTGGGTTTGAACGATCCTTTGCTGCACAACACGAGTTTGTAATGACGGCTCGGCTGCTGTAGTCTTCCTCATGGTGAAGGCAGGCGAGAGGTTCGTGGATCAAACAAACACATGCGCTTTTAGAAGAACACACTAACAGACAATAACTGAAGGACCTTGAAAAATTAGTGGTCAATTATTGTCTGCATGCCCCTCCCACCAGCACCAAAGCTGGAATGACCGGCAGTCGCCTGTTTGTCGCCTCTGTGCTGGTGACTAAGCAGGACCTGGTCAGGAGCCGGATGCAGGCCCCTGTGGAGCCATGACACATCTGATTCTCCATGTCTCTGTCAGTGTGCACGTTACACACCGGCTGTTCTAACGGCAGCCGAGGTGATACGCTGACGTGTGTCGCGGGCTCTGATTTCTTGCCCTTTGTTTCTGCTTTCACACCAAACCTTTTTGGTTGTGTGACACACATGACTGGGGAAACTGAGTAGTGAGTGTTTGTGTGAGAAAGGAGGTATTAAAGGATCACCGGTCAAACTATAATGTTTTACTGCTTTATTGCTGACCTCACGCTTCAACGACTAACGTGTTCTTCCTCCGTGTGCTTCTTTGTCATACAGAAACTGTTTGTGATCATCACCTTCAGTAAGCACATAGTGGAGCAGATGGTCTCCCTAATCGGGTGAGTAACCCTCACCGGGTGTGTGTGTGTGTGTGTGTGTGTGCGCGCGGCTGTTTGGTCACCAAAAGTACTACTACGCACCAAAGAGTGAATGCAGAGCGTGATGAATGAGGGACTTTTTGGGTGGCGATGGGGCATTTAGGCCCCACTGTGTCAAGTGGGCCTCCTGCTTTCGGAGGTCCTGACAGACGCTGTGTACAGTGGCTCTGAGGGACTCGCTCCTCGCCCCCTCGCCCCTCGCCCCTCGCCCCTCGCTCTGCTCTGACAGTCTGTGTGCTGATTAAGGGCCTGGATTTTTCCACTGGATGATGACTATGAGCATGAACATGTTCTGACTGCTTCACAATGAGCTCTTGACTATGGCAGAAACCTCGTCCCTGGTTTATCACATGTTTTGCTTCCCGTGTGTCTGCGTGATCATAGAGAGCTGCTGCTGGTACGAGGAGGCCTTTCATGTGCGAGCTGACGGTGCCAGGGGTTGATTGACCTGCAACCCTGTGTGGAGGAAATGCTGAGTTTCTGGAGGAGGTTGGAGAGACAGGTTTTATCTGTGCAGTGGACATCCTGTAAAAATGAACCACACAGTAAATACGGGCTTCTTGAAATTAAGGCCACGATGAAGCTGAAAGATCCTTGAGTTGGGAGTGGGTGCTGGCGGGGGCCGTGATGGGTGTCCTTGTAGCGATACGGGGGCTTGCAGCTGGAAACCAACACACCTGCTGGTGGGAGTGCCATTTATATTACACGCACACACCCGTAGGTGCACTCACACACATGCTGAAAGGAGGAGGTCAGGTTGCATCAGCTCTCTTCCTCACTCTTATTGTTGTTTTGTACATTTACTGTGTGTCTGCTGTGAGCCTGGACGTCTGCAGTCAAAGTGTTTTTTCACTGTGTTTTTAGTTTTTATACAGACTAATTAAGTGTGTGTGTGTGTGTGTGTGTGTGTGTGTGTGTGTGTGTGTGTGTGTGTGTGTGTGTAATTTGTAGCGTGAATTGTGAAAGACATGTGGCTGCTAGCAGTCACTGTTCATTGAACTGCAGACTGAAGGCAGCAGATCATTGGTTCCTGACCGGTTTCAGTCTGACTCGCTTCTTCTCTAAAGGAAGTTTCACTCATTACAACTTGTCAACCGTCGGCTTCCTTCCTCGCCGAGCCCTTTCTATCCTCACCTCTGATTCTCGATGCTGCTCTCGCTCTCAGTCACACGTCACCTTATGAATGGGTGACAGCGTTTCCAATTGAACCCTTTCTGCACCAGCGCTCTGCCACGTTAACTGTGGAGGTGCTTTCAAATAACTGTGCACCTTTCCACGCACCAAATCTGCAGTTGCCCCCACCTGCTGTGCGCTTGCACGGTGTGCACACACTCACACAAACTCAACCATTTATCCTCTGGATGCCCTTTTTCTCAAAACAAAACAAAGTCACACTACTCCATGTGTCGCGTTCAGTATCTGGTGGTCGGCAGACAGACCTGAGCTCCTACATAACACTATTTACATATTTACTTTTTTTATTTGGACCTTTTATATATTATTTGCACTGCTTTGGAGATGCTCTGTATCTCATTGTACAACTGTATAGTGACAATAATAGCATTCTATTCTATTCTATTCTATTCTATTCTCCAAAATTTCCTCCCCCTGCTAATATTGAATCTTTCAAAGCTGACCTGTTGCTCTGAAAGCTGATTTCTTACATTTCTTTTCTGTTCATGTAAACAGTGAAATTCTGACTTGACATGATCAGACTTCAAAAGTTGATTGACAGCCACGTCCCCAAAATACTTTCAGTGAAACGCACTCTGGACGTGGGGTTCGCCGTCGTTCGCGTCGTGATTTTGGATTCTTAATATGTGTCTTTGTTTTGGTTTGACTCCGGTGCCAGCCTTAGTGGGTGAATGACCGTTGGACTTTGGCTCTAGTGATTTCATCCTCACATGACATAATACAATACAAGTCATTTCCTGCTCTAGGTGAGCTCGCTGGCATGTGCACACAGACGACGCAGAATCAGTGGCTGCAGTCTCTCTGGGTGCAGCACCTCAAGCCTTTTTGTACACGTCACTTATTTTATTTTTACACCTGGTAAACTGATTTTATTGCCACGTATCAGAGTGTTTTTATTTGACCTCTTCTTTTGGATTTATACTGAAGTTGATAAAGGTTCAATTCCAGTATTTAGCTTTCTGACAGAGTGGAACATTTTTCAGTGCCGGTGAATCCGAGCATGGCTGTTATTAAAATAACAATGAACCAGGTGAATTCCCTGAAACATTTACTGCAGTGCGAAAAAGCCTCTAGTTTCACAATAGTCAAAATGTGCATTTTTGGTGATAAGAACAAAAGTGTGTGTGTGTGTGTGTGTGTGTGTGTGTGTGTGTGTGTGTGTGTGTGTGTGTGTGTGTGTGTGTGTGTGTGCGCACCTCTTTTTGTTTGTAAAATGTGTTTGAAGACGAGAGTTTTGGCGTGCTCTCTGCTGACCGTCATAATCGAGTTTTGAATGAGCTTCTTTTTAAAGATGTTTTAGTTTTCGGTCGTCTGCGATCAGTTTAAAACAGGGAAGTCGTTTTTCTGTGAATGACAAATGGAAAGTGTTGAAATTCATTGACTGAAATTCAGTTTCATAAGAGGATCACGAGGCTCTAAAACTGTCAACAGGAATTTTTATTACCTCTCAACCAAAAAATGACCAACTTCAGTTTTTCCTTCGTTTATCTACCGGCTAGAAATAAAATGTGCCTTTATTTATTTATTTATTTATTTATTTGTCTATTTATTTATTTATTTATTTATTTATTTGTCTATTTATTTATTTATTTATTTATTTATTTATTTATTTGTAAGATAAGATAAGACTTTATTGATCCCACAACGGGGAAATTTTTGCGTCACCTCAGCTCAGGTACAGATATATGAAGGAAATACAAAAATACAATTAAGTACAAATAAAGTACAGTTGTCTATTTATTTATTTATCTATTTATTTATTTATTTATTTATCTATTTATTTATTTATTTGTCTATCTATTTATTTATTTTTAAGAATGTGCACAAAATATAAATGATTAAAATGCCATTACACGTTTGCTTTTCTGCTGTTCCTTTTGAGTATTTACGTTTGTTGGAAAAATAATTTTTCATTTCAACTATTCAGTGAATTTCTTTCTTTTTCAGCCGTTTCTCTAACTGCTGTTTGGGGAAAAGGTCAGACAGGTCAAACCTGGTCTATTACTCCTTCATTATTGTTGAAACAGTTTTCTGGCAGATAGTTTTCACTCTTATCCTGCTGAGCCGAGCATTCAAGGCTACATCCACAGGTTTCTGTCAGTAGCAGCAGGGTAATGATGAAGATAGTTTTGCTTTGAAGTGCAACAGAGTCAGAATAAAACCCTCCTCAGATGCCTTCAGGGCTGATAAAAGAAGCAGATAACCAGGTCAGACAGGCTGAGGGCCTGATCAGACTTGCTAGGTTTCTTTCATCCTGTGACTAATGTTCAGATGTCTGCTCTGCACGATGAGCCGTGTGGACAGTCGTTTAGGTCAGGAGGAAATTCTGCAGACTCACGTTAAGTACATAGTGCTCCTGTTCTTAATTAAAAGGCTCATTTTTCACATCCTTGCACATTTTTTGCAGATTTTCTGATGTCAAAATTTTCCTAATTCAGGAGTTTTTTGTTTGTTTGTTTTAAACTTGCTAGAAGTGACTTTCTGACAGAGTGGGAAACACCCTGATTCTAGGCTTCGTGTAACACCTGGACTCTGTGTCTGTTCCTCCTTTTCTCCGTTCTCTTATCTCAGCAGCAGCTCAAAATCACCCAGCACATGTGGCAGTGGAACAGGGAGCTTTCCTGTGTTTGAATCCAAGTTTTCCATCCTCTCGTTGATCTTTTGTAAGTGTTCGGTGAACAGTTTACTCTGATTCGTGCCATTTCTTCATCAACAATTTGTAACCGATAACTGGACAGGACGTAAAAGACGCTTTCTCTAATTGGAAGACAAACTGCAGCGATCCAGTTGTGTTTATGCTTGTCACTGGTCCCTGTGGTGGAACTGGATGAACTTTCTCTAAACGCCAGATGAGAAATTTGTTTCATATTATCTCATCTTCTGACTTCACACCCTGTTCTTCACAAAGTCAGCAGTAGGTTGTTTTGTATGGAGCTCGACAATTCCTTCATAGCCATGGATGAAGGGAAGGGTAGTCTTTGTCAGACTCTGAGAGAAAACCATTGACATGCAGAGAGGAGTCGAGACCTGAATAGGTTGTGCTGTAGAAACCGGTGTGCTGAGGCCACGGGGAACCCCAGCACGTCTTCATAAGAATGCACCTATTTCCATGCGAGTCCATCTCTAAGACATGAGTCGATTACCAGCACAATGGGCCTCCACATGGCTGTTTCTGCTGCATAAGGCATTGGGAGATCCCAGCATGCAGCCCTGCTCGGGAGGAGGAGGCACAGGTCAGAGCAGGCCGGTGGGTGATAGTGGGAACCACTCGTTGAATCATAGAGGAGCATTTCAAGTTGGGCTTTGCATTTACATGCAGTGTTGTGCTACGATTGTAATGTATTAGGTACTCTTGGTGGAATAACAATGAGTCGATAAACTCAGCTGGATTATGTCTCAGATTATTTTCAGCATTTACTTTTTGTTTTGTGACAAAAAAAATCCTTCTAAGCAAACACGACCAACGTATTTGAAGATGGCAAAGTGATGGAAGTGAGACTCAGTCGCTTGTGAGGAACCGTTTAGATTCAGTTTCCTCTTGAGTGCAGGGTCAGCGCAGCTTCCCGTGGACGTTAACTATAAAACAACCAAGCTGTGGCTGCTGGAGAAGTTACTGAGAACCATGCAAATCAAACTATTCTGGGTGTTCACAGAAGGGCAGTTATTTATGCACACATACTCAACTTCTGGTGTTTAAGGTCTGTTACTGCTTGTTTCCACTGAATTTCACTTGCGTTGAACACTCGCGCCTCGTTCATATAGAAACTAGGTTTGTGTGGTTTCGTACTGAATGACGGGGTGTCTGGCGTAAAGGTAGCTATGGTGCACTCGCAGGCAGGAAGGGATTGAATCATCTGGCACCGCATTAGTCTGATTGAAGCAGAAGGTATCCAATTGTGGCAGTGAGATTTCTTGCAATTTTAGAAAGAAGAGCGCATTGAACTGCATGTTTTGCTGTGATGTTTTGGACCTTGAACGTGTAGAAAATGGTGAACTGTCATCTCACCTCACTGCACCTATAAATAGCCCTTATTGAGCATATGAGCAAAGTCTTCCTGTTAACCCAAAGTGCAGGAAGGGAGTATTTTCAATACTATGAGTCACTGGCTCTGTTGGTCACCTGAGAACTGTACTGACAAAGATGGCATTGATCAGTCTTTCCACTGCCAGGCCTATTCACCCAAACGCATTCATGATGCGATCAGCCGGGGCGAGACAGCGAGACTGAGCGGTGGTGTGGTGGCAACTGTCCTTTTATACGCCATCATTAAATTTAATGTGTGGCTCAGCAGAGTGTACTTTTTTTAATTTATTTTTTTAATCTTCACTTCTGATTACCCAGATTTGCACCTGACAGGGAAACAGCGGCAGGAGCAGAGAAGTCCAAAGGTCTTAGTACAGCCATGTAAAATAATAATCTGTCGCTCAAGACTGTAGGTCCTGCAGGCCGGTTTTTGCCATTAATGGCACACTGAGGTACTCCAAAGATCTGATCTGAATGGAAATATAGCATTGCTTAGTGTGTGTGTGTGTGTGTGTGTGTGTGTGTGTGTGTGTGTGTGTGTGTGTGTGTGTGTGTGTGTGTGTGTGTGTGTGTGTGGGGAGAGGTCATATGTGCTGCAGGTCTGGTGTCATATTATGAGCCTCTGAGGCATCATGTGTGTGTGTGGCAGGACTTCCTGCTCCGTTCGGCTGATTCTTTTAATGCCGAGTCGTTCACCGCACATGCTCCACGCTCACCAAATCATCCCTACTATTACTAATGTATTCATCGGGGTGGCAAGTGGCCCGCATGTTGTTTTAGGAAACAGTACGCCATTGATTCACTTTTAGAGCGGCTCATTTATCAGGGGAACACAACGTGACCTCCAGCTCTTAATCAGCATCGTCTACTGGGAAGTGTATTGTTTTGTAAATCCTGTAAACATTTTAATGTGTGCTGTAATTTCACCATGTCATGTCATGAGGATGTGTCTGTGAAAGGAGTCATGCCAGACAGGACCTGAGTCAGAGGCCAGCTGAGCAGACGTCCAGGACCCTCGTACTCCCAGCCGCTCATCCGTCACACCTCAGTCAAAACAGACGCATCATCTCACATCAGCCTAAGTAATGGGAGGACAGACTGCAGAGGGTTGTTTCTGATAGTTCTATCTGAACGATCACCGCTGTGAAAAATAGCTTTATTGTCCAGGTTTGGGTGTTTTTAAGACCTCAGACTGAAAACCAGGGAAACGACTCATTTTAAATGTGACAACACAAATAAATATGTACAATCAAATTTCAAGTATACCAAAAATGCACTTGTACAGTGTCATTTTTGCAAATCTGAGGACTAAATTACAGTCACATTCAACGTTAATGTAGTGTGCGTGTGTTTGTTCAAGAATAGAAAAGCGTGGCAAACGTTCATAAGAGCTTCACTTTCCGTCTCTGACCACAACCTCGAGGGCGCATCGTCAGAAAATAATGATCTGGATGCTTTCACGGTGCTTTTTCCTGTTTTGCTGGTGATGTCGTTTGTCTTGTACAAACATCATTGGCTCCTTAACTAACACGTCTAGAGTGGTTCATAGAGGGGATCGGACATTTGCGGTTGTGGCGCCGAAAATGTGGAGCGATCTACCTCTCCACGTTTTTCCCTTTCTATACCGTACGAGAGTTACCAACTTTTTATTTGAATTTTCTTACCTGTTTGATGTTGCTAAAGTTATTGTTTAGTTCTCTGTTGTTATTAAATGTACTTTATAAATAAATGAAATGAAACATTGTTACAAAAACACTCCATCTTCTCAAACTTTTGGGATTTCCTTACCTGGATGACAACAATACATCTCATTTGCTAAAACTTTCACTCTCGCAACGTATAGTTTTGAAGCGGAAGCTATATAGCATCCTGTGGCTTTTAGCAGGTAGCTACTAACCTGTGTGGTTACAAACTACTAGCATTTCACATATATGACACACCACAGAGGCACTGTATAGTTCCCCAGTGTACTGTACACACATATACCTTGCTACTCAGCGACTGATGAGCTGCTTTGACTGATGATTGTCTCATAAATATGTGACCTTGGAGAGTTTCTGTTCTTCACGTAAACCTAGCGCGGTGTGACAGATTCATTTCCCCACTCTGGTATTTTTGAGGGTTTTCTTAAACAGAGTTTCCCATTTGTAACTCACTTGTAAGAGCTAGGTGTCGTCTCATAGGAAATAATGTCATTATAGATCCCGCTACACAACCGTCCCCACAAGCCTGACATCACAGGTTAGATGGAGACACCTACATCTCTCATCTTCTCATGCATCTGCTGCTGTAGCCTGAACAGTTTGACTTGTCTGGATGCGTCTCAGTCAAGTCTGACTCACTGAATAACCCCGCGGTCCAGGCCTGGTTACCCGGTGCCCCAGCAACTCCATACATCCCCAACACCAAGAGAGTTTGTGTAGGCACGCTGACCTGAACCTGGGGTGGGTGGGTGGTCACAGGGACTACAGCAGTGTTTCATGTGGGAGGAATAATAGAAAGCTATAACTGGTCCCCCTAATTTCCTGGCAGCTCTGCGGAGAGGAGAACACGAGTCTATGCTTCTGTATATGTAGGTGTATGTATGTGTGCTGGCTGCCACAGATGGCTGCAGAGCAGAGATGTGATAAACACCCTGGGCAGGGGGATCTCCGTCCAGGAGTGGGCTCCATGCTTTAGTGGTGAAGTCATTGGGAAAAAGCCCGGTCGAACTGGAGGAGGAATAGACACGCACCCACAGGCACACACAGATTACCTTACAACATTTGCACGTGAATCGAAATTTTCCCGACTATTAAATGAATCGCACTCCTCCCCTAATTCCGTTATTCCAACACTTAATAAAGTTCAGTTGGAACAGTAGCAATTTATTGAGGCGTGTAAGCCACGAAAGCCGATTTAACGAGAAATTTGCAGTGTCAGTGTTTCGAAGAGAGACGAAGAGGTCAGAGTGCCTCAGGTTAGCGCACCACCTATCCACGCTGTGCTTCTCGCAGCGTCGGCGCTGTTATGTTAGGTGTGAACTGTGGCCCTGTGCAGCATTGGGTAACACCAGCGATTGCCTAAGCCAGTTGTTGTGCTGGTGTTGTAACCCGTTGGACCTGGCCAGGGTTTGGCTGTCATGTGAGCCCTTGTTCTCTATCTTCCTCTTCCTGGACGCCGGGCACGTGTGTGCCTGCTTGTCATTGTGTGTGTGCTTGGAATTAAATTAGCATTAAGAACACAAATTGTACATTTTAAGAGGATCTGTGTTCAACTGCCTTTGGAGGTGGCG
The DNA here is from genome assembly GCF_057382275.1 of Copadichromis virginalis. NCBI lineage: Eukaryota > Metazoa > Chordata > Actinopteri > Cichliformes > Cichlidae > Copadichromis > Copadichromis virginalis. The sequence continues at coordinate 1,747,898 of NC_140627.1, forward strand.
GCCTATGGAAGGGGCATACATGTCAAAGGTCACCTGTGACTCACTGCCAGTGGAATGTGGGTGTGGGGAGGGGGGGTTGTTTCTCTTTCTTTTGTCTGTTTTTGTCTCTTTTCCCTTTGCAGCATTAGAACATATTGCTCTTTGAACAGAAGGAGTAAATGATAGTTTATTAAAGACAATTTAAAAGAGGCTGAGATTGGGCTGCTAAAATGAACCCAGCAGAATGAATCGGCTGCAGGAAGCTTGAGAGATGTGGGGGTTTCCTTGTTTTCTCAGAGCCTCTTTCCCCCCCATCCTTTCTTTCCTGATTATTGATCAGGCTGCACCTTGTTCACAGTTAAAGAACAGACACGTCGCAGGTTGTTACAGGTTTAGTGCAACTGAAAGTGATGACAAGTTGAGCACACATGTGGTTTTTTGTTAAATTTGCATATTTGATGCGGTGAATAATTTCAATGTTCATGTAATCCAGCAAACAAGTTTTGTGCGTCACCCACATTCCTTCGTTTTTCCAGGTGTGAGGATTAAATAAAGATTTTCTTGATGCACTTCAGAGACAGAAAACGTTATTCTGTTTTCTTTTACTCTCCATTATTTTTCTAACATTTAGCATTAATATAATTTTTACCTGCTTCAGCAGAATTATAAAAATGTTCTTTTTAAGTCATTGAATTTTTAAATAATTGAAACAGATGAAGAAGTGTGTGTGGACGGTGATGGCAGTGGCTTTTCCCCCAGAATGAAATTGGTACCTCGACTGGTGTTTGATGTTCTAACCTAAAACTGAGTTTGTAAAGGGCAGCACTGTTGGATTTTACCAAACACTCTGATTGTCAGTGTTTTGCCTTTTGTCCATGTGTTTATTTTACACAGATGCACAGTGTGACCGCACTCACAAGTATTTGGAAAAATGGAAAAAGTGATTTGGTTTAGTGGTTTTGTGAGAGGATGGCGGTGCCCTGGTTTCTCCTGTATCTCTGGACGAGCTCTTCACGGTCAGAAATACTGATCAGCTTGTGCACAGCTTGATTAAAAGCATTCTTGAAATAAAGGCAGCAAAGTAATAGTTTTGTTTAAACTCGTATCATATAAGAGCTCCAAACATTTAAGTCTTGAACTCTGATCGCATGCAGGACATTTCCAAATGTGGATTTTCTTTCAGCTGATGAATAAAATATTGTACAGTGGAGCTTTCATGCATTCCTCCTGCTGCGCCTCTTATTGTCAAAAGTTCACAACACAGATGATAATAAATGAATTTAATTCTTTTACATATTTAGTATTTACTGCTGTATTATAATAACTTATGAAAGGATGTATTTACTCAGTTGACTAAATGGAAACTGTTTGATGCTGATTGTTAATAAGCTGATGATTTAGATATAAGAATACTCTGCCTTCATTTGTGCTGGTGTATGAACAGCAGCTGCTGTGTGAATATATCCACATAACACACAAAACAAACTTTACATTTAAAGCCCAAATTACTGAAAGCCTTTATTTTTTATTTTTTTGAAGGGAAACAATTTAATTCTAATTATTGTTGCTGGTGTTCATGCATGGAGCCTTCTATGATTGAAAAAGCACCTACATTTTAGGACTTAATAATACACAATTTTTCTTTAGAAGAATAAAGTAACAAAAGTGCCGTCTTCTGTTTCATTTTTGTTTTGTTCGTTTTATAAACGTGTCACTGCTGTTCGATGTCTCTGAACGTGAACACACAGATGATTACATGATGACAAGCTGATGGACAAATCTGTCATTTTATTGTTCACATGTTAAAGCTGATTATTTGAATAAAATACAACAACTTGAGGTATTTTATAGTTTAATGAGCTGAATTATTGCTGACATGCAGTTTTACTAATATTTTTACTAAATAAAGGTGACCAGAAAATGTAGACATGGCCAACAGTTTTAATGAGCATTTTCTACTCGATATAATAAATTGACAGGAGCTTTTAATGTAAAACTGAGACTCATAAAAAAGTGTATTAGGTAGTTTTTTTTTTTTTTTAATTACATTATTTGCTCATTGTTCGAGGCCTCAGTGCTTCTGAGTTTTCTTTTACTCTTCACTGCTCGCAGAATTTCAGCAAAGCTGCTGCTAAAGTTTGTTCAGGCTCATTCTTTGCCACATTTAATCCTTTTGCTGTTTTTCGCCAATTTAACTCATTTAAACATCTCTAAATGCAACTTTCACAACTTTGGCTAACATGTATATAATTCATGCACAGGTGACACAAATCTTTCATTTATTTTAGGTATCAGAAGGTCATTAATCTTCTACACTTGTTGCACACTCACACACACTCACAGGTAAATTACAAACACACTTACAGTAGGAATTCTTAAATCCAACAATTTCTCAGCACCTTGTGTCGGAAAGTGAAAATATATTCCCCAAAAAACACAAAGTCACTTGATATTTAATGGGAAGACGAAGAGAGCGTCCTCACTCTGGCATTAAATTCTTGTTTTAGACTGAAGCTTTGAGCTTCTTTGTTGGTGGATTTGCCCTGGCTCATGACTCAGTGTTGCTCATCGTGTAGGAGATGATTCGCCCGCCATTTCTGAAAACTGTTTCTTTCCTTCTTTGTTCTTGCGTGTTTACTTTTATTTGCTTTTAACTCCTGTGTTTTCTAGTTGTTGTGCTCAGATTCAGCGTCTCAACCAGGTTTTATGTTTTAAATAAGTTTGGTAAGATTGTGTGTGTGTGTGTGTGTGTGTGTGTGTGTGTGTGTGTGTGTGTGTGTGTGTGTGTGTGTGTGTGTGTGTGTGTGTGAGTGAGAGAGAGAGTGAGAATGTAAGAGGAATTTTGTGACATGGGGGATGGGAATAGCAGAGGCTTTGTTTCCCTCCAAAAAGATTTTTGATAGTGTGTGTCCTTTGCATTTTCTGTTGTGTAATTTAAAGCGTGATCCATCTGTTAGACTTCCTGTCTGCTTTGTAACCATTCACGTGTAGGATATCCATTACCCGTTATAAAGTTAATCATTACTAAAAGGCTTCCTCGTTGTTAACTCAATCATTTAACACAATCTTTTCTCTTTTTTTCTCACCCTCAGATAGCAGATAGGTGTGTGTAGATTGTGTGCGTTTGTACGTGCGTGGAGGTAGGGAGGGACGGAAATGACAAGCCTCCTTCAGAGAAAGTTATCAGCGATAAACTCAACCGTATGTGACATGACTGCCCACGCAAACCTGTCTGAAAATCTTTGATGGGTCTCTGAGCTTTGAAGATGCCTTCCCAGTACGAACAAAAGACAGAAGTGGAGCAGAGGGAATGCTTTGAAACGAAAGCTCAGAGGATGTAGCTGACGGTGTGTAGCTACAAAACAGAAGAAGTAAAGGTCTTTAGTATGTATTTGTTCAGTGATTAATCACTAACTCCAGCCAAGGGATGGGCCACTGATTTGCTATTCTAGGGCATTCTCTGCAGCCTCTCACGTCTTTTTTTTCTTTTCGTGTGTGTGTGTGTGTGTGTGTGTGTGTGTGTGTGTGTGTGACAAAGAGAGAGGGAAGGGGGTTCAGTAGTATCTTGTAGTTGGTGGCTAAACCTTGTAAAGGGTTTTCCTAATATGGGCCGTCTTACTGGAGTTCCCTCCCCCTGTGGGCCATCCCCCAGGTCTCAGCCAGTGATGACACAGCGTGGGTACGACTCACTTCCTCATTAATTGGCTGAAACCAGTTCTTACAGGAACCGCCTGCGATAAATGTGAGAGTTCTGAGAAGTCATTCATTTCTCCTCGCTGCAGCGGCAGAGGAGGCACTGCAGGGGAGTTGAACGAGTTCACCGATGTGTGTGTGTGAGAGCGAGAGGAGGGGAAGTGTGTGTGTGAGGAGAGAGACAGCGGAGTGGGAGAATGTGGGTGACTACTGCTGCCGCAGCTGCCGACTGCGAGCCGGCCAACTTTACTTCAGCTGTTTTAATCTGTTTTTTTCCTTTTGTTTTGATTTTTAAAATTTTCAGTTTGTTTCCGAGTGCTGCTGTTTTTTGGGGTTTTTATTTTATTTTTACAGCTGTGGTAGTCTGTTTTTCTCTGTGTGGGGGGGGGGGATGAGCAATGAAGGGATCGCACTCGCTGCTCTCCGTCTTTCTCTCTTCTCGGAGAGAGGAAGCAGGCGAGGCCGACACTGTACAGGAGACAGGACAGCGTGCCTCCCTTTGTTGCTGCCCTTGGGCTGGTGAGTAACAATGATGTGATGTGATTTGTGCCCCGCAACCCCACCCCCTCCCTGTTCTTTCCCCAATGCATCCCCCCTCCACCCTCTACCTCTGTCTTTCTCTCTCTACACCCCCCTCCCCCCACTCTTTTTCCTCCTCCTCCTCCACCAACACCACCAACCCCCACACCCCTGTTGGTGGAAACAGATCTGTTCCACTGCTGGGTGCGGCACTGCAGAAGCCCTTCAGGGAGTACTTGGAGGCCCAGAAGGCCAAGCTGCACCATCTCACTGGAGAGGGGATCCCAGCTGTAAGTACAAGGGGCCTCAGTGCCCAGCTTCTATTCATTCATGTTTGCAGCCTAACAAAAAGTGGAACGCACCCCACTTTCTCCAACCTTTTTTGTTCCCTTTCCCTCCACTTATGCCTAACCCATTTTCTCTAATGTGCGCACCTGTTTTACTTGACTTTTTATTCGTTTAAAAAATCATTATTTCATAATCCAAAGTTGTGTGTGCATTGTAATCTGTAGAAATGACACGGGCCTGTTTAGGGCTAGAATGACAAAGTAGCTTAGGGCGGGCTGGGCGGGCTTGAGTTCAGGGAGGAGAAAGAGGGGGGAGAGGGGCCAGTTTGGGGTCTGGCTTCACTTGCTGTATTGAAGTGTACTACTGTAGCACTGCTGACTCATGCTCGATCTTACCAATTGGGAGAGTGCGTCCGAGCGTGGTCCCTCCCCTATGTGTCACACACAAACACTTGCACTCAGTGCCCCGCCTGAACCCGGCACTGACTGTGGAGCGGGGCGCCCACCCCCTCCGCTAGTGACAATCCATCAAAACCCCCATCTGGGGGAAAAAAGAGCCAGTTGTAGCTTATTTGTCTTTGAAAACTTTGTTCCTCCGGCTCTTTATTTCCCACTTTTCTCCCGTTCTGTGTGATTCAAGTGATTGAGTGAAAATATTTTTCCTTTGAATTCTAGGAAGGAGGAGGAAAGGATCGACGTTGAGTTGCACAAGGACAGATTAAGGCATTTCTAGAACAATGTTCCTTTTTTCTTGTAACTTGAGCCTTCAGCAGTTACAGGGTAGAAACGAGGCAATTTAGCTTGGTGGAGGCAGGCTGCAGGCTGGGGTCAGCGGGGGCGTTAAGAGGGAGGACGGTGGGGGCTGCCGCGTGTTTTATTACCCCCGATCTCTATCTGTCCTGCACATGGAGCTGGATCCCCACCTAGCCTACAGCATCAGGAGCAGAAGGGAGAGCAGTGTGTGGGGCAAAGAGGGGCTTGTTCTGGAGCTTACTGACAGAGCTCCTCTCTCTTCTGTTCTCTCTGTGGTTCCTGGCAGGAGGAGAGCTGGCTGTCGTGGCTCTTTGAGAAGGTTGTGGTCATCATGGTATGCTTCTTTGTCTGCTCCATTGTCAACTCCATGGCTCAGAGCTACGCCAAGCGCAAACGGCAGGAGAAGTATTCGGAGAGCAAGGCGGAGTGAAGGCTGGCTCGAGATCAAATCGGTCCATCACCTCCAGGCTGCTACCACTCCTTCCCTCCTATCTGCTCTTCCTCCTGGCTGATCCCCCGCTGTGTATTTAGGGAAATATGAGCCCCATCTGGTTTCTCTCTTGTGGTATTAGCGACTTGGACTTCTATTTGCTTGTTTTTAAAAGCTTTGCATTTGGTAGGTGTTTGCTGGGCTGCATGTGAGCGCGTGGAAACTGCATTAATGTTGGTGCTTTTAGGAGCTCCACGTGATAATTCTCCCCAGTAGGCCTTAAGCTGCACTGTTTATTCCACTGGTGTTTATTCCACTGGATTTGTCTAATCTGAATAAGCTAGCATCGTTGCAATGGTATCTTATAAAACCAGCACAGAGTTTGTTGTTTTATTTGGTTAAGAAACAATGACTTATTGTGTATCTCTGCCAGCCTCGTAGGAATCCTGTATTTATGCTGGACTGTAGCTCGGTGTCAGGCAATGGTAACTCTTCTTATTTCTAAATATTGTTGAGCTCCAAGTTAATTGTAGTAGAGATGTTAATAGATGGTTCCAGTTGTAAATGGTGCTTTAGACAACTACTTCTTTTGTGTGTACAGTAAAGCGCTCTGTAGTACTTTTGGAGAGAAATGATAAATCAGCCATGAATCACCCGCTGGTCCCTTTGTCTGCCCTTATTGTTCTGCTTCCAGGAAGAGAGCGCATGACTCAGCCCGGGGCTACTTTACCAGATGCAGCCGTATATTGAATCAGATCTACAACTGTGCGCGTGCCTGTGTGTGAGACTGAGAGCAAGACGGAGATAGTAGGTCGTGTTGGCATGGCTGCCACATTTGTTGCTCTCCTTTTTTGTTTTTTTCTTTTATGGATTAAAGCAGACTGCGCTCCACTCACAGCCGGGGAGTCGGAGCGATAGCCGCCGATCCCTCACACTTAGAGACGATCTCTGTTATGATGTCAGATGTTCTTCTTTGTCTTCTTTTTTAAAGCCCTCTTCTCCCGCACGAGGACGCCAGGCTCGTGTTTGATATTACGCGAGCAGCTCTTAAAGCAAAAGCGCTTCCATCACATTTTTCTCTTTCTTTCTTTCTTTACTCGCTGGATAACGACAGTTGGCTCTCGGTGTCCGCGGTATCTTCCCTTTTTCAGTAATTGCCAGTGAAATGTGCTATTTCTTCTCTGTACCGCTGTTGTGCTACGCTGGACTGAGCGCAGCGGGTGCTAGAGCAGGCACAAGCAGCGGGGGAAAAAAAAACCTCAAGTGCACAGTGAAAAGCGTCTGTGCCGTTACCTCAGCTGAACCCTCGAATGAACTCGTTGCACTGCCCGAGTCACGGAGCCAGGAGACGAATCACTCGAGTAGATTCGAAACAGAGGGGCACTGTTGAGCGAGCTGAAGCCTGCGCTCTGCACCGGCTCCAGTCAGAACATTCACATCTCCTTTCTCCTGTCGTGGTAAGTAGCATTAGGGCTCTTTCTCTTTTCCTTTTTTTTCTCCCCCCCCTTTCATTGTTGTCGTTCTGTACATGCATACGTCTCAGGCATGTCCGTCACACTCTCGGCCTGTCAGATAGCTTATCAGACTGGTGTTGGCTGTTAAGATTGCAAGGCGACAACAGTCTGTAGGCTGTCTGACATTTCGGGCTCTTTCATCTGACCAGCATCCTGTTTTGTCCTCCTTCTGTTATTGTCATTGTTTCAGTTAGCATCAGTTCCCATTTAGAGGTGTGTGCCACGATGTCACTTCCCTTTATCCCAACCGCTTGTGAAACGTCGGCGATACGGGTCTGTTATTTATTTCCTCCGTGCTGACGTCTGTGAGGGTTTTTCTGTCGGTCTGTGTGAGGAACTGTGAATTCACATGTTTGCAAATGCACACGTAATGATGTCAGCGATGTACTTCTATGTGCACGTCTGTGTGAGTGTGAGAGTTGGCTCTTTCCTCTTGAATTTCCAGAGAATCCAGACAGCGTACACCTTATTGCAACACATCATATTGTGACACTCGGTGCTAGGTATGGTACATGCAGTGCTTACCCAGCTTTCCTTCCCTTTCACACTTCCCTGTTCTGTTTTACTGAGAACTTTCTTCTGTTGCTCAATATGTACTTTTTCTTTTGTGCCGAGCTGCATTTTATTGGAACAGCTCTTTGAGGGGGTGTTTTTTTTGTTTTGTTTTTTCCAACAGCCACACATCGGTAATTACACAAAGCTGAAAATCATTGCTTGACCAGTGAATGCTTGTGCTGCACAGACACATTTTATTTTAGGTTCGTCTTTTTCGAGAATAGAGCAAAAGCTGCAAACGTACTCCCGGTGAAGCAAAATCACGCTGGAATGGCTCGCTGGCTTAAAAAGTGCTTTTCTTGGCACATTCAGGACGTCCTGTTCCATAAGGGAGCCCCCTTTTGGCAAATACAGTGTGCGTGTGCATGTTTGTCTAGAAATGCTGTTTATATTTCTACGTGGAAGTGCCTGTATTTCTTGTTGAATATGTCTGTACCTGTGCTATTTTTAAAGGTGTACACACTGTTTTTTATTCTACTTTTTCTAAATAAAGTCTATTAAAAGGAGGATTTGTATTCGGTTCATTATTCGATAAGTCTCGACTGCCCAGGTTGGCGTTTACCTTCAGGCCTCCGAAGAATCTCACGTGTCAGCCAAGAAACTGGGACTGGGAGGATACAGAGTCCATCACAACTCCGATTTCCACGTCTGATGTTTCAGATCCAAACTGTTATCACATTACTGATTTGCCCTCTACACTGACATCATCTCCATTTCAGATTCCAAGCTAAGCTTTTGCTGAGTTTGGGCTCTCGTCACAAATGAAGTCTACTTAATCTGAACAGCCTCTCCATGAAGTAGTAAAATAATACTGCATCAGTTTTAAATTATTATTAACACTCATAACCCTATACTGCATACTAAATACATTATACCCTGTGCTTTGGAACAGACAGCTGCAGGATTTTAAAGCGATAAATAATATTTATGAAATGTCACATGACTTCTGTGTGGTTATGAAAAAATAAGAACCCAGTGTTGGTGGGTGTGTTTGAACACAGCGTGATCTTGTGTCCTGAGGTCAGGCGTGTGACCTGTGCCGAGTCCTGTCCCGTTCCCAGAGCAGCCACACCCAGAGCACCATGAAGATGACTATTTCCACCCACCCCACCCTTCCCCTGGGCTCTGTCTGAAAACCTAACATGCAAATCGTGCCTGTCTAAACAGGTTGGGGGACTGATAGATAAGCAGTGACACTGCTTTTGTCCTCTCGCTGGTCTCCCCATATGCTGTATAAACTATATTACAGTTAAATCTGGTGGCGCTGCTTCTTTCCAGCACCCTCCTGCCTGCCTATGGCTCGCCACCCCCTCGCTGTCTCTAGCTCTCCAGTTTGTGCCCCTCCTTTCAGCACGCTGAACACCCAGGGATGCTGAAATATCACTGACTTCATCCAACACCCGCCCACCCGCAAGCCCACTCTGCATTTGGTTATCCACTTAGTTCCTTTCACATTCTGTCTCATTACATTATGCTGACAATGTGGATTTCTTTTCATTCTTTCTTTCTTTTTCTAATTCAGACTCACCCTAAGGTCCTTCGTTTTTGTCAGCAGCGGTCACGGGATCGTGTCAGACCACAGTGGAGTGAGCAGGCGGACCAAATGGTACAAAGATGCCTTGCAAAGAAAAGTCACCCCGTTAAAACATGGAAAAGCCGAACGAGCTCCAAACCCTATTGTCAGATCGCAAGAGAAGGATTTAGTGACATAATGCCCTGTTTAGGACGACAGCTGTGCTACAATATGCCGTTTATAGACAGAATGTGATGTCAAACTTAAACCTGGAGAAGATGTGTCCTTCCTGCCAGGAAGTAGGAGACATCCTGTGTTCGATAGTTAACTGTTTTAATTTAATACTTTTAATAATTGAGATGATTTTTCTTTTTTTTGGACATAAATTATTATTCAGTGCAGAGTATTTTACATCTCACAGATAAGCATGTTGATGATGTTTGGCAATATTAGATTACAAAAATATAAATGTTACTATGCGGAGCGTAAATAATACGCAGGTTCGGTGTTGGATATATGAAGTTTTAAACTAGATAAATATTAGCATACATATTAATACAGCTACATTTAAACAAAATGCAACTGGACTCATTTGCAGACCTTGTGCCTGCTTACACACACATAAATGCAAATGTAGAAACAAAAGACACACAGCAACCACCCAAACTTTTTCATTTTCCAACTTGTTGCATTCAGAAGCCTCGGTGGTCTGACTGCACCAGCATATTCATTTCGAGGACTGACCAGTTCAACACCGTCTCCTTAACCCTGCCGTACACGTTTCTAAAGGCCTTTGTTGTGCTTTGGTATGCCAGGATCAAACGGGCTTATCAGCAGCTTCAGACTCCTCATAATTCACTCAGAGGAGAGATATGGGCCTCGACTGGTCGAGGCGGAGCGTCTAGCTGAAGTATCAACACTTGCTCGGCTGGCCCCTGGTGTTAATGATTTACAATTACCTAAATAAAATGGCTCAAACAATTACCACGTGATGATGTATTGTTTCTCAGATGGAACAAAACACATCTCCGTGCCCCGAGCTGAACCTAAATCATGTGTGGGTATTTTAACAGAGCATAATTTGGCAGAAGCGTCTGCTTTTCCTGCCCACACAGTGCCAACGGAGCAGACAGCCTAATGGCTGACGCCAGGTGGCCACCGTGACGAAACACACATCCTCTGCTCTTCCGCCTGCCTTTTCCTCAAGCCTTTCAAACCTCAGGACGGACTTCAAGTCAGTGCAACGTTTTAAAAGGATCTGAACTTTTATATTGATCGGTGAATTTCATTGCGCGCTCTCTACTTATATGCAAGTAAAAAGTAAACTTTGTTTTTATTACACTGTTAAAGGATCTTCAGAGCAATTTGGCACTGATCGGTCTTTTGTGTACCACTGTGCCAAGGCTGCTCTCGCAAATGTGCCTACTGTGGTAAGAGGGCAGAGAGGACTCGTAGTAAACCTGCATGAATGGCTCGTCACGTTTTTCACAGTTTGTCCTACCTTCATGTCCCAGGAATTCTGCCAAGGAAACTGCGTCATTCAGGTGTGGCATGCGGACGTGAGCGCCGTGTTAAGATTAGGAAACACAATAAGGCAGAGCATGCCTGAGAGTAGAATGGGCGTAAAATCGCCGAAATGTACCACACAGCCCAGCACACACTGTTCGAAACTGCACACCCCCTTTGATGCGAGTATCACTGAGTCAACCTTTGGAATGCCGGAAATCTGACGGCACGGACTCTCCTCCGCACGGGGTCTGATCCGAGGGCTGCTTAAGCTCAGCTTTACGCGTACGTGCAGGTGTCTGTCATGACATGATGCCATCTAAGGAATATTACAGGAATGCCTCACAGTGCCTTCCGAGCATACCATTCATGCTGTCCTTTTTCATTTCAAATTAGGCAACGCTGGAAAAGAACCAGAAAAACCGCCAGTAGCTGATTTTGAAGAAAGTGCTGTAGGGTGAGGCGACACGTTCACTTACTGGGACGGTAACGGAGACAGGTAACGATCCTGGATGGGTTTATCAGAACCACCTTTACTGGTGGCGCTACAGAGGAGGTCAACAGTCCTGGATGTTAGCAGGATTACCTCCTCACTATGGCACTGCTGTCAGGGCCTGTGTGCAGGCTGCTGTGTGCATTACAGGCAGAAAGCCCGCCTGCTGTGAAAGACTGTTCTGTCAGAGGCTTTTGTTCAAATCTAAAGATCGGTTTAACATGTTACACACTAGCTGCTGCTGGCAATTTAAAAAGGAGCTTCTGTTGATGTGTCAGGAGCCAAAAACATGTGACACCACAGCCCCGGTGCCTAGATTTTGACATTAAAATCACGATATTACTCTCTAAAACCTAAACTCTCATCTTTTGTGCCATTCTGCTCAGAGCTAATTTTAGTCTTGCCCTCATTCTCTGTATGTGGCCTCTTTACGCATGCGATGTGGTTATATGAATCGTGCCCGTGCTGCAATCAACCACACACAGCAAACTAAACCGGACACACACATGCCAGACTCCACCACTCCAATGTGCTGTGTGCCCACATTCATGTAGATCTCTCAGCGATATTCCACTAAAATAGCTTTCCGTGGCCTGTCTGCCAGTCTCACCTCCAGATGCTTTCCTCTTGGGTTCCTTCGTAGTTTCAACACTGAGCCCCGCAGTATTTATCACTATAACTCCCCTTTATCTCTGAACAAGGACCATGGAGCTTAACTTTAGGCGGTCTAGTTAATAAATTTGACAGGAAGTTCTCAATTATTTGCTTATGCCAGTGTTTGACTGTAGTCTATCTTGTAATACAATCAGTATCTTGGGGGAAATTACATTTCTTCAAGGAAATTAAACATTTATCGTCTGACTACTTTTTGCATGTTCCACCAAATATTTGGTCTGTGGGAGCCCATTGTTAGGAAAAACACTTCTGATTACAAAATCCCAAATTTTTGGTTGGATTTTATTTTTTTGGGAGGGTACAAATAATCTTGCATAAAGCCTCCACATTTGCAATAAAAACCTATTTGTTTATAATAAAAATGCTAATATTTCAAATTAGCCATCTCTAAATTGCTTTTTTGTTTGTTTTCATCCTGATGAATCACAAAGTCAGAATAACATTTAAATATAGTTTATCTTGATTTTAATTTCAAAGAAGGAACAAAAAAGCCCCATTTTGATTGCAGTTATCAGCAGGTACTATACAGTTATAGGGGAATGCCTGCCATTATAATAAGAAGTCTTTAAAGGGCAACTGTTAGTTAAATTAGTATTGCACTGGTGTTTTTGGCTTCTATGACTGACTTTCATCAGCGACGGCGCTAACCTGACGCAAACACTGTGCTTGAACCCACACTAGTGACTGGTGGCCCTTTGCTTTGCTGCAGGTGCGCAGATGCATAGATAGCTGACTTTTCAACGTTCACTTTGCAGTCTGTACTTTCTTTTGGAAAATAAACTTCCCCACCCTCTTTTGTGCGTCAGTGTGTCGGTTTTGCTGTCACCTTTTCACACAGCTTAGTCACAATATGAAAAATTGGCGTCAATGACAGGGCTACTGCCTGGTTATAGGGGAACACCTGCCATTTAAACGAGAATCAGAAAAACGACACAGTTTTCTCGTGTTGCAGCCGTTTATTGTTCACATAAAACACATTCAGACTGGAGTAGAGCCCCCGCCCCCCTCGAGCTTCTCAGTAAACCACAGGTGTATGCATTCAGCAAAAAAAGAAAAATGAAGACGCTGACAGCTTTAACCTTCAGTTTTTAAATTAATGGCCTTCCATATTGACAAAGTCCAAACACGAGAGCACAACCCAGTCAGTTGATATGCTAAGTGATTTTGAACAAACACAATCCCGACCTCAAGTCACCACGCAGACCCACAACAGAGCGCCGTGACTTTCTACCAGTGTCTCTTCTGTTCTTTTGTAAACATAAACAAAGCTAAACAATAGAGAGAACACACACACAGAAATCCTATTTTGTTACCCGGTGCAGCTGGTTTTGATCACTGGGTAAAGCAAAACAAACTATCAGATGGATTTGAGGCAGCGCTCAGAGTAACGCTACGCTGCGAGGGGCATTTCCTCAACCCCGCAAACCTCTCCGGCAAATAAAAGAAGGCTGACCTTGTGGCTCCTAAAGTGAAAGACATGCTGGGAATTTCGTCTGTAATCATTGTCACTTTTCCTGTACTATGCAGGAGGTCACGCATAGTTGAAGCGTTCAAAGACGCACTGTCTTGCAAGAGGGAGCACATTTATGCTAACTGCTTTCACTTTGTCTGAGCAAAAGTGACCGACTGATATAAAGTGTATATTTTTAGCCCTTTATCAGAGAAATAGGTTGAAAATCCACTTTTACCATCCACTGTTTAATTTGCGATATGTGATCCTAATAGTTTTGCTGTCACAGCAGATGCATGTGGGTGGATTAACGTTCAGTCTTCCCTTTCTTGCTGTAAGTGCACCGTTTGACACTGGAGCGACTTTTTCCTGTCTTCACCTCATATTTAACACTGGGAAAGTAATTATGAGCCAATACAGGATACAGAACATACATTAAAGAGGCAGATGTTTTCCTCTACCCTGTAGTGCTAATTATTCTATTAGACTGTTGTGGTGTGGGTTTCCCAGTTGTACAGCTACTGGTTGTAGAACTTCTCTTGACTAAACTAAAAGCAAATGGCGCTTTCCTTACGCTGTTCAAATCACCCAAAACTCAGCAGCAGTGTCTCTTTCTGCTAATAAAAATGAACTTTTCCTGAGCCCTTTTAGGCAGGAACTGCTTTTTTTTAAACCAAACTACACCTGTCAACCACATTACCACAAAGGAGGAAGTGTGCATCTACCTGTGACGGTGTGACAGAGTGCAAACTCTGGTATTGTTCCTCTCAGCTGGCTGAAGGCACCTGTTGGTTGGCCAGTGTAAAAAGGAGAAAGAAAATAGTTCCCACATAATACTTCTCACAAAGTTTGGGTTTTTCTTTACCTATTCATGTGGTTCTGTCATATCCCAGAAAAGGAAGACGTCTCTACAGCTGATATCTCCCAAACCAGGTTGTTCACACCAAAGTATTTTTCATAGATAGCCAGGGTGAAAACACAACAGATGAACTGTCTCTTTAAGAGTGAATCTGTGCGGTCCTCAGTAAATCTGATCATTATGGATTTATTGAGCTTTAGTTTTGATACCTGGCTGACACTGAAACAGGTGAAGATAAACACACCATATATTTATGCATTTTACTGTATATTTACTGTGACAGATCAGACAGGGCTGAATAAACCGCTACGTACTGTTAGCCTTTGCTTCCAAAAATGTTGTCGACATTAAATTTATTTTTTTTAACCGCTTCCCCGACACACACACACACACACACACACACACACACACACACACACACACACACACACACACACACAAAATCCTTTCAAGGACAACATGATGATGACTCACGATGAAGACATGGAACAGTGTGACACTTCTCACCAAAAGGACAAAAGCAGAAGTGTAGTAGGCTTCTAAATACAATGTGAGGAAATAGCAACAAGTTCTCATTCCGCTTCTTTCTACAGGTACCGCAGACATCACAGGGTAGCATGCAAGCTTCTCTCAATATAGCGTCGACAGCATGGCCATAAACGGCCTCAGGCACAGATGCTCGTGTGCTACCTCTGTGTGAGCTAAAACACCACAGGGTTTCCTGTCTGTGTACTCACAACAGGAAGGTACACTTACCTGTACTGCTTTGATATCTCTGTATCAGTGTAGACAAATTCTAGAAGACATCCTGAAGCTCTAAGCCAAAGGCGGCACAACATGTTTCCTCATCAGTACGATACCAAGAAATTCAAATATATATTAGCATTTGGTGCATTTTGTAATGGTTTTGGATTGGATGAAAGCGCGGCAATACAGCATGAATAAACAGGCATTTTTCAGGATGAATGAATGAGGAGAGAAGAAAAAAAGGTTGCCTTTTTCTTGCTGCCACCTACTGGTAAGAAAAAAGGGGGATTGTATACAAACCCTGATGTGAAATACCTGAAGAAGTCGCAAAGAGCAGAACATGAGCGTCTTGGGAGCCTTTACAACAGCAGATATTTTGACTCAGACGAGCAATGATGACTCATGTAAAAAACAAGTGTGTCAGTCCGACAGAATGATACTGAATCGTCTGGATGGAAGTCATCATCATCATCATCATCATCATTATTATTATTATTCACACCCCTGCCCAAAAACCTGTGCAGGCTACACACGCGGTGCTGAGCAAGTTTATTAAACCACAGCCCAATGGATGCTTCATGCCCCAGCTGTCCTCAATTAGGAATAATTAATAAAATGACTTTTAAAAAATATTTCTGTATTGGTTAATCCAGGAGTTTGTGCAAACTCATTAATCTAAATGATATTTTTATCTGTTAGCTGTGAACGTTCAAATTTACTGTTATACACAAAAGCTGGTTTTAAATTGGAAAGCATTATATATATATATATATATATATATATATATATATATATATATATATATATATATGTGTGTGTGTGTGTGACTCATTCACACCTCCAGCCCTTTTTCCTGTGTCAGTCTATATAAGTGCTTTCTGTGTAACATTCACATGCATCTCCGTACTCTGATGGATGCATTGGAGGGCAGCTTGGGGTCAGTTGGCAGACTGGAGCTGGGAGCACACAGGGATCGACCCATAGACCGTCGGTGACCTGCTCTACCCCCTGAGCTATGTCACCAGCTGAGCTACACCACCTGGTGGTCAACCACCACTAGTTTTAGTGGTTGAATTTTATGTTTGGTCAATTTCTGATTTCTCAGAGAAGTCCAGTGTCACTGGACTGCATGACTCGTTTACATGATCAGATTATGATGAATATGACTGTCTGTACTGCAAGTTTGGAAAGCAGCAAAAGGAAGATCTGTTAAGTCGAGGACTGCAAATTCTTACAATCTGCTGTTGTGAGTAGGCTAAAATAAAAGAGGAGCTTACATTATACATCTGACCTTTGTTTGATGAATATATAAAGTTAGTGTTAGATTATGACTTGGGTTCGGCATGGAGCACTACTGTGTCACATGACACAATTTCTGATTTTTGTTCTGACCCAAGTCTAAAACTATCATCTATATTTTTGGAAAAAACACAGGAAATGAAATACATTCTCTCATAAACATGTACTATAAATACGTTTTTATGCAAATCTTTAAATACAATTCAAATGTAATTTGCACAGACTGGGAAATAAATCATCCACCTATATTTATTCGTTCATTTATTTATTTTTCTTATTAGTGTGTGTTTGTTTGTTTATGTTGGCACATCTGACCACTTTCCCTCTTTCAGTTACTGGATTTATTTTCCTGATCTGCCGTTACTGGAACTCTTTCCTGATGTTTTCGTCCAGCCTGAGCAGAGTAGTGCCGCCGGCCGACGCTAGAGGCTCTTTTTGTTGCTGCTGTTCGATTCCTGTGTTGTTTTGGTTGGTGAGCCCATGCTTTCTGCTGTAGCCGGTTGTAACGGTGATGGCTCTCACATGAGGTGACGGATCGGGCCTGTGTTTTGTCATTTAACGCCAAGTAAGGTGTCGCGGCCATGGCCGCGGTTTTTGACATCGATTTGGATCAACCGGATGAGAATGTCTCTGACGAAGAATTTGAGGATGGGGTGAGTTGATGCTAACGCTAAAGCTAATGTCCCTGCTGTTAGCCAGTTAGCTAGAACTAAGCAGCTCCGAGGCCTAAGTTGCTAACACCGGTGCCCATGTATCCATTATCGGACACGTCATCTTTCACTCTTTTCCCGCGTATTAATGTGCTTTCACATACAACGTTAGCTACAATGAAATTAAACATTACAGTTACATTTTCTGGATTTTACTTAAAGTTTTGGACGATGGGTGGCTTAAGTTAAGGTGGCCAGCCCTCAAGTACAAGTAAGGTTATTCTTCAGTTGAAAGTGTACAAGCAGAGAAGATATCAACGCCAGAGGGTAAAGAAATCAAAAATAAGGTAAAATGTCAGGTTAGAAATAAAGCATAACGAAAGCTAAACAATAGCAATTGACGGTGTAGTAGCTAGGGCGTAAGGGGTTGTCCGATTATGGAGCTATGAGCGGCAACGCTATTAATCGGTATTTTCGGAGGGATGCTCTTATTGCCGTGTAACTAGCTACATTAGCTGCACATGAATGCTATATCTGCGGTTTGTTAGCTACTTTAATTTAATCAGTAGTGTATCCCTTTCTGACCGTTTTTTAGAAAATAATAATAATACAAATAAATTATACTCCAGCCGACCAACAACAGGCTGAAATGCTACCGGTGCTAGCATCACTGCAGGTAAGAGGATCACACTTTTGCTAGCCTTCCCACCGCGGCGTAACGTTAACGCGAGGCTACGAGTCTGCTGTCGTCGCTGCGTTCCTGGTTATCAGTTTCGTTTAAAACTGATAGTGTTAGACATACAGCACGTCCCTGCTTAACTGTATTGGTTAGCCGTGAGGCTGTCCTAACTTTGAGTGAACTAGGCTAATAAAAATATATCGCTAGAAAATGAAAAGGTCTGTAATGTACCTCCGATTGATTCAGACTCCCTAGTAAAGAACAGTTCTCCCTCGCATTCCTGTGTGCCTAAATGTTGTGTCCCGGTGTCCCCTTTTGTTTCCAGGGGCAGCTCAGTGAGTACATGGAGCAGTGCAGTAGCTTTGATTTGTGAGTATAAGCGATGTTGTGATTCACTGTGTTTCGAAAAAGGGAACAAACCATTTTTCTTAATTGGATGCGTGGGAGTCAACATTTCAGGATCTGGGAAAAACCTAAATCCCGTCATAGCTGTTTTTAAATTGGTAAAAGAACTAACCAATTTTAAGCGAACTTGATTGTACTTCTGAGCCATAAGAAATTTGCAACTAAACTTAATGGAAAACTAACATACGTTATGTAGTGCCAGACCATAACAACCCTCTGTAGCAGGGTTGTTTTGTTTTCTAATGCTGGGTTGCCCATTAACGTGAACTGAAACCTGGTAGCTTTGAGAGCCGTTCATGCATCCAGGTGGAGACCTGTGGTGCTGTGTGAAGCACCATTTAGCAGGTAAAACAATCATTGTAATCTGTGATAATCCTGTTTGGCTTCTTTGTTCTCACTTGGAAATATCTGAGGGATCTTTGTGTGGAAGTGCTTTAGCAGTGGGCACTGATCTCACTCAGCCAGTCCCCCCACCCCAAACAAAATACATAAAAATAAATAAATAAAATAAAACTATAAAAATAAATAAATAAAATAAAACTAGCATCAGAAAAAGTCCAGCCATTACCCAATGTTGTCACGGTGCTCAAGTGTTTGTGGCACTCATCCTAAAATGCTAACAGTGTTGTGCAAAATATTCTGAACCAGTTTCATCTTTACTTTCTTATCTTCTTTATTTATTTTTTTGCTTTGTTTTGCCAGTAACATGGATGACTGTGAGAAGTTTGAAATTTCAGAGAACAGCGTGAACAAAGGAACAGAGCAGATCAGGCCCGAATGCTTTGAGCTGCTGAAAGTTTTGGGAAAAGGTGGCTATGGGAAGGTGAGGACTCAAGACTCTCAAATCGACATTTCTCTCTGACACGTTTTCCCTCCTCCTTTTATTGACCCCTCTTGACTTGAAAGTTAGGGTTTGAAAAGGCTTAACTTACATCTTCATATTCATATGCATTTGATGCAGCGTTAATTTAAAAACAAAAAAAACCCTTTGTTTTTAAAATCGTGTAAAATGCAACTTATATTTCTTAGCCTGGGACCTGGTGTCAGTATGTGTGGGAGGCATTGCAGATGTCTTGAAATTCCAGTGGGTGGAATGGGAAATTTGGCAATAGTTTACAGTGTCATTGTTGTTTATCAACAGCCCTCCAATTCCCACAAATATCTAGCAATATTTTTCCTGTGGTAGGAAGAAAGAAATCCTGTTTCACCTTTACCGTAAGCTCTTGAAGCAAAGAAGTAGAAGCCTTTCTTTGCATAGACATAAAGCATCAAAGTAATCCGTCTGCAGCTGCTTGTATCAAATCTTAGGACAAATGGAGATTTTAAAGATGAGTGCACATTGTAGGTTCTGCCTTATTTTTGTGGATGTAGAGCTCTGGAACTTCCCTGATGTTTCGTTGCTAAACTTGACAATGACAGAGCACATTAGTTATTTTGGAAACATTTTTCACTTAGCAAGCAGATGCATGACTTGCTCTGTCTGAAGTGGTTTTGACGGAGATGACAACAAAGTCATTTTCCGTAACTTGGGACTTACTTAGAATTATGAGATAACACAATCGTATTAAGAAAAAAGAAGAAGAAAAATGTAGCACATTGGCAGCTGTTTTGATATCGTCGTCATGTTGCATAATTTGGCAAAAGTTTCTCTGTATTTTTAACTGAGGGTCAGAACTCAAGCCTTTCCTTATACGAAGTAAGAACAGATGATTTTAGTCTTATTTTTTAAGAGTAAAGACAATGATTTTCAAATTCATACCTGAGCGATTGAATTTGTGTCTCGAATGTATAATTTTTCCAATTCAAAATATCTGGACCCCACAGCCAAAGGATAGGTGACGGTACATTCATCGTAGTTTTTGAAAAGGTGGTATTAAAAAGTCTTAAATAAGCTACAAAAGTCACATGCTTAAGCAATAATGTTAGCTATAAAATCATCTTATATCTCTGGAAGCTGTCAGCCGAAGTTCAAGATATTCAAACTAACATATAGATACAGTCAGTAAGACCCAGAGGCAAGCATTGGCATTACGTTCACCTGCTCTCACTGCGCAGAGTAAGAGCAGCGTTTCATTATGGGCGTTATGACCTTAGCTCCATGCCAGAGTGCGAGGGAGTGCTGCACATATTTGATGTTACATTAAAAAAATCTGTGTTGTATCACTGCTGCTTGTCTTTCAGGAAATGCATTTCTTTCTTTGTGCGCTTTAGTCTTAGATAAAATTTGATGAACCTTGTAGCACTCCTCCTTAAATGTCTTTATACAAATGTAAATTATCTTTGCAGGTGTTCCAGGTTCGGAAGGTATCGGGTGCCACCTCTGGGAAGATATTTGCTATGAAGGTTTTAAAGAAGGTGAGTAAATCTGCTTGCATGTACTCGAGTCGGGTTCATTCGTAGAAACTGGCCCGTGTCTGAATACACAATCAGTCTGGTGTTGCAGAGTTGATGTCCGAGTTCTCCGTATCAATAGCTACGAGCCGGAGCAGGTGATCTGAATATGATATCCTCTTACGCTGAGCTACGAAGCCAGAAGGACAAACCAACCTAAAATAATGGCACCAGGCGTTTTTCTCATGACACCTCAGAGCTGCTGCTTCTGTTCAGCTTGCCTCCTCTCTGCTGTCGACACAGAGCTCATGTCTGGCTCTCCTTGAAAAACCAGCTCATATTCCCCGAAGCCTGAGGTTTCGCTTAATGACTGTTTATTAGCTTAATGAGACTTAGCTGTAGCTACCATCTTGGCGTCCCGGTTCCCGCTCTGCCTCTGCAGCTGATGTTTTAAAGGTTTCGTGCCAGCTAATGGGGTAAGATTTATTGCCCAAATAGTTTCACACCCCTGCACTGTGCTTTTCTGTCCAGGCCATGATTGTGCGTAACGCAAAGGACACCGCCCACACCAAAGCCGAGAGGAACATATTGGAGGAGGTTAAACATCCGTTCATTGTTGACCTGATCTATGCCTTCCAGACGGGGGGAAAGTTGTACCTCATCCTTGAGTATCTGAGCGGTGAGAAGGAATTCCCAGTCATTCTATCAGTGCAGCTCCTCATTCCCAGTGTGAATACATTTGAACGATGAGTTTTCGTATGTGGTAACTAGGCGGGGAGCTGTTCATGCAGCTGGAAAGAGAGGGAATCTTCATGGAGGACACAGCATGGTGAGTTGGTCTGTTGCTGGTAAAACCTCGATCGTCTTCTTTTTTTGGTTGAGTTCAGTTTACTGCGCTCACAGTAAGCGCAGCTGCAAGCTTTCATTATCACGAACAAAGCCAGTGTCCAATGAAAACAGGGACAAATGTAAATATCATCCCTAAGAATCCTTACGTACCACGTGTGACAAACAAATACATCTGACATGTTGTGCACACACCGTACGCAAACATGAGTAGGTGGAAGTTGGCACTTATTAATATCCACTTTCACCAAAAACAGAGATGACCGTCTGAGTGACACCACTGAGAGCAACGTTATCTACATTCATACAATTTGTTGTTTTTGACCAGACGTGTGAAGTTGTGTGTTTTGTTTGTTGCACACACTAACTCCTGTGACTGTGATGTTTCACATTAGTCCTTCCTACCAGCTTGCTGAACAGATTGATTTGCTGCTTTATACAGTAGTTGCATCTTTACATTAACTTGCATGTTTGCATATTACATGATCAGCACCATGCATTTAGGATGTTAACCCACAGAAGAGGCATCTTAACACCCAGTGATGTGACTTTATGATTCACATTCAGTCAAAAACAGGTTCTCCAAAATATTTCTAGGAATACAACAAAGAGACAAACAGTAGCTGCTTGTGTTCTGATTGGAGCAGACGGACATATTTAAACTGGAGCCCCAAAAAGCATCACGAGGAAAAACAATCACATCGAGGAAATTGGCACACGGGGGAGTTTAAAGTTTGAGGAACTGACTTACGTGAAGGGAGGCACGTAGGTGACTCTGTCTCTCAGACACTGAGCTGGAACAGTAGGACTGTTCAGCTGGAGCAGGGACTGAATGCTTGCAGTATGAGTCCTTTTGTCTTATAAACACAGTCTGTAGATGGAGACTCCATGAACCAAAGTGCTGAACAAATAAGGGTTAGTAGTGTTCCTAGAATAATGAGAGACACTGAGTGCAGAAAGGCACAGGAGTGTAAACATTACATCATAACGTGGGCAAGAAATGTGCGTAAACATAGAAGAGTAACGAGGAAAAATGGATAGAAATGTCAATGCATTCGACTAAATATGGGACCTGCGTTGTGTTTTTCTGTTGACAGTTTCTACCTGGCCGAGATCTCAATGGCGCTGGGTCACCTGCACCAAAAAGGCATCATCTACAGGGACTTAAAACCTGAGAACATCATGCTCAATAACAACGGTACTGAAACACTAGGAGCTGCTTACTAAACGTCCGACCTAGATACATGTCCTTCACCAACTGAGATTTTCTTGCAAATATCTTCTGCTTGTTTTGCATTCAACTATTAAAACACAACCTTGAACCTTCTAACGTGTCCTCTGTACGCATCCACCTTCTAGGACACGTGAAGCTGACGGATTTCGGCCTATGCAAAGAGTCCATCCATGATGGAACAGTCACCCACACCTTCTGCGGCACTATCGAGTACATGTATGGCAAACAGTCTGATGATTTTCATACACATCAGCACATTCATGCCTCTGGTTTGACACGCCTTCTCCTCTGCCTCTTCTTCTTCAGGGCTCCAGAGATCCTGATGAGGAGTGGACATAATCGTGCTGTGGACTGGTGGAGTCTGGGAGCGCTCATGTACGACATGCTGACAGGAGCAGTAAGTACAAACCAGTCAACATCTTAATAACTAACTAATACAAGTAACCGGAACCGTTACTCACAGCGTCCTTATCGTGCTGCTCAGCTAATGTTTCCAATCTGCTGCTGTCCCTCAGCCTCCGTTCACCGGTGAAAACCGAAAGAAGACCATAGACAAAATCTTAAAATGTAAACTCAGCCTTCCACCTTACCTCACGCAAGAAGCCAGGGACCTTCTGAAAAAGGTGAGCTGTTAAAGCCTTGCTCCTCCCCACACGCTTCACACGCCTGTCTCGTTAAAAAGCACTGATCTGCTGTCAAAAATACGAATATTTATGTTTTTTCTAGTTGCTGAAGAGAAATGCCTCGTTGCGACTCGGGGGCGGTCCAGGAGATGCAGCTGAAGTCCAGGTAGGCATCGCTTTTCAGATGGAGCTTGAAAAATATGTTTTTAAAAAACCACGCAGACACAAAACGGCTGTCATGTTTCCTAGGCCCATACGTTCTTCCGCCTTATAAATTGGGACGAACTCCTTGCTCGCAAAGTAGAGCCTCCATTTAAACCATTTCTGGTGAGTTTGTCTTCCACACAGAGATGTCCTGTGTAATGTGGCCATGAAGGTCATTAACTAACCTGATTACTATTGTATTTTTACAGCAATCAGCTGATGATGTCAGCCAGTTTGATTCCAAGTTCACCAGTCAGACTCCAGTGGACAGCCCCGATGACTCCATGCTCAGTGAAAGTGCCAATCAAGTCTTCCTGGTGTGTAACTGGTGCCTCACTCACCGGCCACTTCATTAGTTACACCTTGCAAGTGTTAGTGAACCTTCTGAACTGACTGGTAACTCAACAAGGTGCCGGCCCACATTGACAGGATAGCATCACACAGCTGCTGCGTCCGTGATGCGACTCTCGTTTCGACACGTCCCAAAGTGCTCTGTTGAGTCGAGTCTGGCCAGCCTTCTCCGGCATTAGCAGAGAATGGCTGCTTACTGGATTATTTTCTGTTTTGGACCACTCTCTGTAAACTCTGGAGATGATGGTGTGGGAAAATCCCAGCAGATCAGCAGTTTCTCAGATATACTCGGACCAGCCCATCTGGCACCGGCAACCACATTCAGAGTCGCTTAAATCACCTTTCTGCCCCATTCTGAACCTCACACGTCATCTTGACCATGTGTATGAGTTTAGCGTGAATGAGCGAGTTGCTGCTCTGCCATTGGCTGATTAGTTATCTGCACTAATTAGCAGTTGGGACAGGTATACCTGACAGAGTGGTGGGTGAGCGTATAATAATGTTGCAGGGTAAGATCTATGAAAGACGACTCATAACCTGCGTGTCAGTGTTTTGTAGAGTTTCGTTCGGTCATCGTTTGTGGTCAGATGATGTGAGGTAGGAAAACGCTAAATATCTGGTGCAAAGCTGATGTTGCTAAACTTACGCAGAGTTTTTAATAGAAAACGGTGCACTGGCTGTTTGTGTTGTCTGAAAACATGCAAACTCCAGCTAGTTCTGGACATACTGGGTTTTTTTCGTGTTATGTTTTTGTTCCCTTTTCGACAAGTGGGTCTTACGAGAACCAGTTAATGCGTCCCATCTGGTTTAATCCTGTTGGTTTTCCTGGAAGCTTCACTCACTTTTCCACCGCATTGCATGATATGGTTTACTCAGCATTTCATTGCTCATCATCAGCTGTGGGTTGTTTTTGGAAAGATGGTCTTTGAAGTGGGCTGAGATCTTTCTGTTTTTGTCCTCCACCCCTTCCCCAGGGTTTCACATATGTAGCCCCATCTGTGCTTGAAAACGTCAAAGAGAAGTTCTCCTTTGAGCCAAAGGTCCGCTCGCCGCGAAAGTTCCCGGGAAGCCCGAGAACACCTGTGAGGTAACGGCATGTTGTTTTTCTCTGCAGATCTGTCCGATTTCACTGGTCATTTAAAAAATTTCCCAAAACAAGTCTTCATCCTGATGACTCACTCGCTGACCTTGTGAATAGCTTAAATTTTCTTGGCTAACAGTAAGGCATATAAAGTCATTAAAGCTTAAATGAATTGAATAAAAACATGGATAGGGAAGGTGAGGGGTGTTTTGGAGTTTTGGGGGTAATTGTACGCATCCCTTGTACGCAAGGTTTCATGAATAAGAACATTAAATAAAAAAACAACCTCAGATGAACAACAACACAAAATAATTTGAAGCCAGAATGCAGAATCAGTGGACGGTACTCCCTTACTGCTCCCATTAAAACAGTAATAACCCAGATGCTGCTGATCAAATGCAGTTGACTGATCATCAGTTGAGCACCACCATAAAGGCAGATGTTTTGGCTGGTCTTGAGCATTAATGTGTGTGTTAACACAGTGCCAAGGAGGAACAGTTGCTGCTGCCCATGAGTTTTGAGAGGGTCACAAGACCATTTCCAAATAATTTCAAGTGAATCGTTCTACTGTGGGAACTGTCATTGTACCCAGGAAAGCCACGTCAGTCCGTGCACTCCCTAAGAGCCACATCTCAGACTCGACAGGGAAAGTTCATAATAGTACAATTAGAAAAAGGCAAAGGTTGCAAGGACAAGGCTCTTTTCTCTAAAGAAGAACACGGCAGCACGGCTTAGATTGCAAAGTCGTATCTGTACACGCCACAAAACCTCTGGAACAATGTTCCAAAATGAAGATGTCTGGCAATAACGCCATAAACCACCGGCCGAGCGTGGTGGTAGAGGGATAATGATCTGGGCTCGTTTTGCAGCAAATGTGGAACTCCTGTGTACCAAAGTATCCTTGAGCCAAATATGCAGCTTTCTATCTGACAGCTAAAGCTTGGCCTAAATGGATCCTTTCATAGGACACATCAGGGAACCTACATCCAAGTGTCTCAAAAAGAAAACACTAAATGTGGTTTAATGACCCGGTCAAAGTCCAGACCTCTGACTGAAGAGAGCTGGAAGTCTTACTGAACCGAAGCAACGTTGTTGTTGTGTTGTTTATTCTCAGGTTGTATTTAAATAAACAAGTTTTCTTCGTAAGTCCTGGTGTGTGATGGTGTGCTTTGGTGTACTTTTTCACGACTGTAGCCGTGTGGTGCACATAACAGCCTTTGAGCCTAATCAAAGTATGTCATATCTTCTTCCTCAGTCCGGTGAAGTTTGCAGGGGGGGGCAACTGGCACCGGGGACCTTTGATGACTGGCAGCCCATCTCTGCTTTCACCCAGCAGCTCGATGGACCAGCCCATGGAGGTTTCAGCAGTGGAGCAAATGGACACGAGCGGCAGCGGCTTCACCGAGGCTTCTGCGCCGCTTCCCATCAGGCACCCTTCAGGCATCAGTGTAGGGCCCTACAAGAAGCAGGCGTACCCCATGAACTCCAAGCGGCCCGAACACCTACGAATGAACCTATGACGCTCGGCTCGCCTATGAACGCCGGCCCTCTTTGAGTGTCCCTTCCTTTTCCTTTTGTCCTTTCAAAGAGACTTGTAGGATTTCTTTTTTACTTTGACTGACGCTGTCAACGCCGATCACCAGCTCTTCCAGCAGCGCCTTCCCCTCCTTAACCGCCTGAAACCTCCTGACTTAGCCTGGGCCTTTTTTTTTTTTTTTTGTAACTCGCCACAGCTAATCAGCAGTTTATAAATTAGCAGAGCGGTGTGAGAGGTGCTCTTCGACAAACTCTGTTCGAACATGTGCTGAAAAACGCCAGCTGACGAGTGGGCTCAGGTGATTGAGATGTACTCAACTGGCATTACTGTAGGATTTACTGGTGCTCTTTTATCTTCGAGTCTAGGGTAACGTTACTTGTAGTGTTTACGGCGAGTCTACTCCATCACAGTGAGAAAAGGATCTCTAATAAGGAGCGTTTGTTTCTTCCTCATCGTGACATTTTATCTGAACAGTCACTCTGTGAAATTTCGGATCGCGCTGTCAGTCAGTGGATTTATTGGATCATAGTTTCACAGGGTTAGGTCCTTTTATATTTAAAGGACAGAGTCAGATCGCCTTCGTCACTAGAGCTGAGAGCAGGTGAAGAGCGCGCCTGAAGGAAAGCAGCTATAAAAAGACAAGTGAAATTTCAGCCAAGTGCATCACTTCCACCACAGTCGATACCAAATGCTGGCACTGCTTTGTGTGACTGGAAGGCTTCCTGCGGGACGCCGATCCAGAAACACTGATCGTTTTCTTTGTGTTGAATGTAAACAGACTCCAAAAGCCTTTGTGTGTCACTTAAATCTCCTGCTCTTATTTTTTAACTCATGCAGTCTCATTGCCACTGGCATGGTTGGAAACCAACAAGCATGTTGACCCAAAATACTCTGAGCCAGATTGGTATCACTGCCTTTTTTACTGACATGGGCTGCATTCATGTCTAAGGTACTGTGAGTGTGCTTTTTGTGCATTGTAACATGGCTTTAAGCGTAAGGGCGTATTAACACACACCTGTGTGAATAGACCATCTATTAAGAGTGCGATGTTTGGGATGTTTGTGCGACGTAAAGCTGCTAGATGAGCCTTTGGAGTCAAGCCATTGAACCCTGTCATCCTAAAAATGACCAAAGGTCGGATTCAGATTCCCATAATGCTAATGAAAGCTAAACGAGTGACTTCTGTTGTTGTTTTTGAAATTGTTCCCTGCAATCCACAAATGCTGACTGTAACGTTTGGCCAAAACGAGCTGAAGCTTTGGGGATTTTTCTGGTAATCATAAAAATGAAAACACAGGAAGTTTGCGCCTTTTTCTACAAATGAACTGTGTAGGAACTTCTTTTGGTTCATGTTTTAGGTTTTACTGACTGAGCCGATGTATTTGGATCATTCCTGTAAAGCAGCTGTGTTTAACAGCCGTCACTCCACTCGCTTACTTTGTTTATATTTATTTCAAGTGCCATTGTGGTTCCACTTCGTTGTCTACACTATGCAAACTATGTATTTATTATGTAGTATTATTCACATAGGGCAGCAGAATGTGTAAAAAGTTGATTTGACTTCTGTTGCAATTATAATCGTGTACAGTGTAATTTTATTTCCATAGAAAGTCTTACAAGAACCTCAGATGCAGCTTTTTTTAATGTTTCAAAGGCCCGACGTCTTACAGTATTTATTTCGAGGCATAGTTTCACTTTGAAACCTTTTTTTTCTTCATTTTAGACTTTCCTTGCCAAAAACTTGAAGTGTAGTTTTTCTTTTGCAGTGGAAAGATAGATGATGTTATGATGCAAAAACCAATGGGAATGGCACTGTGCCTTTGCTGACAGAGTACATCATGTATGTACAGTTTGCTGTATATTGTAGTTGTGTGAGTGCGTGTGCGCGTGTAAGGCTGGGATTGATTACCACCGCTGACGTCATGCCTTTCTAGGATGTGTACATCTTTGATCGTGGTCTGAGTGGGAGGTTTGGTGTGACTGTCGTGTCTGAGACACGGTGATGTAAAAGTGGTGCATTTTGCTTCTGTTCAGGTATGTTTAAGGAGCATTTTACACACAGATGTTTGAACCATACTTTATCAAGCTTACTTGATAACATGTCTCGAGTTGAAAAGGATATTTTAGTCACTGGTGACATTTGTTGTGTTGATCCTTCACCTGAACTGTATCATGTACATAATGAAGTTGAAATAAAACATAAATGAACAGAGCCTGTCTGAGTCCTGCTGGTGCAACAGAACATTTCAGCGTATCTCAGTGATAACGTCCAAGTTTTTTCCCATAAACTGGAAGCTGTTCACCAGGGAACTGGTCCCAGTTTGCTCCACAAATCAAGCCAAGAACTCTTAACTTAAATGTAGATCTTTAATCAGAGTTCATGGGTCAGAGCGGATAAAAATAACAGTGAAATGATTTTTGTACATAAAATAGATGTTTCTCCCAGTCTTTGGTTTTTACAAAAACGGGGCAACGTCAGCCCTGTAAAAAAATAATTTGTGTAAATCAGTATCACAATCTGCAGTCCCCCAAAAAAGCTGAAAGCAAGAAGTTTACTGTGTGCACATTAATGAGCAATTATACCTATGAGTTGTTCCAGAAGGTCAGCTCTGCAGCCTGATTTCAAACTGAACGATACAACTGAAGCAGATGCTTTTATTTGGCGCATTAGTTTGGATGAATCGGAATAGTTGCGATCAGAAATTAGGTAACACTAGACAAGACGGGGGATCAGGTGCTGTGTGTAATTCTCTTATGCTCCTATATTCACAAAACATTAAAAAAAAAAACGTGGAAGTAATGAAATTTTCATTCTCGAGGAAAGTTTCAAAGACTAAAGGTGAGGAAAAGCAACACAAAGCAAAACTACTTAAATCAAAAAAATACTCGAGGGTGAGAAAATAATTTCTGTGAGAAGAAGAAATTCTTTGCTGGAGATTTAACAAGAGAAGCCAGAAACGTGCCTATGGTTGTGTACCTTCACTGGCCCCGGCCAGCAAGGAGCCCAGCCTTTAACTGACTAATGAAACAGTGTGTACGACGTTATCTGTCAGTGGGGCTTGACAGCCATGAAAAGTCACATATTACATACAAAATAATACCAATATCCCACACCTGAACCATTAATAAATCTGCAGGTGTGGAGACGTGGCTCCATCTCTCCACTTGTAGACCTTCTCTGTGATGACTGTGCGGCAGAGGGGGCAGCTCTTCTCCCGGTTGAACCACATAGCGATGCATTCGTCACAGAATATGTGCTGCACAGCGGAGAAGTGAAAGCACATCAACACATTTTACACTCAAAAGTGCCTGAAAAGGGCTACTGAACTTCTTCAAGTTTGTTTTAGCTCCTTCGTCACTCTTTACACCAGCTTTGTCCTGATTGGCCGCCCCTTGCAGACATTTTTCAACAGCAGGTGGGGCACACTTCTATGCTCAAGACTCCATAAATAGGCGGTTGTAGCTTTTGTAAAGTAAATAAAGCCGATATAAAGGTACCCTAAATTTGCATTCCTCTAACGCAGGGGTGGGCAACTCCAGGCCTCGAGGGCCGGTGTCCTGCAGGTTTTAGACGTGTCCTTGATCCAGCACAGCTGATTTAAATGGCTAAACGACCTCCTCAACATGTCCTGAAGTTCTCCAGAGGCCTGGTAATGAACTAATCATGTGATTCAGGTGTGTTGACCCAGGGTGAGATCTAAACCCTGCAGGACACAGAGTTCCCCACCCCTGGTTTATATACAGTCTATGTCACAGAGCTGTGTGCCTGATATAAAATCTGACAGGGAACATTTGTACATACTCTGACCTCACCATTTAAAAGTGTTTTACAGAAGCATCGAACACTGAGGCAGCAAATACAGGACTGTACTCAAGTCCTGAGCCACCCCTCATTACTTGATTTTCTATGAACAAGTAAACTTTTTATAGATTCAGCTAAAGAAATGGGAACAAATGTTTTGAGACAGGCTGGCAGCAACAAAGTCCCAACAGAAACCATTTCAGCTGGTTCACTGTCGGGGTGTCTGTCATGTGAAGACTTAACACTGATTCACTGGGCCTTGAGTTGGGTGCCTTCTTATGCTTGAATGACTTAGAGTTCAGCCTTAAATTGCTTAATAAACAAAAGAAATTTAAAAAAAGCATTCCTCTGAAAATGATCAGGTACAAGAACAGGACTGAAGATGAGTAAAAAGCAGCCAGTGTTCAAAGAAAAGTCTGGCTCCTTTGGAGCAAATCATAAAGAAATGAGGGGGGACTCAACACTTTTGTGGCAGCGTACAGCAGGCCCTGGAAGTGTGCACGTGTCGTTTTACCTGACAGAGAAGTGCACGTGGCTCCCTGTACTCTCCCTGACAGATGGGGCAGACATCTCCAGCCTCGTTACACTGACTCCTCGTGGCTGCTGTGCCTGTGCACTGAGAAATAACATGGAAACACACTTCAATACGGACACTTCAGCACAATCTGCATTTACCTTTAATTCACAATTTAAAGATAAAGCTGTTTAACACTGACCTCGACTCGTAGGAACAGCCTCCCAGTTTTCATTAAAGACGTCCACTGACCATACAATCCTAAAAGCTAAAAGGGAGAGAAAACAACAGTTTTCGATGTAATTGTCAACAGGAAACAGAACCCTTTTAGCATTTATACTACAAAAATATATAAGCTGTAGGATCACACCTTTAGTATGAGGTAGAGCAAAGCCAACAGGACCCCGAGTGTAAGTCCAGGGGTGCCTTCTGTCTCCTGGTAGGTGACTAGGTAGCGGAACCACAGTGGAACAGGCGCTATAGTCTGGTGGACTTGACCCAGCTCCTCAGTCAACATGAGCCACCGGCCCTGGAGAAATAAACTTAAGCTACTGAACCAGCACTGCCAACAAGGCTTTGGTTTTCTTCATTAAGTCAACAATGTCGAGAATAAATCCACAAATCAAACCTGAGTTCGATAGGACACCAGTGAAGAGGGCAGCAGCAGAATAAGGCACTTGATTCCCATGCAGAGGAACTTTATTACAAAGTTGGTGACGCCGACTGCCCAGAGTGTCTCCCAGAAACCCAGCCGCTCAATGGTTGGACTGAGCAGGATGAGGCTACGAGGAAGGGTGACAGTCGGGTTAAACGGCATAATGCTCTTCAACAAATCTGATCACACTCCACTTTTAGGTCGGACACTATATTTCTAGTGATAAGTGAGGTGACACAATGGATCGTGCCTTACCAATGATAAAGTGTCTCTGTGAGAAAGGTGTAGTAAAGCAGTAAGGTGCAGGAGATCAGGAAGAGCAGCAGCCATATGCACTGCAGCTTTGAGTGACGATCCTGCACACAGACAACGTGTCGTATCAGGGACTTAATTAATATTCATAAACGCATCACAAATCAACAGTTTTTCAGCTGCTGACTCACCTGAAGAAAGACTTGAGTTTGAATGTTTTTATTCACATACAGAAAGGTCGTGAAGAGGCCGATCCCAACTGCTAAACCTGGTAAAGGAAGAGAGACACGATGACATGCGTTCTTGTGCTCACAGCTGTGGTGACACTGTTTTCTTCACTCCTGCTTACCCAGAGCATGTTGGATCACCAGCTTAGCGCACAGTATGACCAGGAAAGGAAGACTCTTTTGGAGCCAGCGGAAGAGACAGCGTAGCTCAGAAAGAGAGGCGCTGGGTTCTCCAGAGTCCAGATCAGGGTCGGGCGGGTCAAGCTCGGGCTCTGAACTGGAAGGGGGCGCCCGATTATGTGCGTGTGAATGCGTGTGGCTGTGGGAGTTGATCCTGCATCTCCTGGATGACGCACCTCCACTGGACTCTCCGGGACCACCGGTCATGGGTACTCGTACCTCACTGCTCTCAGGGCTGGAGGCAGCAGCACCACTGACAGGTGCCCTGGTGAAAAGCTCTGGCTGCAGAGTTAGGGATAAACCATTTCCCGCGTGACCTCCCCGCTCAGTTGAATTAGGCTGCATTACAGTAGGAGACTCCCTCAGTTTCAGTACTCTTCTGGAATCAGTCCTAAGACACAAGAGCCTCGGTCAGAGTGTGTCCCGCTGCAGCTACGATCACGGCCATGTTTACGTGTCAACTGACAGAGAGAACCGACGTAAAGACGTTAATAAAGTGTTAAGAAGTAATGAAGGGTTTAGCACTGTTTATGCTAAAACAGCCGAGACTCCTCTCTGACAGTACTGTGGTACTTTGGGGCACGAATGCGACTGGAGATCTGCTTTTTTAGGTTGGCTAAAGTTCACAAAAGTGAATTACTCTGACATTATTTCCATATAACTCATTTCATTATACCAACGTAACTACCGTTAGGTAAACCCCCCAGACATTTTCAAGTAATAGTAATAAAAAAAGGTCCAAAGCAGCTTAGTGACCGCTAACAGGTAAACTGAGCGTTTCCTACACACAGCTAGCCGTTAGCATTAGCAGCTAGCATGTTTCTTCTTAGGCCCCGTTTAAGCTTCAGCTCACCTGTCATTCTGGACCCGGAGTTTCATGGTAGGCTCTGGGTCTCCATCTAGAACAAAAGCCGACCCGCCAAACGAAACAAAAACAAAAAAAAAACAAAAATAAGATGTTAGCTTTTAGGCTAAGCCATAAGCTGCTTGTACAGACATGACGTTGTTTTACGACTGCACACGTCACGACGTTTTTTTCTAGTTCAGGCGGTTTTTTTTGTTTTTGTTTTGGTAAAATGACGCAACACCTCCACCTACTGGGATGTCCCAGAACTGCAGTCACATGACAGGCATAAACCCTTTAGAGAAAACACACATGTGTCGTTATGTAGGCGGCTCAGTTTCCAGAGCAGGTTTTAGTTGCTCACAGAAATTGAGATGGTGAATAAAACGTTTGCAGCTGAACCAGAGGATTTAGCCCCTGATGTGTCTTTGAGACACTGCATTCCTCTCAGCTCCAGTGTTGCTGCTGATTCTGCTGCTGTAGCCTTGGTATCTCTTCATAATCGGATGTCTTTAAAGCACTTTGCATTTTGTTGTTAGAGCCTGAGTGGTTGCAGTACTCTTTTCCTGATCTCAGCTGCATCACTGATCTGATCACGGATTTTTATCACAGTCACAAGTAAAAAGTCGACCAATATAGAGGTTTATCATTTCATCTTGGCTCATGATCTGGATTTCAGATCACAACGTGGAAGAGTGGATCCAGCAGATTCCAAGCACAGCATCCGAGGTCTCTCTCCGGAAGAATTCAATCCTAGGAACAGCTAAGATACAAAGATACAAACGTACACCTATCTGGAATAACCCTGACATATTACAAAACAATAATATGATTAGTTTCCCAGAATGGAGTTGTAAAGGAATTAAATACTTAGAACATATATTAGAGGGAACAGAATTTATTCCATTTGACAGACTAGTTACACAATATGGGATCAACAAGAAAAGATTTTTAGAATATCAACAAATTAAATCCATAGTAAAAAAGAAATTTAACCTCAGTCAAGTTGAATTACAAACACCACTAAGTGCGGCACATTTTCTTACTCTTAAATCCCCCAAATTATTATCTAAAATATACAGAACACTTTCTAAATTAGATGAATCAATATCCCTTCCTATTGCAAAGTGGGAAGCAGATTTATCAGTCAGCTTAGACCAAAACTTCTGGTCTCAGATTTGCTTAAAAACCTTTAAATTGATTAAAAATCCCAGTCTGCAATTAATACAATACAAAATACTACATAGAGTGCACTATACAGGTCATCGGATGTTGAAGATGGGCTTTACATCTTCCAACAACTGCTCACACTGTCAAGGCAATACACCAGACAATTATATCCATGCTCTTTGGTTCTGTCCACCAGTGCAGAAGTTTTGGCGCGAGATATGTGAAGACTTATCAAAGTGTCTGAAATGTAACATTCCAGCTTCCCCCTTAGTGTGTTTGTTGGGCAGCTTAGATAATGTCACTTCAGAAAAGAATATCGCCCATATGGTTTTCACTGCCCTATGCATAGCCAAGAAAACAGTCCTCATGAACTGGAAAAATAAAAATAATCTTAATTCTAACCAATATAGAAATTATCTATTAGATTACATTAGTCTTGATACAGCCTCTGCCACCACATCAGATCAATTGCTCTGGGCTCCTTTGATCAGCTCCATCACCTAGTGGGGGTGGGGGGTCATAGTTTGGTCCCGCCTTCACTGTTGTGATTGGTGTGGGGGTAGGGACAGGCTTAGGGCGTCGGGGGGTTCCCCGGAGGCATCTTCCTTGGGGGGCTCAACCCGGGGTAGCGGTCATGTCCGGTTAGGGGCTCTTTTGGCTCTCGGGTGACTGTTTCCTCGCGGCTGCGTGCAGCGGGACTAGGGGAGGGTCTGTGCTGACGGACGTGGGTTACTGACCAGCCTGGCTGCCCCTGGGTGGGTCCGGGATGGGCGTGAGGTTCTGGGGGCGCTCCGTCTCTGGGCTGGGGCCCTGGCCGGGCCTCGGGGGCTTGGGTCCTGGTTTGTGTGTTGCCGGGGTTGTGGGCGGGTGGGTGCATGGGGGCCCATTCCTGGCGCAGGGTGCCGCCGGTGCGTCGAGCCGCCTGGGGGGCTCTTCAACTGGTGGGGGAGATTGTCACACCTTGCAGGAGCTCTCCTCTCTTCAGGAACTGACTCTGCAGGAGGGGGAGATACAGGAGAGGTGGAGGAAGATCTCAGCCTGGGCGTCTATTGTCTTGTGTAGTCTGGAAGATGAGTGGATGGTGGGGTGGGTGCAGTTTTCTTTGTGGTGGGGTTGGGTGGACTGTCCCGGGCTCTGTGGGGCCGGGGGGGTGCTGCTGCACTGGGCCCTGGTCTGGATGGGCCTGGGCCCCCTTTCCCTGGCGGGTCGCGGAGTATGGGGGT
Source organism: Copadichromis virginalis (assembly GCF_057382275.1). Taxonomy (NCBI): domain Eukaryota; kingdom Metazoa; phylum Chordata; class Actinopteri; order Cichliformes; family Cichlidae; genus Copadichromis; species Copadichromis virginalis. The sequence continues at coordinate 1,782,978 of NC_140627.1, forward strand.
GCCTACTGGGGTCAGCAGGGGAGCTGGCCCCAGGGAGGGGTCACTTGCCCCTCCCTTCCTTCCCTCCCCATCTCCAGCTGCCTCCCTCTTCCCGCTCCACCACAACCACCCACACATGCAGGACCTTGGAGTAGGGGTATGTCACCAGGGTGCAGAGGAGGCTACCCCCCCCCCCCTGTCCCCTTCTGGCTGCCTGTGCCTCAAATTTATCCCACAACTTAGACATTCACATTATTCACACTCTCATTACACATACATATAGGATCTTGGGGGTGGGCACGATACACGGAGTCCAAAGTACCATCAGGGTGTACACCTCACCCCTGACGTCGTTGCCCACCTCTCAATTTTAAATACATGTAGACATTGAGGGTTAGCAGGAGGGACTATGCGCTTACCTGCTGCTCTCTGGCAGGTAGCTCCATGCCCTCCTGGGTTTTAATTGCACCTTAGAACACACATGCATCAACACTACAATGAGCGGGTGGAGGGAGGTTTGGAGTCTTCTCTCACCCCCATTCTCTGCGGCCTGCTGGAGCGGGGGGGCTAGGAGGAGGAGTTGGCCGTCCGACTGCGGTCTGGGGTGTGGGGCCTCCCTGCTGCTGCGGAGTCGGGGCGGTCTGCCTCCCCCCACCGCAGGGAAAAGGGAAACACCACCTGGGTCTGGGTGCAGTTCCCCCTCCAGGGGCAAGGGTACCTAGACCCGGTTTGTAGAGTACGCTTGGGGAGTGTGATCGTGTGTACAGCGTCTCTTTATGTCTGTCTCCACGTTGGTTGAGTGTGGAGTAAGTGCATATGAGAGCATGAGGGTGGGAATGGATGTTTGTGTCTGTGTGTGCCTGTATGTCTGTGTCTATATGTCAGGTTGGGTATCAGACGCCACCTCTCTGGGGACATCTCAGGCCCTCCAAGGTTTGGAGGCCTATCTTCCCCCACCACCACTTCCCCTGCCAGTGGCGGACTCCCTCAGGTGTCGGTGCGTTGGTGGTTCTTTGTGTCCGGGGATGGGCGTCCAGGTACACACCGGCTCACTCCTTGGCGGCCGCTTATCGGGGCCTGGAGCCTGGGGCTCGCTCGGGCCACTTCGGAGGTGGGGTGCCCCCGGCCTCTCGGCCTGGGGCTCGGTCACTCAGGCACGGCTGGCTGCCGGCAGAGCTCACGGGCGCGTCATTGCAACTCCCCCTGGCTTCTGCTCCGCGGCTGCTGAGTGAGCCCTCATCTGGGACTCTCCTCAGCTCTTTCTGGGACAGTGGCGCGGCTGCCCCTCTGTGGGTCTTCCTTGGTCTCTTGTGTTCTGGGGGCCTCTGGATGTCTGGAGTTTTGATCTCCTCCATACCTGCTTCATGCCCTGGAGGACGGGGCTGTGGCCCCCCCACACTCCCTAGCAGATCGTTACATGGGGAAACCTTTGGAATGCAAGCATGCTGATCCACACAGGTATGCACACAGGTGTACACACATTCACAGATGCGGACTACAGCTTTCTTGGCTGCTGCCTCAAAGCACATTGTGCGCTGTCTATCTTGCGTGCTGCACAATATCGTTTAATATTTAGTATCTACTGATATCTACTGCTAGCTAGTTTATTGTGATGGTGCCGTTTTTTTTATTATGTTGCTCTTTGTTGTTTGCTTTCTCTTCTGCTTTTTTTCTCCATACAGGTGACCCAGGTGTTTTTTTTTTCTTTCTTCCCCCCCTTCTCACCGTCTCTTCTCCCCTTTGGTTTTCTTTCTCTCTCTTTCTTTCATTCTTTCTCCCTGTCCTATCCCCCAGTCATGTTTGTCCCGTTTGTAGCAACTGAAAATAAAATAAATTCATAATTATAATAAAGGTCAATCAAGTGGACCAATATGGCAAGGCCATGATGATCCACTTGGTAAAATAAATCCGCTTGGCATCTTTCTTGGCCTTAAGACAACAATTCTGATGCTAAAGATCCAAACGGGACACAAAAAAAAAAAAAAAAAAAAAAAGGAACAGCTAAGATAATGTGCAGAAAACTCCCAGGCATCTGGTAGTGTCCCCAAACTTGAAAAACACACATACCCCTCAGGGAGTGAGAGAGAGATTTTTATAGATATGCAGTAGAATGAAAAGCAATTTTCCAGGATTATGGAGCAAATGCAAAAATGTGAGATGAGTGCAACACAAAAGATTACACCGAACAATAAATAGACTGAACATAAACTGTGAATTGTATTTTATTCCCCCAAGAATGTCCCATTCAGTTAGGTCCATATGTTTAGATACAATTTGTCTCTGTATGTCATTACAGTGGATTTTAAACAGTAAATATGTGACTAAAATGCAGGCATTAAACTTTAATTCAGTGAGTTTAACACTGAAACTGTTTCAGAACCACTGTCATTTTTATACAGTATTTCATTTTCAGGGGCTGAAAGGTAATGGAACTACTGACTGACGAGCCGTTTCATGAGAAGATAAAAAAATCTGGAGTCTGGAGTTGGACCTAGCTGTTCACTGCGGCTCTAAGTAAGAGAGATGACAAAACCAACAATCTGGTACATCCTTAAAAAGAATGAATGCACTGGCTATCTCAGGAACACCAAAACACCCGAAAGACCGTGTAGGAAAAAAGACACCTTCATGAAGTACAGAAGGTTTGTGATCCACAGTCAAGAACAGCAAGGCCTGAGATTAGACTGTCAGCAAACAGCAATGTTGTAGAACCAGTTCTACAGCTGCCAGTAAGACCAGGTCACTAGCGTTGAGTGATGATGGGATTGCTGATAGAAACAGCAGGATGAATTCTGAAGTGTACACTGCTCGGATAAATGCTGATTAGCCCTTTAAACCCTAACCCAGGGGTGTCAAACTCCAGGCCTCGAGGGCCGGTGTCCTGCAGGTTTTAGATCTCACCCTGGGTCAACACACCTGAATCAAATGATTAGTTCATTACCAGCCTCTGGAGAACTTCAGGACATGTTGAGGTCATTTAGCCATTTAAATCAGCTGTGTTGGATCAAGGACACATCTAAAACCTGCAGGACTGGCTCTTAAATCTTAACTCACGCATCAGTGCAGCCACAACATCAGGCTTCCTTTGCCACCTCTACCTTCATCTAATAGTCAAAATAAAATCACTTTGATCTATTCTCCTGTCCTTCTGTCTGCACCTGTTTGTAGTTCCTGTAACATATGAAGATGAACCCAGGTGCAGTGTAGAACTCATAAAGACACAGGGGGAAAATGTGTGCATGTAAATCAGTTTAATGGAGGCCAGCCTCTTCGTCTCGTTCTGCCCAGAGGTTCTCATCAACAAAAACAAGGATCTGACATGTAACTGCTCACTTGCAGTTATACGATATCTGTATGTAGCATATCCTGATACATAAGGCAAAGACAGTGTCTTTCAGATATTGGAAAGTACATTAATGAAAAAGGGGGATTTAGAAAGGAAGCACGTGAACTCAACAGTCGCATGCATGAACCAATGCATGTCTGCATTTTTAACAGCGTTTCTGTAAGCTGGTTCATCAGAGCTCTACAGGGCCGTGCTGCGGCTGCACCAACAGCATGAAGACCTACAGCATGATAATACAGGATAGCTTCTGTATAGCTCAGTTTGTAGAGTGGTCGCCCCGTGATCGGAAGGTTGGGGGTTTGAATCCACCGAGCCGCTACCCTGAGGTACCCTTGAGCAAGGTACTGTCTCTACACACACACTGCTCCCTGGGTGCTGGATTGGTATCTGCCCACTGCTTCACTGAGTGAATGGCTTAAATGCAGAGGACAAAATATGCCATATAAGGGCTTTGGAAATAAATAAATAATAAACATGAACATGTGCTGAAACAGATTGTGATACTGTTAATAATCGTGTGTGTTTTTTATTTTTGGCTTAAATAAGTGTAATAGAACAGACACAAAGTTTCAAACTTCATCCATCCATCCATTCGCTTCTGCTTATCCTTTTCAGGGTCGCGGGGGGCGCTGGAGCCTATCCCAGCTGTCATAGGACGAAAGGCGGGGTACACCCAGGACAGGTCGCCAGTCTGTCACAGGGCCAACACACAGGGACAGACAACCATTCACACCTAGTGACAATTTGTATTATCCAATTAACCTATCCCCACAAGCTGCATGTCTTTGGACGGTGGGAGGAAGCCGGAGTACCCGGAGGGAACCCACGCAAACACGGGGAGAACATGCAAACTCCACACAGAAAGACCCCGGCCTGATGGTGGAATTGAACTCAGGACCTTCTTGCTGTGCGGCAACAGTGCTAACCACCGTGCTGCCCAGTTTCAAGCTTTCAAAGTTTTATTTTCATATGGACAATACAGAAACACTTTCCCTGTACAATGAAATTCTCTGTGTATATGTACACAAAAGTCCACATTTTTCACTCCCGTTTCAAAATCCTCTGCATTTACACTTTGTGTAATCTGGGTTTTATTTTGCCAAGTTTTTGAACCTTTGGATCTCTAATTTGATATTCTAATGATGACTTTAATTCCTCGTGTCTCATCTGTTTGTCTGATGATATTCTTGTTTCTCTGTTACTTTGAAAGGTGGCTTTCTCTCATGTCCAGTGTCGGTTTTACTTCCTTCTCTGTGGTCACAGGTGATCGTCTTCACCTGTGTGGGGCTCAGAAGGACACAAAGAAAAAATGTGTATGTAAATGAGTTTAGGCACAATGACCAATGGTTCTCATTAAGCCCTCGGTGTATAAATAGTCCTGTCTCACGCTTTGTTATTGTCAGATTGTTTGTTATGATCCCCATTTGTATTTGTTACACTTCTGGACTTTGTTCCTGTTCAAAGGTTATCATCAACCTACATAAAGTGGCTCGCCTTTTTTATCCGGTTTTATCCCCATGCTCTGAGTTTGGAGAATAACTATCCAACACTCATAAACTGTGATGCTGAATACAAACACCAAAAATTGCTTTCCAGTGCTTAGATAGTAATTTAGGCACAACATCTTGCACACACCTCGATTAACAGTCTTCCACCTTTAACATTGTTTAAAAAAAATAGATAAAATCACGTTTAAATATACAAATAAATGATGCTGTATACCTGTGTAAAAACTGCAAAACAATTGATATAGATGGAACTTTTGTAAGTGTCAGGGACCAAGCAGTAAGGCATAAAGGACACAGGTGTTTAATTCAAAAAAGGGGTTTGAATGACCCAAAAGTATGAAAAGATATTTAACAAAGACAGAAAAACAGGCAGACCAATAAAAGAGGTCAACTCAATAAACTAAACTCAAGATAACAATTACCAAATCCTCAAACAAACACAAGACAAACTGACACAGGGGGGAACTTAAATACTGGTTTAGCTAAACCGAAGGACGCACCAGGGGGTGTGTCACATGACCAACTAATACAAAACAATTAAACAAACTTGAAACACCCCCCAGGCAATGAAGCATGTGGTATCATCCAATTAGGCTGTTAGTGGTACTTCAGCTCTCACAACCTTTTGCCAGACAGGAGGAGAAGCCACACCCCGTAACTCAAACAAAGATGTATGAATATATCATAAAACAGAACTTTGATCTTGCAGTGTTAAGATGTGTGCATAAACACTGGAAGGTGTGATGGAAAAATAAATAAATAAACAATATTCAAAGATTCAAGGAGCTTCATTCACATGTTAGCATGAGGTGGAACGAAATTAAGTACACACGAGTGAAAAGAAGATTTTTTTTGAAGTAATAAACAAATAGTTGTTTTTTTTTTTTTGTTTTTTTTTTTTTAACAAAAAGACAATTGGACAATAAGTAGGATATATTTAAAGTAAAGTGAATCCAATAATGATGAGGTGTGGAGCTTACCATGTGTGGCTTTGCCATCACAGCAAGCTAAGATAAAGATTTAGTTTTTCGAAATTTGGGAAATTCTTTTGCAACAGCAATTTATTTATTTATTTACAGTTTTTGTCTGAAGTGCTTTTTTTAACAAAGCAAGGGATTTTCATTGCATTTCTAAACATACCAGTTTTCTTGAAAATAAAATATTCTAAATTAGCTCTCCAAACAACGAACCTTTTTATTGAGCCATAGCACGAACCACTGCTGTGCGATGATGTGCTTTAACTCTGGAAAGCTCAAAACTTGTAAAATAAAGTTAAACTAAAAGTTACCTTCCAATTTCCACACAGTAAAAACAAAAAAGCAAAACAAAAAACGTCACAGTTATCACAGCATTTCTAAATATGAAGAACTGGAGCGAGAAGTATCGTCAGGAAATTCAAAGAGAGCCACACAGGACAGAACAAGCCTGGCAGAGGTAGGAAGATTTCAAAGACTGGAAAAAAACTAGTGTCAAGATACTGATGACTTAGCCATGCTGGGAGTTGTAGCCTCGAAGAAGACAGTCACTGGAACCAGGACAGGATTGGTCTGTGAGGTTGCAGAAAAGACAAACACTCATGTAGAAGAGACAACTTCAAGCTGAAGTATGCTAAAGGCAACCCGGAGAAAGAGTATGCATACTGGAAGTGTGCCCTTTGGCCTTAGAGGCGCTGTCTATATTATATAGTACAACCCACAGTGAAACTCAGTGGTGGGAGTATTATGCTGGGTGGGTGCTTCTGTGTCTCTGGAATTGGGAAACTCATCGAGGTGGAAAGAATCTGTGATTATGGAAGAAAAGCTCAAGCAGTCGGCAGCAAATCTTGGCCTGATTTGTCTTTCAACACGACAACAATCCAAAACTTACACACATGCAAACATCGATCTTGGTGAAGAGCTACCTCCAGAAGACTAATGGGAATGTTACTCACGTGCACACCTGACCTCCTAACCTGACCTGAATCCCACTGAAAGTCTGTGGGGAGAACCGGAGACCAACGTCCATGTCAGGAGACATTCTGTAAATGCTAAGGTGTTCAAGGCATTTGCATGAAAAATGTAATGGTGTAGACGCACAAAGCAGCATAATATAGAAATAGAGAGCTCTACTGAAAGCCACAGCTGAACAGTGACATGTGTCTGTACAGAGCATAGACAGTGGCGAACCTTTGTCTCTTTTCAGCATATGATTACATTAAACTAACTTATTTAGCAGCTAAAGCTGGAAAGAGCAATAACTTCTGACAACAAAAAATCAGCATTATTGTGATTTCATTAATCAATCCACTTCTGATTGTGTTTCATGGTAATTAATTTCAGCTAAATATAACCGTGGGCAGCAAAGTTCAATTCCACCATCAGGTCTTTCTGTGTGGAGTTTGCATGTTCTCCCCGTGTTTGCGTGGGTTCCCCCGGGTACTGCGGCTTCCTCCCACCGTCCAAAGACATGCAGCTTGTGGGGATAGGTTAATTGATTAATCCAAATTGCCCATAGGTGTGAGTGCGAATGGTTGTCTGTCCCTGTGTGTTGGCCCTGCGACAGACTGGCGACCTGTCCAGGATGTACCCCGCCTCTCGCCCTATGACAGCTGGGATAGGCTCCAGTGACCTCCGCGACCCTGAAAAGGAGAAGCGAATGGATGGATGATATAAAGGTGGTCTATAAGTTGCTTACCTGCAATTCAAATGTGTGATATTTGACATAATGTGTTTTAAACAGAGCAACCAAATGCATACATCTGAAACCTGAACACTGAAATATTCATCAGGAAAGACCTGTTGTGGCAACCAAGACATCCACACTCGATCCCGGGGAAATAAAGGCCTTGAAAAGAAATCATTTAACCAATTTGATTTGATTTTAAAGCACCGAAGCACAAAGTCAGTCATCTCGTGGTGCTTTGTGTTGTAAGATAAACCTGCCCTGCAATAACACAGAGAACACCCCAACAGTCAGGTGACCTGCTTTGTGCAAGCACTTGGTGACAGTGGGAAGGAAAAACTCCTTTTCAGCAGGAAGAAATCTCCAGCAGAACCAGTCTCAGGGAGGGGCAGCAGCACCCGCGACCAGTTGGGGTGAGGGAAGGACGACACGACAAAAAACACACTGTGGAATTAAACACAGCGTGGTGTGTAGGCACAGAGGAAGTGTAAAAAAGGTGCTGTAGGATCTACCTTACAATATAAAGCACCGGGAGGCGACTGTTGTTGTGATTTGGCGCTTTATAAATCAAATTGAATTGAATCGAAAGTGACTGAAACCCGCCCACTGAATGAACAATGGCCTATGAGGTCAGTTGTCATGACCTTTGACCCTGCATCCAGATGAGCAGAATTAACTTTTTGGGAAGATCTGGTGTTGTAACCTTCAGGTAGGCACATTCACATTTGGACAATAATAAAAACAATCTATACTAAATATTCAAGTTACACTTGTGTAGTGAATACTGACTAGTCTTGATTAGTGGCTTTAACTTGACCCTTCAAATAGCAAATGACAACTGAAACCAGGCCTGACAAACAGGAAAGGTAAGTAAGTACAATTTTATTTATACAGCACATTTCTAGATAAAAAGATCACAAAGTGCTTCAGAAAGTATAAAACAAAAACAGTCAAAAGTTAACAAAATGCAATTCTAAAAAGATGTGTTTTAGTTGTTTTTTCAAAGTGACCATTGAGTCCACAGTGAGTCCACAGTGAGTCCACAGTGAGTCCACAGTGAGTCCACAGTGGCAAAAGCTGCGTCTCCCTTGGTTTTCAGTCTTGTGTGCTGAATAACAAGTAGGCCCTGATCACATGACCTCAGGGACCTCCTACATAGGGCTGTAAAGGTTCAATGGTGTAGGCTGGTGCTTGTCCTTGAAGAGCTTTAAAGGTCAGAACCAGCATCTTAAAATGGACTCTGACTTCAACGGGGAGCCAGTGCAGCTGTATAAGCAACGGTGTTACATGAGAGTACTTAGACGTTTTAGTCAGAAGCCTTGCTGCAGCATTTTTACAGTTTTTGCCCGTTGCTTGAACACATTTGGCAAAACGTCGCTCATTGTGCCAAAACTCTAAACACAAGTAAACACGACACAACACTGGGAAATATACCATACACATCTGTGCCAAAATGAAACTCCACTCCCAAAACCTAAACTCTGCTGTCAAAACCTAACATTCCTCTGTCAAAATGTAACTCTGTTGACAAAATGACACATACTTGCATCATATGCAAACACTTACAGATCAGGGGGAACACACTAGTCTTCTTTACATAAAACACTGCAGTCCTTGATTTCCATTGTGTATTCAGAAGGCACATTTACAGGAGACACATTTCCAAACAACCAAAAACGCAAATAGACCTACTCAATAGTGTACATCGCAGTACCATGAATTCAGATAAAGCAAAAAAAAAAAAAACCACAACACAATAATACTGCAATAGAAAAAACACTATACTGTAAACACAAAAAACCATGACAATTGTGCATAAGTGGGCTCATGGATCCCGCCGTCTGTTGGGGTCTGGCCACAGGACCACATCAACATCGCAAGCAGTGTCCTCTCCCGCTGGGCACCGGGGAAAATATCCTCTTGCATGTCGAAACCCTGTCACTGTTCCTCTCGAATGGGACTCTGTAGAGCTGCTTCATGGTGATGCTGAGTTTACCCAAGATGCGTCTGATGGTGGTGATGCTCACATGGTTTATGTTGCTGAACACTCGCCTGTCTGCAAGTATTTTCCGTCGTAGCTGGTGGAGACGGATGGCATTGTCTGCCCTCACTAGGTCCACAACGGCAAGTTCCTGCTGTTGTGTGAACAGGCGTTGCCGTCCACCCCCAGAAGGTCTTCGGGTCATTCTGGAGGAATACAACCACATATTGTCATCGGTTTGCTTATTTTTCTTACAGTACTTTACTGTATGTACTGTGTCATCCACTGTACAACACTGTACTTCAATATAAGGAATCAGCCACTTTGGCTGCAAAAGGAGCATTAGCACCCCGTACACTTGATATGGTAATGTGATATACTGTAGAACAGTGCTATGAAACCATCTGAGTAGAGCAGAAGGTATGGAGGTGAAGACAGACCTGTTTTCTAGTCGGAATGTTCGTATTACAGATGCCACTGTGAAGCGGCTTAGATGTGGGTGGACTCTCTGCCCAGCTTCCCTCATAGTCAGGCCATGGTTGATGACATGGTCCACCAAAGTTGCTCTTATTTCATCAGAAATATGGGTCCGTTCATGGCCTCTTCGGCCTTCTCCTCCTCTTCCTCCTCCTCCTCTACCTCTTCCTCTTCCTCTTGCTCTCCCTCCATCCATGCTTGCAAAGTTCTTGAAATGGCTACGCTGAGGGCTTTTTGTAGTTGGCTAATTGGTGTTCGGTTTTGCAAGTACGTGCCTTCAGGTGTATATTTGAGTGGTTGCAATTATCCGATGTGTTTTGTATTTTGGATACATGTGTTTTCCGAATGGCACCCTGAGATTTCATTTTGTGAGCGAAGTGTCTTATGTATGAAATAGAGTGTAGCATGCAGGACCATGTGTGTTGCATAAAGGAGTAGGAGTGTTGCATAATTGGTACTGGGGTGCAAAGCAGCGCTTTTGTTTAAGGTATGGGTACATGTGTTTGAGGTATGGTAACAAAAGCTTCACGTTGTGTTACTTTAGTCTGAGCATGGGTTTATAGTGTTCAAGCAACGGGCAAAAACTGTAACAATCTGCAGGCGCTCCAGGGAGTTTTTGTTTAGACATGTAAACAGTGAATTACAGTAGTTCAATCGTGATGAAATGAATGCATGAATAACAAACTCCAGTTCAGTATGAGAAGCTGCAGGGCTCAATTTAGAGATGTTTCTTCAATGATAGAAGCAGGACCTTTGGTGATGTCCATGAGGTACCTACAAGTATTGACCTCAAAGGATTCTCAAGTATTAAAAAAGAAGCGTTTTATTTCTGATTTCATTTGTCTGCTTTGAGCTCAGTTGGGTTTGTTGCATGATTCAGGTTATATTTCGTCACCAAACTGTGTTTCAATTTCAGTCACATTCTGTCTTTTAGTAAAGTCACAATTAGTAAATGTGATACTGTTGTGGTAGCCAGCAGAATCCCTCCTTCAGCAAAATGTTGACAATTGTATCATTGTCCAAATATTTAGAGATTTCACCGTGCTAAAACAGATACTGTTAACCATGGTGTGTGTGTGTGTGTGTGTGTGCGTGTGTGTGTGCGTGTGTGTGTGTGTGTGCGTGTGTGTGTGTGTGTGTGCGTGTGTGTGTGCGTGTGTGTGTGTGTGTGTGTGTGTGTGTGCGCGCGTGTGTGTGTGTGTGTGTGTGTGTGTGTGTGTGTGTGCGTGCGTGTGTGTGTGTGTGTGTGTGTGTGCGTGTGTGTGTGCGTGTGCGCGTGTGTGTGCATGTGTGTGCATGTGTGTGTGTGCGTGTGTGTGTGTGTGCGTGCAGAAATGCTGGTTTGCAGTCAGCAGAGCCATCCTAAATATCATTACTTGTAGCCGTGCACGACTCATTTTGACTGTGCTGTTGCTAATAGTTTTGTTGTGTTGTGGCTTATGCAACAACTCTTTGTTGAAATTAAGGAATATGAGCTTAATCGCAAACAGTTGTGTAAAAATAATTTTGCCCTGGAAGGACATCAGAGACCTGATCTGAGCCCATTCTGCTGCGGGTTGAGTAACCACGGTGTGGTTGGGATAACTGTGTGCCAGGTTTTATCAGCCTAACATCAGTGGCTATTCTCTCTGGTGCTCTGATGCTGGCTTGGAGCTGATCTCAGCCATTAAATTATAAAGCCTAGTTAAAAGTACTCCCAGGAAAGAACAGGAAAGAGGCAGAATGAAAGCAGAGAAGCAGAGCTTTTAGTGTCTGAAATGACTCAATTCCAAAAACACTGTATAGTAACCTTCTTATCAGAGCAGCTTTTATCATCCCACATCTGTCAAACTCCCCAATGTACATCTGGCTTTTGAGGGGAAATAATAGGTTGCTAAAGCAATTCCCTTCCTACAGTGAGAGAACTTTAATATATATGCTGTTAATCTTGTTCTTCTGCCTGGTGCTTCGGGGCCACTGGGCAGCCATTAGTTTATTCACAGCTGTGGCTGCTTCTGTTCACCTGCAGCTTAAGGCAACAGATATGATCTACAGTTTGATGAATTAGGAAAACCAAAGCCAACGAGGAAAGTGCTGCTGAAGTTCTCATAGTGGATTTTACTGCACTTACATCCCTTCGGTTCCTTAGCCTGAGATTTCACTTCAGATATCAGGATTAAAGGCCAGGACCGTAAAAGTACAACACATGTACCTATTTCGATTGAGCAGTGATTCAAGGAGTGATCAGACACCTAAACAGCAGGAGGAACGCGTTCTGCTTTTACTAGCATCAGCAAAGTCCTTGCATAAAGATCTACCATTAAATTTAGCAGCTGTCCTCTTCAAGGTTGGCTCCTCGTGAAGTGTTTATGTGTGTTTAGTTATTTAGCTAGTTAGTATATTGTATATTGCAAAGCCGGGAGAAGCTTTGTTGTAATCCTTGTTTGCTGTGACACAGAGGGTCATTTTGCTTCTTTATGCCCTAAATAAATAAAAAATATAGCAAATATTAAAATGGGTCAGAGAATAAAATTGCCTTTGGTGTAGCTGCTAGTAATTCAGAGTAATCTGAAAGGGGACATTAAGGACCAAGAAGATGCTGTGAGGGACTCCTGCTGGGTGAGGGCCTGATCGCTAATAATGTTTATAGATATTCGTGTTATGAAAATGCGTAAGGAATAGGACACCTCCAGGTTCTGTTTGTTGTCTGAGTGCTATTGGCCCATTAGCATTTTGTTAGCTTCTTAACATGCCCCTGCATTCAAACAGTGATTGATGGACAGAATAAACTATCTGTTCTTCCTATTTCCTTAGCCCGAGGAAGTCATGCGTCTTCAGTAATACGTGGTAAGCTTTTATATTTCTGTGCTAATGTGACCATAAACCTGAAGAGGAAGTAGTCTATGTAAAGATGAAGGTTACACTTGCACTCTATGAATATTTGTTCAAATAACCTTGATTCACCTCTTTTTTAATGGGTATTGGATAGTAAGTCTTACATTATAAAGCTGTTTGTTAATAACAACACTACATACTGAGCTGACGGAGATTCCTGCACCTGAGCCCTGCACAGATAGCGCCGCTTTTCCTGTTAAAGAGCTTTTGTCTCCTCTAAAGTCGGCCTTGACGCTGTACAAGCATGAAGTCAGCCATTGTGGTAAAAGGAGGTTAATGTAGTGCGGCTGTGAGAGCTGTTCCCCAGCTCTGTCGTGCTCTCTGTAATTGTGTTATTGCACTATGGAATTGTCAGAGGACTTGTACTGCCCCAGTCAAGACATCTGAGCCAAGTCTATGGAGGGAGGTTAACTTGACATATAAATTGCTATCTGCCAAGATGAATGGGGCTCACCAGAGAGCAGATGAGGAGAGCAGTGACCTGACATTGCTTCTGACAGACTCCGTATATCCCCAGTCATCTTTCTCCCCTCCTTTCTCTGTACACGGTGCTGCTGCTGCTTCCTCTGATGTCTTACTGCAGCTGCCAGAGATTCTGTGGTAGTGCAGTCCTCCCATGCATGCTATTTATGCATGTGTGCATGCACAGCAGCATACCTGCACGCCTTGAAGTGACTGTGGCTTTTATATTACGAAATAAAAGGTTTTTCGCACAAGTCACATGCAAAACATTAAAATTAATGGAATGTGGTCAAACTAAATGTACTTTATTCAGTTTATACCAAGCATAATTTCCTTAATGATTAATTATTTTCAACAAATAAACCTTTAATTTGACATGTTTCTCTTTTTCATAATTATTGCTTCATTTTATGAGGGCAAAGGATCATTTTGTAGAGTGAAAAGCACCAAATATATTTACTGTGAGATATCTTGATGAGATCTGTTCCCTTTAGCAAAGATGAGCTTAGTTATGACTCTGGTCGAGTTGTGTTATACTTGTTGCCTGCATGCATCAATAATACTGAACATTACTCCACTGCAATACTGAAAAGATCGTGGAGTAATGGGCTGATTAATGGCTTGATGGTTAAATGCTGAGGTTGAGACTCACACTCCTGAATTTGTGGCATTTGGGAAACAAAAATGTTGATTTTATTGTCTGTAAAGAAAAAAAGATCAATAAATAAATAATATATAAATAACAATTTGACAGTAAACATATGGCAACTTCCATCCAACTGGGATATTATTATCAGGTTTTTAAGACTAAATGACAGCGGGATGCTATTATTATTATTATTATTATAATTATTATTATTATTATTATTATTATTATTATTATCATTGAGAAAGCTCTGCTAAAATCCTGTCATGTTGTTGTGGCCACCCGTTTGTTTTTTGGTGTCTTTATCCTGAACTCTTCCACAGCATTTTTAATTTCTCTTTGATATTTGGGCATATTGGGGCCCGATGATTGTAAAAACAAAGAATTACCTTTTTTTTTTTTACCTGATTTTTGTTTCTAAGAAAAATGAGAGCCATATATGAGGATATTTGTTTAAAATGTTGATAGAACAGTAGCAGCAGAACGTCCTCGTAAGTGGATATCAGGCACTTGTAGACCAAAATTGAGTATTTTGGTCTAAATAACCCAAAATGTGACGTCCACATATGTGGACGCAGGTCCTAGGAGGTTAAACTATCCTAAAGATAAAAATGTGGAGCTTAGAGGTGAATAGAGTTTACCCTTAAACTACTGATAATTTCTTTGTAGTTGCTACATGTATCCACACACCTTACATAAACTACATTTTAATAAAACGCGACTGACCAAATTGTATTTACTACTTATTCTAGTAGGAGCTTGGAAAGAAAGGCGTCTGGACTTCTTTAAGTTGCTTGACGACGATTCATCTCATCCGAGAAGTTTCTTCAGTTCGAGGGTCTGAGTACTGAGTGGTGCATTCCTTTACCCAGAGATCTCCTAAAGAGTTGTAATCATTTACATCCTTCCATGTGGACATAAAAGTGAATATTATATTAAATGCAGAGCATTCAAAGACACTGGAGGACAGACCTACCCTCCTACCTTACAACAGCTTCTGTTTCGTTACTGTTTTCTTTCATGTCCAGCAGGTGGCGCTGTATGATAAGTGATGAAAGGAAGCCTGGGCCCAGCGCTGATGTATGACTGTTTTTGCAACACAATGCAAGACGAGGCAAAGACACACAGTAGATACTAAGAGAGCATGTGTGTTTATGAATCCCATACGTGTCTAACTGCTTATTGAAGCTCAACATTAACTACAGTAATGCCGTTTGGTCAATATGAGCATGTGTCTGATGCGAGGACAGCAGATTCTTATTATGATGAGCTGTCCTGAACAAGCATCACAACACTTGGAGTGATTTACTGGTCTGCGGAGTACCTGGAGTGAGTCCTGTGCTCCCAGTACACCTCCAGCCCACGCTGGCAGCCACTAAGGTTAAAGAGTCATTCCACATTGACCTCTGCGTCACTGCTTCTTCAGAACATCCACCTGTCCTCCACCTCCTCCTCTTTAGGTCTGGTAGGCACTGGCACAGCTTTGTCCCTGTGCCCGTGGCACAGCTGCACACTTTCTGTTCTGTACCTCTTTCATCTTAATAGATGAGCTTCTGCCCAGCGACTACAGGAAAATAAATAAATAAATAAAACACCCTTATCGGCCGCGACACGGCTCCTCAATTGTCAATCTGATCGATGTGTGCAGCTCGGATCTAGGCCACTGCATTAGTTGCAGAGGCTCCTGGCCGCTCGCCGCGGATGCACATCACTGCTCACATCTTGTTGCTGTTGTGTTGTAATTGTTTTGTTATTGCGGCTCACACTGGCTATAGTACGCTGTCCATTTAAATGTTCGAATAGCACCAGACAGCCTAATGCTCACGACTTGGTACATTTCTTCAATGTCATCGTGGAACATCCGCCTACAAAGTATTTATCTGTACTTACTGAAATGGTTTATTAAGCTTTCGTAAACACCCTGTCTAACATCTCTCTTCGGCCTAACATTTATCAGCTATTTATAAGCTGTCAGAGTTAAGAAAGTGACCTGAAGCAGGCATCACAATGAGCTCAACGCAGACTAAAGCTGCTGCAGTCCTTTAAGAGGCACCATGATGTTTTCTATCAATGGCATGTAATGTCTCAGCAGAGGTCCTCCTCCTCCTCCTTTCTCTGTTTTCTCGGGGGCAAAAGCCTGAGTCGCCACGCCAGTCCCAATAAATCCTCAGCTGAGAGTGGCAGCAGCAGCAGCAGCAGCAGCAGGCCTGCATTCTTCAGGAGCTAGCACTTCCCCTAATCTGCCCTGGAGTGTTGGAGCAACAGTTGGCCTGCCTGGCAGGGATAGAGGGAAAGGGATAGAAGAGGAGAGGAGGGGGCTCCCTGGTGACCAGAGCGTGATGTGTTTGTGAAAACACTGGGAATGTTGGAATTGGATATGTTCAGACTCTCCCCTAAGTGGGCCTGGAGAGATGCAGAGGCTTATTTTTGGCAGATGTGTTCATTTGCTGTCCTAAACTAAAGCACTAAAGCACTTCTGGATGGATGCAAACTGCATTTCGTTGCCCTGTACCTGTGCATGTGCAATGACAATAAAGTTGAATTCTATTCTATTCTATTCTAAACACAGAGACAAACAGAGCGCTTTAGCCTACCTGCCACACTTTCCTTTTTTTTCATGATGCGTGACACTTTGACCCCACTCTGGTGTGTGTTTGTGTTGGAGAAAGCAGAAGAAGGAAAGAGATGACGGGGAGAGGCATTGGACTACAAAATGCCTTGCAGATGTGTGCAGCAAGCCAGGAGACTTTGTTGGCAACGGGCAGATCGTAACTCTGTGCCGTGAACGAGTTTGAAAGGTTTCGTATAAAACACGCAATTCGTGAAACGTATTTGCACGTCTTTAAGCGCATCCTTGCTGAGAAGGCGATCAACAGACTGATTGTGCGACAGACCTGGTCGATGCAAGGTTTGGATAGCTGACACAGCCCGTGCAGCCTTTATAGAGGAGAACAGGCCCCCGTGAATGAATTCCTCTCTGCTGGTCTCTAGTTTCAATTGATTGCTTTAATTTGGCCTATAATGAGTGGGAGGCCTCCCGCCTGCAATTAATGCATGAGTATATGTGTGTGAGTGTGTGAGTGTGTATACTTGTAGGTTGTGTTTAATTACTGCAGTGGATGGATGCTGTGTGGCCCAGCAGGATCCTGCAGGAATGGAAAGATCCACAACTGTGTTGGCATCCACTGACACCTCAGCCCACATTGCATCGGTGCCAGGTCTTAATGCCTTCCAGTCTGACGGAGGAAGCCAGGTTTTTTCATTAGCGCCACGAATCCCTGTGTTTGACCTTGTCAACTGAGCTCTGAAAAATCCGGGGACAAAGATTTTTCAGAGGAACTCGGGGATAAGGTGTGTGGTCACGAAAATTCTACACGACCGACTGAAAACAAGCAATTTTGGTTTAGCAGGCGACGATCGATAGATAAAGAGCTTTTCCACAGGACTCGTTCACCCGTTCATTTATGGGTGAATGAAGTGCGTTAAATCTTGAAACTCAGGATTCAGTATCTTACCCGAAGATACTTTGGTGATTCGAGCAGCCAGGGATCAAACTATCAATACTTCGATTAGTAGACAACCTGCTGTGCCTCTCGAGTCACGGGCATCCCAAGATCTGTAGCATGTAAAGGAAAAGAGAAAAAGTACAGAGTATTTCGAGGTAGTACTCTACTACTTTAAGGGTTCGCTGTTCCCTTTGAACATTAATCCTGCAGCAAGCGTTTTAGGTATGTGAAAATATAGTGGAGTAAAGGTGTGCTTGCCTGTGTTTGTCGTAATGCAAGCTTTTCCTTCCTATGGTTTGGTGGAGTGCATGCGAGTGCATGTGAGTGCATGCGAGTGCATGTGAGTGCATGTGAGTGCATGTGTTTCAGAAACTGTCGTCCGGGATCTAGAAAGAAACTAAGAGCGCCACCTCCTGCACTAAGTTGTAAAAACGGCGTGGGTCTGTTTATGTGGACTTTTATTTTATTCCAGCTGCAGAGTCTGTGCTCTACATTTGCTCGTCTCTGTTTTACACCCGAGCGTCTCGTTCAGAGACATGCGAACAGACGCGTGCAGAGCAGAGCAGAGGAATTTGAGGTGAAGACAAGTGTTCTTCAGAGTAAGACCTCTCAACGCCAAGTTTTATCATCCGTGTTTTTGAAATACAAACCAGGAGGAAGCAGCATGTGGATCAACCTCAGCGTGTCATAGCCAATCACTGCATTTCACAGCTCTAGCAAGGGCTAATATTTGTGGCTGGGTTTGTTCTGTTGGCTCTATACTGTACACAGCTTCTAAATGAAAAGGAAGAGAAAGGACGATGAAATGGATCCCATACAACCCATTTAATACTTGCACTCTGCTACATTTGAACTGGAAATGTGCTGTAGGTCACAGTTTTTAATCTGAAAGCGCCGTTGAGTTTATTTTTATATTCGGATGGTTGTGTCATTGTCCCAATAATTAAGAACCTCTCTTTATGACACAACAGTGGGCACATGATAACATTATAGAGATTAAAGCAAAAACAAATAAACACCCTTGTCACCCTCCCTCTGCCTCTCATTTGTCTCCCCATCTCTGTGTTTATGTTTTAATACAATCATGCTTGCTCATCAGCAGCGGAGGCCAGACATCTCTTCTCTCTGGGCAACAGCAGTGGCGGCAGCTCCCCTGGGGCACAGCGGGGGCGGCGGTGGGCTTGGTTTGTTGTGTGCCGCCGCTGTCAGTCTGTAGTGAATGCAAATGAGACTGCTCCCTCTGATAAACTCTCTGTGTACTCCCAGACGCTAACTCGAACTCTCGCTATCGCCCTCTCCCTCTGCATTTCTTGTCCCGTCTATCTCAAGGTCCTCGGGCTGCGCACGGCGTCCTCCACCTTTGTTTAAATCACGATAACAAGATGCACTTAGCACTCAACTGTCACACACGCACATCCAGTTCACGGTGGCTTTGTTACACTGCAGGCATGCTGATTGCTAAAAGATCATTTTGAAAGTTTCTGGTTTTTGTTGCAGGTGACTCTTTAAAGCAGGGATCCCAGTATGCAGTGCACCTTTTGTTCTTATCACTATTGATTATAAGATACAAGGGGTGCTTCTGGTTCAAGGGCTGGAGGGTCCGCTTATAGATAACAGGAGTAAGACCATTACCACCACACCACGCCTCTTTACCTTCAAATGAGTCTTTGATTGGATCTGAATTTGAATTTAAATGCTCCGATTAGCTGAGAGAGAGAGTCTCAAGCACCAATATCCTGTGGTTGTATGTGGAAAATACATTCAGTTTATTTATGCTTCATTAATAACAGAGTGTAATTATTTGTCAAAATCTCCAGTAGGACTAACCTCAACCTCAGCTTAATTATGTTTGATTTGTTTCATGCTAATTTGAAGTATGAAGCGAACTTCTTAATGGTGTTTCGTGTTTGATTGTGCTCAAGCTCCTGATGGATGCCATTTGTTTTTTCCCCAAGTCATTAAGCAAATAATCTTCTGTTGATTGCCCCACGCTAATTACACTCGCCAATGCTGGAGGCTTCCGCGCAGTATTGAACAAAACAGCTGCACAGGTACGTCTGAAGAGGCTTTAGCTCAGCTGTCTGCCTCTCCATATTTTTGGCATTGTTCATAAAGGTGACTTATTGTTTCCAGCAAAAGCGGGAATCATACAGCATCTTTTATTCACGGCTCCTCAGCACTGGTGACACGACTGACCTTGCATCCTAATGTATAAGCTGATCCCAGCAGACCAGCGTGTCTGGAAAGACTTCAAAAAGAAACAGACGCAACAGTATTATCAACTATTTATGTGCCGCACAGACCCCCAAATACAACGTGAGACAAGAAAACAGCGGTGGAGATGAAAAAACGTTGTTTTCCCTCAGCTGCTGGTTATTGAAAGCATACATCATAAAATGTGAAAAAGTACAGAAGCAGCGTTTTCACTGAGGCTACGCACATTTCTCTGAATATGTTAAATGTGGATGAATTACATGTACAGTATGTCTGTGTGTCACTCTAAACGTCTGTCAGCTCTTAACTCTGAAAGCCGAGTGATTTGAACCCTTCAGTAAAGGAAAAGATCCGCTGTGCTTCCCAAGAAGTTGAGTCAGCTTTAAAATCTGATCCCATCCTTGTACCGAGTGTGTTCCTCCACACTGTTCTCACAGGCCTGCAAAATGCTAGTATTAAGAGTGACCTCCAGTCATACCTGCAGCTGCTTCTGGAGACCTTTCGCATTTGCAAAATGAAACGGAGACGGAATAAAAAGAACGGTTGTGAAGCAGCATTCAGGTCAGTGAAGTTGTAAACTCAGTGCTAGAAATAACTAGACTGCTGTAGAGCTGAGGACTGCATGATAACAGTGGTGTCAAAATACAGGTTTGTCAAAGCACACACAGCAGCTACTTTACTAGGTACACCTGCCCAGCTGCTTGTTAACACACATCGCACAGCATCGTCTCAGTACGTGGTCAAGACAACCTCCTGAAGATCAACCCGAGCATCAGAAGGGGGAACGGCGACTTAAAGGACTTTGAACGTGGCATGGTTGTCAGTGCCTGACAGGCTGATCTGAGTATTTCAGCAACTGCTGAATTTCCCCACACAACCATCTCTGGGGTTCACAGAGATCTGAGTGGGTAAAATGCCTCGTTGATGCCAGACAGCAGAGCAGCACGTCCTCAGTGCTATGACTTGGTCCACGTTTTGCTGACCTGTATCCATCGTTTGATAGCTGCTCACTCACCGTGCTGTCGTCTCTCCATCGCTCCACTCATTTGCACAGATTGAATAGTTAATTTGTTATCACGCTAGGTTTCACGTGGTTTTCCAGTGTACTGAAAATAATGAGTTCTTTGTGCTCAAGTTACACACCTCAGAGTGAAATCCTTCAAAGAGAGAATCGGTGACATCGAGGGAAATAATTTGGCTCGCGGTGAAATCATTTTCAGTCAGAATCAGCTGTGACGTGTCTCCTGTGTCGTCATAGCGACATCACAGCGCCTTTACATCGGGTCTATGGGATTAGCCTGAAATATTCAAACACATTAACACCCAGTGTAAAACACTCAGCATCTTTTTGTAGGGATGGGTATCGTTTAGGTTTTATCCGATACCGCTGCCAAATCGGTACTTTTGAAACGGTGCCGGTGCTTAAACGGTGCTCAAACCGGTGCTTAAAGAATGGAGAACACAAAATTGGTCCAAAAACCTCTCATGTTCAGCTGGTTTTTTGTAAAAAGATAACAATGTTAGCCTTTTCTGCAGCTATGGGGCATATATGGTATCACTCTTGGCTGGAAGCAGTGCTTAAACAATGGAAAAAACACAAACTTTGTCCAAAAACCTCTCATGTTTAACTGTTTTCCACTTTTTCTTTGGTCATTTTAGCCTTTTTGTCCAGGGTGAAGGGAGTATCTGCCATCAAACAAGAAGACAGCCGCATGTAGCTATGATGATGTTTGCTAGTTCACCTTACATGCATTAATGTAATAACGTGGTTAGCCTACTCAACGTAAATTACACACGAACAACATTAAGCTACTCACGCAGAGAAGAACGGCTGCTGCTGCATCATCATCCTCATCATTTCTGATACACTGGCAGGGCTAGGGGCCAGGACTCTATTCTTCGGGGTTTTTGGGGGATATTGCTAACTCCGGGTCCGATAACAGGCAACCCACGCACAGTAGATGCGCTCGGTGTGAGGTCTCGCAGCAAGCTATCAAATACGGCGCATTTCTGGGCTTTTAAAAAAAAACGCTATGCGTCACCAGGTGTTTCATCAGATTTGAGGTGTTACCTCCTTTGACAGTATCACAGTATCAGCTTAAAGCACTTGTTGCTGCTGAGTTTGCATATTTTGCTGTGAAGTACAGCCAGACTTTTGACCGCTTCGCCTTGGACATTTTTAATCTGTAGCTCTGCTCTAAAAGAACGTACGTACCTGGACCCGCCTACTATCCTGGGAAACGTAAAATTATTGGCTAGAAGTGTATCACAGCTCAGGGAAAAAAAGCACCGAAATAAAGCACCGAAATGTGCGCTGCTTTTCGGTCTGGTTACTACCGTTTATGTCAGAACCGGTGCCGTCATGGCACCGGACACCGGTACCCATCCCTATCTTTTTGTGTGTCTGTGGTTATTTCAGCACACTTACTGGCAGCCAATTATCTTCTTTCATACAGTTCACACTAAAGGCAGACATATCAAACATTATACATGCGCCACACTTCATACATATGTCCACTGCTCTGTGGCTATAACGTTACTTCTGTAAGAATGCTTGTTATTGCCCTTGGCCTCAGCTGTGGCGGTAGATATCAGAGATAACAGCTTTCTCTCTCCTCCACAGTCCTCGGGGACAAACACAGACTGATGAGCCTGGCCCTGGAGAACAGTGGCTACCAGGATAGTTAACATTCCTGTTAGTGTAGCTTACCTCTGTTTCAGATAAGCACTACTTAGTGTATTTATATTGTAAGATGAATCACATGCACTGGAATGGATTTGGAATGCATCCCAAAGACTGAGGATAATGCCTCCATGCAGATTAACTTGTTGTGCAAAAGGATGCAGGCATCTACAGCACTCCTGCACTGCTTTATAAATAGTCCGAGGTTGTGCATATGTTTGCAAATGAGCCCGCACAGCAAAAATTGAGCAAATTAAGTGTGTGTGTGTGGTATGTGTGTGTTCCAGTGAACTTGTGCCTGCACGTTTGTCTGTGCACCTGTGTGTGTGTATATGTATGCATGTGTGTGGATGATTCTTCTTGCCCGGCTGGGTTTGTTTAACTGAATGTTGTTTCCTCTGAGACCTGGCCCATCCAGCGCCTCCAGCTATGGGCTTTAACCCAAGTTGCTGTGAGCTGTGTGACCCACCACATCAAATGCAGCACACACACACGTATCTCTGAACACACATCCTCAGCTTTAATTTATGCAATCAGCGCTCTCGATTTACATACATTACCATGGATCATACATGTTGAGGCTTCTTGCAAGGTCACTGCTGCAAAGCTCCCCTGTGTGAACGGATGATACCATGTATGATAGCTGCAACAGTATATCACCGGTTTATCTCAGGAGCTGCAATGAGATTTGACACTGCACTGCGCTATATGCTACTATCCCTGCGCTGTCCCCGCTGCCTGCTGTAAACGCTGAAGACACGTGACATGCATAGACCTCATTATCATATAATTGCAGGGCACAGCAGCGAGGATGTCTCTTTTTGCACAAGAGCCCTTAATAGGCCTCAATAGGCCCTCTGTTTCCTCTGTGGACGTATGTAATGACATCTGTGCTGGTGAGTGCTCGTGAGAGTGGGCTGGACCCAGTGATGTCTCTCTCATCTACCTCTCTCCTTTCCTTATCCCTCCCTCTCTCTGAAGTGGTTAATATGCATGTCCGTGGACATGTTCCTTTGGCTTCTGGCTTCCACTCTCAGCACGGCTCCCTGCAGGATTGGACATAGTGATAGCAGCAGGTCCGGCCCCACTTTCCTCTTTGTATCAGGCCACTGGAAAAGCTATGGATAATTCACCTCTCCTCACTCCCCTGTCTCTAACTGAGATGGATGCAGATGAGCCTTTCTGTACCTGTCGGTGTGTATGTGCATGCTCGTGCAGGAGGCGGTGCGCCTTAAGCAAGAAATGGATTGGTCTGTGTCTTTAGACTGGGCCCTGGTGAGGCAGGCGGAGAGTATAATCTGATTTAAAGCATGTCAAGGATTGTGAATAATTTCCTCATTACCCCCACCCCTCCCGTCATTTTCAGGGCATATTTAATTTAACAAGAAGAGGGCGGTTTGCACTCATGTGGTTTTGTGTGTGTGTGTGTGTATTTGTGCGTGTGCCACATCTGCTGAAGATTCTCTCATATCGTCCTGCTCAAGGAGGAAAGAATCACTCGCTCTCTCTCTCTCCGTCTCTCACTTTGCCTCCCTCTCCGACCCCCTGAGAGCTACAGCTGTCACAGTGTCACTTTTCCCATCCATAATTGAGGACTGTGCACTGCACAAAGCCCATGAAACCATGTCAACCACTTCCAGTTGCTCCTGTTAAATAATCAGGCAGAACCAAAAGTGCCAGGGGGAAATATGCACATGCAGCTGCCTGTATCGCTGACTTGTGTAATCAGTTCTCAACTTACTCCTCCTCCCCCCCCCCAAAACCAAGATTGTTCGCTCACCTCTGAGGCAAATCCTGTTCTAGACTCGTCCAATACAAGAGCCTGAACACCAGCATTCATTGGTTCTCAGGGTTGAAGGTGGGCGTGGCTTACTATGAGCACTGTTTTATGTAATGTGTTTCCTCGATTTACCCTCTACATGTCTACACTTTCTTTTCCTTTGCATCCAACTCACCCGTGCGTCACACCCAAGCAGCTCCCCTGCTTACATAACTGTCTGCTGCCTTACCTGCCTTTGTTGTCACCCTGCTGTGGTAAGCTATTGTTTTTTCCAGCCATTTCCGACTATTTGTATCTGGTTAAACTCTGGATTTGGATCCTCCTCCTTCTGTTTTGTTCTACACCACATGACCATGACGGAGTCTAGGTTGAGCTTGACAACAGCCTAAGAGACACTAAGAGAAATGTTTTGTGTAAGAAACATGTGAAAAACTGAGGCTACATGCTGTTAGTTAAATGCGCTCAGCGACAGATCATCAGAATTCCTGTATCAAAGCAGAAATTCTCGCATTTTGTGTCTACACTGCCTCGTGTGTCTGCACCGTCTTGTGTCTGCACCGTCTTGTGTCTGCACTGCCCTGTGTGTCTGCACTGCCTTGTGTGTCTGCGCTGCCTTGTGTGTCTGCACTGCCCTGTGTGTCTGCACTGCCTTGTGCTGCACTGCCTTGTGTGTCTGCGCTGCCTTGTGTGTCTGCGCTGCCTTGTGTGTCTGCGCTGCCTTGGGCTGCACCGCCTTGTGTGTCTGCACTGCCGTGTGTCTGCACCGCCTTGTGTGTCTGCACCGCCTTGTGTGTCTGCACTGCCTTGTGCTGCACTGCATTGTGTGTCTGCACTGCCTTGTGTGTCTGCGCTGCCTTGGGCTGCACTGCCTTGTGTGTCTGCACTGCCTTGTGCTGCACTGCCTTGTGTGTCTGCACCGCCTTGTGTGTCTGCACTGCCTTGTGCTGCACTGCCTTGTGTGTCTGCGCTGCCTTGTGTGTCTGCGCTGCCTTGGGCTGCACCGCCTTGTGTGTCTGCACTGCCTTGTGTGTCTGCGCTGCCTTGTGTGTCTGCGCTGCCGTGTGTCTGCACCGCCTTGTGTGTCTGCACCGCCTTGTGTGTCTGCACTGCCTTGTGCTGCACTGCATTGTGTGTCTGCACTGCCTTGTGTGTCTGCACCGCCTTGTGTGTCTGCACTGCCTTGTGCTGCACTGCCTTGTGTGTCTGCGCTGCCTTGTGTGTCTGCGCTGCCTTGGGCTGCACTGCCTTGTGTGTCTGCACCGCCTTGTGTGTCTGCACTGCCTTGTGCTGCACTGCCTTGTGTGTCTGCACCGCCTTGTGTGTCTGCACTGCCTTGTGCTGCACTGCCTTGTGTGTCTGCGCTGCCTTGTGTGTCTGCGCTGCCTTGGGCTGCACCGCCTTGTGTGTCTGCACTGCCTTGTGTGTCTGCACCGCCTTGTGTGTCTGCACCGCCTTGTGTGTCTGCGCTGCCTTGTGTGTCTGCGCTGCCTTGGGCTGCACCGCCTTGTGTGTCTGCACTGCCTTGTGTGTCTGCACTGCCTTGTGTGTCTGCGCTGCCTTGGGCTGCACTGCCTTGTGTGTCTGCACCGCCTTGTGTGTCTGCACTGCCTTGTGCTGCACTGCCTTGTGTGTCTGCACCGCCTTGTGTGTCTGCACTGCCTTGTGCTGCACTGCCTTGTGTGTCTGCGCTGCCTTGTGTGTCTGCGCTGCCTTGGGCTGCACCGCCTTGTGTGTCTGCACCGCCTTGTGTGTCTGCACTGCCTTGTGCTGCACTGCATTGTGTCTGCACTGCCTTGTGCTGCTCTGCCTTGTGCTGCACTGCCTTGTGTGTCTGCACTGCCTTGTGTGTCTGCACCGCCTTGTGTGTCTGCACTGCCTTGTGTGTCTGCACTGCCTTGTGCTGCACCGCTTTGTGTGTCTGCGCTGCCTTGTGTGTCTGCACCGCCTTGTGTGTCTGCACTGCATTGCGTGTCTGGGTTGCCTTGTGTGTCTGCACCGCCTTGTGTGTCTGCACTGCATTGTGTGTCTGGGTTGCCTTGTGTGTCTGCACTGCCTTGTGTGTCTGCACTGCATTGTGTGTCTGCACCGCCTTGTGTGTCTGCACCGCCTTGTGTGTCTGTACTGCCTTGTGCTGCACTACATTGTGTGTCTGCACTGTCTTGTGTGTCTGCACCGCCTTGTGTGTCTGCACTGCCTTGTGTGTCTGCACTGCATTGTGTGTCCGCACTGCCTTGTGCTGCACTGCCTTGTGTGTCTGCACTGCCTTGTGTGTCTGCACCGCCTTGTGTGTCTGCACTGCCTTGTGCTGCACTGCATTGTGTGTCTGCACTGCCTTGTGCTGCACCGCTTTGTGTGTCTGCGCTGCCTTGTGTGTCTGCACCGCCTTGTGTGTCTGCACTGCATTGCGTGTCTGGGTTGCCTTGTGTGTCTGCACCGCCTTGTGTGTCTGCACTGCATTGTGTGTCTGGGTTGCCTTGTGTGTCTGCACTGCCTTGTGTGTCTGCACTGCCTTGTGCTGCACTACATTGTGTGTCTGCACTGTCTTGTGTGTCTGCACCGCCTTGTGTGTCTGCACTGCATTGTGTGTCTCCACTGCCTTGTGCTGCACCGCTTTGTGTGTCTGCACTGCCTTGTGTGTCTGCACCATCTTGTGTCTGCACCGCCTTGTGCTGCACTGTCTTGTGTGTCTGCACCGCCTTGTGTGTCTGCACTGCCTTGTGTCTGCACTGCCTTGTGTGTCTGCACTGCATTGTGTGTCTGCACCATCTTGTGTCTGCGCTGCCTTGTGCTGCACTGTCTTGTGTGTCTGCACTGCATTGTTCAATTCAATTCAATTCAATTTTATTTATATAGCGCCAAATCACAACATAAGTCGCCTCAAGGCGCTTCATAGATACAGAGAAAAACCCAACAATCATATGACCCCCTGTGAGCAAGCACTTTAGCGACAGTGGGAAGGAAAAACTCCCTTTTAACAGGAAGAAACCTCAGACAGAACCAGGCTCAGGGAGGGGCGGGGCCATCTGCTGCGACCGGTTGGGGTGAGAGAAGGAAGACAGGATAAAGACATGCTGTGGAAGAGAGACAGAGGTTAATAACAGATATGATTCAATGCAGAGAGGTCTGTTAACACATAGTGAGTGAGAAAGGTGACTGGAAAGGAAAAACTCAATGCATCATGGGAGTCCCCCGGCAGCCTACGTCTATTGCAGCATAACTAAGGGAGGATTCAGGGTCACATGGTCCAGCCCTAACTATATGCTTTAGCAAAAAGGAAAGTTTGAAGCCTAATCTTGAAAGTAGAGATAGTGTCTGTCTCCTGAATCCAAACTGGAAGCTGGTTCCACAGAAGAGGGGCCTGAAAACTGAAGGCTCTGCCTCCCATTCTACTTTTAAATACTCTAGGAACAACAAGTAGGCCTGCAGAGCGAGAGCGAAGTGCTCTAATAGGGTGATATGGTACTACAAGGTCATTAAGATAAGATGGGGCCTGATTATTTAAGACCTTGTATGTGAGGAGCAGGATTTTGAATTCAATTCTGGATTTAACAGGAAGCCAAAACAGGAGAAATCTGCTCTCTCTTTCTAGTCCCTGTCAGGACTCTTGCTGCAGCATTTTGGATTAACTGAAGGCTTTTCAGGGAGTTTTTTGGACATCCTGATAATAATGAATTACAGTCGTCCAGCCTGGAAGTAATAAATGCATGAACTAGTTTTTCAGCGTCACTCTGAGACAGGATATTTCTAATATTAGAGATGCTGCGCAAATGGAAGAACGCAGTCTTACATATTTGTTTAATATGTGCTTTGAAGGACATGTCCTGGTCAAAAATGACTCCAAGGTTCCTCACAGCATTACTGGAGGCCAAGGTAATGCCATCCAGAGGAAGAATCTGGTTAGAGACCATATTTCTAAGCTTTTCAGGGCCGAGTACAATAACCTCAGTTTGATCTGAATTAAGAAGCAGAAAGTTAGCGGCCATCCAGGTCTTTATGTCTTTAAGACATTCCTGCAGTTTAACTCATTGGTGTGTGTTATCTGGCTTCATGGACAGATAGAGCTGGGTGTCATCTGCATAGCAGTGTAAATGTATGCTATGTCTTCTAATGATGCTGCCTAAAGGAAGCATGTATAATGTAAACAGAATTGGTCCTAGCACTGAACCCTGTGGAACTCCATAATTAACCTCAGTGTGTGAAGAGGACTCTCCATTTACATGCACAAACTGGAGTCTATTAGATAGATATGATACAAACCACTGCAGTGCAGTACCTGTAATACCTACAGCATGTTCTAATCGCTCTAATAGGATATTATGGTCGACAGTATCAAATGCTGCACTAAGGTCTAGCAGGACAAGCACAGAGATGAGTCCACTGTCAGAGGCCATAAGAAGATCATTTGTAACCTTCACTAAAGCTGTTTCTGTGCTGTGATGAGCTCTGAAACCTGACTGAAACTCTTCAAATAAACCATTCCTCTGCAGATGATCTGTTAGCTGTTTGACAACTACTCTTTCAAGGATTTTTGATATGAAAGGAAGGTTGGAGATTGGCCTATAATTAGCTAAGACTGCTGGGTCTAGAGATGCTTTTTGAGTAAAGGTTTAACTACAGCCAGCTTGAAGGCCTGTGGTACATAGCCGATCATTAGAGATAGGTTGATCATATTTAAGATCGAAGAATTAATTAATGGCAGGACTTCTTTGAGCAGTTTTGTAGGAATGGGGTCTAAAAGACACGTTGATGGTTTGGAGGAAGTAATTATTGAAGTTAACTCAGAAAGATCAATTAGAGAAAAAGAGTCTAACTTAACATCAATGGTACTAAGAGTAACTGTAGATAATATTACATCTGTGGGATGATTACTGGTAATTTTTCCTCTAATGATAAAAATGTTATTTGTGAAGAAGTTCATGAAGTCATTACTAGTTAACGTTAAAGGGATGGTTGGCTCAACAGAGCTCTGACTTTTTGTCAGCCTGGCTACAGTGCTGAAGAGAAACCTGGGGTTGTTCTTATTTTCTTCAATCAGTGATGAATAGTAAGATGTTCTGGCTTTGTGGAGGGCTTTCTTATAAAGCAGCAAACTATTTCTCCAGGCTAAATGATGATCCTCTAAATTTGTGACACGCCATTTCCTCTCCAGATTACGAGTCATCTGCTTTAGGCTACGTGTTTGAGAATTATACCACGGAGTCAGGTACTTCTGATTTGAGACCTTAGTTTTCACTGGAGCTACAGTATCCAGAGTCGTACGTAGTGAGGAGGTGAAATTATTAACAAGATAATTGACCTCTGTTGGGGTAGCGTTCAGATAGCTGCTCTGCTCTGTGTTGGTACAGGGCATTGAAGATGATAACAGTGGGTGGATTATATTCTTAAACTTAGTTACAGCGCTTTCAGAAAGACATCTACTTTGATAAAGTCTACTCTCCACCGCTGTGTAATCAATTATTGTAAATGTAAATGTTATCAGGAAATGATCAGACAGGAGAGGGTTTTCAGGAAACACTGTTAAATGTTCAGTTTCTATGCCATATGTTAACACAAGATCTAGAGTGTGATTAAAGTGGTGGGTGGGTTCTTTTACATTTTGACAGAAGCCGATTGAGTCTAATAACAGATTAAATGCCATGTTGAGGCTGTCATTTTTAGCATCTACATGGATGTTAAAATCACCCACAATAATTATTTTATCTGAGCTCAGAACTAAATTAGATATAAAGTCTGAGAAATCAGACAGAAACTCTGTGTAAGGCCCAGGTGGACGATAGATGATAACAAGTAAGACTGGTTTCTGAGTTTACAGCTGGGGTGGATGAGGCTAAGCATCAGGCTTTCAAATGAATTAAAAGTCTGTCTGGGTCTTTGGTTGATTAATAGGCTGGTGTGAGAAATTGCTGCCACACCGCCCCCTCGGCCTGTGCTTCGAGGTTTCTGGTAGTTAGAATGACTCGGGGGTGTTGATTCATTTAAACTAACATAATCATCCTGCTGCAACCAGGTTTCTGTAAGGCAGAGTAAATCGATTTGTTGATCAATTATTAAG
This sequence comes from Copadichromis virginalis, assembly GCF_057382275.1. Classification (NCBI taxonomy): domain Eukaryota; kingdom Metazoa; phylum Chordata; class Actinopteri; order Cichliformes; family Cichlidae; genus Copadichromis; species Copadichromis virginalis. The sequence goes on from NC_140627.1 coordinate 1,813,147, forward strand.
TCATGTACTAACAGAGACTTGGAGGAGAGAGACCTAATGTTTAATAATCCACATTTCACTGTTTTACTCTTTGGTTCAGATGTGGATACTGTATTGTTCTTTCTTTGTAATTGTTTATGTTTAAGTTGTTTGTTGCTGGTTTTTAGTTTGTTTTTTGTCTTTTTGGAAGCTGACACAGTCTCTATGGAGATGGGTTTTTGGGGGGGTAGCAGGAGGAGAGAAGCTGCAGAGAGGCGTGTAAGACTGCAACTCTGCTTCCTGGTCCCAACTCTGGATAGTCATATTTTGGGGGGTTTAATAAATTTGTCCATATTTCTAGAAATGAGAGCTGCTCCATCCAAAGTGGGATGGATGCCGTCTCTCCTAACAAGACCAGGTTTCCTCCAGAAGGTTTGCCAATTATCTATGAAGCCCACATCGTTTCTGGGACACCACTCAGACAGCCAGCAATTTAAGGAGAACATGCAGCTAAACATGTCGCTCCTGGTCTGATTGGGGAGGGGACCAGAGAAAACTACAGAGTCCGACATTGTTTTGGCAAAGTTGCACACCGATTCAATATTGATTTTAGTGACCTCCGATTGGCGTAACCGGGTGTCATTACTGCCGACGTGAATTATGATTTTACTGAATTTACATTTACCCTTAGCCAGCAGTCTTAAATTTCCTTCAATGTCGCCTGCTCTGGCCCCTGGAAGACAATTGACTATGGTTGCCGGTGTCTCTAGCTTCACATGTCTAAGAACAGAATCACCAATTACCAGAGTTTGACCCCCGGCGGGTGTGTCGCCGAGTGGGGAAAAACGGTTAGACACATGAACGGGTTGGTGGTGTACCTGGGGCTTCTGTTTAGGACTATGCTTCCTCCTCACCGTGACCCAGCCGCCCTCTTTCCCCAGCTGCTTGGGATCTGCCGGTGAACAGCTAGCAGGGCCTACGCTATCTTCGGCTGCACCAGTTACAGGGGCCTGGCTAGCTACGGGTGAATGAAGGGTGCGAAGCTGAGTCTCCAATTCAGTAATCCTGGCCTCCAGAGCTGCAAATATGCTACATTTGTTACAGATATCATTACTGCTAAAGGAGGCCGAGGAGTAACTAAACATCTGACACAATGAGCAAGAAAGTGCAGGAGGGACAGGTGAAGTAGCCATGGTGCTAACGAGTCAACTACGAGCTAAGCTAGCGAAACAGTACAGAGACAGTGAGTGAATACTTTGGCTATAAATTAGGTAGTGAGTACACAGAAAGTGTGCTTCGGATGAAGCACGTGAAGATTATACTATGAAAGAAGAATGTATTTAAAAGTTGTTAATTAAATTGCTAAGCAAATAAGCTACTCAGAAACACCACTGTGTTTGAGCAGGAACAGGAAGTGATACTCTACCGCAGAGCGAGCGAGCACCAAGTGACAGCGCCACCAAGAGCAGTGTGTCTGCACTGCCTTGTGCTGCAGTGTCTTTTGTGTCTGCACTGCCTTGTGTGTCTGCACTGCATTGTGTGTCTGCACTGCCTTGTGTCTGCACTGCATTGTGTGTCTGCACTGCCTTGTGTCTGCACTGCCTTGTGTGTCTGCACTGCCTTTTTGTTTTTTGCTCTTTGTCTTGGATGGTCTTGGAGGAACGCTGTGCTCTACCACTGCACGTGGCTGACATGAAAATAAAGCCACCTGGATGGCCCTTAAAAATGCATCCCTTTAGAGCCCTGGGGACCAAAAATGGTCCCGCCCCAAAAGTGCAATAAAAAGATTATATATTCATATTTTTTTCCACTTTAAATTGGTCAGTCTTTTAAAACTACTTCTCCCTGAAATATTCATATAAAGTTTTAATTATATTTTCGTTGTTTTAACCCTTTAAATCCCAGTTTTATTACATGAGCGCTCTGTTTTTTAGCCCCAAAAAACAAAAAACTAAATATTTTCCAAAAAAAACATTTGAAGTAATATTTGTTTGTTATTATAATTAGGCCTTTAGATGGACTAAAGATTGGCACCAACAGTCATTTCGATCACCTTTTTTTTTTTTTTCAGGACCAGAAAATGGTCTCCAGGCGGCAAATGCTCCTCCTCTAGGCCGAAATAAGTGCATGTTGCCGGGGTAAGTCGCGACGATCACCGGGGCACGATCACCGGGGACTGCTTTTTCCAGCCCACACGTCCGATACCACGTGACAACAAATACGTCATTTCCTGTTGACTAAAAAAAAAAATGCACCCTCTCATGGTCCTAGGGACCAAAAAATGGTCCCGCCCGATCAGCGGGCGAAGCCGCTGCTGCACGCCGGAAATGAGGCTTCATTTCCCGCAGGTCTGTCCAAGCAGCCCGCTGTTTTCCAGCAGGGATCAAATGTGGAGCAAAGGCGCCACCCGGTGGACAAATAAAAAAATTACAACTCTAAGGCTCATAGACCAAAACGAAACGGAAACATAAGTAATCACCAAGACATTAACGGTAATAATTCTGCAGTGAAAAATAGCGTTTATAATGGAAGTCAATGGGGACCAAAAATGGTCCCCAGGGCTCTAAGAGGATGTGTATTGTTAGCTTAGCCACTGAAGCTAATTTAAGGAAGTCAGACTTGAATTTTGAAATGAAATTATGCCAAGTTTTTTTTTAGAGGATTTGGCTATATTCCATTCAACACAGTGCAAATGGCTTGTACCTGAAAACCTAAAGGGACCATTTATGGTCCCAGGGCCACACAGGGGTTTTAACTTGAAAATGTCAAAAAAAAAAATGCTGCTGGTTAAGTCAGTTTATTGCAAACTATTTAAGACTTTCTTGGGCCAAACAACCAATACTGTCCTCCATTAAGCCATATAACCAGCACTGCTAAATATGAGCAAGGGATGGAATCTGTGTTCAACATCAAATGTCTTCACTGTGACAGCACGAACAGAAATGAAAGTGGGAGTAGATTAGATAGAATTTTCCTTCAGACTAGAGCACCAACACAGGCGTTTGTCATGTTTCAAATGAACCCTGTGATAATTAGATCACTTTCATTAGTGGCACACATGGACATGGCCTTTTTCCATTTCTTTTTTGTCTCTGTGTCTTCTCTCCCTGTCTGCATCCCTTTTGATTTCTGTGTTCCTATTTTCTCCACCGCCCCTCTTCTCTCACCTGACCCCTCCTCTCTTTCTGTTCTCTGATGGCAGGTTTTTCACCAGCATCTCCCCGTGTCAGGAATCAAAGCAGGCGCGAAGCTCTCAGGAAGGTATACGGCATGCTGTGAAACAGGCGCCAAGCTTCCACTTCCCTAACCACCACCCATTCCTGGATTCTAGTTTAATTGAGCATCACCACCTTTACTGTGGAACTCCAGTGACTCACACAGCTCATAGGATACAGCATCCATTAACACCCACCCCGATGATTATTAGACACACACTTTACTCTCACAGTGAGGTATGTTATTAAAGTGCATGTGGAGACAGGAGTGTGTGTGTGTGTGTGTGGTAGTGATGGGAGGGGGTTGGCTAAGATACAGTGCAGTGTAGTTTGACATGAAAGCAAAATCCCCAACCACTTCAAAACTACAGAGAACAGCTTACATTTAGAAAATAGGCAGTGCTACAGGACAGGAATTAAAATGATACCATAGCCCGCATGCAGAAATTACCCTGTAAGAGTGTGTCTGCATTGTGTGATCAAAAGAGTCATCTGGAACTGTACACCTTCTACAGCAATATAGTAAGCCTTTGTAATGAAAGAGCTGTAATTACGGTGTAGTGAAGAGTCGTGGTAACCTCCCACTCTCCAGGCTTTGACAGCTGGGCAACACGGATTTCTTTATATAACATAGCGCTCTGATTCAAGCTCCTTATAGGCTGTGAGATATAGTGTGCACGGCCCAATCAAGAATTACAATCGGTGGGCTGAACACTGGAAAAGCATGGCGTGGGGATGCCTCTTCATTGTGCCTGAGAAAACCAGTAGTCAGCCACAGGAATATTGACTATAATTGATATAATTTTCAAAAAAGTCTAAAAAAAAAAAAGATTAGCATGCATGACCGGTGTCTTTGGCTGCTGCTTTACCCCTGCTGAAGTATTTGTCTTTTTCAAACAGGTTTAATTTAAACCATAAACTCTATATAAAACTTAAAGGAAGCCACCATGATGCCTGTGACTGGTTAGTGAAGTCCTGCTATGAAGCACCAAGCTGAGTTTTTCCACATTTTTTTGATATCTTAGTGTTTTGAAATTAGATATAACAAGGAAGCAGTGGCTCTAACTGGGAAACCAAGAAACACTGTAGGGACACATAGTGAGGCCACTCGACATTATACCCTGCTTTAGCCTTTTTTGATCAGTGAAGACTATAATTTACAAAATGATCCTCATGTTGAATACAAGAGACTTCAAACAGGAGCTTGAGACTTGAGGTCTTAGATCAAGAGAGCCAAAGGCTGTTTTCCTGTAGACTTCCATGGACCCACAGACTATATTTCTTCCATACAGATCTTTTCACAGCCAGAAGCATCAGCATTTGCTGGCCATTAAAAAGAAAATTCATCTGCTTGTTTAACTTTTTATTAACACATTCATGTGCATCACATCTTTATGCTTAGTTCTTAAAGCCTTAAAATGGAACGACAGTCCAGGCTCACAGTTTGCCAGACACCAAATGAATGCTTCATAAGCGAATCACTCTGAGGCTAAGATTTGAACGGGTACATCAAGATGAGGATCAGACATTTTTTTTAATAGTGAGTAATCCAAACCATGCAGCAGCATTTTAATGACAAACCTCATGTTGTGGAGGGTCATCTCAGGTGGTTCCCTGACTGAAGTTTCGCCTGTTTTCAGCATCTTCTTCCTCCCATATTATAGCATTTGTCTGTGCCACATCGAGGACCCTCACAGGAACTTTCATTAAGGGGAAAAATGTTAATGTTCATCCTCAATCATCGCTCTGTTTAGATTATCCTACTCACAGGTCTGTACATGGCTGCCACGTAGCACATCATTATGTTCCCGCCAGCCTAAATAACCCTACAAATATTGTCTCTTTGTTCTGTCTTCATTTATGAAGTGACAGCAGAGCTGTACACTTCAGTTTTTTGAGGGGCGGACTCTCTCAGTCGAACATGGTAAATCACCTTTCGACAGAAACTAGCAAGCTAACTTCCTGCTGACTTCAGACTCCATTAAAGTTTATCACGGTTGCCTGGATGTTAAACTTTATTGTAACACCTGGAAGAGCAGCTACACATTTTATTGAAGATGAAAGAAACTGTGTCATTTTAAACTCAGTGTTAGAGTTTGGAATCCCAGAAATTGCTAATGAAATCAGACTTGAGGTGGCTAGCACTAGCACATGGCTTCAGTTACAGCTCTGTATACTTGTTACATACAATATACAGGAAGATCCATAACATTCAGTTTTAGTTCAGTTTAGTTTGGTAGTATCTCCAGTAACAGCAACATTGCCATCGCAGCAGCTGAACATTCTGGGGTCCACAAAACCTTTACGTTGTACCATTGTGACAAAGTGGGCGAGGACACCATTTGCTGCCAGAAGCTTGCTTAGTTCACATTCTTGTTCTGATTTACCTTATTTTTATTCTGTAGTTTGCAAACATTTATTATCCCGGATTTGTTTGTTTTGCACTTTTACAGATTACGTAATATAACATCTTAGTTTAAATCAACGCTGACAAGTTTAAGTTAACCTTTTATTTATTCCAACTGTTTACTTGGTTTAAACACACCTGATTTACCTTTGTTCCAGGAACAAAAAGAAGAAGGACCAGGTCAGTGTAGCTGAGTGCTCTTGACATTCATTTTTGTTGGTTTATGTTCAGTTATGTTTATTTGTACCAAGTTAGCTTTGGAGTTATTGAGGGGTTTTTGTTTTTACATTTTGTAAATATGTTTGGTCACAATGATGGCAAATAAATCACTTGCTACACTGGACAGCATCTGTCTCCTGCCTTTCTTCAGCCACTTTGGTCAAGCTATCTCACAACCAGAATAACTTGCAACCCCAATGACCTCTCTGCACTGAATCATATCTGTTATTAACCTCTGTCTCTCTTCCACAGCATGTCTTTATCCTGTCTTCCTTCTCTCCCCCCAACCAATCACAGCAGATGGCCCCGCCCCTCCCTGAGCTCATTTTGAGATGAGATGAGATATTCAACATCTTTACACTGAGAAACATTATTCTGACATTATTCCTCAACGTGTAGACACAGTTTTTGGCAGATTGGTGAATCTGAGAAAGATGCTCTTTTTATGCCCATACATGTTACTGACCTGTTCCCAGTTAGCTGTTTCTTTTTAATATCACTATACACCCATGCAGGCAAGATAGGCTCTTTCCAGTACAACAATAAAAAAAGAACAATAAATAGTATTTTAGTGACTTCACGTATAAGTTAGAAAATGCTCAATAAACTTAAAATGATTAATCATCAAATTAACGTTAGTATTTGTATGAACTAGGAAAAAAGAATGAATCTAAAGTGAAAATTAAACCTGCTTTGGGTCAGTGGCAGATTTTGTCTCACAAAATAAATCGAATACTACCTGTTATGCTTCACAAGCTCAGTATTTGTCAGTAACATGGCTGCCTTTGTTTATCAGACTCACCTGGAAGTTTCTGTCACAGCCCCACGAGGGGGGGACTTTTTCAGAGCAAGTGAAGGCGGTGCTTTCATGCACCTTTTCTGTGAGTCATTATTCATGCACCACAGCAGCTCCTCAAAACTGAATCAGCAGACTGTTTGCTGTATGAAGCTTCTTCTCTCAACCACAGGCTGCAGTGCAGAACATCTATCTGAGCTTTCGTGATGCTTTAATAACAACTTTGACCTCACTGCTTCTTTTGACATTACTAAAAGGTGCTGCTGTCCTTGTGCAGTGAATTCCTCTATGATCTACTTCAGCATGTAACCTGAATGATGATGGGTTCCTGGGTCACACTGCCTCGCTGCCGAGCTAGTGCTTTTTCGTTGTTTGTGTTGACACATGCGGGACTGGAAAAGGTCAACGTCTTCTCCCGTAGAGAGAAACAAGCGAACCTCTGGATCATAACTCCTGCATATCTATGAGCTATAGAGAGCGGCAGCGAGTCGCTTCTGTGGATTTATTGACTAGCTTACGAGTCTAAATGGGGTGTCGTAATTGTGTGGAGATGAAGGAATCCAAGCCAGCTGTAATATGTTAATGCGGTGGGAGAGAGGCAGAAGAAAAGACTGTTGAGTCGTATTTGTGTTTTCCTGCAGCACTGTATGAAAGCAGTGAGCTTCAGAGTTTTGACTCTGTGCGTGTACTAACGAGAACCTTCCACAGCTTTGATTGCCTCTGAGCACAGCTTTGTCTGTGTGACTGATTAGCAGACTCCACAAGCACTACGTCGTTGGACTGACTGCGTTTGAGGTTTTTTAAAGAATCTTAATTCTTTCATTTTTTGCATTTCTGGAGTCACGTTTGTTCGACTCTGCAGGACAGAGGGAGCTTTCTATTAAGCTGATGATTCTGTACAGAACAGGGCCCCTTTAAAGCAGCAGGCTCCACTGAGTCAGGCTCTCTTTGTGAATGCCGCCCTACCTTCCCCGCTCAGACCTCAGAATTTTTGTTCTTTCAGCAATGGCTCGAAAGCAGCAGCTGTCTTCAAGCCTGCCAGTCTTCATTACCGGCTGAAATGGAGTAAATTGATTGGAAAGATTTTGTTATTTTTCTCCGAGTGAAAGAGCTTACTCCCTTGGAACTGATCTCAGTCTGTTCATACGTGTTTGAATGAAGTATATATTGTGTAATTGTGCATGCACATGTGCAGAGAGTGGATAAAATAATAAGACCAATTGAGAATAAAGGCCAATGCAATAAAGCAGCTCTGAAATAAAACCAGTTGGTACACCGTTTAGCTTTAGGCATAGAGAAAGCAATAGTAAAAAAGCCACGTGTTTGTTGGTGAAAGAATATAAAAACCTCCATGGGGGTTCATATCAGCAGAAAATACGTGAATCTGGACTTTTTGTGCAGACACCAACCAGTATGGCCTTGTTTGAATAACCCTGGTAGCCCTGTGAGGACATATTTGTGGAGATGCTTGTGCTCCTCCAAAGACATTTTTTTAGCTTGATAAAGGAGGAACATATGCACACAGAGTCTGTGCAAACCTGCCAGTCCTCTTACAATACAAAACCTGTTGCTACAGTAAAAATCTGAAAAATGCATAAAGTCCACGAGAACACCATGCTTTGTTGGTCCTCTATAGACGCACATTACAGGTTAAAGCCCTGGAAATGTCAGCATCACATTGGCCCGTCTCTGTGTGGAGTCTGGTGTGCTCTGCACTGCAGGGTGGATTGAATGTAGCATTGATTAAGAGAAGCAGACTGCGTGGTGCGTCACATGCTGCGCTCGGAGACAAATATGTGCACAGAGCATGAACAAATATTCTCCTTCACCGAACATTGCTTCACAACCAAGCCATTGCCGTGTTCAGCGTGTGGGACTGCATGGAGCCGATGCTGTGGTGCTTCCGTCTGCGTCGTGTTGCAGATCGCTGTAGATCAGGAGGCTGCGGAGCTCATACGTAAGCGTTATTTAGAGGTCAAACTGCCTTGCATGGCACGATTATAATCTGACTCAAGTGTTTATTCAGACCGTGGGGATAATACGTGAATATCACATAACAACGTCCAGCGCTTGCTTTTTTACAGCTTATTCTGTGCTCGTGCAGCACCCCTGGGTGAACATTTCTCATCCTAACAAGGCAGTTTATGGGGGATTATTTTGCCTCACACGGGGATGCTTTCTAGCCGCGATGTGTGTCAGGATTGTTCTTAATGACTTCCTTGTGTTTTCAATGGCCCGCCAGTCAGTGTGTCCTTGACTTTGTCAGCTGCTTAGTTGCCTGGAGCACATAAAGAGAATGGGATCGCTGGTGTGTGTGCCTGTGCGTGTGTGAGTCTGTCATGTGAGGTCTTAACAACAAATACAGAGGGCAGCCTATAGGAAGTGTGTATGCATGCATAGTGTACACACAGGTCTGTTTTTGTGTGCAGCAAGCCTGTCCTCCACCACAGCACGGGCCCCGGCTCTGTTCTTCAGACATCTTGTGCATCTCTGGTGAGTAATCAGGTAATTGATCATAGAGACAGGTAATTATTCCTGTGCCAAGCTCACTGGCAAATGAAAAGTCTGACAAAAAAAAGCATCCGTCTCTCCCAGCGCCGCCTGCAGGAAGAGGACAAGGGAAGAGTAAAAATGGGAGTCTGGGAGGATAGATGGCCAAACGAAAAGGCTTTAAATCACAAGGAAGGGCTTTTTCCCTTCTTTTTTAAGGCCTTTTAGTTTTGGTGTATTAGAGAGGTGTGTGTTCCAGATGTTCCTGACCCACAACCCAAGATACAGTGTCAAACATGGAGATTAAAGAGGTGAATTCCAATGTGACTCAGAAGGGATTCCTTTTAGGTCAGTTGAAAATACATTTTCTTTCCAACAAGTTCCCGTGGTCACGCTTTACAAGTTTGAATGGAAGCCTGAAATCGCAATGGCAGCAATCCATTCACCACTGCGATTGGAACATTTATGTATTGTAAGTTCCTCGGGCCGGCACGCTGTGGGTTATAAAAGGTGAGCTGCTGTTGGCATGACAAAGTGCTTAGAGGCAGAATTTGATGTCCTCGCTCCCTACATCTGTGATCTAGATCGCTTGCTTCATTGGTGTCATTTAGGTTTGTTCTGGAGCAGTGAGTAAACCAATCTTCTTACATACACCCCTGTCTGCAGTTTGTCTTGATTTATGAACAGGGAATAACCCAACCGAACTTGAGGCTCATTTGTCAGCTGTCATTAAGATGTACTGGTAAGGTGTTTTCCTGTTACAAATACCCCCTCCTCAGTCACTTTGCTGCTGCCGCTGCCCGTGGGCCGTGCTGTGGAGGAAGAAGAACAGAAGAGTCTTGCTGGCTCTCCAGCTGCGTGTTGCTCACAAAGAAGAGACGGCTATTATGTCCAGTTTTTCTGCCTACACCAGAAGATCTTGCTCCCTGCACGGCAATCACTCATTCTTATTTTTCATCTCTGCGAGTGAGCATGCAGTGGGTTCCCTGCGCCAAATCCTTGCTTCACTCCTTGCTTCCACCCCTCTAGTGCTCACAGACGTGGTTGCGCTCTTGTGGGCTGAAACTCCCACCGGAGGCAGACACCGATTTGGCTCCAGGATGAATCTCGATGTACGCGGATTTAAAACGCCAAGTCTAGCATGAAACTCTAGGGCCATGGGAGACTAATCAGTTGTTGAAAAGTAAATCAATCAATCAATCAATAAAGGCACATGTCTGACGTCTGACCTGCTACTAAGAGCTTAGCTGCAAAACAGAAAAGTCCCTGAATTCTTTTGTTATGAATCTCTTTGGTTGAAGGTTGGAGAGAAGTGGAGGAAGAAACATTGCCACCAGTGAAGGGAAGGAAGCACGAATGAGGCTGACTGAGCCGGCGAGCCTGAGAGAGACACATTTGCTGGTCTGTCATTAAATATGCATTTCCTTTAGTGAAAGTCCATCTAAACACACTCCCTGAAGTGACATTTAGCTGCAATCCTCCAAGCTGCTAGACACTAGACACATGCAGACGGAGAAGAAGAGATGGGAGTGCAGGTTTCACAGGAATAAGCAGCAGAGGCTTTGAAAAAGCCGTCCAGAGGGGAAAACCGGAGCACACAATCCCAATAACGCAGCTCCAGTTCGATGTGTTAATGTTAAATATTCAAAAAGTAAAAAGTGACTGAAAACCCGAAATATGAATGAGAGCATTGTTAACCATACACAGTCGGCTTTTCCATGAAAGCAAAACTGAAAGTACTGTTTCAGTAAGTGAAGCACAGGTGACTGCTAAGACTGTGCACACCCACAAAGCTAGCTGTCATTAAAGCACGAGTCTAATTATAGTGTTCAAATTAAACCCGTGCTCAAACGTCAGTGTATCAGAGGCTCTTAGTGGGTTCATTTACCCTCTGAGGTCCAGTCAGAATATGTAATTTAGTTTTTTAATAAAGTGCTTTCCCACGTCTTGGCAAACAGCCGTTCTTTGATGTATTTTGACAGCAGTATTTCTGAGGCCATAGAAACTCAAACCTCTTTCAGGAGTCATCATTTTCAAGAGCCACGTACACGAAGCACACCATAGAAAATGCAGAGAGAGAAAAATCTCCTCCAGCATCACTCTCAGAAGCCTGAGGGAAGAAACTAGAAGAGATGCTGTTTTGAGAAACAAGCACGACTCTGTTATCCTTGTTCTGCTGCTCTCTATGCACGAAACAGCAACAGGTTGAAATCAGCTTTTTGGGGAATTACAAAATACAAATGTTTGTTTTCTTTTGTTCATAAAATAAATATATTTCATTTTGGGGAACATTGATTTGCCAGGAAGTGCTAGATTGGCCAGCTAGACCCAGAAGGGTTCATAAAGAAAAGACGATTAACCATACTACATACCACATGATTAACCCCGACCAGTCCTTACTGACTGCGCCCCGTTTGGCAAATAATCTTCACTTTCAGGTCCTCGTGAGGAGAGCGGTGGAAGAAGACTGTAAACCCTAAGAAGACTGAGGAATCAATCCCAGTCACTGACACATCTAATCTCTGTCTTATCTCATGTGAAGAGTGTCAGTGCTGCTGCTTAAGGCTAAAGCTAGCACAAAGAGAGCAGACGGGTTTTTGTCAGAGCAATGAGACTCAGCATCAAGTAGTGGAAAAGCACCGGGTGCCATTCAGTGCCAATAACAACAAATTACTAACACAGCAGTTAGAGGACTTTGCTGGATTTCACACTGGAGAACAGCACAGATGATTCACTATTCATTTCTTAAACTCATAGTAGCAAAAGGGAATGTCCTCCTAATATTTCAACCGAGTCTCTTCTTATTTCAGCATTAATGAGAAGTGCACAACTATGAAAACCAGGTTTGGACACATTGCTTCATCGAACCAGTAAACGTAAAATGTTGCTTTTCTTTAAGTAACTTTAATAAACAGCTGCAGGGTATCTGAGCGCGGTTTTATGTCTTCACAGGTTTCAGTGAGATCATACATAGGCTCCCTCTCTCAGCTGATTGGTGGAGGTTTGCGCCCTTCTTGTTTTTAATCATTGACGCGTGCTCAAAGTGAACCCACGGAGTTTTTCTCTTACCAGAATCATCATATTTTTTTTCTTAACTGCTTATACAGTTTAAACTGTGGGGCAACTGGAGGCTTTCCCAGCTGTCACAGGGCAAGAGGCGGGGTTCACCCGGCAGCTAGCCTATCAGAGGGCTAACAGAAAGAGAGAAGGACACAGTGATTAACATTACATCTACAGCCAATTTAACCCACGCAGACACAGGGAGACAAACTGCCAAGCTTTCCTCATCACAGCAATGCCAGCGTCTACTGAACTATGAATTAAATGCAAAACTAATGAGATTATTATTATTAGGAATCATTCGAAATAAAAGAATCTTTCCCACTGCACTATATTTGGGTACAGGTTTGTCTGTTTTGGGTGATATATTACAGCTGTTTGTATGTTGTTTCTGTTGTACAGAAATCGTACATAGATAATAAAACAATAATAGATTTTTCTGCTTTTCTGGCTGTTTGACTTCAATTGAACTGACAAAATCTTACTTTAATACTTTCATATCTGTGCAGAGCGTTACAAGCTGTGTAGCTGGCCAACCTGGTGAAACTTTGACCGACTAAATGTTTGTTATTAACGGTTTAGTGTCATTTCCAAATGATTGTTCTTAACCTACAAAACTGCAAGTGCAAGCTGATTTTGTGCTGCATTGATTTTGAGTGTAACCCATTTAAAAGTGATTACATGCAAAATAATTGAATAATGTCCACTTGACCTAAAGAAAGAAAGAAAGAAAGAAAGAAAGAAAGAAAGAAAGAAAGAAAGAAAGAAAGAAAGAAAGAAAAGCCTTCGTAGAGCTCCAGGAACACATGTTGTAAAATATTTAAAGCTCTCGGCTCCCACTTCTGATTCTGCTAACAGCCACACACTCCTGCAGTGTTCCTCACTTTTCCCTGTCTTAATTTAATGCCTGGATATATGGGAATGGTCTGTGCACTTGTCTGCTCTGTTTAGTGCATGATGTGTTGTATATGTTTGATCTAATTATCTTTTTTCTGAAGAATTTGGCGAAATACAGCAACTTATAATAAATCTGCCAGTATCTCAAAAAGGGGTCACAGAGGTTTTTAAATGTGGTCTCATGGTCGGGTCCTGTCTGACTCTCAGAGGGAGCTCAGGCAGTGGCCGTCCACCGAGCTGCTTGCTTCCCTTCTGTGACTGACGGCTGAGAGAAACTCTTTTCTTTTACAAATGCACAGAGCACCCATCTTTTGTCTGATCCCACAAGCTTTTCAAATATATGTAATAACAGTGTAATTAGATGATACTTAAAGCAGGTCTTTGGTGCTTTAATGTGGCACATTGTCTCCCAAAACATATCTACCTGTAATTGTGCAGTTACAACAATATTTAGATGTGTTTGTTTACTATGTACCAGCGTGAAGGATCCTGAAATTTCAGATTAGCTGAACTGACTGTAACTTACTACAAGAACAAATTACAAACATGAATCAAAACTAAAAGCAAGAACCGTGCACAGAAATCAGCTCTGAAAGAAAATGAAACCAAGGCAGAAAACAAAACTCAAAGATTAATACACAAAGCCCCAACAACCGCACAACCATGACACAATGCAACCATGTTTTCTTTGTTTAATTTGTTTTGTTTTCTGCGCTGGCTGACATTAAAACTAATTTCAGCAGAGGACACTCTTGTCTTTCGAGCCAAATAAATACCTAACAGGGGATGGTCTGAGTGACACGCTGCATGGATGCTCTTTTATCTAAAACATAAGATGAAGAAGCTCTTTTGTTTCTTGCAGTGCTTTGATAAAAACATACAGGATATGACTTACAATCAAAGTTCCTGGGGAAACCCTTCTGTGCATCGTCCTCTTTTCTGTCATTCCACAAAGGAAGGTAAAGGTCCTGTGATGTATTTGAACTCACACCTCCTATTCATGTGTCACTGGAGCCAGCTCACCAGGTCACACGGCACCTTGGATCCAAGAAAAAGGGCCAAAGTGAAGGTGTGTACCTTGTGCACATGCGCAGTGGTTATTAGCTGTCTTTAGAACATCAATACAGAGTCCCTGCGGCTGTTTCTAATTAATAAGGACACAAAGTGAATACAGCAACCTTATCATCTGCCATCTATTACATGGAAACTGCAGTAAATATGCTGCTGTTGACTGCTCCACCTTTGAGGGAAGTTAACTTGCAAAGTTGGAGCAACAGAGCAGTTTTGCGTGGCAGTGGTTCAGTCAAAGCTGCAGTCATGATAATGAATTGAACTCAACCAGCTGCGCCCTTCCCAAGTTTTGTAAGTGGTATCATGAAAGCATTCAAACATGTAAGGGCAAATCTGATTTGCAAAGCAAATACCCTTAGTCAAACAGCCACTGTCAGTTGTTCGTAAGTAGAGTGTATTAAAAAGCATTTATGTCACTTACAATTATGTATACAGACTTTTTTTTTTTTTACAGCTACACGCTGCAGATAAACTGACAGAAAGCTAAGTTATGCATGCATGATTTGACATGCAAACCCTTAGAGAGTGTCCTTACTGTAAACATGATGGAATTTTCACAACTGACGTATCCGTGCATTGAAACAATACGTTAAACTATGTTGCCAGTAAAACAGAAACATGAAAAAATGATTCCAAGCTGAGATTCAGAGCTTCTGCTGAGAAACTTCCTCTGAGTGCAGGACGTGGTGCAAGCTGATCACACACATTATGCCGAGCATATTGCCCCTCAGAACAAGACAGTCTACACAGTAAATGTAAGACGCAGATGCAAACATGCATAATGTATGAGCGCGCAAGTGTTCACTTGCAATGTGAGTGCACCATGTTGAAAGTATTTATGACATATTGCGACGTGAATAATGTTCCTAGACACACATATGTGTGCACATATTTGCATCCACATACACATACATCTTCACACACACACACACAAACGCACATGCACGCACGCACACACACACACACACAAACGCACATGCACGCACGCACACACACACACACACAAACGCACGTGCGCGCGCACACACACACACACATAGCTGTCTCTTGGCAGCTAACTACTCACTTAGGTTTCACTGAGCAAGCAAAAACACATATAGTATTATTAGCGTATTAAAAGGGGGCTCACAATAAGCTGTTGGTTTTTTGTTACTATTGTTATGCTGTTGTTAACAACTACAACAGGTTTAGTGTGCTCCATCTATCGATTACTGAACAGCAGAGACTGTTTACAGAGACCATGGGTTCTGCTTTTGGTAAACTCATTGATCAGTAACTAGTATGTTCAAATAAACCAGGCTCCCGAACATCTATGAAATGTTGCCGACTGTATCATGCTGGATAGGTTGTGTACTGTTGCATGTTACACAGGAGATGCACGCATGAGTGGAATTGTTTGAAACGTACTTGTGTGAATGCCACAGTTGTCTGTAAAAAGTCCTAAATATTTGTTTTTAAAAATAACAGTAATTGTAGCTATAATTTTGTGCATGACAAAACCTTGGTTGTGTCATTTCCTGTCAAATCTGGAGTGGAACTTTCAGAATTATTGTATTTATAATTTTTTCCTTTATTTATGACCATATGGATTCCAAAGCTTCTCAGCTGTTTTTAAACATCATGTTTGCTGATATATTGTTGCCTTTCTTAAACGTCCTTTCAGTGAAACTGCTGGTGGAAGGTTTCTTTGTATCCCAATTTTTAATTGTTAAGTCTGTAAATCTGTTACATTATAACAAATTAGACATCAAAAATGACAACTTTGAAAGTATTCATAAATTTGTTACTAGTGTAAATGACAGGCGTTCTTACATGTTTATACTGGATTTGATCCCGTTTGTTTTATAATCTACTTGTGAGGTGACTTGATCATGTCAGACGTTGACGTTTATGAGCTGGAAAATGAATTGAGACTTGGAACGTGCACATCAAGTGATTCGAACAAGTACAGGTTGCTTTTTTTTTTTTTTTTTGTAGAAATGGAGGACGGTGATACTCATCGATCACAGCACCACTTTAATTTAACCATTTCTGCCAGTGTTGCATTTTTCCAGCACAATCAACTAACGTAATGAGCTCAGTGCGGGAAGGTGAGGGGTGGTGAGGGTGGGGGTGTCGATGTGCTTTTGGTGTTGGGGCTGATAGGGTGATCGGATCCTATCACGAGGACTCAAAGCCTGCTGGGTGGTAAACGGGCCTCTATATCAACCAGCTGACTAGAAGGGGGAAACACACGGGCTCTGGAGCCTCCTCCATCCCACACACAGCCTCCAATTAAACAATTATGGAATGAGGCTGCTCTAATTGGAAACATGGCCGGTCCTGCCGCACAAGAGCCTCCACTGCGTCAACGGTCCTTCAGACACCCTACTCCACGCCTCTCGGCATGCCCTTGAGTTGAACTCTCCGCTCTGTCTTGCTGTCACCCTCGTGTTCCTGTTCTCTCTTTCTGTCTGCTTCTGTTTTCAGTTTTAATTGCAGTAGTCCATATGGACGCTGGGAAAACTGCAGTGTCTGCAAGCCTGTATGGACTGCATTTCCTGTGGCTGCTGTGTCCTTTATTTAACACATAACCTTCCATAATCTGAGACTAGGAGTTCAGGATTGCACTGCAGCCGGATCTGGGTGCAATCATTTGCATGTGTCCTTCTGAAGGTTTTTGTTGCTTGTTTATAGGAGTGGCTTTTGTAAACTGGAATAATCACGACACGTAGCGTGAATGCTTCTTCCCTGGATGCGGCCCGTCCCTCAGTGTCACTGTGGAGAAGAATGACAAAGTGCTGTGTCACAGAAGAATGCTGGGCATGTTGTAGCCAGTCGCACAGGTCAGCCTCCTGACAGCGGGCCAGTTTTATGGCTTTGCTGACTGCTGCTTTTAATGGTGTAATTGTGACAATGATCTCATTCTCTCCCTCTCTCCGCCTGATCTCGAGGAGCTCTGTGTTTCCCAGTGGCTGGCAGTCAGGGGGGAGAGGTGGGGGTTCACATTTCATTAGCTTTCAATTCATATTGAATTTATTAATCCCATGCTGGTTCTGCAGGCTCGAAGGCTGCTTAAAGGGGGGGGTATCTTCGATATAGACACCTTTTCCTCCATCTGCTTGCAATGTGTGCACAAAACTGTATGAAAGGGGGGGGGGGGGGGGGTAAAGGAGCCAAGGAAGGCGGGAATGGAGAGGCAGAATAACAACGACAGCCTCACAACAAGGACTCGTGAAAAGACTGCAGCGGCAAAAAGTGTGTCAGATCATTTACCAGCAGGGATGCACGACTTCGCCTTTTTAAAGGCAGCGGCCCTGCAGAAAGGCTCTTGTCTAGTCAGCACTGCAACAAAGGCACAGCCACGGCTTTATTTGTGTGCCTGGAATGTTCCTGTGTGCTCAGGGGCAGCACCCGAACAACTAACCCTCGGCTCCATCAAGGGAGGGAGCGCGGCGCTAACCTCAGCTAGACCTCACCCCAGATAGAGAAGCCAAGCATTGTTGCAGCAACCGAGCTGACAAGCACTTCACACTATTTAGCTCCAGAAGTGACTCAACAAAGGGCAGCTCTCTGCCTAACTGTCTCTGAGTAACGCTGTTTGACGTCGCGCTGTTTCTGAAGAGACTCTGTGTTGTATCACACGGTCCTGTTACAAAGCACAGTATAGAGCTGGAAGTGAGCAGGTGTCAGCTGACAAAAAACAAGTTTATCCATCTCTTGTGCAAACAGTCTAAAAGCATACATTCTCAGCTAAAACACTTGTAGTTCACGATCAGCTATTCATGATCCCCTCACTCAGCGAGCCTTTACACACTACTGCCCGGATAGAGGCTTTGAGGGCACGGAGCCAACTGCTCTGCGTCCTCAGCACTCTGCAGCCCTTTCAAGCTAATAACAAGAAGGCTGTCTCGTGTTATCATTAAAAAAGCAAAAAACCCTTTTAAATTGGCTTTGCTTTATGTTCTTCTGTTAGTGGGAGGGGCTGCTGGGAAGTTCCCATTCAAGCTCAGGCCAAGTTTAAGTCGAGCTGTGTAGCAGCAGGATAGTGGAGTAAAGCAGTTTGGTAGCATGAAACGCAATTTGTTTGTCTGTCATTCCAGAGCTTGTTGATTTGGGTGAAAATCTTCCTTGAACACCTCTCAGTCAGCTGGTGCGCTACATGCTGTACTTTCTCGTTCCACACGTACCTGATCTGCAGGCCTCGAGCTCTCTCCGCCAACCCTTAGTCTCACGTATTTCGTTTCATTCTTTCACTTTCCTTATGGGATCTTTCACCCCACTGAAAAGGTGCACGCTTATTCCGCATCATGACTGCATCTTTGCAAAGATCTAAAAGAGCAAACGCACAGTGAACCCCTTTATAAAGACTGCACACTGCACACTCTGTTCACCGTTGACAGAAACTTGTTCAACAAAACTGATTTTAATAATGAATTCTAAATACGTCTGGACACAAACCAAACAAGGGCCAATTAAATGCTGCAGTGCATGATGAGTCCTCCACCTCACAGGTCAGGTTTTGCGTCTTTATTTTCATTGCCTGCATCATTATGTTTTATGTTGCGGTTCGTGTTAGATTTATCCCCCTCTGTCTGTGATTCAGCCTCATCAGCACACAGTTGTAGTGTTTTAGTTTACATGCATTTACTTGTCTGTTTCCTCCTTATATGGCTAATTCTTTCAGATGAATGAAGTAACACATGCAAATGTTTTAAGCCACTTCGATTTTATGTTCTCCCTCAGTGTGGATTATGAAGAGGGTGATTACCGTCTCAGAATATTACATGTCACACACAACCTCGGCACGCCTGACGTTTTTCTTCTTCTGTGTCAATAACTTTGCAGTCGATGCCATATGTCATCATTTGAGACAATGAACAGAGTAAGCGGCTATTCTCACTATTTTCAAAAGTGTTTCTCAATCTAGTGGCTAATTATGAGCACTCGGGGAAGGAGCCAAGGAAGGAAGGAAGCAGGGGGAGCAAAGACAACATATATCTCCATGTGCATTAACATGGCGGCTGGGAGGGGGGTGGCTTTATTTGAACGTGGCACAGTTGTTGACCCTCTTCATAACTAACCTCTGCAGAGGCTAAGAGTGGGATATTACCACTTAGCCTCCGTAAACACAAGTTACACTGTTGAACTCTGGAGCTCGGAGTCGTGCTCTTAACTGCCGGGTGCCTCGGCCGTGTCTGCTCGTGAAGGGGAAAACCTCTTCCTGCCTGAGTGGTCACTTTCATTGATTTACAGAAAGCTTTTCAAATATTTCACATGACTGTTATGATCTTTCAGTAGCAGCATTGTTTGTCTTGTTTCTTGTCTCACGCCTAAGGCCACAGGACATACTCGAGAACAAGAGCAAACACACACACACACAAAGCAGAAGGTAAACCAAAGGCTTGTGTTACATTTCTGCACTCAGTTTTCTCATCTTCAGTGTTTCATGATTTATCGTTTCAGCATGTTTAATGATAATCAAGGCTATTTTTCCATCCAGTACTGTAATGTTTTTGCTGTCTTATCTGACCGCAGGCCCTCATTAAATCCAGCCAATGTTTTTCTTCTGGCTAAATTTAACAGATTTTATGTTCACTTTTTCACGCAGGATTTAGAGACACATGGGAACTTTGACAAATGCTCCTACAGCAGACTGGCAGGGACCACAGAGCATGTCAAATCAAATGTCAAAGAAGCAGTCGGCCAAATTCAAACTATCCTAAACTCTCCTTTCCCCAATATGCTTTTGCGCTGCTGGGATAGAATATATGTGACAGAAAGTCTCTGTGGGGCTCAGATAAGAGGGAGCTGGAGATAAGTGAGAGAAAACTATCGGCAGATATGATCGCAATCTGTTACCCACATTACTTTCTCTGGTATGACAACTGTGCTCATCGACTTCACTATTAGATGTTTTTTTTCCATTTCTGTTAAACAGTCTTATACAGATGGTATCATGCCACAATTGTTTTTCGTATCAAGGACTGATGATAAAGCGTGGGAAGCTCTGGAAGTGAGATTAACATCCATTCCTATGGGGAGATTTAAGGTTTAAAAAGCTACGCAGTCCTTTAGGATCAGATGAAAGACAAAGCTGATTTTGCAGCTGATTCTGTGGGGAGTGCACAGAGCGAGCTAAAACTCTTGTTATATATATTGCATCTGTAATGCATTTAAGGGCTTGAACAATTAACATAGCTTTGTTAAATGCTGGATTTTTAAAAATGACAAACAGCTCTCTGTCTAAACAGTGAACAAGTATAATTTTGGTTCAGGCACAAATCAAACAGACGTGAAAGATGGAAACAGAAGAAATGATCAAAGAGAATGTCACTTGCTTCGAGTGTGTACAGTTTTCATGTTCTGCAGGTGATCTTAGTGAAAATTTCTCCTCATAAGGTCTTGGAACAAATCGATTTCCTCACATGTTCTCTTCAGGCTACCGCACTGTGACTCCATCAGTGTTTCAGCAGCAGCCAGCTGCTTCTGGTCTCAGGATCATCACCGCCTTTCTGTTTCCCTGTTCTCACTGTAAGTCTTGTGAACAGCAGATGTCACTTATACTTATCCTGGGCACACAGGAAATGAACTGCTGCAGGCAGTTTTCAGGTCTGAATTATGTAAGCGCATTATTGCAGGCTTATACAAAAGTCCACAAATGCTGTAATAATGTCATAAACATAGGAATTTTGGAAAAACAGAGACATGTTGGGATCAAAGGAAACAATACGTGGTATGATGAGATATATGATTATTCCAAAATGTGCAAATAGGAACTGAAATTCCTTGTGGATGAATCCCTGTATAACAGAAACAAAAGGGGCTGGCTACCCAACCATCGGCCATTCATTTCTTTAAAGAAATTATGACTAAAGACAGCTTACACTGTAATCTAATTAGGAACAGCCAACTGCAAAAAACGCAGTATTAGTATTCCATGAACCTACACTGCTCAGCAGGAGTAGACGACTTAAGGGTTAAAAAGGAAACAAACATTACTCTGGCTGAGTTTCATTTTTTAAGGTGACCAGTAATATGGGTTTGAATACATTTATTAAAAATTGATTGTTTAAAAAAATTATGTAGAGATGCAGATGACAACTACCATATACATAGTGATGCAGAAACAAAGGCTCTCTAAAAACAGATAACCTTAAGCTTGATGCACACTACAATACACAGAAGACAGGGACAAATGAGTTAACTGGGTTTATTTTGCATACTGTTTGCAGCACTAATAGAAATCCTTTTAATTTGGCCCAGCACCAACTTGGATCCTGGCTGGATGAGATCAGAGGTGCAGGATTTAGAAGTCTATCTAGATGTCAATCTATTACTCTGTACTTCAGACAATTTAAAGTGGAAGTTCTTTAAAGCTTTTCTTACAGAGAAGAATTTGAAAAGAACATACAGTAATTACCCTGCTCTGTGTACTGTAGTTGGTGGTACTCAAATGCAACTCTTACTCTTATTTGGAAGGTAAATATTTAACAGCCACACTGCGGTTCAGTATTTTGGCACTGGTGCGTATCTCAGATATCACCCCCTGAACCCTACCAGGGCTCCCTGTCAGATGGTGTGATGAGTAGAGATGTGGCCTTTTTATAGTGAGCGATGTATTTGCTTGGATCTTACGGGTTCTCTTATTTCAAATCTGATGAAACACCCTACAGTGTAACTTTACTCTCTCTTTGATTGGGAATTTGTATAAACAAACAGCATCCTTAACGACACACTTTAGGGAGACTGTGTGGAACATCCTCTGCTATATTGCAACGGCATCAACAACGATTTCTATTTCATTTATTCATGAATTGAACTTTTGCTTCTTACATCTCTTTCACGTGTTGCATTCCTGCAGTGCAGCGCCTTATAAATATGAGATTTGACTGCTTTCATTTCGTCGCTTGAGCTACACAATTTTTAACTACTGCTTTGAATAAAGTAAAAAAAAGAATTCGCATCAATTCTTTTTGGTCGTGCATTTCAATTGCAAGTGCAACATCACATGCGCTAGGTGGTGCACTGTGTAAGTGAGCAAGTTTATAGGGTTTGATCATTAGTAACAAAATCTGTTGCTCAGTAGCGCCACTTGCGCTGGCCCAGCGGCAATACCTATCAGTCTTGTGTTATTACAGCCCTCATGACCACGACAGTGTCAAATCAACGGCACTAAAAGCGAAAGTCGTTGTCGGGACTTTCAAAGTAAGACGTCCATGAGCGGTAAAAAAAATTTTGCAGGCTCTCTTTTGACATGTTGCATGTAAAAAACAAACAAATGCATTATTTTAGTGAATAAATAGAAATCCCACATGCAATAATTATAGTGTTCAATATCTTTTTCATAACCACGTGTTTATGATATTACTGCAATTGTGAAGAGGAATAATTGCATGCTTTTATTTTTCCGGAAGTGCACCTTACTGTCTGACGCGTGTCTGCACGTGGACGGCTAACTTGCCAAAGATTTGACCACGAATGAGCCAATAGGCTGTGGAAGGCAGAGTTGTCCCTGTGGCCGCCATTAAAGAAAGGAATCCATGAATTCAAATGGAAACCAACAGGAACCGAGGCTGAAATAATGATCGAAATAATCGTTAAAATATAGGCCGGTGCCAGAATTCGAGAGGCTGCTACAGGATGTGTTTCGATTTTAGGCTAAATTTTGCGATGGAGGAGTGAGACAGGACGTTTTTATTTTTTTAAGCGGAGACCGTTTTAGGGCTAAGGGGGAGGGGGAGAGTTGCTTCTTTGCTCTCCTTTTCTTTTTGTTTTATGAACATTTTTCGCTTCCTTGAACGTGGTTTTACTGTGTGCTTTTGACATGTCGACTTAAAGACCACGCTGTCTTTTTTATCCGCTTTTATCCCCGGTGGGAGGAAACTGTAATCGGAAGGTTGTTGAATTAACTATCCTCCAGCCAAATGTTAGAAAAAATATTTCTCGCTGATTAAGCCTGTACATCTTAGAAAACACCGATCCGCAAATTCTTTTTATTTAATTTCCCGGGAAGTGAAATGATGGAGAGTTGGATTTCGCAGTGAAGAAGGATGAGTTCTTGTTTTGTACCAAACGGGGCCAGCTTGGAGGATTGCCATTCCAATCTATTCTGTCTGGTAAGAGATTTAAAACTAAAGGAAAGCAGCCATTTTTAACTAGCTGAACGGGGGCTAAGCTAACGCTAGCCACAGAGGCATCAGTTGATAGCAGCTTAGCTAGGCTTACGGCCCTGTCGAAGCTGACATCGTTTTAGGACAACAAGGTGTCCCACTTTGCTAATATTACCGCGTACGCTTGTTATTTTAGTAAGTTTGGCCCCAGGTGTGACCGCTTGCCTATTATAATCTTCTTTCCATTACATTTCCGTTTCCCAGTTCACAAACAACACACTTGAGGTTAACGCCAGTGGCTTGCAAAGCTTCATTTACTTTATGTCATAAGACCCATACACACATACAGAGCAGCATATAGTCTTGTTAGCACGGAAATAAATGTTGTGCATTTTACTGCCAGAGGCAGGACCGTGCTGCCCTGAGTGGAGTTGTAGCACTTTCTCTCCTTTCGCCTCAGCGCCTTGTTTATTATTAACTTGCTGCCTCGTTCTCATTGCATTTCCACTGTGTTTTATCGAGTGTTGACCCGTAAACCAAACATTTCATGGACTTCAGTTTGTGGCGTTTAGTCAGAGTCTGACGCTGTGGTGCCTTTGAATACTATTTTCTTTCCCGTGTGTGTGTTTGTGTGGCACTGACAACTCCTGGATGAAAGAATGTCGCTGCCCAACTTGCAGAGCCTGTCGATAGAAACACGCCCCTTAATAAGTCTTGTCTCGAAAGCTCTTTCCTTTTAACAGGCATGTTACTGATATTACCGCCGCAGTTGTCTGTTTGCAACCACTTATCTATTATGTCATCATCTTGTTTATTGGTGGGTTTAATCTCCTTGGACCTCATTTTCTAGTATTCACACCAACTAGGGCACAGGCCCCAGGCTGATTATATAATCTGTGGCATTCATCCCTGGGCACTACATCACACGGGGAAGCTACACACCTCAGCTACACCTAACGTTCTACACCTACCACCACCATCAGCATCTTGCCAGTTGTGGCTAGTTGGCATCACCCTAAATAGTTGTGGTTATGCTTCTAGCAGCTCAAAGCTCCCCAGTATTCTTTTAAATCCCGTGCACTAAGAGCCAGTCGTGTGGTCTACAGTCTTAGCCACAGCAGCAAATGTAAAGGTGCTGCTTGAGCAGAGCGTCTCTGGGATAATCAGGAACACGGTCTGAATGTGTTTGTTGTTGCAGTTAATTGGCTTGTCAGCAGGCTTAACTCCAGTTTCACTTGTAGGTTAGCCGAGGAGCACAATGTGCTCGTCTCCAACCGCAGGAAATTGTTAATGTGATTGTCAAGTGCTGAAATGCACCCTTTAGAAAAAGGAGACTTCTTTTATAGATTAAATGACATAGAAACCACTCTGTGGTGCAGTGGCAAGGCTGCAAAGTGCATAGATTGTGACTCAGTTTGTTAATGTTATTATTAGTTATTATATTATTATTACATGAAAACCTCAAACAAGAAGTGAGACTACAAGTGCATCACAAGTAATTCTGACACAGAATCTAGCATAATAACAGTTGAGTGAAATATTACACTGTTCTTACCACAAATTGACACAGCTGTCCGCCCCCTAAAGGTAACGTTTTGCTGCAGAAAATCCCCACTCTCTCAGTACTGCTCTGTTGGGTCGATTGTGTGTGCTGAACTCATAATTACAATGTTTACGACAGCACTTGAAGGCAGCGTTGGCTACAGTATACAGGCGAGATAGAGGCTGGTAGTTGTGGTGCTGTGCCTGTCTGGCTGACATTTTCCTGCACACTGAGACTAAGCATAACACCACTGCTGTTATGACTCACTTACTGAACAGACTCCACTTTGTGGTTTTATGGTGAAAGAATGCGAAGACTTTGTGGTAGTCTCTCCCCCCCGTTCATTTTTCCGTGGATACTCTCCTCTGGAGTATGATACTACTTGTTGCATGCTTTTTCTTTCTTTTTTCTTCTTGGCATTTTTAAAGTGGGCTTACTTGGAATAACTCGGAGTGTAAGGTAAATTTATCTGTTCCTCCACTATGAAACACAATTGCAGCTGCCTTGTTGTGAAATTTATAGTTGGACCTGCGATACATTTATGAGCTGGAGAAGGCTGTAAACTCTAAAGAACCACTTGGCAGAGATCTTCCTTTCAGCGATGTGCATCAGTTGAAACTGATTGAATTTTTGCATTCTCCTGAACTCGAAATGCAAACTCACACTTGGTAGTTTCAGGTTTGTTTCCTGACAGTTAACGGTGGGAGAGGGGCAACAGGCAGGAAGAGGGACTTGCTATAAAAGGAGCATATGTGGTATGATTAGTGAAGCTTCACCTGTTGCTTGTCTCTTATCTTGAAAGGCATCTGCTTGAACACAGTGTTCCCATACCAAGAACCAGAACTCTTAAGTTGCTGGAGGGAAGGTGAGCAGCTGGCAAAAGCAGGGGTCATAACCTCCCCTGAGCAGGCATCACCTCAGGCAAACTTCCTGCCTGTATCCACTGGCTTTTTGGCCTTAGCTTCCCTCGTAATGCAGCAGTGTGATTTTTCTGGTTTGGCATATGAAAGACAAAACTTCTCGTGACCCACATCGCTTACGCTGCCGGGACATCTGTATAAGCTGCTGCTCACATACCTGAGCATTTACTAAGACACAGACGGGTGCCTGAAATGTTCAAGGCACACTCGTGCACACAGCCGGGACAGCATGAATGTTGGAAGGAAATACAGATATCCTTGGCATCCCCTGTTCTTTTTTTTGCGCACACACACAAGCTGCAACTAATTTATTTTGAAAGCACAGACAGAACAATTGCAGAAGGCACATTTATCCTTGATAGAGCAGTCTGCCTGTTGGATATTGTTGATGGGAGGCAAAGTACTGATGTGTCCGGCCTTCAGTCTCTTGCCTCTTAAAGCTCAGGACAATCTAAGGACAAAGGGAAATATGTGGTTTGATTTAGTACACTGTCACATGTGTTTTGTGTCAGGTTAAAGACTGTTATGACAGCTAAAACAAAGCAGGGAAACAAACTGTAAGCAGGCTGACTGAAGGTGTCTACATTTGAACTACATGAGTTGCAAATGTAATTTAACACCAGTGTAATTCCTAACTGATGTAGCCAACTGTGCGTCTGTGCACCCTGAGAGATTACTTGTTTAAGAAACAGGTTGTATAAAAGCCTTTCACATGTTGTTTAAAGGTTGCGCGCAACTCAAACAACAGAACGTCGCTGGCAGGCAGTGCTGCCGAGAACTTTATCACATGCACACAGAGACGATTTGATCATCTATAAATGCAAAGATGGACTTTTAGCATTTGATGTTGTGGTGTTTGAAGAATTATAATTTACATCAACACATTTTCATTCGTCTTCATTGAGTCCATCCGTTATGAATCAGCAGTAGAAATATTTGGCTTACTTCCCGTCTAAACAAAGCAGATTCTGCTTGACATCTTGCAGGAGGAGACGGGTTTTTATTACTAAGTGGCTTGAGACATTTTCTCATCCAATTCTTCCCAGTAAGCTTAGCGGGTACAGATGTGTCGATAAAATAGAGCTGCTTTTTGTGGTCTTTGCTTGGCAATCCTATTGTCAGTGGAATAGACCAGAGGAACTCGTCGGTACAGTATTTACCCGAGTAGCTCGGTCGATGTTACGTTAGGGTTCAAGTCAAAATTTTTCGTTTATTTCTTTTGTGTAAGAAAATGTGTCCACGGACAGATATGAAGCCATAGCAGAAATGTTAACCATTTGCTAAGGGTTCACTTAACGCGTTGCATAAGTTGTCCTACACTGTGCACAAGCTTCATAAAACTCAGTCTCCTGTATTCAAGCAGCCACCGTAGTTTTTGACTGACAGCATTTCACTGTTGAACCAATTCACCATATTTTCACCTTCTAGATAAGGATGAGGCTGTGATAACATTGACAGCCCTGTTAAGTTGTTGCATTGTGTAACAGGGATCATTTATTGCAAAGTAAATAAAAGAATAGAGGAGGCTGTAGCAGTTTGATAAAGTTTCCGTTAATCATAAAGTCACATATCAAGGTTTGGAAGTGTCAGATTTAAAAAACAAAAACATGCACAAAGGCAGGCAGTTACTTTTTCACTGAAACGATTTGTGTGTGTGGTGTTTTTAAGTTTTATTATTCTAAGTTGTAATTTGATTGCATACTGCACATTAACTGCAGTACAAGAAAGTGTGTAACAAACAGCTGATGGCTGCAACTGCAGAGTAAGATGAAAATGTTCTGTTTCATTCATTCAAGCAGAAGCGTTACTCAGTGTTTTAGCAGTGACTTTGGCATTAGTAGGTAAATCTCAGAGCCACACTGGATGTGGAGAGTTAACCAACTGTTTAATCTTCTCAGCTGATCAGTTTTTATGCATTTAAGTGCAACACGGTATAGTTAAGCCTCTTTTTTTAAGGAACTTGTCAGAAATACATTTTCACTTAATTGACTAAATATTAATGATCTTTATTGTTTTATTATAGATTACAACCGCTTAATTGCCTGTGAATGTAATACTTATGTGAAAGAACAGAGTAGGAAGTGATCAGATAGAAGAGCCCTGTAGCCACTATGTAAATTCAGGGAAGGCTTTTTATTGCTTGCTTGCTTAAGATAACTCAGCAATAGCAAAATGTCAAGGTAATGCTTATTCCAGTTGTATTTTCAGTGTTTCTCCATAGACGGCTCGACAGTTATTTAAAAAAATATCACAGGAAATATTTCAGATGGTGCAAGTATCTGGAAAAGATAATTATACAAACTGTATTGGCATTAATTCAGTATAGAAACTTGTCTGAGTAACGGCTGATGTACTGCGACCGACTTGCAGACTGTGTGCAGCACATAATCACTTCTAAATGTGTGAAACCAATATGGATGAGTGTGAGAGGCCTGTAATAAAATCTGTAGTGCACTCAAGACCAAAACCTTTTATATGGTGAAATGCACAATGCCATGGGGGACAGGCCATGGTCAGTAAGCTGATGAGGGCTGTTCACTTGCTAATTGCCTAACTGTACTGCCTATGATCTGGTTTCACAGTTAACCGTTGTCTTCGCCCTCCCTTTGCATTGTGTGCACAGATGTTTCCGAGCGAGGTGCAGGTGTAAAGAAGCGCTTCTCGCACTCCAGCAGGAAGGAGCAGCCTAACTGCTGCAGCTCTGTTACACACAGTTGTACACAGACTCATTTCTGCTGCTTAAATCTTGGAGTTTGTCCTCAGCATGTGCAGCTGCTTTGAATTCCCCAGGAGTCTGGTTGTGCATCAGAGACCATGGTGTTTTGATCATACACATGACTATAAAGCAACCTTGGGCTTTTTTGTGTTTGACTCTCGGTTTAGTGGTCGAGCTTGTCTGTATTTGAACAAGCAGCCAGGCTGTTTGTTGCATGTTGTATCATATAGCGAGCCTTTACAGGATTCATGCTTAAACTGATGTTTTTTTTTCTGCTTGTGGGTGGAAATATTCATGGTGTCTTGATCTCCTAACTTCTTGTTGTGATCCAACTCGGCCCCAGCTGACACAACACAATGCCTCCCTGTCCCAGCTAACACCATAACGCTAACACCACTGCTTGACCACAACCGCTGGTAATCACTTGCTCTGGCTCAGCGCCTTTGCACTTGAATTAGGACGTCCCTTGAACTGTAATGGCTTAATTGGTTGAATATACAGACAGACAGCTTGCCAACTCGGCCAGAACGAAATGAAACTAAATGGTGGGAAGATGAACAGTCTGTGTTGTCGAAGATTACTTAAAATGATGTGCCCCTAAGGCATTGTGTGTATGTGTATTTTTTTATGGTAGTTAGCACGTGTGCATGTGTTTAGGTAGACATGGGTAGTCAGTCAGCGCTTGGGTGATAAGCTGCAGTGCCAGCCAGCAGCAGAGCGTAATGTTCCTGTTTTAACACTTAATAACCCCACCAGTGATTTACTGCCTATGAGGCTTTTTCCTGTGTGTTTTGTTCTCTTTATAAAAGCCAGACAGTGTTTATAGAAACCCCCCCCCCCCCCCCCCACACACACACAGTACTCTCCAATAATGAGGATTAAGCTGGTGAGACCACATTTACCAGCATTAGTTTTTTCCTGTGAGTGTTTCCAACATGTCTTTCATGATCGCAGCTGAAACATTAAGTACAAGATCTTTTACAGAAACAGTCGAATGTCCCACTTTGTTTGCGGCTGTTTCTCGTTTGCGTCTGTAGCGAAATGTTTTCTCCCTCACAGTCTCGACAGCATGGGGTGTTGTCAGGATAGTTAGGGGGTGAAAACCCCCATAAAAGAGGATTAATACTTACTCTTAACACTCTGCTCACCACATGTTTCCTCAGAGGTGCTGAGTGGGTCCCAAAGCAGCGACTCTGCACACTAACAGTTTCTCCCCCCCCCTCTCTCTCTCCTGTCTTGCAGGCTGACTTGACAGGGATCAAATGGAAGAGGTTTGTGTGGCAGGGTCCCACCTCTGCACCAATCCTCTTCCCGGTGACGGAGGAGGACCCCATCCTATGCAGCTTCAGTCGCTGCCTGAAGGCTGATATACTAAGCGTGTGGAGGAGATGCCAGCAGCAGGGTCGGAGGGAGCTTTGGCTCTTCTGGTGGGGTGACGACCCAAACTTTGCTGATCTCATCCACAATGAGCTTGCAGGTGGGAACTCTTTTGCATACACAGAAGTGCCATTAATTAGAATAAATAAGCAATGCATGTTACATTTACTGTTTAGGTGCATTGCATTTCTGCAGCTTCCTCTCTCTATGAAGGTCGGAGTCAGTTATAGGATAATAGCCAGATTAGTACCAGAGTTCAGAGGAGCAGGGCTGTTTGATAAAGAGATGCCCCTCACAGTTTAAGAGCAGTTCATTTACACTACTGCAGAAAGATGAACAGATAGTGTGGCAAGTTGTTTGGTTTTTTTCTTTTAGATGATGATTGAGTACAAGTGGAATGTTCTTTTATTTTGTCAGAGAAATGACTCAAGTCAAAAAGCCATTGTAGGAATATGAAATTCTACTTCTGCTGCCTCTGTCAGACTGAACCAAGGTTGCATAGCTAAATGAGTAATGGCTGTAAAAGATAGCAGAAAGTGTCGAGGACTCGCAGCTTGTGTAACAGAAGCACTTGAACATGCATCCCCCTATCAAGAAACGTTATTGGTTGTACAATGAAAAATGATACAGATGTCACCGCTTGATTGTCAGGTAGGCACAGGGGAGGTACGCTGAAAGTGCGAGCCTCAAGCAAGTGTCGCTATCTGTGTAATCCAACACCTCCGTAGTGCCCCCACCCTTTGCCCTTCTCTGACTGATAACCCAGCCAGCCAGCCAGACTGGTAGTGCCAACATCTGCAGGGCTAACTCCCTCTCCCTGGAGACACTGGGCATCATGCTGTGTTATTATTACTTGTGTGTTTAAAACAGGGTTAACATGTCTGAGTGGTCCTAGGCTGCGGCTAAGGAATCAGCAGCTTGCCTTTTGGCTCGAACAAGCAAGTTGGAAGTCACATGTCACCGTTTTGCACAGGGTTAACAAAAAAGGAAGAAGGTATAAGAAGCAGAGCAGGGGCAGCCATGCAGAAATGAGGCACATGCACCCCCACCCCTGACCCTGCTCTGCTTCTTATTTAACTTTTTTTTAGTAATAGTACAATTACTGGTGGAAGATGGGAAAAGGCCATCTTTATGCATGCTCTCTGCCATGTAGATTGCAGTTTGGAGTCTGAGCTAAATACAGCCTGCCTGTGACCGACCCCCCCCCCTTATTATGGGACATTGTGCCTGAAGTAGCCTCAAAATGGGAGCTGAAGGCTGCAATGGGCAGCACATTTAACTCTTAACAGGTCCTGGTAGTAACCCAAAGTGTTTGGCTCAGGTCTTCTGATGTAGGCTGCTGGGGTCACTGCTGTGTTCTGGCTTTGGGCAGATTAAACATATTTAGTGTTTCAGGAGATGGATATTAGGTAATCAGATATTGTCTAGAAAACCTGGACTGGTATTTTTCCTTCCAGGTATTTTAACACCAAAAGGATGAATCATGTTTTTGCAGTAGTCTCGGCAGCTCGTCTTTGAGGTGTGGTGTTATTTGAATTTTTAATTAACCTCCATTGTGCCTTTTCCTCTTGGGACTAATCTTGACACGGACAGTCAGAGGCTTTTTGCACCGTCCTTGTCTTTGGGTCTTTTCGTGGGGCTGTGACAGCTCTGTACCATTAATGCCAGTGCTGAGCGTGTGAGCGCTCGCAGCAGTATTCTCCTGAACAACAACTGTTGCCACTCAGACAAAAGCACCTCATTGCCACTGGTATAAGTGGAAACCAGAGGCTAATTCCGTTTGAAGTCGGAAATCGGAATCTCCGAGTTTTCGGTCAGAATTTACAACAGGAACACCCGATCAAGTCGTACTTCCTAACGGGAAAGTCAGAGAAGCCGCATGAACCCTGACTTAAGAGTCCAAGATGGCAGCAGTGCATGTAAACATTAGTGAAATTGTAAAATCTGTAGCATTACTGCCGTTTATGTCTGACTGGTTAATTAAGACACACAGAGCACTAACCAGCCTCTCTCCATCAACGTGCTGCAGGAGTGTTGTACTGCCAGCATGAATGGCTTCACCCTTCTGAGGAGCAATGTCAGTTTTCCTCGCTTTCCCGACTTTTACTATGGGAATGCACTTAAACTGAGAATGATGTCACTTCGAGGCAAATGGATTGCTTCAAATGAAACACTTTGTCAGAAGTTTTCTTTGGGGTTGCAAATTCAACAAGTCAACCCCAAATTTCTAAAGCCACATCTTTCCAAACTGTTGCAGCATCTTGTTGCAGCGTTTTATAACCCACCTGTATATCTCTGCGTTCCTGTACTGACGTATCATAAAGAACCGACGGGATTGTACGCTCCCGTCTTCAGCCCAGCGCACGGTTACATAAATTGCTGCGCAGGAAAACTTCTCAGTTCCCAGATTAGAGGTTTTATTCATTTCAGCTCGCAACAGAAAGTCAATTGAATGTTAATAAAGTAGAAAGTGATCATCCTGAACACCAGGACACCAGCTCGAGCTGAGTGTGGGTCTCTGGGCGGGTGTCCCAGAGGAAGCAGGGTGCTGAATGAACACTTGCTTGTGTTTATGGACTCTTCGGGGTACCCTCCCTGTTGAGGTGTGAACCAACCTGTGCATCCAACCGGAATGTCACAACTGTTGTCGCCTTTTAAGCGCCTCAAACTCTCTGTTGTCGTTCTCTTTTCTTTGGTTCCTGGCATCTTGGGAATTTGAAAAAGCTTTATTTTCTTTTTGTTTTTTTTCCCAGCCTCTATTTTTTTTTTGTCTTTAGTGCAATGTTGGCGGTAAACATGAAAATCCGCTCTTGTCCTTTCATTTCAGCAGCTGAAATGGCGCTTGCTCATTCCCCCACACCCTCCTTTCCACCCTCATTAGATTAGCAGCCTGTGAAAGTCTTTTAATTTTGAGCAAGTGCCATTTCTGTATACCAGTGTGCCAGTAATCCCTTCTCTCCAGGGAGATGAGGGGAGAAGGAGCGAGCCAGAGAGATGGGAGTAGTGAAGGGCGGAAAACTTAAGGGATCTTTTAACGTCAGACTCTTAATCACCATTGAAGGAATGTAAGGGGAACAAACCACCAAGCCCCTTTTCCACACTGTTGGACAACCCGCGTTGCTTGCACTTACACAACGAGAAAACTAATTCTAATCTTCCCCTGGCCATGCACAGAAATTATTCCCAACAAGTGAATGCCATTGCTGAATTAAACGCCCCCCCCCCCCCCCCCCCCCGCCCCAACTGGGTTAGTATAGGCATGTATTCTTATGCAAATGCAGTGCTCTCTTCATCGTCGTCTCCCCCTCAAAAGCTGGTGGAGTCTCCTGACCAGGGGCAACCAGAGCGAAAGATAAATGCCTGCCTTTTCCTCCTCTCAAAGACCCACTGATCTTTCTTCTTTTTCCTGTTTTGCATAGAAATTAGGGAGTGGATGTCTGTCTGTGAGGGTAATTGCTCCATTGCACATTTGTCCTCAGTCTCCACTAGCTCGCTCAGGTCCTTTTTCTCTGCAAACTAAGTCCCGCCGAGGCTTCTGCTGCCAGCAGCCTGACACCACGTTTCTCTGGGGTGATTCCAAGTTCAGTGTTCCCCCAGCTGAACGTGACCGTAGAGTTGGTGGAGCTGCACTCACATATCAGATTTTTACATTTTTACATTTCCATGTTACGTTTAAGCTGAAAAAAATAGACAAAAATTCTGAAGATTTTTTTTTTAAAGAATAACTGAATAGTTCAGTTTAACTTCAGTGTTGCTGTATTATAATAGCTAATGTCTGCCTCTGAGTCGACAGATTTCAAATTGAAATGATCTGTTTCTGCTGTCCAGAACGGATTATCAGCGGCCCCTCTCTGCTTCGGTCATTGGTGGCCCCACATCTATTCATTACTGGGTGCTGGGTTAGATCCTTGAAGAGAGGAGAGACGATGGGGGCGGGGAGGTTGCGTTTACAATGCCCACCTCCTCCGTCAGTTTGATGATGAACACACTGAGACGTGTTCAGTGATGGAGGGAAGAAAAGTGCAATTTAGCAGCACTCTGTGGGCTTGTTTTTGCACTGATCATCTAACAGTTGTTTAGCTTTTTTTGCTGTTACGCTGTAATGTGTTTGTAGCTTTGCCAAACTTTTGGAGAATTTTCTTTTGTTGTTGTCGTCTGATGACTTTTGTCTGTGTTTGAATCAAGGATGAAATCAAAACAAGCCTGCTTTGCACCTCAGGGCAGAATCTCCAGTTCCAAAGGGCATATTTCAGTAGTCGGTGAGGGTCTGTTAGCTGAAAGTTTCACTTTCTCACAGGTCGGCCTAACCCCACCCCCCCTGTGAAGATCTCTCGACTGCGTATTTATTGAACTGCCCTCAGATCTGTGACAGGTGCTCTGTTTGAAGCACGTCCTGCAGAATACAGATGCATGTTGACAATATTCACAAAATTCAAATATTAAGTGTTTGAATTACTGTATTTCCCAGACTACAAAGCGCACCTGAATATTAGCCGCACAAGCTAAAATCAGGGGAAAATCCTGTTTTGTACATACATTAGCCGCACCTGACCAAAAGCCGCAGGTGGTTCAATGTTGACTTATCATATGTAAGAGTAGAGCTGGGCGATATGAGATTTTTTCATATCACGATATGTTTTTTTCATTTCAGGCGATAACGATATCTATCACGATATAAGCCAAATAACTATATTTGTAAGATTTAAATGTGCCGTTGCTCACAAGTAAAATGTGAAATAATCAGCAGCTTGTTTTTATTTAAATATTTATTTCCCATAATAAGTTCAACAGGGTAGATGTACTTAAGGAACATGAGACTTTTTCAGATAAATAAAGGCAAATATTGCAAACTACACAAAAGGCAGCCGCTAAAGCGTTTAAGTTTCAAAATAGAACAAACGAAACAGACTAAATTGTCAATTCCACTTAGAAACAAAATATTAATTCTAAAAATAAATCTTAGTTTGTTTTACAGAAGAACAGACAAAACTGACTAACTTTTGTCAATATCAAATAAACTGAGAACTAAAAGGAAATTCTCAATCTCTCCTTGTTGTATAGCTGAGCTTTTCAAACAGTTTTAACAGTTACTTTAGTCTGACAAAAGCCGAATGACGAATTAGCGCTTCCAGTCAGAGACTGAGGCTACGTCCACACGTACACGGGTGTTTTTGAAAACGGAGATTTTCCGTTTTCGTTTTAAAAATAATCCCGTCCACACATAAAGGCAGAAATGAAGGAAAACGCTGCTATGAACATGCCAAAGCAGCAGGTGGCGCTAGATTCCTAACCGTGCAGAAATGTTGGCCAATCAGAAGTCTAGAAGCCTCGGTGGGAAAAAGTAAACAAAGCTGGGGCATAGAAGCAGAACCGAGTCGTATGTGTGGAGGGACAGTAACTGTGTGTATATGTAAGCATGTAAACACTGCAGAGAGTAGAATTAACAGTATTGTAGAAATTCATTTCACCGAAACAATAACGTGGCGCACAGTGTGACGCATGCACCAGTTTATTGTATTTCCAGACTTGCTTTCGGCACAATTTACAGTGCACGCTACTCTGTTTTTTGTCAGACTTGAAATAGCCGAAATACCGTCACACTATGGAGCTTCTATGGCTCTTCCGTTCGACAATCTCTCCGGCGTTGGAACCATCATCTGTTTTCTCTTCGGTCACGCTCGGTTGATTTTTCTAGTCGGCACACTCATTTCCTCCATTACCCGCTGGCTGCTTCCCAAACAAACACACGTGCGGCTTGGCACTTGTGCTGTACGTAACAAGTCACGCGACGTGACGCTGCGGCTGTGATTGGTTCGGCTCTGCGCTACTTAGTTTGGATTGGCTGTTCTTTTTATTTTTTATTTTATTTTAAGAGGACAAGAGCGGCGAGGTCTATCGCGATAGCTTAATTTCTCTATCGAGTAAAAGTTATATCGCGATACATATCGTTATCGTTCTATCGCCCAGCTCTATGTAAGAGAATATGCACAAAGCGAATTGTCAGGAAACAGATGGCTGTTTGGAGACACACCCCTTTTATTAATATTTTGAAAAACAAGTTATGGGTACATATTTGCATAACTTTTTAGGTATATGTACAAGTAGCGGTAATTACAAGTACGAAACATGTACTGTGCTTCATAAATGAGTAACAAATGTAGTACATAACAATAACCTGCAGCAAACCAGAAAAATAGATTCGGCCTACCTTTTAGGCTCAGGTTCAGCGACACGGCTTTAACAAGAAGAAAAGTCAGTCATTCACCATCTTTCTTTTCTTCCTGCGCACTAAAACCACCAAAGTCCTCTTCTCCAGTGTCGGATACAAACAGGCTCAGGATGGCTTCGTCATCCACCCTCAGCTTCTCTTCTTCGTCACTTTCAAAACCAAACAAATCCTCGTTGTCAGTGTCAGAGTCGAACACCCTCAGAAGGGCCGTGGCGGTGTCCTCCTCTCCATCATGCAACAGTCCAGCCCTTCGAAATCCGTTGGTGATCGTGGATGTTTTCACACTTTTCCACGCTGTCAGAATCCACCGGTGGAGTTGAGCATAACTTGCTTTTCGCAAGTTTAGCGCCACTCGTCATCCACGCCTCCCGCTGAACGCTACTTTGAAGTTTGTTTTTCGAGCTGCTTGTACGGCACTATGTTGCCTGGCGGATGGACATGTGACCAACATACCACTCTTGAACCCCGATACTGTGTGTCTGATCACATGCCCTTCCGCCAGGCAACGTAGTGCCGTACAACAGCGGCACAAACAAAACAAATCGTCTTACGATATGACAAAAATCACGGACAATCCAGAGAAAAACCGCACCTGACTAAAAGCCGCAGGGTTCAAAGCTTGTGCAAAAAGTAGCGGCTTATAGCCCGACAATTACGGTACACTCCCTCATTATTTAAGTACCATTGATTCTTTAAACTCCCCATTGCGAGTTTAAAGGTTGCCTCTGCTGTTAATTTTTTGTAAGCCATTAATTAGGGTCATTTTTTTTTTTACATTTTTTACAAAGGTAAATGTGGGATGTTTCATACATGACATATCACCATAAGACTTTGTAATCTAAAGTGATTTTCTTTGAGATTAAATTACAAATGAGTCCAAACAGATGCTGTTGGTTACTGACTTGTGATTGGTTTAAAGCAGGGCTTACCCTTTTGAAATTGCTCTGTGAGCTGATTTATTCTGTGTGTAGCATGCTGATGCGTTGCATGTGGTAGCCTATAAGTGACTTTTTGCAATCTGAATTAGACAGATGTGTTTATAAAAGCAACGCTTTTATTAGATTGAGTAAATTTCCGTTACATTAAGCTCAGTCCCTCATCATTTTTTCCTTGCGGTTGCCTGGTTTGAAAGACGTGGTTGAGACTTGCGTCGGTCTAGGATCATATGCGTACATAGCAGTCATAGTCCTGGCACAAAAATGACGAGCCATCCGTTATGTGAACGTCTGACTCTGTGGACTAAGATTCTCACTTGGATAGTGACAGAGGTGATGACACGCAACACGACTTGTGATGCAGATTCAGTCCCACGATGATGTAAGGCCAATTGTAAATGCTGTAGCCCAGTGGATGCCCCAGGCAAGGATTCAGAAAGGAGAAACGCCACTCACTCTTTTAGAATTTCCAAAAATTATTGAGGCGGACAGCCCGTGAAAGTCAGACTGAATTTTGAAATCTCCAAGCTTTAGCTGTAAACATGAACAAAGAGTCCACGAAGCTTTGAAGTGGAGTGTGGTTGGCGTACAATTTAGAAAGGAAACATTGTTTCTTTTTCCTTTTTTTGGGTTGTGTGATTGAAAGTTAATGTCCTACAGATACTTTAAAAGTTGCATTTTGTATCTAATGATGCTATAAAGGATGTTTAATGGAAATACTTCTTGATTGCTACCAAACACTTCTGCCCACACATGCGGTAGATTTGTTGAGCTATACGCTGGGGATGTATAGTGGAGATTATTAGTTACACTTGGTTAACCCTAATTTGGGCTTTTTGGTCCCCTCTTCCTTTAAAGGTGGTTCTACACTCGAGTGTGTAATGCAGAGATTGATGAATAGATAAACCCAGAGCAGGTCTTATGGAGAAAAAAGTGGAAGAGGCCGACGGCTTTTTGTGCTTGGGGATCAATTTTCCAGGGCTAATCTCCTGCCTGTGAACCACCCTCCGCTTTCCTCTTTTCCTCCTGCTCCATCTCCCTCGGCCGCTCTCTCTGATGGATCTCCTTTGGCTGGCACGGCACAGGGACTCGGCCATGCATGCAGCTCTGGCCCATGGGTGCACTCTTCCCTCTCTTCTCTCTCAATCCCTCTTTTCCCTCTCTGTTCAAGAAATATTCATTAATTAGTAATGGAGACTTTACAGAGCACTGCTGGTTCTCTCTTTCCTTGCAGATAAGGATGAATAGAGGGAGAAAGTGGAAAGAGAGGAGAGAACCTTTTGGCCAGACTTGGTTAGAATACCCCTGAGCACAGTTGATCACAAGCCATTAATCTTGCTGTTTAATGACTGATTGCTGCCCTAATTGCTTATATACACAGTTGAACATATGTGTGGGTGGGAGAGGGGCCTGTAACATATATAAATACCTTTGAGATTGTCTAATGTGCAGCACATTTTGGTGCTTTTTGGTTTACCGCTACTTCACCGGTTACTCTCGTTGCATCATAGTAAGGAGAAAAATGGGCCAGGCCTCACTCTTTTTAAAAAAATTTTTTTCACCCTGCAGTTATAATTGGTAGGTTAAATAGAAGCGCGCTCTCTGTAGGGACAGAGGATGAACTTAAAACTTTTCACTATGTTTAAATTGTATCAGTCACATGAGACTGATCTCAGTCAAGTCAGGTGCAGTTTAACAGCAAAGAATGTGAAATGTTCATATTTAACCTTTAAAGCTGGCCGAACGTTTGCTTCAACTCACAATGCCCTTCTCTGTTTTTGTAAACACAGAGGACACGCCTCATCATCTGTGATGGCCGAGTTTCTGCTTGTCATTAATTTATGTTTCCTCTGCAACAGTTAAAGCTCTTTCCAAAAGCCTTGACAGTCTCTGGCAGGTTACACTGAGCTGAACTAACATTTTTAGTGCTTTTTATATCTGAGCGACTCGATATAAATGGATTGCTAGCATAGCAACATTAAGACAAAACAACAAAACAGACTTTTAATCTCCTACGTCAGCCTAAGAGCGATGGAGAATCTTCAAGTGTGTAGATGTTAATGGGCCTCGGACAGTTTGGCTCGTGGGGCAGAAAACTTTGCACCGAGCGGTTCGGCCCTTGTGTTCCAGCTTTTTTCAGTCAGCTTGTGTTTCTTTTCTATAGAAGTAGATGTGAGTTTGCCTGATACTGATGAGCTGCTGTGCTTCTGCCTAAGAGCTTTTATAAAGGTCAACTCATCTGGGTCTGCTGCACAGGAGGCAGAGACATGAAAGTGTCCTAACCATCAGCTGAGCCCATAAATCTTTGTTTAAATGAGGCCACTCATCTTTCACCCCCATGTGCTGACCACCGCCCACCACGCACCACATGTGTGCTCGTTGATCTGCCAGAAAGCTGGAATTTTGGACAAGTGCACATTTATCATGGTTTGGGAAATATTTCGAATATTTTTATTTATTTTCAGAGTCATTTCCAGTCAAAGATGCCAAACATTTTTCAGATGGGAGGATTTGATACTTTGTGTCCTCTAAAGTGAAGCTGATGTGTTTGAGACTATTGGGCTGACGTGAAAACGAGCAAATCGGTTAAATAAATGTAAAGGAATATTTTTATAAATAGTGATTTGTCAGTTAAGTGAGAAAATATTATTGCTTGTTCCATCTGGTGTTTGCTGGAACAGTTCAGTGTGTTCTGCAGCTCGTCACCTTGACTGTGACCTTTGCACGCTGTGAAGTGGATGGATGTTAAGTTACTTCAAGTGTTGGAAGTTTAGTTTCCTTCCTTCCTTTTTTTGTTTTTAAATGTGATTGTGTCTTTTGGTTTAGAGAGGCGGACTGGTAGATTTTGAGCAGAAAGTTATTGTGTCTGTCTGTCTGAAGTGTATTGCAGCGGGCATTGCATGATGAGCACGAGGTCGTTAAAAACACTTGAAGCAAACCAGATGTCTGTTTAAGAGCTACTTGGCGCTGGAGGGAAGGGACAGGCGACGGGGAGGAGGACGAACGGGGCAAATGTGGGTCTTGGCAGAGAAAAGCAAATGGGATAACCATGGCGGTCTTTACAGAGGAGGCCTGAAATGGGACTGGAGGTTTAAGCACTTACTTTGATGTTTTCACGATTTTTCGTCTTTTGAACATTATCGGTCTCAATGATCTGTCTCTCGAATCCTTGATTTCGGCCTAAATCCTATTTTGTTTTTCCCCCTCAAGTCCTTTCTTTTAATCTGCCATCAGTGCCTCAGTTAGTCGGCTTTCTTTTCTTGCTGACTTTTTGCCCTCTCGCCTGTAATACCTCTTTAGGATGGCCTAAAGACCAGATGCTAAATCGCTGAAAGCAGGCTTGTGTTAAGAAAAGGTCCTTCTTGTCTGTTTATGTCCACATTTTCTAGAAAGTTAATGGCTTTATGTTGTTGTTAAAATATTTTTAATCCACTGTTAGCGTTAATTTTTAATGGGGAAATTGTTTTCCTGCCCATTTCCTGCCTTTGCCGTACTTTTCAGTGTTCCTGATCTTATCCCCGAAGATATGTGTGCACCTGATGAATTAGTTTGTTTCTCTGAAAATCGTTGGGAACATAACCCCTTTACTTGGCAGCTAGCCTGAGGGTGTTTTTCTTTTGCTTGGCTGTAATGATTTAAAGGCTAGCCGGAGCTGAAGTTGACTGGATTTGATAGTGTTGGTAATATTTTCCTTCTGAATTGGGCGTCTTTTACATGGCAGGCAGATGTTGCATCCTTGCTTTTCTGGAGTTGAGTAAGCTACAAGCTCTCAGCATCTTAAACCTGCCAAGATGGCATAGAGCCTGTCTCATTCAAAAAAGGAAGCCAGTGTAATTTCCCATGTGAATAACCTTGCAATCATTTTCATTTAAAATGTCGTTACCTGAACTCGCATTAGAACAGCAAGCCAAGAGTTGGCTTAATAATTCAATAAAATTTTGATTAACTTGCTTCTGGGCTGACTCGTACCGCTCTGGCACACGGCGAGCTGACGTGAAGGTGGGTAGGTCACACTCGGTGTTTGTTTCGACTGCGCTCACGCAGAGACGGCACACTCGGGGAGATGTTTGCTGCAGACTTGACTGAAAGGAGCTTAAGTGCTATAAGATGTGAGCAGTGGCTGTTAATGAGATTAGGTCGGCATTCAGGCCAACACTGAATGTGAATCACAAAGCAGCTCTGATATGGGCCCGATCGTGCATTTCTTCATCCAGCGCGGCTAGATGGAGTGTAATGGGTGTCTTGTTTTATTTCAGTTGGACATGCAGACCAATTAAATACAGTCCTGTGCTTTTACGAGTAGTACAGCATCAGGTGAACACTGTAGCTAGGACATTAGGGCATTGTACTTTCCCAATACAGTGGGCAAAAATGATGTCTCACCACTGGACAACGAAGCTCTCTGATTCTCTTATCAGATTTCATTTGTAGCAGCTGTGTAAGTTCCTTCATAGAGAATAACAAGGGCAGCGCTTTTCAAATTCTTTTGCTGCCTCCAGGTCTCCACAAAGCTCTAATAGGTGAAAAAAACCCACACCTGACTTTTTGTACCCGAAGCTGTGGCATTACGCTGACACGTTGCTGTTGTATCGTAATCAGCCTACGGTGATGTCATTATCTCTTAAGGAATTTCCTCTCGTTTGTTTTCATTCCTGAGACGTCTCTTTCTTAAAAAGCTTTCCACGATAAACATTACGCCCCATCAGCAGAGTGTTTACAGCTGCGCACGTGTATCGCGTGGAATCGGCGATTACTTTTCAGGAAGAGTTTGTGAGGAGGAGACTTATTGGCAGGTGAAAGCAGCGCAGGCATCATCTTATTATTATAGGTGGTTTGAAGTAATAATTCATGTCACTGAGATGTGTAGTAAATTTGTCAGGTCTGAAAGCAAATGGTGCTCGAAGTAAAAAGTGGAAGGGACAGAATCAGTGCATGAAAGGACGAGGAGTCGAGAGGAGGAGGGGGATTCAGGTGCCAAATCATCATAAGGCTGATTCAGCGTTTGCATGCAGGAGCGTTTCTGCCATGCAAAGGAATGTTTTAATTTTAATAACAGTAAGAAAGTAGATGGGCGTATAAATATACTGGACCGATAGTGTTCACGTGTGCAACATTCTGAGCAAGACGATATTTAGTAAAGTCACTTTGCAGCATGCGTGTAACATTTAAGTTTTACTCTTTGCCTGAGACCAACTTGGGTTCCTACCTGCTGCTGTTTATGGGCGCACTGAGCGAGTGAAAAGGGAGTTGTTGGAGTCTGGAGATCCCTGCTCACCAAGAAACGGCATCACACACAAACTGTTTTATTTAAGGGGGAACTGGTGGACGTAATGGTCACAGACAGTGAATAGCAACGTGAATACAGCAAACATCTGCAGTGAAGTCTCGGTTTTTCCCCAGTGACCTGAAAGCAAAACCGGAGTACTGTTGAACTGTGAATTGTGCTCTTCCACTCCTGAACCCTGGTACTAAACACAAAACATCTGAAACCTCCACCACCTGAAAGCAGGCAGCGGCAGCAGGTTTCCACTTAACCGCTCCCTCTCTCAGTGATCGCACTCTTGTTTGCATGTACACGGCCTGTTTGCCATCTTTCTGACTGTTTTGCATTCCAGGAAATGTTTAATTTCTGTAGCAGAAGTGTCTCTGCGTCCAGACTGTGACAAATATCATGTTACAAGACTGTAACCCGGTCTCCTCTAGTGGTTAAATGTGAATTCACACCGCTGGTGTGATTGGTTGCCACACGTCAGTTTATTTGACAGTTTGTGATGCTGCAGGGTGTTTCATAATGACATCTATAGAATGAAAGGGCCATTTAGTCAGCGTGGATTTTGTTGTGAAGTCATGGACGCGGCGTGCTCGTGCTCAGTTTGTCAGAAGTTTATACATATTCAGCAGTGATGCGTTATTAAAAAATAAACACTTTCACAGCATTTATGTGTCGCCCACTGTGAAGTCAGATGAGGTCATTCTGGGTGATGAAACGTTTTTAGTGTAAACCTCGGTGTTGGGTGTGATGTGACGATATGTTTAGTTATGACAGTTGGCGTTGCCATATG
Source organism: Copadichromis virginalis (assembly GCF_057382275.1). NCBI lineage: Eukaryota > Metazoa > Chordata > Actinopteri > Cichliformes > Cichlidae > Copadichromis > Copadichromis virginalis. Next base: position 1,856,134 of record NC_140627.1, read on the forward strand.
TAATGTTGTAAACACTGATAAATATCCTTATTAGTGACAGAGCCATCTGATCAAGTGTGAGGCTGCTTCTCCTCAGCACAGCAGCGACACGCTCTGTGCTCTCGTGATTGACATGATTGATTATTTGCCCTGCAGAGTTCTTACTGTTTTCTCTATAAAAATGGTACAAAAGCACTCAAATCTTCACCTTTCTGATAGCTCTTTTCTGTTTTCTTTACCAGCCGAGGGCGATGGGCTTTGGGAGAATGGCCCTTCCTACGAGTGTCGCACTCTGCTATTCAAAGCCATCCACAACTTGTTGGAGCGCTGCCTCATGAATCGCAGCTTTGTTCGCATCGGCAAGTGGTTTGTCAAACCCTACGAGAAAGATGAGAAGCCCATCAACAAGAGGTAAGCTGGCACTGCTTGTTCTTGGCCTTATCCTCCTCTTTTTATTTTATAACATTGCTGTTTTGAGTGAGGCTGTGATGTGTTTGGGTGCAGCTGAGTGGGATGAGCCCTGACGTTAGTGGTTGTGTTCCCACTGTTCACTTGGCATGAATACATGCATTCGTGTGCTGGCTGTGGGGAGGAGCAGGTATTGGATAGTATGGATCGTACCAGGGATTTCCTGTTGTGTTTTTGCTGCAGATCCTCTCAGTAAACATTGTGTTTGGGCTGTCTTTCATGTTTGGCCCTTTTGCTGGAGCCCGAGCAAACAAAGGATCTGGCTTCATATGTGTTTGTTGATGTTTTGAAGCCTGGACTGACCTCAGTCCTGATGGGTGCATTTTTGCTGGGGAGGGGAGGAGGTACCCTTGTGCCAGCACCGTCTGTTTCCTTTCTCTCCTCTCACTCTGTGTGTGTGTGTGTGTGTGTGTGTGTGTGTGTGTGTGTGTGTGTGGTGTAGCTGAGGTGTCCTCCACCTCCTCGTTGCTATCTGCTGAGCTGGGTTTCTTGCCGTCTGTGTCAGAGTTCATTGATAACAGACAGAGACACGGCTAGTGAGGACAAAATGACCATAGCAGTTCTTCCCCACCAGCTACCCTCCTCACTTTGTCTTCACACTGAACACACAGCCACTGGCTGAAAGCTCCATTGGAGGTCTTTGTAGATAATGCTTTTAAAAACTGCATTTGTAATGTTAGGTGCTGACTAAGATTAAACCATTTGGAGTTGGCATGGTGCTTTTGGTCAGATTTTCCAGACAGCTGATCACGGGGCAGTCCAGCTATTTGATCTTGTGTAGGCACAGCCACGTTTGTTTGTGTTTGCGAGACATTTGCAGCGTCCAGGTTAGAAATTGTGTAAACTGTATCTGCTGCCAGCTTGTTGTTATCACTGCCTCACTGTCGCGTACGAATACGTCTACTGTTTCACTCTCCTACATCTGTAGACAGTTACTCTTGTGTGGTAGCTTCATTTAAACACTGTTATAATAATAGACAAGATGGTACTGAAGATCAAGTAGCTTCTCTCTTGAGCTGTACACATGCCCTGTTTTTAGCTCTATCGCCTCTTTACCCAGTACGCTGATTGCAGAGGGCCCCGGTCAAGGGGAAAAAAACACAATGGTCTTTTCCTCTGCTCTGGAATTCACAGGCCACCCTGTCTGTGCGTCTGGCTTTGCCTCCCTCTCTTTCTCTCCCCTTCCCTCCATCCCCCTCTGCTGTCACGGAGCAGACTGGGCAGGTTATAAATAGTGGTGCAACTACCCTGAATCTCAGTTGTCGTCAAAGATTTTCTTTTCCTCCTCTCCTTTGGTGTGATCTGCAGTGCCCCAGCCGTGCTGGGATTTCAAAAAACACAGCGCCACAAAAGGGTGACAGCAAAGTAACCGGGCTAGTGTCACTGCCGTGTCCCGAACCGCTTTTAATGTAATGCTGTACTGTTAGTTATTCATAAATGGCTCTAGTAATGTTGAACACAGAGCAGAGTCTGACTGTCTTATCCTTCTTTGCCTCTTGTCTCCATGGCAATATTGAAGCTTGCCCTATCAGTACTGTGATAGAGAACTGAGTGTTTACCCCTCGGGAGACCTGATCGTGGTGTGCAGCATGACTCGTTATGACTTAAGTCAGTGCGCATATCCAACATCCTTGTCGATGACTGGTTGAGTCCACTGGGAGTGAGTGGAGTCGGAGGGAATTCCCACTCTCATTGTCTTGTGAAAACTCTACTTAACTGTACAATGTTTAACTCCCGGATGCCCCCCACCCCAACTATTGTAACACCATGTAGTTGGATTACTTGACACAGTCGATGTTTGCCAACATAAGCACCTTGCTCTCCTTTCAGTGATTTAATTTAGTGTGACTTTTTCTTCTAAAACACTAATCGACAAGCAAAAGCTAAAATATGAGAATCAGGACGTGGTAAGAAAACTGCAGGTGTGCATGGTCTTTGTAGCTGATTACTATAATCAGAGACGCTGTGTCCAGGAGATACTCATTGTCTTATCTTTCATTTGGAGAGATGAATTAGGAGAACAGTAGTTTTAGAGATCTCCTCATTGAAGCGGTGTAACATAAAGTAGATTTGAGGTTTCTAGACTGAGTCCACGACATCAGTGTCCTGCAGTTATAGTGCCAGGTTTGTTCTTACTGTATCAGTCATAAAACCTTCACAGTGGCCTGCTTGTGTCGTCGTAGCATGCTGGCACCCCCAGTTTAGTGAGTGACTCTGTGATCAACATGTAGACTGAGCGCTTCTTGAATGGCTGTTGGTCTTTTTTAAAAAAGAAAAATCACTCCAGGTTGATTATGGGGGCTGTCCTATCCTGTTTGCCCCTCCTCACAATTCAAACTGACTTTAGTGAGATTGGAAGGTGAGAATTTGAATTCCATCACAACATGACAAAACCAAGTGTTTAGACTATTACTACATATATCGTTATTATATTACCTCAGTCAATGAGGTTATATGATCACCTCGCTCGCTTATGTCTTTCTTGATCTGTCACCTATGCAGAAGCATGCAAGAGCACATTTTTATATTCATTATTCCAGGAATAATGAATATAAAAACTGACTTAAACAGTCATGGAATTAAAAGAAAATCAATGAGAATATATTGTAAATTCTCACTGTGTGCATTTCTACATTTAGTTCAAGTTCAAGTTCAAGTTCAACTTTATTGTCACTTCAACCATATACAGTTTAAAAATACACAGTGAGGCGAAACAACGTTCCTCCAGGAACCAAGGTGCTACAAGACAAGTTAGTGCAAAAAAAGATAATAATATATCTAGTAATAATATTGTGCAAAAGAGCATTTACAGGTTGGTGTGTGCGATGGTTTGGTGGTGTAGGTCAGTGTGTTTGCGCTTTGTGTTGGTTAGTCAGTCCAGTCTCAATGTTTTGAGGTATTTGAGTTAAGCTGAGTGATAATGTTAGTGTATGTGTGTGTGTGTGTGTGTGTGTGTGTGTGTGTGTGTGTGTGTGTGTGTGTGCGTGTTTATCAGTCAGTCCCTTTTTGCTGAGGAGACGGATGGCTTGTGGAAAAAAGCTGTTGCACAGTCTGGATGTGCGTGCCCGAATGCTTCGGTACCTTTTTCCAGATGGCAGGAGTGTAAAGAGTGTGTGAGAGGGGTGTGTCCGATCAGCCACAATGCTGGTGGCTTTGCGAATGCAGCGTGTGGTGTAGATGTCCTCAATAGAGGGTAGAGAGACCCCGATGATCTTCTCTGCTGTTCCCACTATCCGCTGTAGGGTCTTGCGGTCTGATATGGCACAGCTCCCAAACCAGACAGTGATGCAGCCGCTCAGGATGCTCTCAATAGTTCCTCTATAGAAGGTGGTCAGGATCGGTGGTGGAAGCCGGGCCTTTCTCAGTCTTCTCAGAAAGAAGAGACGCTGTTGGGCTTTCTTGTGCAGGGAGCTGGTGTTGAGGGACCAGCCGAGGTCCTTCTCCAGGTGTACGCCCAGGAATTTGGTGCTGTCAACGATCTCCACAGAGGAGCCGTTGATGCTCAGCGGTGAGTGGTCGCCTCGTGTCCTCCTAAAGTCAACAACCATCTCTTTTGTCTTGTCAACATTCAGAGACAGGTTGTTGTCCTTACACCAGTCCGTTAGTCTCTGCACTTCCTCTCTGTACGCTGACTCGTCGTTCTTGCTAATGAGACCCACCACGGTTGTGTCATCAGCGAATTTAATGATGTGATTTGAACTGTGTGTTGCTACACAGTCATGAGTCAGCAGTGTGAACAGCAGAGGACTGAGCACACAGCCTTGTGGGGCCCCAGTGCTCAGTGTGGTGGTGCTGGAGGTGCAGTTCCCGATCCGTACTGACTGAGGCCTTCCGGTCAGAAAATCCAGGATCCAGTTGCAGAGGGAGGTGTTCAGGCCTAACAGGCCGTAACTGTTTTCAGATGTGATCTGACTGCAGTTGAATCCTCGCTTAAATCCAAACAGGCTTGATTGATTTTGCCCCTTCGTGAGTGCTGATGCGTTATTCCAGCAGTATGTTGTTCTGGATACAAGTGTCTGCTGCAGAGAGCCCAGTCTGGTATAGCTGGACCACAGAGCAGTGCAAAGGTTTACATATACTATTGCTGGATGTTCACCTGTTAACTTCTCACTGCTTTTTGTTTGCTTTGTTGTTCCCTGGTTGGCACTGAGCCACGGTGTATTTACACACTGTATTAATCTGTGTTCAACAGGGCCAAAGTACTTCCATGGAATTGTTATCATGTTGCCTCTTTTCAGTATTTTTTCCCAGTTTTGGAGGAAAATGCACGTGTGTGCTTTGTATCACTTTTATGCCTCTCATTAGTTTTGCTTCTGTGTTTTATGCACCTGTAGTTCAAACAATGCTTTATAGCAGAAAATGTTTGTTTACTTTGACGTTAAATCCATAAGATGCAGACCGACTGGTTGTTTATTGCTGTTGTATGATGGGCTGGTAGATCAGTTGTGTGTAGGCTCTTTGAGAAGTGGTTCTCATCTGGGGAAATATGAAATTGTGATAGGCACATTATTTTCTGTACATACATAGGACGATAAGTATAAGTCACAGTGGATATTTAATGCAATATACAGTGTAGTGTACATGAGTGTACTGCTGGGGCATACTTTTGAATTGGTCAGCAGTCCAAACTTCCAACATTGGAAAAAGATGTTCAAAAGCTGGAACTAATAAATACTGAAACAGCTTGCTGGGTGTATAGCTAAAAATCAGATCTGCAGATGGGAAACGCCGGTCATCCCTCTGATCAGCAGGCGGCTCCTGTGCAGCATCCAAAGTCTCCAGTTGGTGGAGGCTGGGGCCAGCTGACACTGTTCATAACCTCAACCCCAGACCTCAGCACGCCCGTGTTGAAAAGCTTACATCATCCCTGCCCCTCCTCCTCCTCTTCGCTTCTCATTATAGCATGATGTATGTGGCAAACAGTTTTTCTCAATCTAAAAATAATAATAATTAAAATAAAAAACTGCAAAAAGTTGCTCCTCTAGTTATCTTTTATTAGATGACAGACTCGTTTCCATTTGATAAATAAATGGCTGCACGCTGATCAGTTAAATCCCTTTTGTTTAAAACGTGAGCTGCAGCAGCATGAGTCGATCCAGCTGACGGTAATTCTCTTTGTTTGGTGAAAAGGCGGCTCCAAGTTGTGTAGCTTCTGTGAACCTTCTACTGCGAGGTACACTGGCTCCAAGAAAGACAGAGAGGGGGGGAGGGAGGCGGGGAGCGAAGGAACAAGCAAGGGAGAGCTCCTCTTGGTTGTCATGGCAGCAGGGAAATGCACCCTGGGATCGAGTGTTTCCAAGGTGAAGCGGGATGCTCGTGCTCCATTGGTCAGCTTAAGGCAGACTAACTCGTCGACTTGCTCCTAATTGGCTGTGCCACTGAAATTCAGAGCAACATTAAATCCAGCCTGCTTTGAGGTTTCAATTTGATCAGGACAAAAGGGATATTATTTCTTTATCTGCATGGCGTGTGCTGTGTACTTGAAGCGGCATTTACAGCATCGACAATGTACTCCAGCTGCGCTGCAATCAGTGTTAGATTACCACTCCACTGTATTTAAAATGTGTGTATTTTTGTTGTGCATGCAGTTGTTGTTATTGTTGAAAGCATCGTTAACAAGTCAAGCTGTTATGAAATGAGGCCAGTCTGCAGCAGCTCGTATTACAAGAGACACACACACTAACAAACATGTCTCCCACACATGCAACTGTCTGCACTTTTCTGCATGACTGTGGCTTATGTGGATGAGCACATTCTTCCGCTATTGTTTTGGCCCGATGTTGGGAGGTGAATGCGCGAGTCCTGGTTCGCTGTGGCAGGCGGAAGCAGAGAGCAGCACTCTGTTAAGTAGGACAGTGCAGGATAAAGGGCCACTGCCTCCAGTCTGGGGCTAAAGTGCTAAATTTATCCCCTCCCTGCTCCCAGCACAACACAAACACACAAACATGTTCGTCAACAATCAGTATGCGAGCCAGTCCACATCGAGGGCAGTCTCGGTGTTGGCACGCAAGTGGCTGGACATAGAACCCGCAGTCAGCAAGGAAAACGCACGTAGTGCAGTCGCACAGATATAGACATGCAGGAGAGTTCAGCACCTCTGCTCGGTACCCTGCCCCCAGCACTCGACTGCCTACCCCCTGATCTTGCCCACACTTCATCAGTCTCTCTCTGCAGCAACAGGAACTCCAGGGAGACTGGGCTGAGGGACCATGTGACCCGGTGCTCTGGATATATCATGTTGCTGGAGAGATCCTGTCCAGAAGATAAATATGGCTCTTAAAGGAAAATACCGATAGCTTTCATTGGTATGGTTTGTTTGCTTAATTGCTGCCCAGTGATACAATATTAATGATTCATTTCCCTTGGCGTTACATTAGTGTTACATTTTTAAAGTCCTTGCACCCTCATCTTAGTAAGACTCTATAATCTGTAGCTGTCACCTAAGCTTAACTACATACCGACATCAAACCTGTCAGCTGTGTTGCAGAACTCGTTACCTCATTACTGTAAATTGGTTACAATTTTGAATATCGGAGCAGCTTCCACTGTTTAGTGCCAACCAGAACTGATCAGTCTCTGTTTGTACTGTACCACTGAGAAAACACATTTTAGAAGTCAGCAGTGGAATTCAAGTGCAGCAGCATGACCAGAGTTCCTTGGTCATAGTGAACGATGCGTTCTTAGGTTTCCCCCCACTACCTCGAAGTCACCCTCTCATTTCCTCAGCAGCCGGTGACCCGCATTCCTTCCATTCCTCTCATCTTCCTATGTGACCAGGGGCTATGGTGCAGTACAAGCAAAGGTCTCAAAGAAGTCGTCATAGTTAATCCGTCAGGCGTCACGTCCCCTCATCTGCTCTGCTCTTTTCTGTGATTTGTGTGCTACTGTCTTTAATCCCAACGTTCTGGCAGATGGTCACATTTAAAGATAATATCTTATGGTCGGGGGCATTTCACCTCATCACTGCAGACTCCTGTGCGGCTGCGTCACAGCCTGACCTAACCCTAAAATGTCCAAAAAAGATGGAGGCAGATTTATGGATTGCCAGATGTGTAATCCCTTCCATAGATTACATTGCCAATTACACACACATGTTGTCAAAATAATGACAAACCAGATGTTTGGTTTTAGGTAAATGCCATCTTATCTGGGCTATTATGATAAAAAAAAAAGAAGTAATCTGCAGCAGTACTCGCCAAGCACGCTGCTCCAAGCATCACGGAGTTGCCACAGCTCTTGTGTGGGTTTATTTTACCCCCAGTATCTTTTTATTTCTTTATGTAATCCCGAGCTGACTCCGTGATTTTGAAACTGGGGCTCTTTCAGGGCCATAGCGTCTGTTGCAAGAGTCCTTGTTCTTCCTTTTGCTTGAAGGTTTTAATTAATGGCTAAAACCTTTTCACCACATGTGCAGCTTGAGCTTTTAACCTGCTAGTAAAGTCTTGGGCCTCATACTTGCAGGCTTCTGATATTTGTTCTGATAATGAAAGAGATTCTGCCTTTCTGTTAACCTTTCTTTGTTTCATGAAACCTGTAAATTTGGTCATGGCATTCATTTACATTTGCATATAGTGTCTTATAGATGGTAAAAGTGTTACATGCTTTTCAAAAAGCATATCAGCTTATTAGAAAGAAAAGGGACAAAGCGGGCCTTGTCATTGTGGGTTCACTGCAGAAGCCCAGCTTTAATCCGGGATAATGCTGACTAATTGCCCTTAGCTCCGAGTAATGAATCTTTATTATTACAACTGCACAACTCGCTTACTTGTGTCATAATGATCTAATGACCCAGCACACTTTTAAACAGGCTCAAAATTATTTTGTCATTACATACTAGCATAGTAAATGTCCCCCCCCCCCCCGACAGGTATACGCTGTTTTATCCTTTTGTCTCATCCTTTAGTTTATGAGTGTAGCATGCTTTGAACAGACTGAATATTTCAACAGATTGGTATCACACAGCAGTGACACGAGCTCCTCTTTGACATGAACATGTGCACCGTCACAGTTGTGCTACAGTTGCAAAGGGATGATGTAAATGTGGTAATGTGCGTAATGTCTGGCTCACATTGAGAAAATGGCTTTTAGCTGATTGTGTGTGTGTGTGTGTGCGCGCGCGTTTGTGTGTGTGTGTGTTACATGCTAAATGGGGAGGCAGCTAGAACCCGACTTGCTGTCAGGGTTATGTCAGTATTATCTTTAGTCAGCTACGGCAGTATCCGTGTGCGGTTGTGATACACTTGCAGAGGATCGGATTTCTCCTCTTTTTATGGACTTGTCGTTCTATCTCCATCCATTTTTCCTTCCCTTCCAAGTTTAATCTGACGCGTATAAAGAGACTCAGCCCCCATCTCCGTTCGTGGCAGAGGGAAATCAATTCAGCGTAATAGAGCTCTGCATGTGTGAAAGTGCTGGCCTTAAGATTTTTAGTTTGGTGTTTTCCCCAGCTCTGAGCCTCCTGTGTACACCAGCTAGAGCTGGTGTGTGTCTCTGGGCCTTGTGTGTTTTTGTGTTTATGTTACTTGGCAGTAGACAGCAGTGTTGTTTTTCCCAGTGGTCAGGTGGCTAGACAGTAGGGAAGATTATATCACCCTGGAAATGTCCTCAAATTCACTGCTGTTTACCGCTTTAATCCTTTTTCTTCTTGGCCTTGCCCTGCTGAGCAAAATGACACAGATGAAAATCTTCTGTTTCATTTCTCAAGCCAAAGGCAACCGTGGCATTTTACATTAAAGTCCGATTTGCACCGCCTTTCTGTGTATGTCCTAGTAACAGGCATGCAAACTAAACAGTAACACTGTTAAGGAAAACAGACTGTTTTGTTCTTTGTAAGAGAAACGCCTTTCACAACTAACCACACTTTCTTAGCATGAACATGGATAAACAGTTGTGACTGAGCGGTGACATAAAAGACTCCGTGTGTGATTGCTGCCAGCTCCAGAATCATTGTTTATTAATGTTGTGCCAGAATCTGTGCCTATGCCAGCATGTCTTGTCACTGCTGCAGCACATGACCAGTCAAAACATGTTTACATGCCCCAGATTGTAATAACAAGCTGCTACAATGGCAGATAACCATGTATTGGACAGCCCAGAGGTGACTGATGTTTACAGTAAAGCAAAATGACCAGAAGTGAAAGGGCCTTTGTTTTCCCCTGAGGAAGGCGCACTGGTTGTTGTGCTGAGGAAGTGTACAGCAGCTAAACGGAAGCCCACGTCTTAGAGCGGAGCAGCCGGACGAGCTCGACAAACATCTGTGGAATGTCACAGCTCGACTGTAACCTTCCTTTTTCTCTCTTCTGTCTTTTCACAACTTCCTCCCCCCAAACTCTTCTTGTCACTTCATGCTCCGTGGCTTACAATCGACTTCTGATTCTGCACAGGTCAAGTTTCATATTACCTTTCTAACTCTGTGCGTCGGTGTGTCATTCCTATGCTCAAACAATACAACAGTTCCCAGAAGACTTTTTGGCATTCTCTAAACCTTGTTTTACACTCTCCCAATTAAAACTGGATTAATAACAATAATAAAATGCTTTATTATATGGTTTTATCCAACAAAAGGATGTCTTATAAACAGAAACAAATGTGAAAAGCAAGAAAGAAAGTTATAACAGTGATACCACCAAAGTGCAGTTCACATGAACTTAATGTAGCTCAGGCAGTGAATGGTTTCATTGATTTCTGGGAACCTTGGATAAAGATGATGGCAATGACAAAGGTAAACAGGTGTACTTGGACTCTGGGTGTTGTGCAAATAGAAAAGTGGCAAAAGGCAAGGCTAATTGTGTTGTATGTGAGACACTAAGGAAGGAACAAAGGACTTGTATCAATTACCCAGGCAGAGAGATCGAGCTGGAAAGGATGTGCAGCAGGCTGGGGTGATTAAGGATGTGCTAACGAGGGAAGGGAATGTGCTCAGATGGTGGAAGGAGCTTTTTGAAGAGTTGATGAATGTAGAAAATGAAAGGAGCACAGTGAATCAGGAAGTGCAGATAATTGGTAAGGAGAAGAGGGGGTAGCTGGGAAGAGGAGAAAGGTAGTTGACCCAGACGAAAGTAGCAAGGTTTATATGCAGAGCTGTAGTAAAAACAGGGGATTAAGCTGTTGATCCACACCAGGAAATTATGCTGAGACGAGAGGTGATGATCATTGAGCAGCAGTATGGCTTCATGCTGAGAGAGAGCACTACAGATGTGATGTTTGCTTTGAGAGGTCAGAACGAGTTTCACTCTGTTTTTGTGGATGTACAGTGCCAAGAGAGCAACCGTGGGACTGCCTGAGGAAGTGAGACGTGGTAGAGACGTATGCCAGGCTGGTGCAGAATATATACGAGGACAGTGGTGAGGTGTGTGGTAGGAGTGACAGATGGGTTCGAGGTGGGGGTGGGATTCCACCGGGGATCAACTCTGAGCCCCTTCTTGTTTGCACTTGTAGTGGTGGACAGGCTGACAGATGAGGTCAGGCAGAGTGAGCGTAGGGAGCACTCACTACCGGAGAGGCGGAGGTATGTTCTCCAGAGAAGGAGCAAGACAAAATAACATGGAGTCGAGGTAGTGAAGGTTGATAGGTTTAATTACCTGGGGTCAACCATCCGAAGCAACAGGCAGTAGACACGAGAGGGGAAGAAGAGTGTGGAGGCCGGGTGGAGTCAGGGGTGACAACAAGACGGTAGTGAGACCTGCTTTGGAGACTGTGGCACTAACAAGAAAACCAGAGGCTGGACTTGAGGTGGCAGAATTGAAAATGCTTCAGCCTGTGTGTGTTGATGCATGTGAAGGCGACAGAGGAATACAAGAAACTGAGTTGTTTGTTAGTGAGACGGTCATTATCATATCATCTATTTGTGCTACTTATCAAACTATCCCTGCTGAAGGTGCTCTCCGTGCTCCGGTCCACCTGTGCCGCCGCACAGGTCGCTGGTCTTCAGCACCTCATTTTCATGCCAGTCCAGCCGAAGGCAAGTGTGCCCACCTGCCGCCTTTGGTATGTGGCCACGCTTCAAACCCTCACCGGATTGTCTTATTGTTTCCTTACCAAGCTGAGGGCCATTTGCATTTGAGAGGTGAAGCAGGCCTTGCCTCTGTGGACAATCAGAATGGCATGTGAGCAAGCGTCTGCTGTGTGTGACAGTGAAGAGAGTAAAAGGAGGAGAGCAGATCAGAGAGCAGCCTAAGCCATTTGCCAGTTAATAGATGAAGAGCAGAAGAGAGGGAAGCGGGAGGAAAGGTGGAGACGGATAGAAAAGATGATTAAAAGATCTCGAGGTTGCTTTTTCAGGCTACGTCAGCCTGTTTTCTTTTATAGTCGTTCTAAACATGACAGACATAAAAATGTGAAGCGGGATCCCACAAATCTAGTTAATGAACATAATACTCTGACAAGCATCACGCTGTTTTAAAGGCTGTTTAACTCAGCACTTTAGATGCACTGCAACCTGTTTCATCACATCATTCTTGAAATGATGCTTGAATTCCTTTAATAATTTGACAGACCAGAGGAGATACTTAGTTCTTTCTGTGTCCATTAGCTCGAGCTTTGTCTGCTGTTGACAGCTGGTGGTTTAATTGCAGCCACGCAGTCTTTTGTGGTACTCAACGCTGGCCTTGACTTTTGGCCTCTTTTTCCTCTCCAAGTGCAAGCAGTGTCTCGCTGCGGTGGAGATGACATTCTGAAATCCCAGAGAAGCTGAGTCTTGAGGCAGGTTCAGCACAAAGTAACAGACACAATGCGTGCCCCAAGGGATCCCTCTGGGGATTCCTGGTGAACCTTAGGCAAAGTATAAAGCTTCTGAATGAAGTCATAATTTCATTTGGAATCGAGTTGGGATGGGACTCCTACAGGGATGTCAGTGTTGCTTTTAAAGGAGCATCGTTTGCACATGATTTTTACATTTTTGTGATTTATTTTTTCGCGTGTATTCCGTACAGACTTGAGAGCATTACGTTTCAGCATGAAGGTCAGTAATGATTAGAGATGGGGGTGACTTGATAGAGCATTCTATCAATGCAAATATTCAGAATACTATAAACAAGAGGGTTCATCTCACGCACGACCATCCTGGGATAAGGTCAGCCGAGCAAACTTGCATCAAATTGGTTCAACTGAGAAATCATCCAACCCTGGACACACTTAGGTTAACAAAGTTGCCTCCTAATTCAAAGCAAGCTAATGGCCTGCCATGTCTGGCAGGTTGGTTGCCCAGAGCTTGTTGCACGTTAACAGCAATTTCTAATTGAAAGGCAATAGGAAGCAACCTTTGTGCAAACAGTTGCAGTCTGACTTGGACCAAGTGCGAGTTTGTCAAAGTTGTGTAAATAATTGCTACCTGATATATAAATGCAGACAGAATGCCAACATGTTGCCATCAGTCTGAATTCATCTTTGTCACATGTTGTGTGGGCTCAACTAGGGCTGTGCGATATGACCAGAATCTCATGTCCCGATATAAGACAGCTGCGCGTCATGTAGCTGAGTCGAGTGTTTTAAGCGATGCATGAAACGATAAATTTTAGACATAAGTTGTAACGGCGCCGTTTTCTTTGTATTTATTACACGGCGTGCTGCGGGGAAAAGCCTGTTCTAACGTTTGAGTCTAAGCTTTATTTTTTAGCACCTGGCGGCTCTTTTTTTACTTCTCATCTGTAAATAATCTGCTCTTTCACGTGATTCAGTTTATTTTGAAAAGTCTCAACAGGACACGCGATGCTGTTACCGTCGTTGTTGCTAACGACAACGCATAAAAACAGGCGCTTGTCTGTCAGCAGTGTGGGTATATTAAATATAAGAGAAAGAGAACTTTAATAAATGAATATAGCCACTACAGTGACCATCAGAACGATTAAAAAATATTGCTGTAAACAGTTTATTTTGCGACACCACGAAACAAACGACAGCGTAAAATGAAACGATTTTTATATCGTCATCCGATATATAGGGCTGCTTTGGGTATTTGGGTTGCTGCCCCAAACGTAATAATTAAACGCAACAGATGAGACTTTCAGTGATTTATCGCAGTTTATTGCCGTCTTATCAGAAACAGATTGCATGTAATTGCAAACTTGACCACATTTAATTTCAGACTGATAGCAGCGTTTATAGCAGGTTTTAGGGACGCTGTCATTTTGCAGCCACAAAACAACATAATTTCCTGTTTTTAAAAAAGGTTTTAAATAGCAATGCAAAATGCCATAATATAATCTATCTTATTGTGATGATATCATACCATGGGGTGTCTGCTCTGGTGATTCCCACCTATAGTAGCCATGTACCAAACTCATTTACTCAGAAGTCCCAGTACTGCTCGACTCATCTTAGCTAGCGGAACAACCCGCCACTCTTACCAGCAGCTGTTGGCCGCTGTATGTGTCTGTCTTGCACACTGTGTGCGCACATGGTTTTACATCCTCCAGCTTGCTGTGGGTGTTTGGAGAAGGATTAAAGTTGGATCAATGCAGTGTGTTTGCGAATGTCACACGTGGGGACAGGATGGTGAACACTAGCAGAGAGACTTGACAGTTTGTGCTACATTTAGTCACAGTGCAAGTTTTACCAAATCCTGCTCCTCGTGTGTGTGTGTGTGTGTGTGTGTGTCAGCAGTGAGGAAATGTATCTCATGCTGTTGATGTTGCGGTGCTTTTTAGGCCAAGTGCTGATCAAGCACCTGTTGACATTTAAAAGCATCTCTGTGCAAATTGCTGTGCAACTTGTAAAAATCACATTTACTTTGCCGGCCTACAGGATTCTGAAACACTGAAGTTACAGAAGGCAAAAAAAAAAAAAAGATTTTAAGCTGCAACTACATATTTAAACAGTTTAAAACAAGACGACAGAAGGATAACGTGACATTTGGGTGTTTAAAGCGAGATTCTCACACTGGGAAGTAATATGATAATTTAGTATGACTGTTTAAATGTCAGCAGCTGGCATGTCGAGTAATCTTTTTAACCTGTCAGCTGACACACTGACACACCAATCTGTACAATCACATTTGTAAAGAAATTGATTTGTGTGTGTGTGTGTGTGTGTGTGTGTGTGAGTGAGAGAGTATTTGGTTGTACTTCTGCCTGCTGAGCCACAGATGGCAGCCCTTTACCTCAAGCTTACAAGTGCCCCACAAACACAGATGTGTGTGAATGTGTGGTGTCAGGTTTTCTTTGCATGTGAGAAGAGAATGGCGTGCTGTATTTCTGTCGATGTCTGCAGAATGTGCCGGCACATTTTTACCTCACTCCCTCCCTTCCTCTTTTTTTCTCTCTCCTTGTCACTCTCGAAGCTGTTCACCTCTTTCCTTCCATGTACATAAATACACTACTGTATTAGTAAGTTGGCCTGGTTGGCCAGCAACAAAGACACTGCATTCAGTGCACGACAAGAGCAGTCTATCCAATTCTTAGAAAGCCAAGAATAGATCCTGAGGGGGGGCGGGGACACCACTACCCCTGCAAGCCCGTACTAGTCAAAATTTGCCGCCACCTTAACAATTTGGCTCCACGCCGTGAAAGCGGGAGGGGTGCTGGTGGTTTGGCGATGCGTCTTGGCTCCATAACTGGAGGGTGTTTTTCACAGCGCACACACCCCGTAAGATACGCACTGCAGTCAAAGAATCCTGTTGTATATGGCTGCCTGGTTACCTGAGCTGCTGCGACACACCTCCCAGACAAAGGTGTCTTTGCTCTCTCCTATCATGTGGCCTAATTGCCCAGATGTCTCCTTGCATCAGTTAGTTAAGAAATGTCTCCTTGCCAACTTAATGGCAATAAATGTGATTTGTTATTATTTACATGTAGGTACAGACACGATCTGCGGTGGTTCTTCAGCTTTAGTCATTCAGAGTTTTACTGTAAAATAATTGTAAAACACACGTGAATCAACAGTGCACGAGAACCACGTTTAGATACGATTAGAAAAACGTGGAGTTGTTTAAGCCGTCATGTTGTGATTGCACAGAGGGTGCTGGTTCAGGCTGTTCCATTGCAAATGAATGCCACAGGTACAGCACAGCTGCACTATGATGTGTGACTGTTGCATATGTGACTTTGTTGTTTGGGGGTTAAAATAAAGGGGGGGGGGGGGGTACCCAAAATCAACACTGAGAGGAAGTGTCAAAAGTCATAAGATAAGATAAGATAACCTTTATTAGTCCCACACGTGGGAAATTTGTTTTGTCACAGCAGGAAGTGGACAGTGCAAAAGTTATGAGGCAAAAATTAGAATACAATAAGAATAAATACAGTACACAGCTGTACAGAATAGAATAAAATACTATATACAGTAGAATAAAATAAATATACAATAAGATAAAAATAGAATACAAATACAAATACTATATACAACTGAGTAAAATACAACAATGACAGAAAGGATTATTGCACTTAGTGTTATTGCACATGTGTGGATGTCTGTGTTTGTTCAGTTAAAGTCTTTGTTGTGGAGTCTGACAGCAGTGGGGAGGAAAGACCTGCGAAATCTCTCCGTCCCACACCGTGGGTGCCGCAGTCTCCCACTGAAGGAGCTGCTCAGTGCTGTCACAGTCTGCTGCATGGGGTGGGAGATGTTGTCCATCAGGGATGACAGCTTAGCCGCCGTTCTCCTGTCACTCACCACCTCCACTGGGTCCAGAGGGCATCCTAGAACAGAACTGGCCCTTCGGATCACCCTGTTCAGTCTCTTCCTGTCCCCAGCAGAGATGCTGCCGCCCCAGCAGACCACGCCATAAAAGATAGCAGAAGCCACCACAGAGTCATAGAAGGTCTTCAGGAGTGGGCCCTCCACCCCAAACGACCTGAGTCTCCGCAGCAGGTACAGCCTGCTCTGCCCTTTCCTGTAGAGGGCGTCTGAGTTATGAGTCCAGTCCAGTCTATTGTTCAGATGAACACCAAGGTACCTGTAGCTGTCCACAGCCTCAATGTCCATACCTTGGATGTTCAGTGGTTGCAGTGGAGAATGCTTGTGCCTGCGGAAGTCTACCACCAGCTCCTTGGTTTTACTGGCGTTGATCTGGAGGTAGTTCAGCTGGCACCAGTCCACAAAGTCTTGAGTCAGTCCTCTGTACTCCTTGTCGTCCCCATCAGTGATGAGGCCGA
Source organism: Copadichromis virginalis (assembly GCF_057382275.1). NCBI lineage: Eukaryota > Metazoa > Chordata > Actinopteri > Cichliformes > Cichlidae > Copadichromis > Copadichromis virginalis. Next base: position 1,872,666 of record NC_140627.1, read on the forward strand.
CTATTGCAGAGTCATCAGAGAACTTCTGCAGGAAGCACTGGGTGGAATTGTGGGAGAAGTCTGCAGTGTAGATGGTGAAGAGGAACGGAGCCAGAACCGTTCCCTGTGGGGCCCCCGTACTGCAGACGACCCTGTCCGACACACAGCCCTGAGTCCTCACATACTGTGGTCGGTCGGTGAGGTAGTCCAAAATCCAGGTAGTGAGGTGATGGTCCACTCCAGAGTTCTCCAGCTTGTCCTTCAGAACCAAGGGAAGAATAGTGTTGAAGGCACTGGAGAAATCAAAGAACATGATTCTCACAGTGCTTCCAGCGGTCTCCAGGTGAGCGAGGGAACGATGTAGGAGGTGAATGACGGCATCGTCCGCTCCAATGCCAGGCTGGTAGGCAAACTGAAGTGGGTCCAGTGATGAGCTTATTAGGCGCCGAAGCTGAGCCAGGACCAACCGCTCCAGGGTCTTCATCAGGTGGGATGTCAGAGCCACCGGCCTGTAGCTGTTGAGGTCCTTGGGGCGTGAAGTCTTTGGCACTGGTACAACACAGGAGGTTTTCCAGAGCTGTGGGACTCTTCCCAACCTCAGGCTCAGGTTGAAGAGGTGCTCCATATTTCCTGGATTACAGTTGCTTATTGATTTAATGATAATAACGACTGATATGATCTCTCATGTCTGTCGTTGTAACCACAGGAGCGATCTCTTGCAGTTGACTTGAAACAGTTTGTCTTCTTGCTTTTTTTTTTTTTTTTTTTTTAATCACTCAGTAAAGCTGGGCTTACACTCTGCGATTTTTGTCCCATTTTAGCCGTGCGACCATTTTGGTGATCGGCCCGATTCTGGCCTTCATCGTGCGTCGTGTAGTATACGCCGGGTAACGAGAAGCGATTAACACCTCACGACCAGCTCCCGATCATCAATCGCTTGGTCGTGAGGATTTCAAACCGTTGTGAGGGTGTCACCGCAGCTGCTCACACTGAGCACGTGCAAAGACATAAACGTCGGTGAAAAAGACGGAGCAGCAGTGCAGCGTGTGATCTGGACACAAGCGATGGAGGCACACCTTGTAGAACTTTGGCTCATCCGAGCCTTTTCGATGTGGCCTCACAAAATTATCACGACCACAACAACCGTGAAAATAGTTGGATTTACACTGCTGCTCAATCACAGCTGCCTGATCATGTTTTTCATTAGCAATTTAGCAAAGTTGATGTGGTGGTGTGTCTGTGTGAGTGAAAGACAGAGAGCGACAGATTTTCTGTTATAACCTCATATATCCATTTTTATGGGCGCACAGTGTGAGCACTCGGGTCGCATCAGAGCATCGGGCCGTATAGTGTGAGACCCTGCATCGTGACCTATGAACTTCTAACCCTGCGAGTCAATCGTGCAGTTTGAGCAGGAGCTGGATAACGCGACTGAAAAAATCGCAGTGTCTGCCCAGCTTAAGTGAGCTGCATATGCAGGGCAGATCTGCAGTGTAGAATCGAGGCTGAGGTTACAGATTGCATTAGTGACAAGAAAGTAATTGGACTTTGATTAACTTTATTCTAGCCAAACCTGATCCATCAGACGTGCCAAGTTCGGCCCAGGCACTGACCTTTGCAAGTACGACACCTCTTAGTACAAACAATTATGTGTGGCTCATTAAAGGCAAAGAAGCAATCGTGCTCTAAAAACCTCATAACAATGGAGAATGCCCGCTTGATGTGTGGAATTTGATTGCCATCTGCAATAACGCTCACTTGCTCAGGCTGCTCACACTTTAGGAGAACTTTATCAAGGCAATTTGTTTTTCTTTCACAAGACTGGAAGGTCTTTTCTCCCCATGTCGATCTGCCTCGCTCTGCTCCTTTCCTTTAATCCTCTGCACAGGAGGTGTGTCAGTGCCGGAGAGACGGGTAGAGAAGACTGATATTAGCTTAACCAAATCCTCAGAGGAGGCAGCCCTCTCTGATCCACTTCCAAATTCACTTCGTCCTTACCCATTTGGTCATTTGCCACACACGCTGCCTCTTGCGCTAACTGTGTGTGTGCGTGCATGTACACGTCAGAGAGAGGAAAGCCTGCCGACAATGCTGTGCATCCCCCCCGGTCCCTTCTCCCTCAGTCTGCCCCGTCCTTGCTTTACTTCTTTAAGTTGTTGCTGCTGAGGTCAGACTGGCACAGGCAGGCTTTGTTGTGAGCACAAGAGCGTGTGTGAGGGAGGGAGGGAGGGAAAAGGTACTGTTTTGCTGTTAAGCATTTTGGCCACAATGCCAGAAGTAGTCGTGGCTCGCCTTTCTGTTTTACTCTGGATGAGATGTACAGACGCACACTTGAACTCCAAACCACCTGTAAGCATTGCTGTGCAGACTGACTTGCATCCCGGTCTCTGCACATGCTATTGAAGTCTTTAAATACCCACTCGTGTGTCATCGATTGAAAGGATTAGGATTGAACTCTGGAAACCTTTATCATCCACTCTGTTATCGGAATAAAAAAAAAGTGGCGCAGGCTATCGGAGCAATTTAATAGAGGCATAGGAGGCATCTTTGAATCAGATAAGTAGCTTTTACTCCCTCAGGTCTCTCTGGAATCGTTTTTTTTCTTTCTATCCAAAGTCTCTGTCATGTTGAAGCAGGATGTAGGTGAGACGTGAGATTCCATTATATCTGACACACACGAAAGGGAAAAACCACACACAGGTTTCTATAATCATTTTTTCTCTCTCTACCTTTCCTCTCCCTGCCATCTCCTCTGTTTCTGTCTTTGTGAATACGAACTTGAACTAGACTATGTGATCTGCTCATCCTTTTTTCTTTACTTTTTCTTTATTCTACTCCAAAGTCTGCTGGAGTTATTCACTGGAAGTCTTTTCAAAGGTGCATTTGAAAGTAGTGTAATCCCAAATGACTCATCTCACTCTCTTTCTCACAGTGAGCACTTGTCCTGCGCCTTCACCTTCTTCTTACATGGCGAGAGCAACGTGTGCACCAGCGTGGAGATCAACCAGCACCAGCCTGTCTACCATCTCACAGAGGAGCACCTTACTCTGGCTCAGCAGGCATCCAGCCCCTTCCAAGGTGGGTCACTGCTGTGTGTTACCCAGCCTTCAGTGACGTGCAAACATGTGACATAACATCAAGTCACGTCGTCATGTTGTTGAATTTGGTTTATAATGGTTTCAGCTGCGTGGTGATGGGCATGTCGCTCCTACTTGTTATCATAGTGCAGGCATAGATATGTGAATTAGTTCAGCAGTCTTTTTACATTTTTCCTGAGCAGATTAAACTAGTGCAATATGAACAATTTATATCTTCACAACTATTGAAATGAATATTTAAACTGTCTTCTCGTTAAATTAGATAAAGACTTAGTTAACTGTCCAAGCATTTGTCCAGAGGTATTACTAAAGTGTCTGTAGAGTAACAAGACTTTGGTGTCACCTCATAATTTCAACCTGACCTTATGAATGAAGATCTGCTGCACACGAAGATTCCCCAAAGTCTGGTGACTGGCAAAAAATCAACACAAACAGGAAGTTCCTAATAATGTGTCAGGTTGATTTGATCTGCCAGACCTCACCCTCACATATTGTATTTTTTCAAATGGCAGTAAAATAATTTTTATGAGGGTTGTTGCTTGTTGTTTGCACAGAGATGCTTTTTTTGTATCTTTAATTTTGTGCATAAAACTACGTTGTAATCCAATAAAAATCTACCAAATAGTACAGAATGATCCCAAACAAATGAAGCACAATAAATATCGCGGTTGCCCTGTATCGGCTGCAGGACTTTATTACTTAAGACTTCACTTCAAACAAAAGGCTTATTTTTACACTGAATCAACACATTATTGCAAATTTTCTGCTGCTTGTCATTGTAAGTTTTTCTGAAATAGATTACACAAGTCATTACAACAACGTGTCTGCTGCTGAGGACACAAACCACAAAGTTTAGAATTAAAGTTGATGAATTATTCAGTGTGAGAAAAATGTCAGAGCTGTAAATAAAATCACATTTAAAGTTTCTGCCTGTTTAAAAGTCCAGAGCTGTTCAACCCCACAGCCTCTTGAACCGTTGTTACGGTCAAATTTATTTTCTTCTTTGGATTCAAAGTAACAGGTCACTCATGCAGAGTGGCAACTTTTATCTTACAGTTACTTTAGACTGTTGAACACGCATAAATGGATTTTAATAAAATACTAATACTGCTTGTTTACATCATTGTATTTTGCACAACTCTGTTGCTTGTGAAGCTCGCACACAAGAATTTCACTCACATGTGCTGTACCAATGTACCTGCACATGTGATGTGACAATAAAAGTGATTTGATTTGATTTGATTTGATGGTTAACAAAAGTGTAGAGATATATTTTTTCTGAATGAAATGGATCAGCAGTCTGTGTGTTCGGTGCTGTTTGTAAGATAAATCGTATGTGATCTTCTGTCGCGCTGTCTTTCGCTGCTCTTTGGCTCGCAGACAGCTCAATGAAAAGTCACACCCCATCCAAATGTTCGTGTAGCGACTTTAATATGCATAGTTTCATACTCGTGTAGGAAGAAAACAGATTGCTTTATGAATACGGTCATTAGATGTAAAACTGCTATCACACACCCATCCTGTTGATTCTTCTATTAGTAGAGAGGTATGAGTGTCGTGTCATTATCTAGTACTCGGCTCTTTCATTTGCATACTTTGCTGACTTGCCTCGAGTGTTCTCTCAGCAGCGTTGGACCGCACGAATGCGCTCGGCTGTGATGTAACGTGTCCCCCTGCACAGAGATGATGCAGAAATTAAAATCATGCATAGCTAAAATGAATGTTTTGTGGAAATTTGACAAACCAGCCCTCACGAGGCTTATCTTTATTTAATCTTTGTGCACCAATAAAAAATAAAAAAATAAACCCAGTTGGATGAGACGTTTTCCCAGAGGAAAAGTTTGCCGCCTTTACCTTTCTCATTTATGGCTGGATAGATGTGATGCAGCTGTCCTCTTTTTCTCTGTATGCCCCCTCCAGAGTAATAATAGTGATCACTTCCTCCATTCGCCACAGTAATTCCTGTACAGACGGCCCCTTTAGTGTCTCTAGAGACCTCATGAAGGGAGGTGATAATACCTCTCAGTTAAAGACGAGTACTTTAGATAAAAATAAAAAGACTATCAGAATTTAGCATGCAGATACGTATGGTGATGTTTATGGGGTTTTCCAGTTATTTAGAAGGATTATATTGCTCACCAGCTAAGAGTAACTTGCGACTGTTTTGTTAGTCTTTAAATACTTAAATGGCAATATCTCGCCGAGTTTCCATCCTGGTCAGGTAATTGAGGGCTCAAGGTTTTCAGAGATGCACACTGACACCTCTTCTCTTTTCACTGAGTGATAATGCTGCTGAGTACGCTCATACAAGTGATCCACAGGAGCAGTTTATTAGAATGATGCATTCGTTTTTGTAGCATTGGAAACACCCTCATGCAGCCCAGCTATGTGAAACTGATGCGTACACCTGTCTCTACTGTGAGAGCGTGTGTGTCTGTGTGCAGGTGTGCGTTTTCACCGCCGCAGTGTGTATCCTCCTGGCTAACCAAGCATAGCACCGAGAAAGACCTGACTTCCATCCCCCTTTATCCATCTATCCGCGCCCCCCCCCCCCCCCCCCCCCCCCAACTCACCTCTGCCAGCTTGGTTTACTGTGCGGCAGAGCGCTCTGGCGGGCAGACCTCTCCAGGATGTGACCTCATAAAAGGGCGCAGAGTGAATGTAATGAACTCTCAGCCCATTACACTGATCTGAGCACATTTGACATGTCTTCAGGGAACCAGAGATGGACTCACAGCCAGAGAGAGGGGCAGGAGGGGTAGCTCGAGAGAGGGGAGGATGAGGTGCGGTGGCGATCAGGGGGAGGGGGGTAAACCATTTCCATAATTGTGCTGAATTTGATCTCTCCTCCACAATTGGCCCGAGGTCTTACGAGCGCGTGTGCGCACAGCAAGAAGTGCAGAAAAGGAAGGAGCAGGGCTGAATTTAATCAAGGTTAATGTGATCGTCCATAGCTGGATGTTGTCGTGCATCTCAACGTAAATAACCTTTTGTTCTTCTCTCTGTTGGGTTGTTTTCGCTGAGGTAGTGCGTTCTGTAGGCTGAAGCGAAACAGTACGCCGAGGGGCGTTCGGGGCTCGCGTCTAGATGACGTGTTTTTATAACTTCTTTCTTTTTTTTAAATGCTCTGAGGTTCATTTGACAGTAAAAAACCAAAATAACATTATTCCTCCAAGTCACCTGACTTTGTCTGGTGAAGCTCAACATTGCTTCCAATCTGCTGCAGTGCTACTTATCTCCCACTGCCACCTGCCAGCGCCGTCCTTGAAATATCCCGAAGTGTCGGATCTGTTTGTCACTTTTTTCCCTTTGTGTCCAAACAGTGTCGTTTAAAGTTGTAATCCTTAAGATTTCAGCCCTGGTCAGTTTGATAACGGGCATGGTTGGCTTGTAAAAGCAAGTGCGGTTAAATGCTGCAGAATTCTTTGAGCCCCGACTTTGTCAGAAGCACAACAGAAGAGCAGCAAGTGAATCTGTTTAAAGTTGTACCAAAAACAAACTTGGATTGCCAGTCAAAAGTGAGGATAATCAGGGTGTGACTTCAAGTTTCACTGAAACAGGAAGCAGCTGTTCATCTTGTCCAGAAGTTAGGTGTACAGCCTGCTGCCCTCTGTGGTTGCTCCTGAGCCTTTTCCGTTTCTCCACGCGGTATTTAAAAGGATCCGCTTGCAACCAAACCTGCCACAGCATGTGATTGTTCTTGTTTCCTGTTGCTCCTTCATGATAAGTCCACAGTTGGAAGCTTTTGATGCAAAGAGCTGAAGTTAATGATTCATTGTAACTGCTTTTTAACCTCCTCGATCATTTTTTGCCCCTCGTGTGTTTACTCAGGTGGGTCACTTCGATCCTGCTATTAAAAGCTAACATATAGGTTTTTAAAAATTGCTTAATAGAAATGTGTTAAATGGCTGCTTCCAATAACCTACTGAACATAAATGGGACTTTATCTGCACATGCTCAAAGCTCCAGGCTCTTTCCTGGAAAGACTATTTGTGCACACAGGCTTTCTTTTTCTACCCTCTCCTTTTTTTCCATTGTCTCCTGCCATTTTCCTATCATGAAAGCTGTTCTGCAGTCCAGCCGCTCAATCAATACCTGGGGACAGAGGCCATCGAGTCTAGTAATGACATACTAGGAAGGCAGAGCAGAGAGGGACATTAACAAATGCTCACTCACACACCCACCAAGCCAGTCTGTTCGTAGAACCATTATACCCCCCTTTCCACATTTCAATGCATAATAGACAAAGAGAAAGGAGAATGGATGCATAGCAAGATTGTGTGTGTGTGTGTGTGTGTGTGTGTGTGTGTGTGTGTGTGTGTGCATGTTTCCAGTTGGTTTCTGTGCTCATACGTATGCATTATGCATGTTAGTTTATGGTGCTATCTGCATTTGGCTGATGGATGTTGGTCTGTTCTGTAAGCTGACTGATGGGCTCTCTCTGCCACTCTCATATGTCTGTGAGGTCAAGTGTGTTTGCCAAGGACTGGCCCCTTTTATAAGCCTCTGTTTATGGGCTCTGAGAGGCTGTTGCTTCTCAATAATTGGCGTCTGGAAAGGTCAGAGCGCTCCTGATTCGTCCAGAGATGGCAGAATGACAATGAAAGGAAAACACATGTACAAAGAAAGACGAGATGAATGATGTGAAGAATTTAGCGACAATAAGAACAGACAGGAAAGGAATCGCAAGTGGTATGGATTTAGAGAAAAAAGGGACCAGGATGTAATGGGAAAACAGGAACTAGTTTTTAAGTGTAGTTGTGGAAGATGTGATGCAGAATGGAAGATTCCCAAAGTTATGCTGACTCTTTCCTTCTTGCTGCTTTTCCTTCCTCCCCCTTTTTAGTGATCCTGAGTCCATTTGGTCTAAATGGAACACTGACTGGCCAGTCCTTTAAGATGTCAGACCCACCTACCCAGAAGCTGATTGAGGAGTGGAACCAGTTCTATCCCATCAGTCCCAGTGCCAAGGAGAACGTGTCAGAGGACATGGACTGGGAGGATGAATCTCTGGCCTCTGTTGAGGTCCTCGTTGGTCAGTATTTATTTTGAATCCACAATCTTAAGAATACCTTTTTCACGTGTAGAGTTTCTAGTTTAGTTTGACTGATTTGTGATCCTGAACTTTTTGCATGTTTTGGTTCAGGTGGTGTGCGTATGGTGTACCCAGCCTGCCTGGTGCTGGTACCCCAGTCAGACATCCCTGTTGTGACCCCTGTGGGGTCCTCCCACTGCACTGCCGTCTACTCGGGTGGCCACCAAGTGCCTGCTTCCCAGCGAGAGCCCGCCATGTCTTTGGTGACACTCACCCCTCCCACATCACCCGAAGAGGCGCAGACAGGTAAAGACATAAGACTCCTGCTGAGTCCTAAGTTGAGGATTTCTCTTAACATGACTGGAAGAATTTGTCATCTTTTGTCAAATGGTCTGTTAACCTTCCTCTTTCCTTCCCCAGTGGACTCTCACTCGGCTCAGAAGTGGGTTAAGATGCCTTCATCATCTGATGCGTTTAGCGTGGACAGAACAAGTCACCACGGAGGAAAGATTCCACGCCGGCTAGCCAGTCAGATGGTGGAGCGTGTCTGGCAAGAGTGCAATATCAACCGAGCCCAGAACAAGTACGTGTGACATTGTGCAGAGTGCTTAAACATGAAAACTGCCACTAGGCATGCCGTAATGGATGCATCACCTATCGGTTACATTGGCTTTGCTCTCAATCAGACTTGTTTGTCTTCACCGTATGATTATGGGAAAATATTTGACAGTAAATTCAATTTAATTTTATTTACACAGCACCAAAGGCACTTTATAATGTAAGGTAGAGCCTACAATAATACATACAGAGAAAAACCCAACAATCATATGACCCCCTATAAGCAGCACTTGGCAACAGTGGGAAGGAAAAACTCCCTTTTAACAGGAAGAAACCTCCAGCAGAACCAGGCTCAGGGAGGGGCGGGGTCATCTGCTGTGATTGGTTGGGGTGAGAGAAGGAAGACAGGATAAAGACATGCTGTGGAAGAGAGACAGAGATTAATAACAAGTGTGATTCAGTGCAGAGAGGTCTGTTAACACAGTGAGTGAAGAAGAAACACCCAGTGCATCATGGGAATCCCTCAGCAGCCTACACCTATTGCAGCATAACTAAGGATTCAGGGTCACCTGATCCAACTATATGCTTTAGCAAAATCAATCTAGACCCGTGCATTAACTGGTACAAACATGGTCACTGATCATTCCTGGTTAAAAACATATTATTTCAATATATGTGATGAACAGGAAGAAACCTCTGGCAGGATAAGAGGAGCAGTTACCTCTGTACAGAAATACTGAGTGTGTATTACAGCGAGTTGTGTTTATATACGTATATAAAATGTAGATAAAACTGAAGATCTGATTATTGCTTATTTGATATTAATTAGAAATATCATAAATAACCACATTACTTGCACAGACATAGATGAATTATTCTGCTACATTTCTGTCTGCTTTTTATTATTGATTAAACTCGGACAGATATAAATGTCGGTAGTCAAGTAATAGCTTAAAGTTTTAGGCCTTGGGTTGTTTTTATTATTCTACAGCAGTGACTCTGACACGTTGGGTGCACCTTGGGATCTGTTGCCTCTTGACCAAGCACAAAACGTTGCCTATCGTTAGCTGTCAGCCAAACCATTACCGCTCCAAGGAGGGTGATAAAATCAGCCGTGGCTCAAAGCTTTTACCAATCGCTGCTGTATGTGAAAGAAAAATGGCATCAAAAGTGGATGGGGCTGTTCACATAAATGCTGCTTGAAAGAATTGGGGAAATTGAAAAGTCTCAATAGAATTTCGTTTCGACTTTTTATTTATTTATTTGAACTCCCTAGGCGAAAGTTTCCAGCTGCAACCAACGGTACCTGCGAGGAGGAGCCAAGTGAGAAAGTGGGAACCTGGGATTTTGTGGAGTCTTCACAGAGGTCGTACTGCAGCTGTTCGAGGTCAGTCGATGTGCAGTTCACACAGGTATTGCTCATATGTGTGCGCTCAAAGACATTTCAAAGAGGTTACATGGAGTCCACAGGGCTTTGAACACCGGCGCAGAGGGCCGTACTCAGCAAAATATCTGCAAGTTACATCTGCGTCTGGACTTTGACAAGCATATTATTCTTCACATTTTTCAATTTATCACTATTTTGTGTAAGCGACAGCCGTGGCGGGGCTGAAACCTCTGCTGGCTTGTGTGTTTCTGTAAGTCGGACGTTTTTATTCCCGCACTGACTGGAGTGATTTCAGGCGGAAAGAATAGTTTGACCTCTGATGTAGCTGTTGAGGGTGGTAAATGGAATGTGTGTTGTTAATGTGAACAAATAAGCTCAGATCATGTGTTTGCCCTGGTGTTTTATCAGTCTGAATCAGCCCAGCTGTCCTTATAAAGTCCTCACTGAACAACCTCCTCTGTATTTATTTAGGATAAAATAACACACCCATCATATGCATTAATATCATTTTGCATGCAGTAGTCTAACACCTTGTAAATGCTATTCTTTGTTTGCTTATGCCTGCAGACGGTTAATATTTGTCCTCTCTGGTTAATATATAGACATTCTTGTCTATCACATTTTATTTAATGACAGTTTTTAGATCATCGTAAACAGCATGCTGCTATGTCTGCGTCCCATGATCATCATCTTCTCTGCCTCCTGATAAACTGCAGATACAGGCAGCTGTTTAATCCGCTGAAACGCAAGCCTGACCACTCCAGTCTGCACATCTAACCAGTATACGCTATGCCTGGATGCTTGACTGGTTTTGTCAGAAGTCCAAACCAACTGAAAGAAAGTCCTGCTTTGTGGTTGATAATGAAGCGCTATCTAAAGTGGATCTGTGTGCGTGTTTGGGGAATCCTCTGCACCGGGCTCGTGCACCTTGGACTGCAGATGAGCAGAGTGAATTGGGCCAGTCAGCTGGAGCATGTTAATTTGTTGGAAAGCACCCAACTCTTTGGCAGCACATAAATGGGAAGCTGTGCGTTGCCAGTTTTACTGTCCATTAGCTTTGTTTTGTAGATGGAAGCCATACGTGTCTGTTTATGTTGACAGCTGAATGCGAGGTCACACACAAAGCCTGCTTATTAAAGAGGGACACTGATGTGTAAGTGTTGCTTGCAGCGTGAGTGCTGAGCCGTCAAAACGGAGGGTAAAAGATGACCTCAGACTATTTTTCTTTGAAACGTGTCTGATGGGATGTAGGAGCCAGGTGATACCAAGGTGAGGTACGGGAGAGGGGCTTTGGTGAGGTGGGTGTTCTAGCAGGTCATGGCCCTGGTGAATCCTTCATATATTTTGTGTCTTTTCTTCTGACAGCACTCTGTGAATGTGCTTCATTAATTTCTGTTTGGCTGTCTGAGGAAAATACAATATTGATGTTTTAGAAGATGATTTTTTTTCATGCCATCAGTTTGACTGTGAATAATTAAAAAATGTATGACTATGCATTAGCCTTTGTGGTTTAGCTGTTACAGCTTTACTCTGGAGCTGATCCGTGAAGTGTTCTCTGCTAATTGTGTTGGGATAAATTTGGGGGGCGGTGCTGCCTTGTTGCTCGTGAGCATAATTGGGCTAATTGATGTTTTATAAGAGCAACGGATGCGATGGCTTAAAAGGAAGTTTCACACGAGCTGCACAACTTCTCATAAAAGACTCTCTGTATGTGCGAGTGTTTTGCTCCTTGTCATCAGTACGTCACGGTCTCACTGCATTTCCCTGTTTTTGCTCTCCTGCAGATACAAATTAGTTAAGCAGCGAACAGCCAATAACACGGGCCAGCCTCAGTCAGCTGGCCAGCCATCCCAACCTCCGACCAAGCACAAAACTGGAGGAGAGAAGCCAGAGAAGGGTGACAAGCAGCAGAAAAGACCCCAGACACCCTTCCATCATCGCAGCCTGGCCAGCGACGAAGCCTCCATAGACACAGAAGCAACAGCTGGACAAAGGTTGGCCCTGAGGAGTCAGGATGGAGCAAGATTTCCTAGTATTCGCTCTGCAGATGTATCTGCCATCCAAAAAGCCCCCCAGCTCCACAGTGGGGGCGTTAGCACTGGGCCATCAGAACAGGCCAACTCCCCTCAGCCCCCACCACTTAGTCCCCACCCCTGTGAACGCAGTGAGGAGTCAGGGGAGGGCATGAAGAACCCTTCGACCCCCAATAGCCAACACTTTTACCAGCCGCAGCCGGAAGCTTGCCTGGTCGGGGTGAAGGGCAGCAGCGAGGAGCAAGGAGGGCCAGAGGCTCTGAATCAGCACTTCCAATCCCATCAACCCAACCCCCACCCCGGAACCTCAGCCTACTCCGAGCCTCCTGAGCCTACCGTGTATGTGGGTGCAGCGATCAACCTGGAGGACGACAGCTCCCACGCACCATGGAGGTTATTCAACTTACCCCGAAGGAAAGAAGCCGAGCTGCCCACGCCGCTGCTGCCTGGAGACAAGCTGAGAGAGGAGGCAGCCGCATCACAAGACAACCTGGTGTCGGTCACAGAGTGAGTGGCAATTACACTTCAGTCCCCGTTCAGTGGCCTCTGTTTGGGAAAGCCAGCTATCCCAGCTTTCCTACTTTGTATACGGTGCCAGTGAGCCGCTTTGAAGCACTTTCAACAGCCCAGAAAAAAATAGTTTAAAAAAATAATAACACATCTGCCTCCTCTTTCCTCACCCTTGCTGCCCCTCCTATTCCTCCTGTTCAGTGTAACACTTAGCTACACACAGCTTTGTGACCTTTTGACTTCATACATCACCAATATGCAGGGCTAGCACTACTCAGTGATTCCTTCACACAAGCACAAGAGAGCAATGAGGGAGAGAGTAATGATGGAGTTGGATAAAGATAAAACACTGCTATTGTAATAGAGGTGGAGCTGATAAAAGTACTATCTGCTGGTTATCAGTTTAGCAGGTTCTAGAGAGCATTTGACTGAGCTGCAGCTGCTAGTGAGGTATCACAGATAGTGGCAGCATGAAGGGTCCAGGGTGAAGACCAGGGTGGCCAGAGAGGGAATTATCAGGGAAGTTATGCAGTCCTGAGTGGGGCCGGCCACTTGGATGGCCTATCCTAGCTGTAATCCCCCCAGCTACAGCTCTGAATATTGGCTAAGCTGTGACCCAGGTCACTGCACACCATCACCTTGCATCAAAGCTGGACAGGCGTGATAGGAGGACAGAAAAACACAGTTGTTGCTGGCAGGGAAGGCCAAGGATAACGCCTTCTTCTCCGTGTCGTCCCGGGCTGTTACATATGATGAACACGTAGGCCAGAGTCCGAGCTACAGAAGAGTTTTTGATGAGTGATGCAACAGGCGATAGTTCTGTGTGTCAGAGCCACCGTGTTCTCATAAAGCCAGCAGAAATGTAATTGTCTGACAGCAAACAGGAGGCTTCTTCTGCACGACGGCTGTCGGAACCAGTTGCAGTCACTGCCATTTCTGTAACTCCAGTAAAAAACACTGGTACATGATGTCACACCAAAACAGAGCAGATGGGGCAGTGTTCTTCTCTCACCCTGTTCACACACAATCGCAATCATCAGTTAGACTGCTACTTTATGAAGATCTTTACATTAAACACTAGGAGTCACTGCGTTTTTTATCCCCTATCCAGGGTGATGTCTACGTCTAAATGGCCACTCAAGGTTTCCGAAGAACGCGTGCAGATGTATCGAGCCAGGAGGAACCAGCATCTTGCTGCTGCTGTAACAGATGGAGATCACGAGCCTGAGGTCGACCCCTACGCCTTTGAGGAAGGAGATGTCAAGTTCACATTCTCCAACAAGAAGGATAAGTCAGGCGGGGAGCGGGAGCCAGGAAAGAAACACAAGGTAAGGCCAGCCAAGTGGAGGAGCGAGGAATGCTCCTCAGCTGTTAGCAGGATATTCATACGGCTTTACTGCGCGCTGTAATGGATGCATTATGCCGACCTTGCTGTAAAAATGGCCCCTTTTGCTTATTGTTCTTCTGACAAGAACATCAGACAGTAAGCTGTAAGCTCTGCCTGCTCTCTATTACATTTTCTCCTATATGTCCATTACTTTATTTAGATGCATTCAGAATAGATTTTGCAACATTTTCAGAACTGAAAAAGTGTCACTTTCTGTGAATGCAAAATTACCTTTTGCACAAGTCACCCACAAGGTACGCTGCAAACCAGCTCTGCCATGTGCCATTTATTGGATGGTCTTCATTCTCTGATTTAGATCAAATTGCTTATTTGTGTAACAGTAATCTTTACAGTTATAATTGTAACTGTTGCAATCTAGATCTAAAATAGAACCGCTAACTGTGACCAGCACGGTATCCACAACATCCTGTTATTATCATTTACTCACTTTCTTGTCTCCATATTTGTGTCTTGAGCTCTGTTTGCACAGGACAGGGACACTGACAGCACGTTGTACTAATAGTTTGTAAGGTGAAAATGCAGAGGGGAATGATCATGTCCTGAACATCGTTATGATTTTGGTGTTTTTCTTTTTTTGTCGTTGTTGTCTTCACTACATTTCCCATCAGTCTCTTTTCCTTTGTGAGATTTATGGCTGCTGTGCTGGTGAAAGTTTACACTTACAAAGTCAGGTGGGCACAGACTGGAGATCTATTCACAGATAAAGCGTAAATGATTATGGGAGATGAGATGGGTAGTAGGGCTGCACGATTTAGCATAAAATGAGAATCACGATTTTTTGGCTTAGAATTGAGATCACGATTCTCTCACGATTCTCTTTTCCAGTATAAATATTTATTGCATTTATTAACTGCACATCAACTTCGTAACAGTTGAGACTGAACATAAAAACAATAAATAAACATAAAAACAACAAATGTCTCACGTTTTGTTGTTGTACTGCTTGAAATTCCGTCTCCACCGTTGCTCGACGCTGCGTGTATAGAGCAGGTAGTGCAACAATAGAAAAGTAGTTGCGGGACGGCACTGTGTAGCGTTTGTCTAGGGTGTTGATCATTTTCCTAAATCCCTCGTTTTGCACAGTGTTGATGGAGCCATATCTTTGGTCAGGTGATAAGTGATAGCCTCCGTAATGTCTTTGTGCCTGCGGGAGTTCGACGGGTATAGGGAAGCGCTGTATAAGGTTCCCGTTATTGATGTTTGGGTGGTTGACCGGGACGGATTTTCTCCTGTCACTTTCTCGTCATCCCTGACGTGCTCTCCGTTGTTTTTTCCTGCTAATTTTAGCATCACACGGCACAGCTTCTGTATCACGTGGTATAAGGCTCCGCCCTTGTCATTTGTTGAGCAGGAAGAGTGAGCGCTTGTTTTCATGCAGAGTACGTCCCGGATCAAAATGCGGTACAATCGTCGTCGTCTTTTTTTTTTTTTTTTTTAATCGTTGTCATTTAGAAATGAGATCGCACATAAGTATGAATCGAGATCGCGATTTTCTAACGATTAATCGTGCAGCCCTAATGGGTAGCGTGCACTCTTTTCACAGGCCCAGCTTATTTAGCACAATATTATGTCTGCAGCTTGTAGTTGTTTAGCGCCAAATTTCAGACTTTGCTTATCTCCGTGAAAGTGTCGCAAAACACACAAATGTTGCTGGTAGTTTGTAAATCCCATGAAGTCTCCCAGTCGCACTGATCCCATGTAAAAAGGACTTGTTCCAAAAAAGAAAATTCCTTGTTGGTTTTAATATAAATTCATTTTATTCTAAACAACTTGTAACTGCAGCTTTAATATAAATGAGGAGTAAAAACTGCATGAAGTGACATTAAATATAAATAGTCGAGGCATGTTTGAGGATTAAATGTGCTTAGCTGCTTTCCTCTGATCATTGTAATGATTATAAACCTGAGTCAGCAGATATTCCTGTCAAAGGCAGATTATCACGTGAGACTTTTATCGTGATTTATCTGTGGATTTGTCACCTTGAAGTCCAGCTAGTTTTAATGCTGGTTTACCTGCTTAGAAAACAGCTGTGCGAGGCGGTTTGGCTGCTTTTAGTTGCTCTTGTAGCCGCAGTCCATCGGCTATATTACAGAAAGCTGCAGTAACAGTTTGAAGAAGGCGTGTTGGTGCGAAGCCTTTTTGAGCATCACCGCTTTATTCCAAGCCATCTTTCACTTAGTTGCCTGGGGTGAAAAAGGGACAAGAGGGCTGATTTTAAGATCCGGGAGCAGGCGAGTTAGAAAATAGGCCATCCGCATCCTCAGCAACGCTGCACTAAAAATAACAGGGCAACCACTTTCTGCATGCATCCGCTTTCACTGCCAAAGTCTAAATGAGCAGGAAACCATTCCTGAATCACTATTGTTGTTTGCGCCCAAAGGAACACCAAATAGTTATCCTCTCCAATTTCCTTTGAGTTGTTGTGTTTTTCCTATTTGATCTGCCCTCTTCCTCCTTCCCCTCCTCGCTGTGTTCTCCTGCTCTGCTTCCGCCTCTGCGGCTTTTAGCTTCGGTTCCAGAGAAGGGCCACCTGTTGGCTGGTACGATTTTGAAAGGGAGATTCGATGTTTGTGTCCCCGTCCCCAGCGGGACATCACAGTGCCACAAACCCGACTCACTGAAGCGTTGAGCCTTAAAAAGCGCACTCAACTATTTTCCTTCTCTTCTGTCTGGTTACGACCCCGCTGCACGCCCCCGATGTGTGCAGAAATGTGAGGGTGAAGGCAGCTCTCGGTGGAGTGAAGTCTCTTAAGAGCACTGTGTGCAGTGGAGCTCTCCCTCTGTCTGTCTGCTTTACTTTGTGTGTGCACATCCACCACATGCTCTGCGTGTGAGCGTGCACTGGTTATTTCTTAAACTAATAATTTTGTTGTCTTTCGGTTTGTTTTTGTTGTTGTTTTTTCCCCTTGAGTCATTCATCGTTGTAGCTGCAATGAATTTCACCTCCTACCTCAAATCAAATCACTTTTATTGTCACATCACATGTGCAGGTACATTGGTACAGCACATGTTAGTGAAATTCTTGTGTGCGAGCTTCACAAGCAACAGAGTTGTGCAAAATACAATAATGTAAACAAGCAAAATACAAGAATGGCCACATCTGAAACTAATAAATATATGTACAATATATAATAGTATATGCATTTCTGGATGTGTATACTAAATATTTTTCTACAAGTGTGTGTGTGTGTGTGTGTGTGTGTACATATTTTACAAATTAAATAGAGTAAACAATAAATAAAATATATAAAAATATAAAGAGTTGAGACATGTGCAAAACAGTGGCATTACTGTACAGTATGGAGTGCCACATATTTAATCTAAACCTTCAGAATCTGCCTGTGAAGGTTAACTTTACTGTGTCAAATTAAATCTTAATGTGAGATTAAGTCATTATTTTAATAACGCTTATTTGTCGAGTCAGACATATTTACTGCTCATCAGACTATTAAATCACTTACTGGCGACTCGTCTTGTGAGACGGAGAAGAAAGCTGGGCTGCTTTCGAGTCTTTTGCCAGATGCTAACACACCTTCCCACCCAAGGCTACGCTATTGATAAGGGGTTAAGGTGTCTTTGCCGCCTATAGATTGCAGCCTTGGTGGGGATGTTGTGCGCTGCCCTGGATTGGGCCTCTAAGGGAGACAGATTAAAGCCTGCGTTACTCAGAGAAAACCCTGGAGCGTAATGAAATCAATGGCCGGGACATAACATTGCTGTTCCCCTCTCAAACTGCTCAGCACACAGTGTACACACAACACGCCACAAGAGCACGCTGGCACAGAAGGCCAGGCCTCCCAGATATCGATGTCTGTGTAGGAGCCTAACAGGCCATTCCTTGGATCGTGATTTCACTCTGGGCTGCACTGGAAATCTTATTTGCCTCAGCAGACACGAGAATCTACCGCTCCCCGTTTGTCTGCCTCTCTCACTGTACTTTTGTTATTGATAGGTTGAATTATTTTGCACATTGATTGGATAAGGTAGCATGTGGCTTTTGAAATGGTTCTCTTTGTGTTTTTGTAGTTCATCAACTTTATTTGTACATTTTCTGAATCAGTTTTGGGCTTAAAAGATTTGACACGCCTATAACCATGCAGTTGTGTGAGAATTTCATTGATATCGGTGCAATTTAATTTGAGAATATTGTTTAATGAAGCTATGAAACAGCGTGTCAGTAACAGTTCAGTGTTTGTGTTGTTCTAAGCAGCCAATCTCTTTTCTCTCTCACAGGGTGAGGATGGAGGGACCGGCCCATCAGATGGTAAGCAGCCTGTTTCCAGCATCACCCCAACACACTCAGTTGTACTGTTGCTCTCAGAAGACCGACATAGTAACTCCAGCGTTTTTCACTTTAGTATTCAGATGGATTTTGGCGAGCCACCACAGTGACTGAAACCTGTTAGCTACATTTCCAATACGTCAATAGAAATTAATTTACCAAATAAGTAACATTCATTCTCAATTACTTTTAATTTAAATCTCATATAACAGATTTGTCATGCTGAAAGCATTTCACTAATTGAATTTTTGGAGAATTCTAACGAAACGATCACAGCTCAGAGCAACGTTGCTGCCTTCAGTGGATTCTCAAACAGCCGCCGTCTACTTGTGGAAAGAGAGAAGTATTTACAGCAGTGTTTGTGTGTGCAGACCCTCAGCGTGCAGCGCCTCACAACCGCGTGACTTCCACCAGCCTGATCCACGAGACGGACCTGGTGGTGTCCATCAACGACCTGGACAACCTCTTCAACTCAGATGAGGATGAGCTGGCGGTCAGTAGAGATCTTGAGTGTGGTTTTGTGTGTGTTTCACTTTTGTGCCAGAGCAGTGGTACCTCTGGTATTTACAAGCCATTTGTGTGTGACTAATACCAGGAATGAATTAATAGCTATATTTACTGACTCAAAAATACCGACTTAATCAGGTGTTTTATTCTTTTTCGTCCCTCTCCCTCCTACAGCCGGGTTCCAGGCGACCGGTGAATGGAACGGACGGGATATTTGGCAACAAGGAAAACAAATCATCCATCTTGGATCCTGTACCCTGTATGTATCGCTCAGTCTCCCACCACTGTCTCTCTTGTGCCATGCCTCCCTAGGCTCCAAACACAGATGTAGAATCAGATTGGTCGCACCTGTGAGGCCCCTGAAAATTAAGAATTATACACTGAGGTTTTGCCAGAAGCCACCTGAGACATAAACACAGTATTCCCCACGCTTGGTATTCAGCTGAGGTTAAAGGTTTCATATCCTTTAATCCACTAAATGAAGTTCATGTTTTACAGCTCAAACACAGTTGTTGCTCAGACTGGATTTGGCCACCTAGTGGTGAAAAGTATGACTGTTCGCTACCAGACAGCTTAGAAACCTGCTGCTGCTGGAAGTTATTGGTTTGTTAGTCTGAGGTCAGCTGCAGCTGAGATTTTCTAAGCAACAAAAACAAAATATGTTTCTGTTGCTTAGTGTTGGTTGGAGCACTGGGACACTAGAGCCTTTTAAAGATGCTGTATATTTCACTGTGAGGAAAATTGGTCTCAGATCAACCGTTGTCTTTAGTTTTATGTACAGCCCAGGGCCGTGGCCTTTACTTTAAATTGTGTGTGGTCTCCCAGATGCATCTCACAATAGCAAAAGTAGTTAGTTGTTGGATATTCCCTCAGCATACTGTGGCCATCTATTTATTTAACCAGGATTCTGCTGCAGACTTATCTTTATGTAAATGCGAGACATGTAAAAAGGAGCTGCTGGTTTCACTATCATCTACCTTTGCAACAGCTGAGTTTCAACAGCCCAGCTGAATTCTGAAAATAGTCTTGCATTGAATACCTAATGCAAATGCAAACCTTTCCTCACATGAGGGTGATAGTCCTGTTAGAGGAATGTAAGGAATTAGACATTCATTGGTTTGGTAGTCACATAGCTATAGCTGCCTGTAGCACCACCATGGCTGTCATATTTGATTACAGAAACATAAAACATGCATCAGCAGGCAGAACACTTAGTAACACTTAAAGCTAAAATTGAAACATTTTTTGTGAAGCTATTTCCGTAGTTACTATCTTACTAAATGGTTTGTGAAGTGCGGTTTAAACATAGGATACAGACCTATAATTACTTGTATCCCCAGTGTAAGCTGTGTGATAACAGCAGTAGTCTTGCAATAGACGTTTGCCTTAAACCTCCTGCATTTGTTCCTCTTCAGACACGTTATAGCCTCAGTCTGACCTTCATCGTTACCCTCTGGTTCTTCTATTCTAGGTTCAGATCATCTAATCCAGATGTTTCCCACGCCTCCCTCCCTGGAGCAGCACATCATGGGATACTCACCTATGAACATGTGCAGCAAGGAGTACTGCACCATGGATCCCAGCACGGGCATGACAACAGTGGAAGGCCCTTCAACTCTAGGAGGGCACTTCAAGATTGAGGTGGAGGAGAGCTTCTGTAGCCCTAAGCCATCTGAGATCAAGGTGGGTGTGAGACTTACAGCTGACTGACTCTGTAGGGAGGATTTACTGCCAGAAACTGTAGATGTCAAAGCTGGTGATTATTGGTGGATTTGGTTTTTAAAACAGATTCGGAATCAAGGGCCCATACCACAATGCAATCTGCTGGATACCAAGAGCAAGAACAGCAATCTTTTGTTGTGATGCACAGAATTTAGAATTTCTTGTCTGTCGTGCTTCAGAGGTCTCTTCTTGTAGGGTGATCTAAACGTGCAAAAACATCTACTAGAAAATAAGGAAAAATGATCTTTTTTAACAAAAATGTAACTGGCCCAGTATCAAAGTAATCTAGTGATGCAAATATTGCAAACGGGATCTGGCCAGCACCAGTATGTCCTGCCTGTGCATGCATCTGATTTCATTTTCTGCAGCACGTCCAAACAGAACATGCAAACTGTCAATACAATAACTGTGTATCAGGTAATATCTGAATGTGAAAAGAAGCTGCCGCAGGATTTGTTTGGGATGCTTGTCATTCATCTTTTGGGTGTTTGTTTGTGGCTACCCCGCCCCCAAAGGACCAGACACAGTGATGCCTTATTTTCTGTCCATTTTGCAGGACTATTCTTTTGTGTACAAGCCAGAGCTGTGTCAGCTATTTGTAGGCTGCTCCATGTTTGCCCCGCTGAAGACATTGCCCAGTCAGTGTCTCCCACCTATCAAAGTACCAGAGGACTGCATCTACCGACCCAGCTGGACCATGGGCAGGGACATGCTCAACCCCGTGCCTGTGATGACCTACCTTAACAAGGACAGGTATGCTGCTCTGTTTCTGTGATATTATTTGGATGTTTACCTTCAGGTGTGACTCTGTAGGTCTTTTTTTCTCTCTGTCTTTTGACAGTCAGTTGAACTAATTCAGATATGTCAGCCTGTTTGAAAGAATTGTTCTGATTCAGGGCTCTAGTTGAGTGTGGTGTGCGAGGAAGTGTGTACCCTGCTCTCTGTCTGTCCACACAGCCTCTGGTCTATCCCTGGACACCACCTTAGCAGTCAGCTCAATTTCCCATGCATGGCTGCCTCAGGCGGAGCAGGGATCCGAGTGTAAAATGCCTTCTTGGTTGAAGGCGAGGATTATAACCGCAGTGGTGAGATGGGCCCCCACAGCGGCTCCATGCCACCTAGCTGCTCATAGCAGCGTGCCGGCTATAGTAGATCTGTCAGTGCTGCTGTTGGCTACACACATGCAGCTCTGCTATTTTCCACACAAACATGGAAACTTATTTCTGACCGTTTGGTTTTTCTGCCTTTCTTCGGTCGACCCTCACATTAGCTTTGTGTTTGCTGATTGCTATCTAGGCTCTGTTGCTCCTCTTGTACAATGATGCACTTCTTATTTCAGTATTAACCAGTGTTACTTTACTTTGTGTGTTTGACTAATACATGCATATTGATAAACTGCATAACAAACCATGTAATTTTCTATAAATAATAAAAACCCTTTAAAGCAAATGACTGAACTGGACCAAACGCTAGTTGTTAAAGATACGAGACGCGTTGCTTTTTACTTACAGGAAGTGCTCTTTCTCAGCTGGAAAAGTTGACTGATTTTTTTTTTTTTTAATTGTTTTTTCCACAAGAAGTCATTTTTTTAAAGCAGAACTAATTGCATCTGCGGGGTTATACTGTCGCCTGATGATGCAGATCATTTAAGAACATTTCTCTCTCGAGTACACTGGAGCATGACTGCAGATGTAGAGCATAACAAGCAAAGAAGGTGGTCAGTGTTTTTGGTTTAAATATTTGAATAACTGTAACATTAGTAAGGTTTTGGTTTAAGTTATTGGAACGCTAAGTTGAGCCTGAGTGGGTAGACAGAGGTGTCTATAAGCACTTTGTATATTGTTGCTATGGTGCTGCCTTGCCATCTGCATCCCATGGCGACTGTGTCCCGGCTGGAGAGTGTTGTGCTGGGACTTCCTTCTAATGGGTCTGCGCCAGGAGCTGTTCCCCCGACATGCAGCTAGGGACACGATGTGCTCACCCACCCCCACCCTTCTCTGGCTCTCTCACACACTCTGTCTCCCTCTGCTTCCTCACAGTTGCTTGCAAACCCAAAAATGTCCTCACCTCAGAGGGACGCTTGCTGAAATGTTTATTGAATGTCTTCTCCCTCTGCTGCCTTTTTTTGTTTCGCAGTCTCTCCCTCCTGCATTCGTGTTCCCTCATGTGTAAACATGTGTCTGAACCCACTCTGCGTTCCTTATTGTACTGCCTTATTACTCAAATTGTCTTCGCAAATTCAGCAAGACAGGTGGATGGCAGTATGCTGTTATCTCAAGCGGTGTACTGAATGTTACTGATCTGGCACCCAAGAAGAACCATGTTTTGCATACAACTGTGTGGTGTCTCCCATATCTTTGCACCGCAGTTAGACCCTCTGTCCAGGGGACTCGTGTACGTGAGACGGATCTAATTTGTGTTCTTTAATTTCTCTGCGTTTCTCAGTAACATCCCCAGTGTGGGCAGCACCATGGACCAAGAGTACACCCCTCAAACCCAGACGCCTTTCATGATCAACAGCGCTCCACCAAGTAACAGTGGTGGCACCGGCATCCTGCCCTCACCCGCCACCCCCCGCTTCTCCGCCCCTACCCCACGTACGCCTCGCACCCCCCGCACGCCACGTGGCCCCTCCAGCGTCCAGGGTTCAATCAAGTACGAGAATTCTGACCTCTGCTCCCCAGCGGCGTCAACCCCCTCCACCTGCCGACCGCTGAATTCAGTGGAGCCGGCCACGGTACCCTCCATCCCCGAGGCCCACAGCCTCTACGTCACCCTCATCCTCTCCGAGACGGTCATGAACCTCTTCAAGGACTGCAACTTTGACAGCTGCTGCATCTGCGAGTGCAACATGAACATCAAAGGAGCGGATGCGGGCGTGTACCTGAGCGACCCGGTCAGCGAGGCCCAGAAACTTTGCAGCTGTGGCTTCAGCGCCGTGGTCAACAGGCGCTATGGGAACGGCTCGGGCCTCTTCCTGGAGGACGAGCTGGACATCATCGGCCGCGGCACGGACATCAGCAGAGAGGCAGAGAAGCGCTTCGAGGAGCTGCGGCTTTCCTCGCTGGAGAGAAATGGAGCCGGGAGAAGCGACCATATCTCGGACGAGCTGATTCTGCTCCTGCAGGATCAGTGCACAAACCCCTTTTCACCCATTTCAGTTCTGGAGCATGACGCAGTGACTCGGGGGCCAGGCGGGGCTCCTATACCCCCATGTGTACGGGTAGAGGAGAGGGACTACCGCAGCGACTGCTACATGGCCATGGAGCACGGCAGGCAGTTCATGGACAACATGTCAGGTGGCAAGGTGGACGAGGCGCTGGTCAAGAGCACCTGTCTGCACAGCTGGGCCAAACAAAATGGTGAGGACGTAACGCCTTCAAGAACCTGCTTTTTTAATAGTTTTTGTTTTGAGAAACAAAATAATTGTTCTTTAAACACCATGTTTAAAGTCCATGGTTTGTTTCCCCCCCGTAATGTTGGTGTTGTGATGAATCTCTGTCTCCTGTGTTCACCTGTCCTCCAGCAGTGGACGTGAGTGCGCTGTGCTCTCAGGATGTGCTGCGGGTGCTGATGTCCCTGCAGCCCGTACTCCAGGATGCAATCCAGAAGAAAAGGACGGTGCGGTCATGGGGCGTTCAGGGTCCCCTCACCTGGCAGCAGTTCCACAAGATGGCTGGACGGGGCTCTTACGGTAAATCCCGTGTTAAACTCTGAGACCTCGCTGCTATTCACGCGACGCTATTAGCGATTGACTGTTTTCGTTTCCTGATACAGAAGATGAAGAGGTGTCAGACTGAGTAAAATCCCTGAATCTTGCTTGTCTGAGTGCAAAAGTGCTAACTGAAAAGAATTGCCGGTCAGATCCTTAGTTTGTAGCATAAGGATGATTAAGAAACGTTGTGGATGACGTTTGAATCTCGAGGGAGCAAAGCTCTGGAGACTGTCACATCAGTAGTGGGTGAAGCCCCTCTGCTGTGGTTCTGCTGGGAGGAGCTGTCACGTTGCTGGGTGACCTCACAGTGAAAGTTTGAATGTGACAGCTTACCAGTTAACTATTTTCACTCTTTGGTTTATTTCTTGTTGCTTTCGGCTTCTTTCCACCCACGCTTGGTTTTACCTTCACTCTTCTCCTGTTTCCCATCACCTCCACAGGCACAGACGAGTCCCCGGAGCCTCTACCCATCCCCACCTTCTTAGTGGGTTATGAGTATGACTTTGTGGTACTGTCTCCATTTGGTCTGCCCTACTGGGAGAAGCTGTTGCTGGATCCCTTCGGCTCCCAGCGGGACATCGGCTATCTGGTTGTTTGTCCTGACAACGAGGCTCTGCTCAGTGGTGCCAAGACCTTCTTCAGAGACCTCACCGCTGTTTATGAGGTAAGGATTAAATGTCCATACGATGCCCCTTTAGTTTGTCACCACACAACAACTACTCTCAGCACTTTCTTTAGCTAAATCAAACTAATGAAAGTAAATCTATGTATCATACTCTGTTTTTCACACGCCGCCATTATCCATTTTCCTCCAGTCATGTCGTCTGGGACAGCACCGGCCCATTTCCAAAGGCTACGCTGATGGCATCGTCCTTGTTGGTGGCAACGGAGCCAAGACCCCCGTGGATCAGCCAGTCAGTGATTGGTTCCTCAAGGCTGCCAGCAGCAACAGTGACACCTTCGCTAAGCTCAAACTCTATGCACAAGTGTGCCGCCACAACCTCGGTACGTTACGCTGACATTTCCTACCACGTGCTTGATTCTGTGTGGCTGCTGGTTGTTCTGGTGGATAATATGGTTCATTCAGCTCTTTGGTGCTGAATTTCCACCTTTTAACACCTCTTGATGTAGTTATTAATATATTGCTATGTGATAAAAAGGCTGGCTGGAGAACCTTGACTGCTTGAAAGCGAGCAGAGCTTCCAAAGAAGCGTGATCAGAGTAGGAGGATGTTGAAAAGTAGTAAATGGAGTATCTTTTTTTATTTTCAGTCTGCTTTATCTTATTGATAAAAGTCCAACGATGTGCGCTCTTCTTTCCTGTGTTGTTTCTCGATGCAGCTCCATACCTCGCATCACAGGCATTAGACAGCTCTCTCCTTACGCAGCCCAGCCCCACACCCTCATCCAACCAGTCATCATCCACACAACTATCTAACTCCACCTCCAGCACAGCCAGCCAGCAGGCTTCAGTGAACGCCGCTGGCTCCACTGTTCCCAGCAGCAGCGGGCCCTCCAACAGCTCTGCGCCCTCCAACAACCTCGTGACATCGTCAGGCCAGACCGGCAGCACGATACCTGCCAAGCCCGGCTCCTTTCCCCCCTTTGGGAGCATGGGCGGCCAGGGCCAGGGAGGCGGCCCCCAGAGTGGACAGCTGGGACAGCAGGCTGGTACCCAGAATACCGGTGCCTCGGGGGACAACTCCAGCAGCCAAGCCCAGGGGCCCACAGAGCCCCCCGAGAGGTATTGTCAGAACACAAAAGCCCTCATACATCCAACAGAAAAGTATTAATACTAAACACTTTCATGCAAAAAAATAAAGTTTAGCATTTATGATCTAAAGTTGGCTGAGCGTAAAATGAGTCCTTGTATTTTCTGTAGCACTTTGGAGCGAGAGAAGGTGGGAGTGCCCACGGATGGGGAGTCCCACGCTGTCACGTACCCACCTGCCATCGTTGTTTACATTGTGGACCCCTTTAGCTACGAGGAGGCGGACAGGGGCGCGGGGCCAGTGCCCGCACAATCCAGCGTGTGGACGCTGGGTCTGCTACGCTGCTACCTTGAGATGCTTCAGTCGCTGCCTCCACACATCCGCAATTCTGTTTCTGTACAAGTAAGTAGATTTCAAAGGAGAGGTCCTGCATGTTGTTTTGATTTCATTCTCATCGTGGGAACTGCAGTGTTGTTCCACAACCATAACATGTGTGCTACTTCCCACTTTTCATGTTGCATGTAAAGAAGCATTGGTAAAGAGTTTAGAGTTTGGTTACCTGTCATTTTAAAAACTTTGTCCCCCTTTCGTTCTCTTCTGTTAAACCTCAGATTATCCCATGCCAGTACCTGCTTCAGCCAGTGCGAGGTGAAGACCGTCATATCTACGCCCAGCACCTCAAATCGCTCGCATTCTCAGTGTTCACTCAGTGCAGACGGCCACTGCCCGCCTCCACCAACGTCAAATCACTGACCGGCTTCGGCCCGGGCTTGGCCATAGACACTGCACTGAAGAGCCCAGAGGTAAATGCAGCAAAAGCCAGGTTGTAGGCGTTGTCAAACTCACAGTGCTCTCTTTTGGTCCTGTGAGTTAGTGTTATTGTCCGGGTATCCTCCTTTCTCTGATCGATCGAGAGCAAAGAGAGGGTGGCACTCCGACCCCAGCAGCAGTGTTTCAGGCCAAACATGAACCTGACCTGATGTGGTCCAGCCTCGAGCCCCAGCTGTGTTGAGTGTGCAACCAGAAAGAAATAGTTTTCAGACTTAACCATCCCCAGAGGGTTTTTTTTTTTTTTTTTGAAACTGGAACCGGACCAAAGGAACTTGTAACCCTCTGCTCCTCCAGAGTTTTCTTTCCATTATGTGCTTGGCTAGCTCCCTGAGACCTTCATAATGGGATCTTGACTCCCAGTTTAGACAAAGGGGTGCTTTAGATCAGGACCTAATTCAGCTGACTTCCTTCCTCACAGCAATGCTACCTTTTCCTTTTATACACTGGAAAGCCTTGAAGTACCTTGGAGCAACAACTGGGATATGGGTGGGACAATGGGACAGACACATTAGCATATTTGTCCATAAATAATATGGGAAGTCAGCCAAGACAGAAGAGATCTAGTATTTATCCTTTGGTGCAGAAGAGGTGAAACATAAATCCTGAATCTTTTTTTCCATCTGCAGAGGCCAGAGTGTCTGCGTCTGTACACGCCGCCGTTCATCCTCGCACCTGTGAAGGACAAGCAGACAGAGCTGGGGGAGACGTTTGGAGAGGCCTCGCAGAAGTACAACGTGCTATTTGTAGGTTACTGTTTGTCCCACGACCAACGGTGGCTTCTGGCTACCTGCACTGACCTGTATGGGGAACTGCTGGAGACCTGCATCATCAATATAGATGTACCCCACAGGTAGGACTGCATCAGCGTTACAAACCTGCCATCTTCACAGTTTGGACCGTGGCATGTTTTTATGAAACAAAACCTGGCTGTTTAATATTACTCTACACAAGTGTTTAACCTCGATGTCACTCAGGGTGTCTGCTTCATATCTAATCTGCACGACGCTTAGCACTCAAATTTAGACAACAGGCAAGAGGTTCAGCTTAGAGCTGGGCGATATATCGAGTTTTTAAAACATATCGATATATTTTTATACGAGATATAAGATCTGACAATATCCTTTATATCGATATAGTCTATGTTACGTTATAACTATAGTTGTGGAGCCGCAAGTTTGCCTCTCTTTCGTCCACTTTTGTCTCTACGCAACGTTACTCCGCCTCGCCTTCACTGAAGACAACTCCCCCTCCTCCCCCATCGCTTCACGTGCAGGCAGCGACAAGATGGACACAGCAAATCTCCGTTAACGAGTTACTGCGCATCGACCCGTGCGTGGGGCTGGACGGCGTCAACGTACTAACGAGCTAAACATGCTAACGAGCTAACCGCGCTAACCCTAAAATCCTTGCATTTTCTCAAAAGTTGACAGCGCACCTTATGTATGAATTCTGGTTGTGTTTGATGGCCGTGAACCGATTTTATGTGGAACACAGCGCTCAGCAATCTGTCAAAAATGTTTGAGTACGACTTTGGTAAGCTACGGTGCTGCACCGCTTGATAGTTTGTCGGCGCATTACGGCTACCGAGGAGCCTCGCGGAGTGATACGTACTGTGCTTCAACGTAATATTACCCTACTGTGTATAAGGACCATAAATGGCACCTGTTCAGAGACGTGGTTACGAAGAGGATTTCAAACTCAATGCTGTCAGTCACAGAGTAGAAGTTGGGAACAGAGCAGCTGTGAAATCTGTCTTTGTTACTATGCTCAGCGTCTTTTAGTTTACATTTTGACTGCACAATTGTGAGCTTTTTGTTATGCACAAAAACAACATTGTTTTCTTTTATTTATGGAGCATTATTATTTAATAAATGCTCATAATTTATTTTTGAGTAAATTTTATGTACATCTGCTCTATGTTAATAAAAGTGCCTGTGTGACATCTGGGACACAGCTTTGACTAAGAACTCTCTTTTTGTTCTTACTTTATGGCTTTAAAAAAAAAAAATCGAGATATATATCTTATATCGCCGTCCAGGTAAAAAATATCGAGATATGAATTTTGGGTCATATCGCCCAGCCCTAGTTCAGCTTATCCTGCATTGAACCCCTGCTGAGTGGCTAACGTGAGGTTTTGACGTGTTTGTGCTGTGTGTGTTCTGCAGGGCACGGAGGAAAAAGGGGTCAGTTCGGCGTCTCGGCTTACAGAAACTGTGGGATTGGTGTTTGGGACTCGTGCAGATGACATCCCTTCCCTGGAGGGTGGTGATTGGCCGACTAGGCAGGATCGGGCACGGAGAGTTGAAAGGTAAGGAGGACAGTCGTGCTGATTCATTCATTCATTTATTTATTTATTTTTAAAGTTTGCCGAGGCCAAAAACCAGATTGTCGAGCACTGAAGTGTTTTCGTACCAGTGTACGATTCACTCAGTCTCCCCTTTGTCTCGCCTCTGTGTCCCAGACTGGAGCATTCTGTTGAACAGGAGAAACCTGCAGTCGCTGAGTCGACGTCTGAAGGACATGTGCCGAATGTGTGGCATCTCTGCCTCGGACACCCCCAGCATCCTCAGCGTGTGCTTGGTTGCCATGGAGCCACAGGGATCCTTTATCATCATGCCAGGTACAACGTGTGCGCTTGACAAAGATTCTAAATAAACGTACTGATTTAATGTACACGTCGTATCTGAGTGACAGTACTTCACCCAGAGAGGCAACGTGTGTGTGTGTGTGTGTGTGTGTGTGTGTGTGTGTGTGTGTCATGATGGATGGTAGGAGCGTATCACAATGCCCCCCCCTTCCCTTCCCCGTCCAGGGCGGATTGATGGCAGGGAAGATCGTGTACCTTTCGCTCATAAAGCACTACCTCTCAGATACTCATTGATCTCAATGCAGTGTGATGGAGAGCCAGATCAATGGGTTTATTTTGGGAAACGAGTAGGGGGGGATTGTCAGTGCATCATGCTGGGATTCTGTTGAGCTATGCCAAGCTGAGGACATCTCCTTTCTAAAAACCCCTTCAAGCTGAAAGAGATTAGCGAGGCTGTGTTAGCCTCAGATGACTATGACTAAGGGGGTTGGCACTAAATGTAACAGCTGTTCTGACATTCAGAATCTACTTTCCTCCGTGGTGTGTATATATGTGAGGACGCTTTAAAATACGCTTTGAAAACCTAATACTGTGATTTTTAGCTGCAAAAATTAACACATATGAATATTTAATCAGTTAATTCTTTCAATTTTGAATGCCGTAGCTGTGTTAATCAGTTAAAGCTCTAACTCGGCTTTTCTGTTAACATAGTCACGATGGTGCGGTGAAATTAAATCACTTTTAACGATTGGGATGGGATGAATTTGCTCAGCGAGCACCAGTTTAATCACTTTACTTGTACTAGACAAAAGGATTGTGAATGGATTCTTGTTCATATTGTGTGTCTTCACTGACCCTTTCTCTCTCCTCTGTGCGTCCTCTCAGACTCGGTGTCGACGGGCTCGGTGTTTGGCCGCAGCACCACCTTAAACATGCAGACATCGCAGCTTAGCACGCCGCAGGACACTTCCTGCACCCACATCCTGGTCTTCCCCACCTCTGCCATCGTCCAGGTCGCCAGCTGCAATTACACCAACATCGACACCAACATCGACATTCTCAATCCCACCACTGGTCAGTCGTTCTCCTTTATCTGTCTTTCACTCAGCAGCTGTTTCTTGTTTGTTTGTCTCACAGCAACCCCCCCCCCGTTCAGTGCAGTTTGTTTCCAAATCCTCCCTGTTTACTTTTCTAGTCTGTTAAGAATGAATAGTAGTCATGGTTGCATACATGCTTTCTGCATCTATGGCACCCTCAGGGGTCTTCAGCTCATTTCTTTTGCGAAAAATACATTTGTTGGCAGAAAAAGAAGCTATATTTACAGTCACAATTTGCATTACAGTAAGTGGCACACTCACCCTCCAATCGCAGATCCTATTGAGCTGTTCTCTTCTCCACAGATGGCTCTGATGCTATCGGGATCTTGGCCCTGCTCGACCAGGAGAACGATTTAGTGGATCCAGACATCATCAACATCTCACCTACCACCTCCCCGGTGCACTCCCCTGGCTCTCATTACCACCACGGAGGTGATGGCAGCAAGGTACAACATGTACATAATGCACACACACGCTGTGCAACATGACGCTTAGAAAGCAAAAAGTTTATCTCGAGTTTCCACCTCGTTGCAGGGTCAGAGTACCGATCGTATGGAGTCCCACGAAGAAGTTCCTAACCTCCTGCAGCAGCCTCTGGCACTCGGCTACTTCGTCTCCACGGCCAAAGCCGGCCCACTACCCGACTGGTTCTGGTCAGCCTGTCCGCAGGCTCAGAACCAGTGCCCACTCTTTCTCAAGGTACTACTTAAGGATACTCCTGCATCTTTACTGGGGCTGTTCAATATGATGATATACATCTGATGACGATATGAAAACATTGTTTCATGTCACGCTATCGTTTGTTTCGTGGTGTCGCAAAATAAACTATTTATGGCAATATTGTATTTTTATTTATTTTATTTTGAAGCAGCCATATTAATTTTTTTAAGTTCTCTCTTTCTCTTATATTTAAAATAACCACACTACGGACGGACAAGTCACTGTTTTTATGTGTTGTCATTAGCAACAACGACGGTAAACCCAGCGTCTGCTTGTTTATTTTCCACATAAACCTTTCACAATAAAGCTCAAGATGCTGTTGAGATTTTTCAAAATAAACTAAAATGATGACAAACAGAAGGACCAGTCAAAACAAATCCAGCACCTTATTCCTAAAGGAGGGGCTGCCTCTGTAGCACGGACATGGGTTGGTTATGAAAAGTCTGACACGAACCAGAAAACTGTAATTATGCAGGAAGCCGGCCCCCACCTCAGACTCCACACGACAAACGTCTTCTACCACCTACGCAGCGATCACGTGAAAGAGTGTGGAGAGAGTTTACAGACGAGAAGCAAAAAAGAGCCGTCAGGTGCTCCAAATAAGCCTCAGACTCAAACGTTAGAGCGCGCTTTTCCCTGCAGCACGCCACCTAATAAATACAAAGAATACAGCGACCTTACAACTTATGTCTAAAATTTATCGTTTCATGCATCTGTCAAAACACTCGACTCCAGGTGCACGACACCCAGCTGGAAACTCTTCACGCAATTCGAGCTGCCCGAGATTCACAGAATTTTCAGAAAGTGTAACATTTTTGTGATTTGTATTGTTGTCGGGCTGATAGATGTCTTATATCGGGATATGAGATGTTGGTCATATCGCACAGCCCTACTAGTGAATTTAAGGAGCCGTCCTGAACATTATCACCCAAAGCCCAACACCAGTGTCCTGTGTGGGTTGCAACCCTGACCTTTTTTCTTACCTGTCGGGTGTTCTACTAAAATGCACTGACACTTTTTTACGACAGAGCTCTGCGTGGCCGTTATAAACAGTGCTGGTTGTTAATCCCGGGCTCAGCTGATAGCTCTGACCGCTCTGGCATAGACTTGGTTCACCACCCCAATAAACCACAGCTATGTCGGAAATGCAGTAAATTTGTAAGGCTGGTGAAGAATGTTGCTGCTTGAGCAAGTGTGATTGAAGCCTTGTGCGTAATTGCACACAATCAAAGTGTGTTGTACTTAGAATAAGGTCGTTTTGTTTTGTTTGCCTTTTTATCCATTGCTTCTGGAATTGGCTGCAGACTCACTGCTGCTACCCTTCTGCTGTGAAAAGAGCTGTCATTATTTAAATGACATGTAATGAAAGGTTGATAACTTCATTATAATGCCTCTGACGCCACCTCTTCCCCCCGTGCTTCCTCTCAGGCCTCTTTGCACCTCCATGTGTCTTCAGTGCAATCAGATGAACTGCTGCACAGCAAACACTCCCACCCCCTCGACTCCAATCAGACCTCAGATGTACTCAGGTAAACAACACCAGCACACACTCTGCATCAGGTCGAGTGCACAAATTACTATTACCACCCTGCTGACTGTTTCCAGGGTGAGTTTTCTATTTGTAGCCGATTTCAGACTGACGCTGGTTTGTGCACAATGCTGGTAAAAGTTGCCGCATGTTTTAATGTTCATCGATTGAACGTTGAAGCGTAACCGTTTTGTATGCCTGTGTTCCTCGGCAGATTTGTGCTGGAGCAGTACAACGCCCTCTCCTGGCTGACATGTGACCCGGCTACGCAAGACCGACGATCGTGTCTACCAATTCACTTTGTGGTGCTCAACCAGATGTACAACTTCATCATGAACATGTTGTAAACATCAGGCTGTTACAGGAAGAAGGCGGCGGGGGGTCATAATGAGTGAAAACCAGTGTACGGAGCTGGATCCTGCACCAAGATGGGATCAGATGGTTTTCCAAGCCTAGCCAGTCCTTCTCCACCACGCCGCCCCCCCCCCCCCCTCCCCCTCCCCCGTGAGACTGGATATTCTGTCCCTGTGATTTAAAGACATGCACGTAGAGACAAGGGAATAAAAAAGAGGGGAAACTAGAAGCTGAATTGCATTCAATGAACGTGAAAGAATGACAGATTGGTTGTCATGATATGTAGCATGGCAGCACAGTCACTGGCCAGTCTGTATCGATGAGACAAGTTTATCTGTAAAATTATTGGAAGAAAAGGGACATATTTGATCAAGGAAAAAACCCAAGAATGGATCTTTGGTTTTAAGACATGAAATTCCTTTTTATTCCTTTGGATGTAATTGTATCCAAACAAAATGCCTGCATTTATCTTATTTATTGTAAGTTTTTAAATGTATAATTTGTCTTATTTCTTAACCTCTTTTATATATAAAAAATGGAGAAGGTTTATATCACCTTCCTGCTTTAAAGCAATTGGTCTAAGATATATGTAATCGTCTTAATAAAAACACCAGAGGAAAAAATCCCATAAAAATGAAAGTCCCAGTAGGTTGCTTTTAGAGTATTATTTTTTTGTAATGGAGACAGAATATTTGTATTGTCACAATGTACAGAAGAATTAGAGTGGAGAACTATGTTTCATGCCTTTGAGCGTGAAGACCTTACAGCAAAGCTGTAGCTACAGAGGACTTGTACAGCAATGAACTTCACTGTGTTCAAATAAAGAGGTACATTGTTGTATATAGTATTTTATACCACACATTTAGACACAAAAACCAAACGGCAATATATATAAAATAATTCTATATGAATGCCATGCCAGCAGTCGGTGGTGTGGCTTCTGTTTTAGGAATAAAGTGCGTCAACTTATTTTCCTGTGCTTGTGTTTATTGCCTGGGGGAGGGGGCTGTGATGTGCAATTGGACAAGGACACCAATAGTGCAGCGGAGTGACAACTATTGGCATCTCTTGGAAGTAGCTGACCTCAGGTTTAATCTTATTTCTTTTTTTAATCCGTTAATTTTCTTCGAGAAGAAAATGAAAGCAAGACCGTGAGAGAGACATGCAGTGTCCTTTTCAGCACATCCCTTTATTGTAGCGCGCCTCTCCGTACTCCCATTGGCTGAGGTCTGCCTCCTGGCACCACTTCTGATTGGTTATGGACACATTTAGACCAGTCCCATTTCAGTGTGAAAGTAAATGTGTGGTGTAAATGAACCTGTTATGGATGGCTGCCCGTTGGACATGCAAAGACAAACATGTTCTGTCTGGATGTTTCCTCCATCTACTGATGTTGCTCTTTATCTTTCATATTAGCCAGCGTCTGTTGGCTTGGAAAATTTGACCATTAAAATGTATTTGGTCTTATTTTGAGTGTAGATAAATACATTCAATATTTAATAAACCTATGAAAGTTTATTTTGCCATGTTTTCTTTTTTGGAAAATCATGGTTGTTTGCAGTAACCATCTGCGTCTAATATACAATATCTCTGCAAGCTTGTTACCACACTATTCACATGTGGGAAAAGGCATTGGAATAACCACGCAGAGCCATTTGAGTGGGATATCTTGCTTGTAAATGGCTGAGTTGCCCCTGGGTGGCATGTAGTAGCAGCTGGCAGTTCATTCTTTTGATAATTTTCTGCATTTCTTCTCGCTGTCAGCGACAGGGGGATAAACGGGTCCTGCTCTCCGTTTTCCTTCCTCACCAACTGCTGTCTGTATATTCTTCAAAATGTGGAATTTATACTGACACCAGAAACTGTTTGGGTAAGTACAAATCAAGATTAAATGGAGTTAGAAATGGGCAGGAATCTAAAAGCCCTAATATCTCATCATAAGCGGTATTTGCAAAACAGTGTAATCAAAATACTACATATTATTATTTTTTAACATTTCCACCAGTCTGGCATAAGCTAGAATAAACAGTTTCCATTGTTGTCTGTCCGTTATAACATAGTCAAACTATAAAAAATCAAAGCGTGTGTAATCTAGCTGTAACTATGAAAGAATCCCCATCATATACACGCGCCTATGATCAGAGAGCTCGCAGCACGCGCAGGCTGGAGTAGTCTTTGTTCGGTCATTGCTGCTTCACGGCACCGACGACATTAGTGCTTTTGCTTTCACAGTACCCACGGTGTTCCCTGTGGGTAACGATGAGATTTAGGGTATCTATAATGGAGTGAAAGTGCCAAACAACGGCAAAGACGTTTCCATAAACGTGCCGGTGTTGTGCCAAAAAGTGATTTCCAATGTTTCCGTGTATTTTTTATGTGTAATATCTTTACGTATGTTGGTAAATAGACTTCGGTGAACAGCGTTTACAAAGGGGTTATATATAGAATTAAAAGATTATCTGTTTTTTCAAGTATCTTTACAACTCTGTGTTATTGTACTCACATTATAACCAATCCGGTCCTTTTCCCCCACTTACAATATTTTTACTGAACTATTGTAATATTTGCTGCCATTTCTGCTGTCTTACTCTTACAAAAGACATTTTTAATGTTAATGAGATTTTTTTTAACTGCATAAATAAAGGTTCTATAAAAGTCGCTGCCAAAAACTGATTGCGGCTTCTACCTTGTTACACGAATGTTGTTTGTGGCTCAATATGACTTTGTGTCATCCATGAGGGATGCATTTGACATATGTTTCACATATTATAGGCCATCAAGTTACTTATAGCAGTTTAAATACGAGCAATCAGTTTTTGGCAAATACCGGAAATCACTTTTTGGCAGACAATCACTTTTTGGCACAACACCGACACAATCCAGGACAAGTTCCTCTGGGGGCTCTCCCCGATCGTGCGACCGCGGGGGCTGACGGTACAGTCTGACGTCTGAAGGCCTCCGCGGCGATAACTGTTTGAAACAGTACGTGTCATCTTAATGAGCCAGGTAAGGGCGTTCTTGTGAATTCGTGTATTTATGTTACACTTACTTTATAGCTTAGACGGACCCGTCAACTCAAGGTTGTCTTGTGACAAACTAGCCTAGCTTTTAGCTCTTAGCTTGCTAGCAGTATGCTAAAAGTCTTTCCAGAAGCGAACTGAATGAGTGTTAGCTACTGCTAGCTCATATGTAGCCGTAAAAAACCCAGCTAAGTAGCCGAATTGCTGGTGCTTTAAAAGGCATATATTAAAGATTTCTGAAGGTGAGTCCAGATGATATTTTCACAACAATCCAGTAAACACTAGTTCATGTATTACTCCCAGCAGTTGTTAGCATTTGCTTCAGTTAGTGGTTATAGACGGCTGTTATCTTGTTTCTTTAGTGGCGTGTAACAGCGTTTCTGTTTGTAGTGACTAAACCTATGAACAAGTTATCAAACAAAATCATTACCATCAGCGTACAAGTTACTCTCGCGTTAAAAATGTATATCGAGGAATGAATGGTCACATTATGACAACCGTTAGCTCTGCAACTTAAAGTGTATGTACTGTTGAAAACAGACTAGCAGACTGTAGAAAAAAATGCATCCAGTTTTCCTCTTTAAACCGTCAGTTTTGTCTGTTTCCCCCAAGGTGTATGCACGGAGCGATGGGAGACAGTGCAGGGCTGCAGTTTGTCAGCTCCTATGCTTTTGAAGCCATGCAGAAGGTGGATGTAGTGCGCCTGGCTGCGTTAAGTGATCCAGAGCTGAGGCTGCTGCTGCCCTGCTTGGTGAGGATGGCGTTATGTGCCCCCGCTGATCAGAGCGAGTCCTGGGCACAGGACAAGAAGCTTATCCTCCGCCTGCTCTCTGGGGTTGAAGCCGTCAACTCCATTGTAGCACTTTTGTCTGTTGACTTTCATGCCTTGGAGCAGGACGCACGGAAGGAGCAGCAGCTTAGGTATGACTTATTTTCACATGGTAACACTATATACTGGCACAGTAGTGGGTTACAGAGTGGGAAAAGCTGCTTATCGGGTCATACATATACAGCTATATTTGTTACTGTGTTTTAAAAAACAAAAAAGCCTACTTGGAGTTCATTTTAGCAGTATACATAATGTACCGTCTCCTCTGCTAGGCACAAGGCAGGTGGCTCTAATGCAGAAAGCATCCTGGTGTCACAGCTGCAGCACGGCCTAACTCTGGAGTTTGAACACAGTGATCCCCTCAGGAGACTCCGTCTGACCCTCAGTGAGCTCCTGGCTATCATGAACAAGGTACAGTCAAAGCTCCCCTTATAATTCGGTAGATCTCTGGACACTGACGATGATAACTGAGCATCCACGTTGTAGAAATGTGGAACAAACATGTCACGTATACCTGGGACAGCTGTGTATATGTAAAGAAATGGAAGTATGAATCATTAATGAGTGTCACCTGTGGACTACAGAAACAAGATTGTGCTGCTTTCTTTAACTTTTCATTAAATTTGAAGTTTCTATCAGAATTACGACTAAATCTCTGCCAGCTGCTCTCGCTTGGAATGAAATTAACTGCGTGCTGCTGTTGTCCTTTAGTAGATCCATCTTCATCTAATAGGGTGAGTTGGGTGATGCGTCCCTGTGGCCTGTTTCACATTCCCGTGTTGTTTCTCAGGTGGCAGACTCAAATGGAGAGTTTTTCTTAAAGTCTTCTGAACTCTTTGAAAGTCCTGTGTACTTGGAAGAGGTTGCGGATGTCCTCTGCATTTTACAAGCAGGTAAAAAAGATTATACATTATAATAGCATTGCATTTAATGCAGCAACATTCAAAAACTAGAAAATGCATTTTCTGAAGAAACTGCAGTGTGAATGCTGATAGTTGAATGTTTTGAGCTGAAATGAAACAATTGCTGAATGTTAAGTTAAAAATGTTGAATGAGCTGAATTAGGGATGGGTATCGTTTAGGTTTTATCCGATACCAGTACCAAACCGGTACTTTTGAAACGGTGCCGGTGCTCAACCGGTGCTTAAAGAATGGAGAACACAAAATTGGTCCTAAAACCTCTCATGTTCAGCTGTTTTTTTTTGTAAAAAGATAACAATGTTAGCCTTTTCTGCAGCTATGGGGCATATATGGTATCACTCTTGGCTGGAAGCAGTGCTTAAACAATGGAAAAAACACAAACTTTATCCAAAAACCTCTCATGTTCAGCTGTTTTCCACTTTTTCTTTGGTCATTTTAGCCTTTTTAGCCAGGGTGAAGGGAGCATCTGCCATCAAACAAGAAGACAGCAGCATGTAGCTATGATGATGTTTGCTAGTTCACCTTACATGCATTAATGTAATAACGTGGTTAGCCTACTCAACGTAAATTACACACGAACAACATTAAGCTACTCACGCAGAGAAGAACGGCTGCTGCTGCATCATCATCCTCATCATTTCTGCTACACTGGCAGGGCTAGGGGCCAGGACTCTCCTCTTCGGGTTTTTGGGGATGTTGCTAACTCCGGGTCCGATAACAGCAACCACACCCGCAGTAGATGTGCACGGTGTGAGGTCTCGCAGCAAGCTATCAAATACGGCGCATTTCTCGGCTTTAACAAAACGCTATGCGTCGCCAGGTGTTTCATCGGATTTGAGGTGTTACCTCCTTTGACAGTATCACAGTATCAGCTTAAAGCACTTGTTGCTGCTGAGTTTGCATCTTTTGCTGTGAAGTACAGCCAGACTTTTGACCGCTTCGCCTTGGACATTTTTAATCTGTAGCTCTGCTCTAAAAGAACGTACGTACCTGGACCCGCCTACTACGCTCACAAAGGTAAAATGATTGGCTAGAATCCAAAGTGTATGACACGTGCCATGATGGCACTGGATACTGGTACCCATCCCTACAGCTGAAACATATTGAATAATTCACCTGAAAGATAAAGTGGAGAACTGTTGAAAGCTGAAGTTCACACAGAAGAAGTTTCAAAGTTTGAAAGTAGATGATGTTAAAATGTACATTAGAAAAAGCTGAATTAATTTTTTTTAGAAAAACAAAACATCTGAATGAATATTGAAGGTTCATATTCTTTTAATCACTGAATGACTGAAATGTGGGAGATTCAGCTACAGACAGGTAAAGGGTGTCAGTTCTAATAACCCCTACCAGCTGGGGCTGGTAGGTGTGGAGCTTGCTACAGGGGTGCTACTCTACCCTGCGGAGAATGAATATGATTATCTGAAATTCATCATACAGACTCAGGGTCAGCCACCAGATCGTGTTCTAGACTCTGGCATTTACACTGATGACTATTTCATTGAAGACGACTACAAGCAACAGCGCTGGACAGATAAGACTGACCAACAATTTCAGTACGAGACAGGATATCCATCCCTGGAGACTCGATACATAAAACTTAAACGTCTTGATGACCTCGAACAAATAACGAAGGTTAGACGAGGACCAGAAGATGGCCAAAGCTTATTTGTCAGCTTAATTAAAGAGATGTTGGCCTTGGATGCACACCAGCGCATAACACCCTTGGAGGTTCTCCGGCATCCCTTTTTCAACC
This sequence comes from Copadichromis virginalis, assembly GCF_057382275.1. Classification (NCBI taxonomy): domain Eukaryota; kingdom Metazoa; phylum Chordata; class Actinopteri; order Cichliformes; family Cichlidae; genus Copadichromis; species Copadichromis virginalis. Next base: position 1,912,254 of record NC_140627.1, read on the forward strand.
CTGGCCTCTCTAACAGGTTCCCATGTATTGACACTGAGAGACCACACAGAATCTCCAGAAGGGAGAAACAAAAGTGTGGATCATTGGGTCAAGCTACATCAGATGAGGCGAGAGTGACGCAAAAGAGAGGAGAAAATTTCGGACTTAATGCCAACGTCCAGTGGTTTGGCAAAGGAGGGATGCGCTGGAGCGGAGTCCTTCCTCGTTTTTATGAGGAGCTATCCACACAGAGACCACCTGACATATTGGTAATCCATGCTTGGGGCAATGATTTGGGACTCATGTCTGCTTATTAACTTCTGTCATTGAGAAGGAATTGATGCAACTGCACACAGAGTTCCCTCAATGACAATTGTATATTCATCCATCAACGAGCGTCAGTTGGGAGATATGGAAATCCAGGCAAAATCAATAAGGACAGGCAGATCGTGAACGCCAGCATTAGAAAGGCTGCTGGAGTGATTATTGAGCATCCATGCTTGAGGTTTTTCAACAACTCCATTTTTTTACCCGACGGAGTTCATTTAAACAAGAAATGCACTGAAAAGCATCCACTCGGCGTCTTCAGTCACCTCACAGAAAACTTTCCTTCAGTCCAGAAAACCATATGTTGTTTATTTTAGGCAACGTGAGCCACACTCTCATTTTTCTTTTCTTTTGCCTCTCACCCCCCAACCAGCCATGACAGATGGCTGCCCCTCCCTGAGCCTGGTTCTGTCAGAGGTCTCTTCCTGTTTAAAGGAAGTTTTTCCTTTCCACCGTTGCCTGGTGCTTGCTCTCATAGGGGATCATTTGATTGTTGAGCTTGAATTGAATTGGATTGAACAACATTTTAAACATTCAGGTGAGAGGTTCACATTGTAGGGAGCACTACAAAATCTACAAATAAAAAAATTGTCACGAGCGGCAAATGAAAATAAAGAAAACAATTTTTGAAAAACATCTCTTGCTGCTCTGTTGGCATGGCAAAGTGTTGAAAACATGCCGAAGCTCAAACACTAATTGTTTACTGCACTTTGTCATGCAGCTGATTTCTGCTTGAAGAGCAGTCTGCAGCCAGCCACTCCCATCTCCTCACAGCCTTGTCTTTTTCTTGTAAAAGGCAGTGACTTGCTTTTTGATAAATACAAAATAAGTGAAAAATCGAAATAATCCAAATAATAAATAATCCACTGCTCCTGAGAGTTCAGAAATAATGCAGCATATTTAAAATAACAAATATTTCTGTAAACATGTCTGAAAACAATCCGTTTCTTTGACCCTGCCGTCTGAAGTGTGTTTGGATTTTCTCCGTCTTAGAGCTGCCTTCGCTCCTGCCGATCGTGGATGTGGCCGAGGCTTTGCTTCATGTCCGCAATGGTGACTGGTTTCTGTGTCTGCTGGTTGCCAATGTTCCTGACAGCTTCAATGAAGGTAATTCATCTGTTGCACAACGCTGCACATTCTGTCAGCAGATAATGGAAAATAGAGTGGCTGATTAATTGACAGGAATAGTTGGATATAGTCAGTGTGGAGGAAACAGGACTTTACCTGAGATTACCTCCAAGGTTTCTCGCTTTATTAGAATTACACACTGATATCTACAACTATATGTGTTGTTCTTAATGCTGTTCACGGCAGTAGACCGAGAGTGCCATTTGTCTTTGACTGATGATGAACATTATTATTATGTCATCCTGACTCCCCGAGAGCCCTTTGAGAGGCTCTCTGGAATAAAACACTCACTGTCTCCTTATCGCACAGAGTGTCAGATCCATGTCAGGCGCAGATTTGTGCTGCGTAGCGGTGATCATCACAGATTCCTTTTGGCTTTGCTGCTGCAGTTACTCTTTCATTGACATGAAAGTGCAATGGATTCATCCTTGGATGAAGTGTTTGTAAGGTTTGCCATGTTAAACACCAGCTGGCAGCCAGACTTCACCCTGCCGCCTCATCAATGGTGTATGAATGATCCAGGAGCAGCACAGATGGAAACTAATTCAATTTCAAAGCGTTGCCATAATGCCAGCTACCAAATTTACTTTTAAACAATATACAGTGGGAAAGTGAAGGACAAATATGCCAGAGAATTGATGTAATCATGGCTGTTGTGTATTGAAGGACATAACTGGGATCTGGAAGTATTCAGATTATACAGTGTTGAAAGTCTGCATACGTTTCTCCTCATTTGCTGTAAGGATATAGTAAGCAGAAGGTCCACAGTGTTTAAGCGTGCCTCTCTGTTGTTGCAGTGTGCAGAGGTCTGATTAAGAATGGAGAGCGTCAGGATGAGGAGAGCGTAGGTGGGCGGCGCAGGACTGAAGCGCTCCGGCAGCTATGTCAGATGAATCCCTCACAGGCTCTCAATATCCGGGCTATGGTGGTAGGTATACCGTTAGTATAATGGCGGGACTGAACTCACGCCAAACTCCCACTTTATTTACAGCATCCCAAAAGTCATTTATTTCAGATGAGAGATGAGTTCTCCCATCTAGTAGCTGCTCTTTTTCTACTCTGGATGCACATTTTCTGCAACATTCATTCTGCTGCCCTGTTTTATCCCATTAATTATGCATGTATTAAATCAAATTAATACTCGCACCAGCACATTTGGAGCATCTGCTCCTTTTTTATGAAGCACTCTCCTGATTAAATGTTTGGATAGCACGACGGTTGTGTTTGCAGAAACATAGCCGCATTAAATATTGATTGTGATCTCAATATAATTATTTGCCGTTAAAACATATCTTCCATAATTTTGCAGTTTCTCTTGGTAACAAATTTAACGCGGCACCCCAGCAAAGCTCATCTGTTTCTCTGCCTCGCTAAACGTAGCCTGCTGGTAATGTAACAGTCATGCACAGATTTCAAGAATGAAAATCAGTTTGACAGACAAATGTTGTGCTTACACCACTTTGTTAAATGATGAATAATTTGTAAGCTGTAGACGTTTGTTTGCTTTTAGCTCCTAAACGTCACTCTTTAGTTATTATAGACTTGACTAACGACTGGCTCTGCTGTGCAGGAAACTATTTTCTCTGCTTAAATCAACTCACCTGATAGAGGGCAGTAAAAGTGATAGGATTTTGCTCTTTAGTCATTTATGTTGTGGTACTCTTAGTGACGCTGTCCCCGAGGGGGAGAAATGAGTCTTATTTCTATCGCTCATAGAGGTTAGAATGTCGGCTATTGAACGAGGCAGAAGAAATTCATTGCCTTGCTGAATGATTCATTAGCAGAACTCGTACTTGGCTGGACTTTGTGGTCTCAAACAACAAGGTCTGGGAATTGATGGGATCCAGTGCTGAAAACAATGTCTGGTGAAGGGCAGTAGAGCTCGCAACCAGCAAGGTCAAGCAACGCGTGATGTTAGAAAATAATGTCGAGAAACATTAATAGTAGGATGACGAGGAACAGTGAATTTAAACAACAATGATATTTCGTTTGCACAGAAAAAGAAGACGACACTAATACAGCAATGCAGGCTTGTATTAGAACGACACCCATATTGCTAGTTCCCCTTTTTTAATTTCCTTTATTTTCAAACCTTGTTTTGGCTCATAATCACTCACTTAGCAAGACAGCTTCTTTGCTCATGTTTCCCCTCAGTAAGAAAAGGAGCTATACAGGGGTCTCGAACTCCAGTCCTCGAGGGCCGCTGTCCTGCAACTTCTCCATGTGTCTCTGCTGCAGCACACCTGAATACAACTAATAGGTCATTAGCAAGACTATAGAACTTGACTGCATGCTGAGGTGGCGACCCCTAACCCTGCTCAAGTAAATGTGTTTGGAACAATGTAATTCCAACAATGCTTTTATTGCACCGTGTTCATTCAGTCATGAGCTGCTGTAACATGAATCAAATGGCTGAATTGCCACCTCAGCATGCAGTCAAGTTCTATAGAGTCTTGCTAATGACCTGCTAGTTGTATTCAGGTGTGTTGCAGCAGGGACACATGGAAAAGTTGCAGGACAGCGGCCCTCGAGGTCTGGAGTTCGAGACCCCTGAGCTATACCTTGGAGACGCGTGTCTTTGCAAAGACCGGGAGCACATCAGCCCATAGTGATAATCAAACAAACATAGACGTAGTCATTATGAAAGAACATGATTAATATTTGATAGAACAGGTGACGGTCTGTAATTGACTGTGGGTGCTCTGTGTGTTCCAGGTGGAGGAGTGTCACCTGCCTGGTTTGGGTGTGGCTCTCACTCTGGATTATAAACCAGATGCAGCAGATGAGGCAGTCAGTCCTCTTGTGTCTTATGTCAGCGGACTGCTGCTTGGCACCAATAGCAAAGTCCGTACGTGGTTCAGTATGTTCATTCGCAATGGACAACAGGTAAGGCCCCGGTTGACTCTCGTATTTCCTGACAACACATAAACAGTCACTCCTTTAGGTGCAAGAGGTGGACCACGCACAATGTCCTCAACATGCTGGATTGTTCCTGTGATGTTTTTAAAGAACAGACAGTAATACAAACACTCGCTGACATTCAAAATGAGATCCTGGTGGGAGTATCTTTCTTGTATTACTCGGTGTTCAGCGCTCGAGTTGGATTGCCCCAAATTTAAGCTAACATTCAAAATATCACAGCAGATATAAAGGAGATCACGAGTCTGGCTATCTGCTGGCATTTCTTGCAGTTTATGGAGCGCAGACACGCTTTAGTCAGCTTTTCACTGTAAATGTCATCATTTGTTTAAATTTCCCTTTCATAAAATGTTGGGGGGTTTTTAGGCGATAAAGCTCTGAGGAGGAACGGAGCTTCTGCTCGCCATTGGAGAAATGTCCTAAAATGTTCCTCAAGTTGCTGCTCATGCAACGAGTCAGTTAATGATCATAATTATCAGATTTGTAAATGAACTTGGGCAAACTGTTACCAAGGCCCAGCGGTGGAAGCATGAAAGTTAAATGGTGTCCTCTCCTCACTCGATCCTGCCAGCGTAAGAGGGAAAGCAGCTCAGTGCTGTGGCAAATGCGCAGACAGCTGCTGCTCGAGCTCGTTGCCATCCTGCCGCGTTCACGCAGCACCCATGTGCCCAATAATGGCGGCATGGAGGAGGAAGGAGGCTCGGGGTACTCTGGCCTCAGAGAGGAGCACGTGGTGAAGGCCAGCGCCCTGCTCCGGCTGTACTGCGCCCTCATGGGTATTGCAGGTCTCAGGTGAGTCAAAGATCATGATAGCTTTTGTTACATTTGATTTTATAATCAATATTTTATGTACTAGTTGTAACAATGTAACAATGTATTTTAATGGCTGTGTTTCCTTCCAGACCTACAGATGAGGAAGCAGAGCAACTACTGCAGCTGATGACCAGCCGGCCTCCTGCCACTCCTGCTGGCGTTCGGTTCGTCTCCTTGTCTTTCTGCAAACTGCTGGCCTTTCCTACTCTAGTCAGGTACATAACGTTTATTGACTCTTACTTTTAGACGTCTTTGTTTTATTCTGCCAACACAAACAGGCCAGGGATCACAAGCTCTTTTTAGCTGCCGGTGGTCTTGAATTTTGATTTGCCCGCTGCTTACCAAAAAGCCCTGTCGGTGTTTTTTGGCATTAATAGTATTCTTTTCATATGTCGACTGAGCATTATCCTCTGTGTGCCTGTGCAGCACTCCAGAGCAAGAACAACTGATGGTCATGTGGCTCAGCTGGATGATCAAAGAGGAGGAATACTTTGAAAGGTAACAATAAAAAGGCTTCATGGAGAACGCAAAAGATTAGAGAGTAAAATCCATCACAGGAAGCTGTCACATGTCTGAGTTTATTGTGACACACACGTTATTGTACTGATTTTATATGTCGTAAGCTTTAAATGTTCATCACATCAGCTGTAATAGGATGATGTCTTTACAGAATTAGTCTATAATGCAACATAAACCCATTTGTGGCACTTAGATCCTGATCCTGTCTCCTATACTGTGAAACATTATACACAGCTGCTGTTGGTGGTGACCTCCTTTCATATGAAGAATCAGCAGATTTGTTTTTAAAAAAATGTAATTTAATTTTTTAAAATTAATTTCAGGAAGTAGAGCCAGTACCATTCACCGAGTTTGGTGTCGGTATAAGACAAAGGTGCTGAGGTCAGCTTCCTCGCCAGTTTTGATTGGTTGTAACTGGTGCTGACATTGACTGGTATATATCTGACATGCATAGATAGCTGTATGGTGTCTTTTCTACTCCTGCCATCCATCTCAGGTATTATTTTTAAACAACCACAGCATACTTGTCCTAGAAATATGAATTGCTAACCAGCTACGGCTAAAACCAAAGCTGCTGTAGGCTTATCACAGATTTCTGTTTGGGCCCATTCAGTGTCTTTTTCATAAGATCCAGGATAGTAGACATGGACATCAGAGGGGACTTTAAAGTCAAGAACCTCTTTTTGAATATTGGACATTATTAGTCAGTTACATTAGTTATGTGCATCTCCAAGTTTGGCCCGTTGTTGTTGCTCCAGTGCTGATGATGCAAGTGACAAGGATCAGTGGATTCACGCTAATCGGTGTGCCGGATTTGAACATTTCTTTACATTAGGCTCTGATAGATTTCAGTGTCAGATGAAGAGGGATGAATAAGGAAGGGCAGATAATCTAAGGATGCCTACACACACTCGGTTTCCTTGCCCCTTGACCAAGTGACCGAGGAAACAAAAAACGTTCCCACAATGAACAAGAAGTTGAAAGTATTAAATCGTCTTTATGTGTTGAACTCGTTCCTTGGAGATTTGTTTTTCCTGTATGAAGTCTCTGACCTGTTTCAGCACCTTCAGCATTGAATATGAATCCGTGTTTTTGTGACTCGAGTCCATAAACCATAAATCTGACAGGTTTGTCTGACTAACCTAAAGGCTGTGAGAGGAAGGTTCGGGTGTGTGTGGGTTGATGTAACGGTCATAATCACTTTTATTTAAATTCTGTCCTGCAACATGAAGGCTTAACGACAAACCTAAATGTCTTCTCTCACTTGCCTCTCCTGCATATGTGTTTGTCTTCCTCCTTACAGCGCCGCAGGCGTATCTGCTTCTTTTGGAGAGATGCTATTACTGGTTGCCATGTATTTCCATAGCAACCAGCTCAGCTCCATTATTGAGTTGGTGTGCTCTACTTTGGGGATGAAGGTAAGGTGGTAGGTGGGAGGGAGGCAGTGATCAATACATCAGTCTGGCTGACCAGCCACTGGCCCCTCTCGTCTGCTGCAGCAGTGGTGCATATAAAGACTATATCACTAATGAAACATTTGCAGCATACACGTATCTAGCTAGCTGCTCTACACCCTGCAGCCAGTTTTCAGTGTTATTACTTATTAAGTGCACTATTGTTTCTTGTCTGTGTGCTAAGTAGTTTCCCCGTCTCACTGTATTTCCCACTAAGATGTGTAATGTAATTGGATTTAGAGCCTGTTTGTTTCCACCCCTAGGGCAATCCTCTCAATTCAGTGTTGTGCTTGCCATGTAGAATTTTTCTTATGAAATATGAAAAGAGGGAATTACAAAATAGCAGCGCTGCTGCCTACAGGCTGTTTTCACTCACAGCGAGCCTGCCACTCTGGATGTTTTTCATAGTTTTTGTGTAATTCCTGCAGATTGCCATCAAGCCCAGCTCACTGAGCAAGATGAAGACCATCTTCACACAGGAGATCTTCACTGAACAGGTGTGTATGTATATTACAAGTCCATCATTGTGTATTGTTACTGGGCAACCACCGTTTTTGTCAGTGATTTGATTTAGATCTCTGACTCAACACCTCCATCCTTTCAGGTTTCACTGTTTACTATCAGACCAATTGGGGGGGGGGATTTGCTGCTGAAACCTTTTTCATAGGAAGCACAGAAAGTTTTGACTTTGATATCTTTAGGTTATTACTGCTTGACGTTGGCAAACTGTCACGGTGCATGACAGAGTTTTCACACCAGTATAGACTATTAGCATCACACACATCTGTCTGTGTCATGGGGTAAGCTTCTTAAACAGTGTTATAAGAGAGATCGGACACCTCATGAGTCTTGAACCAGTAAATCCCATAATGGCAACGATGGTTGGATAGTTTTAACCCTATTTTGTAGCAAACCTTTTAAACTGTTTTTTCAGATTCAATTTGATATTAAAGTTAGGAGCTACTTTTGGCTGCTCCCTTATTTCCCAAGGATCGGCATATTTGATTTGGCACACATTTGATGCCCTTTGCCCTTTCTGATGCTGCCCGCCCATTTATCTGGCATTGGGACTAGGAGTGCACTTGGCTGGGGTTTATCTCCTAACAGAATTAAATTTACCATCATTCACATATATGGTGAATGTGTTACCACTGCACCACGGAGCAACTATATTATTTCGATAATGATTCAAAACGTAAACACTTGGCCAAAGATGATGGTTGGGCCCATGCTGCTGGTATAGAAGTAAATTTTCCTGTCCAGGAGCTACAAAAGAAATGTGGCACAAATGTTTATAGTCTTTACATTTCTGAACTGTTAACAACAGTTGTGTGACTTTGGCTGTGCAGGTGGTTACAGCTCATGCAGTTAGGGTTGCAGTGACCAACAACCTAAGTGCCAACATCACAGGATTTCTTCCCATTCACTGCATCTACCAGCTGCTTCGGAGCCGAGCCTTCACCAAGCACAAAGTGTCTATTAAGGTAATGCACACGTTATGGCTGATTGTGACTATTGCGTAACTTTGTACTACTGCACAGCTGTTTGAAACTGTGTTGTTGCCCTTGTGTGCACCTTCTAGGACTGGATCTATCGCCAACTCTGTGAGACGACAACACCCATCCACACCCAACTTATTCCCCTAATTGATGCTTATATCAACTCCATCCTTACTCCAGCTTCCAAGGCAAACCCAGAGGCCACCAACCAGCCAATCACAGAGCAGGAAATCCTCATTGTCTTCCTGAGCTCTGCAGGAGTAAGTCGCTTCCGAAGCTAAATCCGCACCCTTACAAAACACCAGTGCAGTGCATTTGATGGGTTATTGTTAATTTAGTTTGAAACATAATTACACTTTCATAATCCATAATTTTGCTCACATATCCATGTCCACGTTTGCTGGTGATCTCTTTAGCAAGCGGATGGTAGTCGAGCAGGACGGCAGCGCTACTCTATCACCACCCAACTGCTTATCCTGTACTACATCCTGTCTTATGAGGAGAACCTGTTGGCTAGCACCAAACAGCTGGGTATGTATGAGGCTGTTTCCCAACAAAAACACTGCGATGTGTTTGGCTTCCCTTTGTGCTCTTGGCTCACCTCCCTCCTGCTTCTCATTTTCTCTTTCTGTGCCTGTCTGAATTGCATCCTTTGTCATTTTCCTCACTGAAGAATGCATTGTGTGGATGATGAAGGGAATTTGTCAGCAAGTGAGAAGAAAAAGGAACCTTTTGTCCTCTGTTAAGTTGTAGGAGATGCTCTGGATGTGCAGTCATTCATCCTTTTCTCTCTTGGCACTGAATGTTGGCTGCTTCATAGAGAATAAATGGTTGGCTGACAAAGAGCCAAGTACAATGGCTGCGGGAGCAAAGCTAACTAGGACAGCTGTAGGTTAGATTGAGCATTAGCAGTTAGCCTAGTCAGTGTTTATTCTCTCCCGTGACGAGCTCTCCTCTTTCCCTTCATTAGGCCAGATTTATGTGAGAGTTTATGCCCATCTCTTTAATTGCTGTGTTTACCCAAGTGCTCTCTCAGCCTTCAAGGAAGGAGTAATGAAGCCCATCAGCAGTGGTAATGAACCCACGTCAATGAAAAATCACCTCAGCTTCTCGAACGCATCGGCACAGCGGCTCTGGTGTCCTCACACAATCAAATGAAACATTTATCCTCCATCTCGTCCTTATTTTGCTTCACATTTTCACTCTGTTTAGTATTTAATTCAGTATAGTTTCTGTGATCCACTCACTTGTCCTGTTTTCCTCTTTTTCTGTTTTTTTTAAGCCCTGATGCAGAAGAAGCCAAAATCCTACTCTGCAGCCCTGATGGACCAGATCCCCATTAAGTACTTAGTTACCCAGGCCCAAGGGCTGCAGCAGGAACTCGGGGGTGAGAGTCACTTTTGGCTTTTTCTTACTAAACACATGGAGAAAAACCCCCAAAAGGTAAAAATTATTTGATTATTGTAGACTGAACGCAGTTTCTTCACTGATCCCAGGTCTGCATTCGGCCCTACTGAGACTGCTTGCAACCAACTACCCACATTTATGCCTTGTGGAGGACTGGGTGTGTGCGGAGGAGGTGACCGGTACCCTGCCCCTGTTGAGGAAGATGATGCTTCCCAGCAACACCTGTAGATACACCCAGAGACAGCTTCACCAGGGTGAGCACAGGAAATTTAAGATGTAGCTGCTGAATTTAAGTTAAAAATATTAAGAGAGAAACATTTTAAAGTAATAAAAACCCAGACAGATGATTGATGGCTTTACTAGCACCACTGACGCTAATCTAGACGCCACAGTTGGGCGAGTGAAATGCCAGATTATCTGTTTTAGGTTGGAATAAAATCATTTATCAATCTGTAATCTTTGTGGTTAATCTTTTATGCTGTGTTGATCCTACAACTGCTGAAGGATCAACAGTTTCAATAGATGTAGGTGATGTGTAGCTACATCCAGATGCTGTGTGCCGCTGCACGACAAACGCAGAGAGCTGGCGTCTCGTTTATTTGGCTCTGTCATGTGGTGTTCTTGTGTTTCTCTGATCTTCATTGTAGTAGTTTAAAAGAAAGTTGTTTGAACTGAGTGATGGTTACATACTTGTGTTGCGGAGCCTGTCTCTTAACCTGAACAGCTTACTCCATTTGTATGGCGTTATTTTTGTGCCACTATTCTGAGCGCACGTAAAAAAAGTTTGCATGTGCAAGTGTTGTATTTTGAGGAGAAATTTATTTTGAGCAAAGAAAAGCTGAACTTGAGTGAACAAAATTCATTGCTGCGTGCAAAAACTGTATTTCAGTGTTTGCTATTATCCACACACACAACAGCAGCCCCTCTCGCTCAGTTTTTGCATTTGCGCTCGCTCGCAATGTGTTGCTCGCGCGCTCAACTCTTTCTCCACACCGTTATATTTGTGCCACAAAACCAGCCAATCACAGACTTGGATGCAAAAAAATCTGATTGGCTGTTTTGGTCTCCAATCAGCTCGAAATGACAAAATGCAATATCCCAGAATCCATTTCGTCCAAACTCAAACGAGGCAGTGGCGGAGGAACACAGAGTGGCGGAGTTCGGAGATGCCTGTTACCCACCAGCTGACCGCATAGCTGGACTGGCCATTGGGCATCCCGGACATTTGCCTGGTGGGCCGATGGTGATTTTTCATTTTTATGTTTGTTTGTTTTTGGGCTGGACCAATTACAACACATCCGTATTGAAGGGAAAAGGAACACGATTAGTCCCGGACTTCAGCTAGAATCAAAAAGACAAAGCTGGAGTTATTCTGTCTTTACGCTGCACAGCTGCCTCTTCTCTCATCCTGCCTCTCCTGTTGCTACTTCAATCATGAAACTGATCAATGATCAGCTGATCGTCTCTCTTGTTTGTTTATCTCCCACTTTGCGCCAGAAACAGGAAACCAGTGGATGTTACGCTAAACAACAGCAGCACGTTTAAGCTTGATCAGCTGTTGTTAGAATTTATTTAATATTAATTTCTAGTATCAGCTGATGTTTGCTGGAGCCACAGCTGTAAAGCTGCTGGTCATGATATCGGTTTGGAAACATGAAGGTGATACAAATCATACATGTATACCAACAAGACAGTACATCACTGTCACAACAGCATTTGTTTTAGTTCAAAGGATTTTTTTTTTCTTCGTTTTTCCTGTAATACCTGGTGGTGTAGTCGGTGATTTTCTCTCAGTTCAGCCTTTTATATTATGTTTAACCCGAGTGACCACCCGGTCAGCTGGTGGGTAACAGGCATCTCCGAAGACGTCAGAGCACTTATGCAAATATGTGATGTCCTGATGAATCGAGCAGGTATTTGAAGTTTACACAGAAACATTCTCGCATGAAAATATCTTTAAAGTTTATTTTGTGACCCAGAAAGAGTAATATTTCAAACTCCGCCCCTCTGTGGTCCTCCGCCACTGCCTCGTTTGAGTTTTGGATGAAATGCATTCTGGGATATTGCATTTCGTCATTTTGAGCTGATTGGAGACCAAAACAGCCAATCAGATTTCTTTGCATCCAAGTCTGTGATTGGCTGGTTTTGTGGCACAAATATAATGGTGTGGAGAAAGAGTTGAGCGCGCACGGGCAGAAATGTTGAGAGCACGAGCAACACAAATGCAAAAACTGAGTGAGAGGGGCTGCTGGTGTGTGTGTGTGTGTGTGTGTGTGTGTGTGTGTGTGTGTGTGTGTGTGTGTGTGGATAATAGCAAACACTGAAATACAGTTTTTGCAGGAATGAATTTTCTTCGCTCAAAACAAATTTCAAACACTTGCACCTGCAAACTTTTTTTACGCGCGCTCAGAATAGTGGCACAAAAATACCGCCATACATTTGTAGGATTTAATCTGTGATTTACATTTTTCCTCTCTGACTCTTGAAATGCATCCATGCTGCTAAAGGAATCTGTTGATTAACCTCAACGGACAATCACAAAATAATTCTCAAGTGTATTTATGATACTGTGCTGTGCACTTGTTGTACACTGATGGAGATGCAGCCAAAGCTTCTCTATGAATCAGAGATTAAAGCTTATGTTTTCCTCCCAGCCTTCCAGAAGTTGCCATCAGGTAGTCCCAGGCTGATGCGTATCCTGGAACATTTAACACTGCTTTCACCTGGAGACCTGATCCCTTACGCGGAGGCCCTCACAGCCAGCATGGCTCTGCTGCTGGAGCCTGCTGTGCCTCGTCGTATACTACAGACCGTCAACAAGCTCTGGATGGGTCTGAACACCGTGATGCCCCGCAGGTACGTGCTCCGGACATGCAATCAGGAATTTGTGCCTTAAGGCATTAATGGAATCACTTGAGTAACTAAAATTGGTCTAAAGAATTTTCTTGTCCTCACTAATTAGAATTTGACATCACTGAAGTCAATGAACTCCCCTGCTGCTGGTTAAATAATAATTATACATGTTTCCAGTAAAAGGCTTACAGGGGTGTTTGACTTGTTGCTTCCTCCTCTAGGCCTCACTCTGCTGCTCAAAGGAGCACAGCTACCAAAAGGAGCCTGTTACAAGACGAGCTCAGGCAGGAAGACTGAGGGGGAGATGTAAGGGGTTGTCGGGGGAGCATGCTAGCGGGCCGTCGTTATTACCGTGTTGTTTGGAAAATACGGCGCACTTAAAATCAATCCTTTGATTTTTCTGAAAGTCGACAGAGCCCCTTATAATCCCGTGTGCCTTATGTATGAACTCTGGTCGTGTTTACTGACCTCGAAACGATTTTATGTGCACGGCGCTCGAAAATCTGTCAAATGTTTTAGTACGACTTTGCTGAGCTACGAAGCCGCACCACTTGATGGATTGTGGGAGCGTTACGGCTATCGTAGGCGGAGCCTCGCGGAGTGATACGTACTGTGCTTCAACATAATGTTACCGTATTGTGTGTGTATAACCTCTTTTAAGTTTTGTGGATGTTATACATGGTTATGCTGAGGATACGTCGGCCAGTTTCCACTGGAAATGCCTTTTGGTTAAACTGTCAGTGAGGAGTTTGCATTTGCACTGTTACATTTTTCTATAACTTTAATGCAGATAAAAAACAGCTGCTTGTTTAAGTGAAAATACATTGATGTTTTTTTTTTTTTTGCACTAATAAAGTTGAGGAGTTGTAAAGTATTTTGTCTCGTGTCAATTATATCGTCAGTTATATCGTTATTGCAAATTTTCAAATGTATATCGTTTGGTCACATCACCCTGCTCTAGTCTGAATATTAATCTTGGGCGTAATACTGTCAGTTTTACTTTGAGCAGTTTTAATGTTGTCCCTTAACAAGGCAGTGTTTCTTAGTCTTAGTTAGGTCAGAGTTCTTTAAAAGCCGGGTACAGTCGGTGCTTCAGTTAACAAAACTGTGTGGTGGGAATGAAATTATGTGTCTGTGTCACAGGCTGTGGGTGATGACGGTAAACGCCCTCCAACCTTCAGCGAAGCTGCTCAGGCAGCAGAGGTACACCCAGAATGACCTGATGGTCGATCCTCTCATCGTGCTGCGCTGTGATCAGAGAGTATACAGGTGACTACAAAAAGCCACGCATGGACTCAGACATACAGTCTCAGACGTGTTGCAGTAGGTGGGCTTTCATGTGGTCCACATTTTCACTGAACGTAACTAAAGAATTTCTTCTTATACAAAAGATGAACCCTTTATGACCAGGCAGAGCGCGCACGCTCCGTTTTCCGTAACTATTTTTAAAGCCCGGTAGCACTGGAACCACGTGAGCTAGCGCAATCATTTTTTTTTTGCATATGAAACCGGAGGAGTTGTACTTACATCTGATGCCATCAGCTCGTCCTCAGTCACGGTTTCCTTCCACATACAGCTTTGCAACACCTGCATAAAAAGCACTTGCAGCAACAACAACATAATATTCCAGAAACAGGCTCGTCCGATCCGATCAGCTGTTCGTAACACTTCCTACGTTGGAATAGACGTCAGCGTGAACTGTTGCATGCCCGCCATGACCTGCCCGGAACTGGAAGTAACGTCATTTTCACAGAAAATGTATTTTTTGTCCTGTAGGGCATTTACAAAGATATGCAGGTATTTTTAAAATAGATTTTGAGTTTATGCCTTTCTGTATCGTGTCTGGGAGGCTTAAACTCAAACTGCTGGAAATAATCTGTTTTGATGCTTTTTTTTTTTTTGCAAATTTGCATCATAATATTTATTTTCATTTTTCCTGCAGTATATAAAAATTAGTGTATCTCAAAAATAAAACTATGAAGACACTCAAAATAATTTTCCTGTGGTTGGAAACTATTTTGTGCAACTGTTTTGTATTTACAGTTTTGAGGGGTGAACCTCTGAAATTACTCTAACTGGAAATATATGGAAAAAAACAAAAACGATTTTTTTGTCATTTATTGCACTTTTTTATGTAGTTACTAAGGACTTAATGCATACATGTTATTAAAATTGAGGCTATAATGGTTGTATTGATGTATAGAAACTGCATGTAAGAATATAAAGATGAGCTCTGGCAGACGTGTTATGATGCGTCTTAATTGTCAGGTAACAATATTTGTTTTTGGCCAGGTGTCCTCCTTTGATGGACATTGTCCTTCACATGCTGAATGGCTACCTGCTGGCCTCGAAAGCCTACCTACAATGTCACCTGAAGGAGACGGCCGACTTTGATCGACAGAGCCAGACTGTGTCGAGCCTCGGTGTGCCGGGACAAGCAGATACGCCGGAGGTCACCAGGGAGGAGCTAAAGAACGCTCTTTTATCTGCGCAGGTCATTTGAGTTTTATAAGAGTGCTATGCATGTGACAGCATATTCATTCCTAACCCTGTTTCCTGTATCACGTTGTTTCTTCATCCCCCCCAAAATATTACACTGCAAAATTTTCAAATCTTATTTTTATGTGAAATTTCTATCTTACTGGTGTTTCAGTAAAACAAAAAATGCAAAAAGACACTAAAGTGTAACGGCGGGCCTTTTATGCAAAGTCATTATAAATCCTTGTTTTTGTCCAACTGCAGGACAGCGCAGCAGTGCAGATTCTTCTGGAGGTGTGCCTGCCAACCTCTGAAGAGCAGCAGCTGGGGGCCACCACAGACAGCCTGTTGAGGAGCATTCGGGGCCCCGTGCCAGGGAAATTGAAACAGGGAAGCCTGGGGCCTGCAGCCAAGGGGGGCGGGGAGGCTGCGGAGCCAGAGGGAGGTTTGCTCAGTGATTTGAGGGAGGTGCAGTGTCTCATCTGTTGTCTGCTGCATCAAATGTTCATCGCCGACCCCAACATTGCCAAGTTGGTCCACTTTCAGGTAATATAATGCTGGCAGGTTTATTGTGCCATTTTGTGCATCCTTCCACATTTTCCTATTGAAAGCATTACAGTCATTGATAATTGATTACACCGTAGAGCAGAAAATACCTTCAATGCGTTTTTCAAGAAGATCTGAATCATATTGACCCCATTAGTCATCAGATTGTGCCGTGGCGTAAGTAATAAGTGAGTGCAGCTCCCAGAAGCAGCAGACAGCCATATGGTGGACTTCATCAAACCGCTTCCTGTCACAGTAATCCATCCACGCTGCTGAGCAGGAGCTGCTGAGCAGGAGCTGCTGAGCAGGAGCTGCTGCAGTGTGCATCGGCGCACACGCATGTTTACGCTGGCACTCATTTACATAGACGACTGTTTGAATAAATGAACTGCTTATTTGCGATTTCTTGCTTATGTTGCTAGATTAATTCCAAGTTTCCCGTTTCCTCTTGTCTCCCTGTCTGCCAGGGTTACCCTCAAGCTCTGCTGCCTCTAACTGTGGCAGGCATTCCCTCCATCCATATCTGTCTGGACTTCATCCCAGAGCTGCTGGCCCAGCCCCAGCTGGAAAAACAGGTGAGGCCTCCCAACCTCCCCTCCCCTCTCTTTCCTGGCTTTCACTCCTAGACTTGCCCTGGGTTTGTGCCAGAGCCTCTCTTACACTGTTGTGCTTTTATTTATTTATTTTCTCCAACCAGCTCTGCTCGCTGCTCTGCTGAGTGTTTGCATATTTGCTACATAAATAAATGTATTAAATGTCTCACTGTTGTTATCGTGTGTCCCTGCAGATCTTTGCAATCCAGTTGCTATCATATCTGTGCACCCAGTACGCCCTACCCAAGTCCCTGAGTGTGGCCAGGTTGGCCATCAGTGTCATGGGTACACTTCTTACAGGTCGGTAAACACTCTTTACGTCTCACACGCTCATGCATGTGGTGATATACTTCCTCTTTTAGTGTGCGTCTTTTCTCTGTCAAACATTCAGTCTGCTGCCTGCACTGTGCAGTTCATCTTACATGAATCAGCTGTTGGCACACAGATGTTTTTATCCCTGTGTTTAGCTGCCATCCTCTGGTGTTTAGCTGTTAGTGCAACATTATTTCTCTACACTGTATTAACTGTTTATCAGCCTTGTGTTTTGTGTTAATTGTGTATTCGTGTGTGTGTTTTGCTTCCTAGTGCTGACTCGTGCCAAGCGGTTCCTCTTCTTCATGCCCACCCTGCCATGCCTGGTGGCTTTCTGCCAGGCGTTCCCTCCACTCTACGATGACGTGGCAGCTCTCTTAGTACAAGTGGGCCAGGTTTGTTCTTCGGACGTGGCCACCAAAGCCCGGGACATCGATCCTTTTATCGCGCGTAAGCATGATTACTCGTTTTCTTGGCAGAATAATGTTGACACAAAAATATTTTGACCCGAATGATTTTTGTTCATCTTTTTAAAAATCCACAATCCAGATGTTGTAATTAAAGCCATCTGATCATTTCTGTCCTAAATGTCTAAGAATTATGAGAAAGAGCCTTCATCATTTATTAGCTTTGATGTGTTTGAGTGAAGCCTGATGTTGCCTTACACATAAAGACCAAGTGCCAGCCTGCTCCTCAGACTGAGGGTTTGAAGCTCGGTGTTGGTATCACTGCTGTTGGATCTGTACTCACTGTGGATGCACAGCTCATGTATTTCACTGGATCTAGTAAATGTGTAGTAGGAGTATACCTACCATAGACATTTAAAGGTGTTGTCCATGTATGCTACTGCAGACAGGCTTGATCTACTTTGTTTATTCAGCATTTCTGGACGCTTCGATTGGACATAGAATAATTTGTGTAGATGAGTTTAGATCTACCAGTGCTAAAGAAAAACACTTGTTTTTTCACTCAGGCTTGCAGTATCTTAAGGAGAAACCACTGGAGGCTGTGGTCTCAGGAGGACACCCCTGCAAGCTGACTCTACCCCAGAAGACAGCAGAGGAGCTGGGTGGGGCTGACCCTGATGTCCAGCTCTGTTACTGCATAGAGGCCACCTTCATGGACATTATCAGCTGCACCCTTCACGGACTATAGAGCAAACACACACAGAGACTCTGGATGGTTCAAAGGGACTTGATTAAACCAACAACTCCAAACACTCTGTGTTCATGTGCTCTGTGATGATTTGTAGAAATCAAAATGTTTTGGGGTTTTTCTTCGACCTCTGTAAGCATATTTTTTTAACTTTAAGTGCTACGACCTTTTTTTCTCAGGCACTGAAAAAAATGTTGCCTTCAGATGTGAGAGTTTTGTAATGTATTTGTTTGTAATAAAACAAAGGAAATATCCGTCTGAGGTTTATTCTGCAGTGGGAAGTTTGGATAGATGTGGCATCTCCTCTCAGCAGAAATCTGGACTCCTGGTTTTCGGTTTTCTGCCCCTTGCATATAATTAAGATTTTATTTCTTGTTTTTACTGGAAATAGTTAACTTTTTTTTATGCAATCAAAAAAAGACCTTTAAATCCAGTTACAGTTAAGTCTTAGGAGTTGTTTACGTTTTTGACCTTTTAACATTTTAACACAAGTTCACAAACATCAAAGAAGAAAAAGGATGATTGGAGCAAACGAGTTGGTTCTGTTGGATATTTTTACAATAATCTTGATAAATACCTGAAATATACAGAAGAACCAATTCTTGTCAGTTACAATGTTTCCAGTAACTAAAGTCATTAAAATGGTTTGTTTGGTTTATAATGAAATCTTTGTACCTCTGAGCACAAACATGGTTGGTTCCTTCTAAAACAAGCAGCTGGTTTCAAAGACAGATAAATAGCACTGAGGCATATTCAAACATTCACACGCTTCAGATAATAACTTTGGGTTATGATTCTTAGATGACCTGCTGCTAGTGCACGTGTATAAAAATACTGTCCAACTTAAAAAACAAAACTTGTTCAGGCTTAAGCAAAAACAGCAGTGTTTATTTTCTAATTCTTGAATTCAGGCTGGGCTCGACCCCCCAACCAGCCCACGCCTATTTCTTAAAATGCTGTTGTGTGCACTGTAATGTGTAGCTGCTATCTCACATGTACCTCGGGATGCATCATCATCTGTAGGCCTCGTGGGCTGACATCAGCCTATCAGGGAATAAGATGGCATTTAGTGATGTCAGTGGCTGATCTGTATCTGTCGCGTCACGCCGCTGTTGCAGTAGGTAAATGTCCAAAGATGTCGAGATAAAGAGCTGGGAGGCTTTCAAACTATTTTTAAATGTGGAATTATTTTATTTTCCTGGCACAAAGGTGTTGATTTGAACTTATATTCTATTGGAGATTATGTATCGGAATTTCAGGAGCAGGACCTCCAAACACGCTCCAGAGGGTCCCCCAGTTCTGCAAGCTGTCGTTCTCGTTTACGTGCCCCTCCCTCCCTCCGTCCCTCCTTGTTCTCATTTCTTTAACTTCACTTCTATTTAGTACACGGGGGCCTGGGAGCCATCGCCAGTCTCCTTCGAGGCCTTCCCCAAACCGCAGCTCACTTCATGTCCAAGCATCACCTTTACCTACTAAAACACTGTCAAACCTAAAATGAGGACGTGGGCCCAGCGAGTGAGTTCTATTCTACTTGCTTACTATTAGTTACTTCACATTTAGTGTAGGTTGTTGCTGCTGTGCTGTCCTGACAGGTGTATCCTGATAATTCACCAGAGGGCACTCTTGCCACACTAAAACCAACACGTCCACTCCATCAACAGCCATTAATTACAGAAACCTTGTTGATTCAGTGGTAAAGAGTCAGAGAGTAGTTTTCAAAGTTGATACACAAATATAAAACTGTTACTGTCAGAAGGTAAGAATGCAGCCGCCCTGTGATTTACAGTAATATGCAAAACGCTGCTGGAGGATTTTACATATTATGTGCCAGTACATAATGGCGCCACCGCTGTTTAAACGACCAGAATTACTGCACATAAAATACATACCGAGGGATTTTAGACCTAATTGCACCGGCAGTCACGTGTAAATGTAATATATGAAAACAAACTGGTAGATGATATGCATCATGTTTTGTAGCCTTTTAAGGGAGAGATGAGTGGCAGCCACAGTTTCTCTGTTTGTGAATCCATGAAGTGCTCTGCAGCAGTTTGTTGTGCCGCTGCAGTTTCCTGGTGCTGTGAGAGATGCCTGAAGCAAGTGAGGGTGAAATCACAGAGCAGTTTTGTTTTCACTGCTGTGCTTGTAACATCGAGCGCCCAAAAATACAACATTTTGCAAACTGCAAGGAGAAGGGTGCGGCGAGGGGAGAAGTAAGAGAGATGTAGTTGCTCAGTTCAGTTTGACAGAAGCTGAAGAAAATAAAGAGAATCTTCAGGTAACATTTATTATGTTTCGTGCTGATTTGGAAATACCAAACGATGGCATCTATGTTGTAATTAGAGTCTGTCAGCAGACCCAGAACAAAACTGCTCCAGTTCAGACACGAAGACGTTGTGTTCTGCAGGGATGTAGATGCCGTCGACATAATCAGACCTTCACGTCTTTTAAAGAATGTTATTTAATGAGGGAAGCACCAAAACCACACTTTAGTGCTGATACTGATACAATACTCACAAGTGATTTGTCTGTCACGGCATCTTTCAAACAGCACAAATTCAGTCACACGTGTTTAGATCGCACGTATAAGAGCCGCAGAGTTCACGCCGCGTCCCTCACGTACAAAGTTAACATTTACAGTAACGATGCGGCGGCTGCTGATTATCTGCTGTCTCTCATTCATGAGACACAACCAAATCTTCAGAGATCAAATGGTCATTTTTAAATAATCAGTTTTACATTCAGTACATCAGCATTCGACAGCAAACAGGCAGCAGCTGCTCGGTGAGCATGAAGACTAACCGTAGTTTCACAACAATGCTTTCATGTCTTTAGAAATCTCCGAGATCACTGAAGGCAAAGTGGCTTTCTTAATGTACTCGTCCGAGTATAATGTTGCCCACATTTTCACTTCAGGTTGCTTTTGTTCACGTTTGTTTCCTGTTTGCTTTTGTTTACTGGCAGTAATAAAAGGCGAGCCCTTAAGAGGCAGCACATCTCCCACTCCAGCTCGTTACAAGAGTCGCTGAGGGTAGCAGAGCATTCTTCCCTTGTTTGTCTCAGTGGCTCTTAGACAGAAAGGCACTTCAGGTAAAATGCAGTAAAACGCCCACGTACTGCTATAACTATGCCTGAGACATCCATGTGATGCACACTGCTTGGCTCTCTGTTGCTCTTCAGGTAATTGAGTTTTCAATCTGTTTGAATTCTCTCATACAGAAACAGCATTTTTTACACTGGTGAAATCAAATCTGCAGTGACGTTTCCAAACACAACTCTTTAGCACTCCAGCATCTTTTTACATCGTTTCAAATTATACACAGCAAAACTGAACACATCCCTCTGCAACATCCAGTTATTCAGAAAGATTTTGTCTTACAGTAACTGTAATTTGAAATATTTAGTGGAAGCACTTAACTAAGCACCTCCACTTAGTTAAGTGCTGTTTTATTTTGGTGTGAGTTTTGTGGAGCAGGGAAATTATTTTACTGCTATTGTTAAATAATCATCATTATTACCATTGCATTAATAATATAATCTGTAGTTTAGGCCAGACGAGGCCATTTGAATTACTAGGTTATTCAAATTGATCATTGCTTTAACAATGTAACAGATAGCTTTAAGATGGCCTTAAGATGTTTATGATAATGTTAACTTTGTATTCCAGGTGCAGTTCTAACTATTTTATACACAATGCATATCTGTGCTTATTTGAGTTGATGTTCAGGTTCATTAATGGTCTAAAGCTTCACCTAGTGAGAGTGTCTAGATGATCCATGCTGAGGGAAAACTAGAACATAGAAGGAATTGCAATACATGCTTACACAACAGTTCATTTTAATATCTTTTATATGTTCATATTCTTGTATTAAGCTTTTAGTAGGGGTTCTTGATTAAAACATTTATTTAGTAGAGGACACATACATAGTTTCAGTTGTTACATATCAGAGCGGCTTCTGTCTCTCTGTCTGGTTAGAGGTCTGGAGCTAGTCGCGAGGTGAAACAGGGTGCAATTGTGGTTAGCACACAGACACACACACACACACACTCAGTTAGAGAATCATTTATAGGTGAAAGTTTAATCATGTTTTGCTTGGGGTTGCAAAAAGAGCAGTTTGTCGCAGAACTGCTGCTGAGGTGTCAGGATGACAAGCGAGCATCCGGCAGTGACAGGAAGTACCTGTTATGAAGATAGAAGACAATTGTTCTTTTAAACGGTGTCAGAAGTCATTGTGGTTTTGATTTGATCTATGTATAAAATGTATCTGTGACGTTGAAGGGGCGTCATTAAATTTAAGCCCTGACGGTATAAATATCTGTTTATGCTTTGATTAAGTTGAAGATCAATTGCTGTTTCTAGTGATCTTCCCACGTGTGAATTAAAAATCATTGTTTGACCAAGAGCTTCTGGACCAAGGGTGGTTTGTACTCTCCTTCCTCAATTTTGAACCTTAACAGTTTCTAACACCGGGAGACGCTGGCATTGGTGGAATTACTGAACTCTGCAGGTGCTCACATAGAAAGCCCACGTGGATCTTTTGGATATTGCACCGTTTCTCCAGCATACTTTAACCTGTGTGGCGTGCTCAGTGTTGGACAAGTTACTTTGAAAAAGTAATTAATTATAGTTACTAGTTACTTCTTCAAAAAATTAACTGAGTTACAAGATTCTAAAAGTAATTAACTACTGCGTTACTTTAAAAAAAAAAGTTTAACCCTCTGGGGTCCAGTTCAATGTTCCCTCTAATGTTTCACGTGTCTGAGCGAACACACAAACTCCCTGAGCGGACACTTGGACCACTGTGAGCAACAGCAGACGTGTGCACTGTGGTCACGCCAGCATCCAATCCATCCAAGTTACATGTTTATTAAAGTAATCCAATTACAGCATTTATGTTAGACTACTTTTAATTACCTGCTTTAGTCCACTTACAATGAAAATTATAAAAATCTTGTTCATGACCTGTGCAGCATGTTAACACTATTGGAAGGAAAAATAACCTGAACTCCAATTTTTAAAACACAACTTCTTCTTTTTTATTTTTTTATAAAGCTCTGACTGTATTATGAGTCTGTGGGAGAGAGTCTGTAACTCTGTCTGCAAATAACAGTAAATAATGACCAATGCTGGGCAGTTAATTATATAGTTACTTCTTCAAAAAAGTAACTGAGTTAAGCAAACAAAGTTTTGCAGCTTTTACCTAAAAATGCAGCCAAGGCGTTTTTTAAACAAACATTTCAAACTATTTACAGAACAATCAGCTGTTCTGCATCAAATCTGATGCCACACAAATTATTTGTGCCGCTCCAAAAATAATTTCTGTCCACTATGAGATGAAGGAGAACAACAGCCTGATACCTGCAGGCCTGACAGCAGCAGATGTGTCACTGCTGTAACACCTGTGACATTCAGCAGTCGCCTCATTGTTCTGACACACACAACAACTACTGACCACACTACACACTCACTACAGAAGACAACACATTAACTACACACTCCAAACACGCTAAACATCACAAATCTCTCACATCTCAAAACTCTCTCTCTCTTCCTAAACAACCAAATGTCATGTTGCCATATCATTTTTTGATTGGTCGACATGGTGCATTTTTCCACCAACACCAACGGGCTGTTTTTTGTTTATTTTTGTTTATTTTTGTTTATTTTTTGCTCATAAGCAGAGCGTGCTCGCTGCGCTGTCCTTAGACAGCAAACGTGACGAAACTATTGAGGAAAAACAGGCGCATATCTTGTTTATCATGACTCTGGTTTTACGTGGCCGATCAACACAGTTTATAAACTGGTATATGTCACCTTGTTGCTTTGTCTTGAAGTGGTCATGTGATTGTCTTACCACGACTACTTTATTCTTCCTCAGTCAAACAGCAGCAGATTGTTTTGCCCCCTGAGCTCCAGGTGTTGTGCCTAGTGATGTGCGGATCGATATTGAAATATCGATTCTTCCGATCCCAGTAGTAGTTCTAGAATCGATTCTCATATTAAAATATTAATATTTTAGTACTTTGGGGTAAATTTGTAGTTTTTCATTAACAGGAGCACAGTGGAAAGAAACTACATCATTCGGATCGTCTAAATTGGAAGGAACTACTTCCTCTTACGCCTTTCATAGTCATGTGCGAAACACAGCTGTGTAAATGTGTCGCAGCCCCTGATCAGTGTTGCCAACTCCTCAGTAAGGAAAATCGCTATTGGCTGTGCTGAAAGTCTCTAGAAGTCGCTAAATGACGTCATCGCTTAATTTGCATAATTGGTCATGCTGATATCATTGTAACCCACGTTGTTGGAGAGAAAAAAGAAGAGACATAAAGTGAGTAAAAACGTCCTAAATGCATTTAGAATTTATTTAGAATTACAAATTATTTTTTTCTTTAGCGATTATTGTTTTGTTGTTTTTTAATGTCACAATTCCAACCCTGCTCCTTTATCCAGGCCTGGACCGGCAAAAGTGACCTGAAATAGGCGCTCTGGTGGAGTTACTGTGTGTGTGTGTTTATAAGTAGTTTTAAACCTTGTGATCCACAAAACAGCACAACAGTAAAAGAAGAACTGACTGCGTTACAGTCAGTGCGGGAGCAGCGGCTTCGCTCATGCGCGATTCATTTGCCGTTTGGACGCACAGGTGTGAACGTCTCCTGCCCTGGTAGCAGCTGAGGAGGACTGTCCTCCGCCCGTGAGCGCTTTGGCACGGGTGAGGTGCCCACGGTAGCACCGCTGCTTGGTGAGAGTAAGAGCGATCCGCGTTTTCACGTCAAAAAGTCGTCATAAATAAGTCTCCAATAACACCAGAAAAAGTCACCAGATTTGTCGCTAGTCACTTTTTAGAATAAAAGTTGCTAAGGGGTCTGAAAACTCGCTAAATATAGCGACAAAGTCACTAAGTGGGCAACACTGCACCTGGCGTGCGCACTCCCAACAATGGCTGAGCGTAAACAAAGTCACGTGTGGACATATTTTACCTCCACAAACAGCCAAGACGCGGTTTGCGATACATGTGGCAAGACAGTGAGGTGTTGTGGCAACACCACTAACCTCGTGAAACACCTCAGAGTGAATCATATCACAGAATATGACGAGTGTATGTTGAGGTGAACTGAAGACGAGGACAGGTGCTGTTGGGCGAGGAGTCCTTTAGTGCTGCAGGCAGGCAACATGCTCAATAGCGCTCACCTTCAAGTTTTTTATTTCTATATGATAATTCTGCATCATTAAGCAATAAGAACAAGTAGTCTGATGTCCTGTAATCATTGTGAAGCTATATCCTTATATTATTATTACAATGACATAATGCAATTCTATATTGTATTATGAAATACAATGAAACAGGAAGTTTTTGTACAGAGTATCGGATCAGTGTCGTCGATACCACCCTGGATTTTACTTGGTATCGGATCAGAAAGGAAATCAGTGGTATCGCACATCACTAGTTGTGCCAAAAAGTGATCGTCGGGCAGAAAGTGACTGCTGTCCGCGGGAGCGCGCAGCTGCTTAAAGCTGTAGCGTCCAGATTACTTACAGCTACTTCTGTGCAACTGATATAAGATGCGGTAACCTGAACACAGCTTCAACCGTCTGTTTGTTGAAAAATAGTAACGCGACTGCATTTTCTTGTTAGTAACGGTAACGGCGTTGTAACGATAGAAACAGTAATTAGTTAGATTACTCGTTACTGAAAAAAGTAACGCCGTTAGTAATGCCGTAACTGTTATTCCCATCACTGGGCGTGCTTCAGGGTGCCATGTCAAAGCGTTTTATCAAGCTGGTGGGTAGCAGACGTCTGCAAAAACATCGGAGCACTTTTGCAAATACGTGATGTCTTGATAAACCGAGCAGATATTTGATGTTTACACAGCTACTTTCTCGCCTGAAAATATGTTAAAAGTTTATGTTGTGACTCAGAAAGATTAATAAGAGTAATTTTAAAACTTAGTAGCAGCCGCCATTGCCGGAAACTGGAGTTTGGCTGAGTCGCGCTATGAATTCTGGGATATGGTGGGCCACGAAGGACACACCCGACCCATCCTTCAAATTTAGGGAAATGAAGGACGCATTTGTCGGCCGCATTCGGAGGAGTCTACGAATTTGGACAGGCTTCGGCGCGTCGCTGTGACGTAATCGGTCTACAAATGCGTCAACGATCACCCCCAGTGATTCGCTGGCGCTACGATTCCGCACAGGAGGGAGGGGTGAGTGAGGAGCTATTGCCTTGATGTGAGCTTCTACTCAGGCTTTTTCTTCCAGTTCAGAGCAGAAATGTTTCTGTTAAGAAACTGGCTGTTGTTTTTTCCCCCCACAATTTTAATTATAAGCTAGATATATTTCACTATTGAAATGAGTTTGCTAACAGCAACAGGGATGAGTCAGTGAGTCCGTTGGGCTTGTGAATCATGATTCACGAGTCAGTAAAGTGATTCTTGAGTTCTGAACGATTCGTTCATGATTCGCACATCACTAACCTTCACTCAATACAGACGAGTGAGAGCTGCGTGTCCGTGCCATCCTCTCACCTCTCCTCACTGTTTCCCCTGTTTAAGGGCACAACATTACATTAGTTGTAACAGTAAAGTAAAAAGATAATTCTGTGTTTTTACATTCATCAGGTCCCAATCAGCCCAAATAGCAAAGAGAAAATAAAAATGCCAGGAAAGAGTTCCTAAGTTGGCTTAAACACCTTTTTTAATAACGTGGAAAAAGACTCATCATCACGCCCTACTCAGCAATGACAGGAAAAGGTAACGGCGAGAAGAGGAAAACTACATGTAAATGCACATTAAGCTGTACTACACCATTAAAACCAGCAGACAGAAATAGCCTCCCTCCCCATGTGCGCTGACAGCGTGTCGGAGATACTGACACCATAATGACGCAGAATAAATCAAATATGAATACAACGATAATTAAACCACTGATATTATAAATAAATAGGATAAAAAATCATGTTGATTGACAAACTATCAGTCATGAGTGGAGATGATGGGCCTTTGCTGAGCCATACTGGATACTGAAGTCCATCCACATTAAAAGCAGCGTAATGTTATTGCAGGCACGAGAGCTTCAGAGCACTGAAAGCATTCACACGATTGCTGATCTGGTTGGAGGAGTAATCGACCTCGATGATTACCGGCCTTTTTAATCACCAGCTACAGCACCGAATGAAAGAAAATTTGTAGATTAGGTGATTTTCTCTTTATCCACATTTCTTCCATATGAAAAGAAGTTTGTTTTGCACGATCAAAGAACACGCAGAGACGATGCCCCCCCACCCACACCCACCCACCCTGTCGTCTTCTGCTGGTGGATGCTGAGGGAATTGATTACACGGAGCAGGAACACTTTGTCAGGCCTGAATGCGTTTTTCACAACGTGTTGCCGGGAACAAAGGGACACTATTAAAGCTTTCGTAAAACCCTCTAAAAACTTTTGATTTCCCTCTCGGTTGAGCAGAAAGCGTCAGGAAGACCGCGATTGAAAATTAATTGGCAGCGTGTCAGTGGTGTATTTACATTTTGTTCTTTTAAAGATGCAATTAATTACACGAGATGAAGAAATCTGCAGAGAGATGAGATGCGTAGCGTTGGTTGCTCTCCTCCCTGCAGACTGTCTCTGCTCTGAGGGAGTGTAGGCAGGCTTGCCAATTAGACACAGACTAAAAAACCCAACACTGCAATGTTTCAGCAGGTAAAAAAAGAGAAAGGCCTAAATTTAAATTGCCTGGAAAATCAATGTAATAGACAGACGGTAGCGTGTAGTTTTCACATTCTGATGCTTCAAGCTATACGAGGAAGATGTAAGAAGAATGTTCTCTTTCAAGAGTTTCCTAACTCCTGGAAACTGCTGCAAATTAGGTGCAGGGCTGGCACGGCAAGTGTTGTATGCAGTAAGTTAAGCTTTCTTATTTCTTCTCCTTTTTTTGTTCGCCAAATGAGGTGTACTTCAGAGCAGAGCTAACAGGACTGACTGCATGTAAATGTGTCTGTAGTCACCTTTACATCCAGTCAGTCTGACATTCATCATCATCATCATCATCATCAATGGAGCAGTTACTCCAACATTTCCCAGATTTTCCTGTCTCGACTGTGTTTCTCTAACAAAACTCAGCAGACATTAGTAACATTGCTGTATGCTCTATTTTATGAAACCAGTTCATTTTTTACTATTGCGTCCCTTAAATCTTCTTCCTTTCTTACACTCAGTCGCGCAGTTTCTGGCCTTTACAGACTCTTAACACGGAGGCTAAACTGTCTGACCCCCGTCAGGACAAATGGAGGGTTAGGCCTTTTCATTCTTTCAAAGCTAAAACACAAAGTGAAGCTAACAGAAAAAAGGAAGGTTGGATTTGTCCCACCTTACAAACACGCGGCAGCAGTTGCTGCTGAACGCTTCTTTAAAAGCAACATATGCTTTTTGTACTGGAAATACATTCGACATAACAGGAAGAAGGAGCGGGCGAGGCAATTGAAGTTTGGCAATAACATCTCAAATGTCCCACATTTCCACTCTGGCAGTAAGTACGGAAAAGTTTTAAAAGAAAGAGACAGTTTGATGTTAGGACATAAAAAGGAGTAATGCGAGATACCTCAGGAGCTTGCTTGCCTCGCGCTTTTCAGTGAAGACCAAAGAGGGCCTTTTAAAAAGCTTTTATAATTGATTCCACCCAGAGGTAACCCAAGGCAATCACCTACCTCACCAAAAGCGAACACTGAAGCCCTGTGTAAAGACTGCCTGTTCCCCCCTCTCTATTCCCTGCCATCTTTTTTATTGGAGCTTTCATCTGCGAGTGTGAATAACTGCGAAGTGAGCCAAAGCTGAGTAAACATTGTCTGAATAGGTGATTGATGGATCAATTTGGGTCCCTCGTTTCCCAGCGCTGGTGGCGGCATTCACATTGATTATGTTGCCTGTGGTCGTTGGCCAAAATACAGTCCTTGAAATGAGTATGTCTCTTGGAAAGCGTCCAGCGCTCCTTCAGCCGAACAGATGGCTCCCAGTGCTGCAGTCATATCCATATTAATGACATGATTACAATGCATTACAATCAAGAGATCTTGTCATTAACTTTGCGATTTAAAAAGCAATTATGGGTTTTGATTATCCTCTGCTGCAGATATGAGGTGTGCATGTCTTCCTTTGCCAGTGGGCCCTTAATAAAACAGCAGATTGATTCCTCAGCTTTACCCTGACTGACAGCTAATGAGTGGAATGGCTTCTGCATAATGATGGAATGCAGCAAGGCTGAAAGGAGGGAATGGAGAATATGAAGATGGGCGTCATCGTGTCAGAAGAGGTCCTCTGTGTTTGTGAGCGTCCCCACAGACTGCAGCGTCGGCCGCGTCGTCTGTAGAGCTGTTGGAAATGTTGGATACATGTGTGGAGGGTTCATGTCTCACTCCTGATGAGTTAAGATAACGTTTCTGATTCTCTTTGTCGTCATATGAAGTTTTTATTTATCCAGATACAGACTGTATACTAAAGATGGAGAAAGCCAACATCAATCCATGTGAAGCCTTCGTGTGTGGCTACCACCAAATTATTTCACTGGAACCAGAAAAGTGAACGAAGGTTGGCGAGCTCGATTCACCGCATCAAGGATGCTGCAGGATTCAGGATTCACCACGACTGAAGGGCCAGTGTTTTGGACACAACGAGCTTTATTATTCGTGACATAATTTAATAATAGTGCAGAAAGCACTACCAGCACAAACACGATGGCGGGACATTGATGATGAGTCTCCAAAGCTCACAAAAACCTGTGTGTCACATACGATGAACTAGAAGACTTTAGTGTAACGCGCTTCCTTTGATGTGATGAACTGTGGCTGTGTGGTTAAAGGAGCAGTACTTTATTTCAGTGTAAATTAGTGCTGTCAACAGATTTAAAAAACAAACTAATTAATTGCACACGTTTCTGTAATTAATTGCGATTAATCACATTAGTTGATCAATAGCCTGGCTGCAATTACACTTTATCAACTTTATATTTGAGCTTGTAACAGACATTTATGCAATATAATGAAATAAATGTAGAACAAACACAAAGAATGTTAAATGCTTAAATTCAAAGAGAATTTGTTCAGTCTTTTACAGGCTCTCTCCTGTGAAATGCAACGAAACTAATATATAATATATATGAGTGCTGTCAAACAATTAAAGTGTTTAATCAGATTCATCACAGGGTTACTGTGGATTACCCACATGGAAAAGATATATATAAATCTTATAAAGTTTGTATCTGTCTTGTGTGAAACTTGTATGAAAAGCATACAAGAGTGAAAACTGATATAAGATCCCTCGAAAAATTATATAATGAAACTTGTATGTTTTGGATACTTCCTAAAACAATATATGAAAGTAATGAGAAAGTGGCCACTTTCATGAGTAAATCATGTAAGTTTTTACTATTTCTTTTCCATATGGGTAATTTTGATTAATCATGATTAAATATCATGTTTATTCTATATTAATCACATTTCATTTTGCATGAGCAAACAGACTCGAGAAAAAATGGAAAATATACGAACTTTATTGAACATTTGGAACATTCATGTTAACAGAAACCTCTGTAAACGTTCATCCTCTCTCTGTCACTCCTGGGGAGGCTTCAAGTCCTTGAAACGAGGACCCAAAGCTGTGTAAAGGTTCTCAGTGATGTTAACAGGTCTGCAGTTTGTTGCAATCCACTCGGCGTCAGTCGATGTGTCCGAGGGCGACTTACTGAGTCCCCGATGCTCCGTGAGGGGTTTGTCCAAGCTGGGTGATGCGTTAGCCAAAGTGCTAGCAGCATCCTGGCTAACGTATGCTTCGCGTCAATGTGATATTTTAAGCTGGAAGCGCTTCGGTGAAAATTCCTTCTTGCACAACGTCCATGAGACTTTATGTCGGTCGACTGTTCTGGCTTCTTGTTTTTTAATACTCAAATTTCCCATCGAGAGGCCGATGTGCGTTTATCATCTTCCATATTGAGTTGATTGGTTCAGTCACTGCCAGATCAACTGCCCATTTGCACATGTGCGAAGGTAACTCTGCTTGGACGAACTGCCCGAAATGCGCTGACAGAAACATTTCAGGGATTTTGAGTCACTCTGCACCCCAGATGCGTCAATTTTTTTTAACTGCGTTCATCGTGATGACGGCTTAATCTACACGTGAATTTTGACAGCACTAGTGTAAGTATTTCAAACACTGGGAGACACTAGTATCGGTCTATTGTTATTTGCAGTTGCACCTCTTGACACTATGCTAGGCAAGTTAATGTATTTTTCTCTAAAAGTTTCCTTTTTAAAACGTTGTAGTTCCCTTTAGTCTTAGCTAACTATGAAAACAGCACCGTGCTGAGCTCGGAGCCAGACTCTCACTTAACTTGATTCTTTAAAAGCTGTTGAAAAACTGCATCTGACTCGGTGGGCATGAGCTACTCTCTCCACAGAGATAGATGTGGAAGCTGTGTTAGCCTGCACTTGAACAGTCTTAGCACATTTTATCATCCAGATTTTAGCCAGGATCATGTGTGCCTAATCACAGTACTTCATCATCATATAACGTAAAAGCTTTATATGTGTTTAGAAGCTCTGAAAGCTTGACAGAAACCTTTAATTCACTTTAACCGTTACAATGAGTGACACGGAAATGCTGGTAAATCTGGCATCAGATGAATGGAGGCATAAGTTGGAAAAATGAGCACAAGTGAACTTAAGTGAACGTAAGACACTGTGCTGCTCTTTTAAAGCATGTGATAGTTTAAGACCTTGTAAAGGGTAACACCATCTTCCCTGATGAAGAGAAAAAGATGGGTAGCAGTGTAAAAATGTGATCCTATCTTCTGCCTCCGCTCTGTTATTACCTCAGGTGTGAAATCCTTTCCCGCTCACGCCGGAAAACCAAGCGGGCGTGCTCAGCTGTGAAATTGTATCTTTTCTGCTTTCTCTGCCCTCGCTGTAGCTCCTTTCCCCGTCCTTCAAAAAAAAGCCTTTTCCTTACCTTCAAAATATGTGCTGCGTTTTGTAAGGTGAAGCCGTCCTGCACCTCGGCTGAATAATCAGGCGCCTCCCTCTGCATGCCTTTTAATGAGTGACTGAGAAACCCCAGGAACACCTCGACACGGTCCTACGCTGGCTGAGACTGGGCTGCTGTCTGCTTGTAAGGATTTCATGCAGTGCTGAAAAGCGCGGGACATTTTATTGAAATGTAATGAAACCTTGACAAAAGGTCCCAACTGTTAAAATAACAGGTTAGTTTGAGCATATCTTTAAAAGCATTCTGTAATAGTGAGCTGTTGCTGCCAGGCAGCTTAGTAGGCCCAGTGCAGCCTATGCAGGTTGTTTTCCATGTCTTTCCAGCAATGGCCTGTTTTCTTTATGCCTTCCCCTGTGAGGACAGATTTCTCTGAAGCCTTTTAACGGAGAAATGAGAGCAGCAGTGCGCCTGGAGCTTTATGGCTCATAGGATTGACCTGACGCTTATAGTGTCAAAGAACTGGAATGCGTAACTCAGAGGGATCCTCATCACGCACAGACTTAAATTGCTTTTAGTCATTCGGAGTACTGTGTTTACATTTGAGGTGATGGCATCTGGAATTACAGAATCTGTCACAATGCTAGGTCACAGCACCTCTAAGAGTCTCTTGTATCTGTATACAGTACACACAAACACACTCAACGTATGTTAATAAAGAACTGAGTCTGTAACACTACAGGCACCCTGTGAAATCAGAATCGCATGGCACCGTGAAATAATTTGGATATCTACGCTTTAAGTGTGCAATTCCCAGCATACATACTCCAAAAAATGACAAACTCTTTAATCAGAGTCGGGGTCGTTAATCGGTTTCAGTTGCTTTGGTGTTAATGAAATTAACAACAGATGCACAGATGAGGCAGCCGAGATGGACAGGGCTGTAGAAGGTCCTTAACCCACCAGGAGGACCAGTATCTGCTCCTTTGTGCAAGAAGGAAGATCAGCAGCCCACTGATGTAATGTCCTCTAGTGGGCCCGCTGCTCACTGCCTGGCACCGTGGAGCCCAATGGCAGGTCCACCACCCGACCTGGCCTGTGTTACTCACAGTCTGGAGAAGCCGTGGAGAACATCATGCAGGACCAATGTTGTCAGACATGCAGAGAAGCACGTGGGGGGCAAACACACGACTGTGTTATGAGCTGGTTTAATGAAATCGACCTACAGAGGGCGTCTTTGAATGTAGCCCTCTGCAGGTCGATGAGTTTCACCTCCATCAAATGATGTGGCAGTGTCAGGACAGACAACCACTGAGTTCTGATGTATTTTCAAAGTGTTCCTTTAAGTATTTGAGCACTGTGTTCATGAGGTCAGCTTAACGCTACACAGAGCTGCTGGTACTGCTTGTTCTGATACGTTCGACAAAGGTGGAAACTGTCATCTATATTTGACGCTGAATTCAATAAAAGTGAATTGTGAATTAATACGGGTTGTCGTTACTGCTACTATTGCTCGTGTGATGAACTACCTGGGAGTGATTTCCAAACTCCGAGCTTGTCCCACTGGTGTGTCGACCTCCTGTGATTTCCTCCTGCTGCACCGCAAAACGTTGTAAAGCATATCGTCTGAAATAAATCCTTTTCCGCTGAAAACATTTTTAGGCTCTGCGCTGGAAGCATAAAAAATATTATGGCTTTTAAAAAGGCTATTACAGCCTCCATCAACACTGCAGTAACCACAATGACAAAAACAGTATTACATCAGTGAGTGAAAATGACCACAGAAAGATGAAATGTCAGCAGCCTTGGAATGCCTCTCACTAAGCCCATAGCATGGCTGAAAATAAGCACTGTGTGAATTCTCCTTTTCGAATATACCAGCACAATCTGGCAGCTACACATTTGGAAGCCTTTCAACAGGCAACACGAGCTCCATATCCTCTCTAACAGAATAGTGTTTCCCTGCCTGCAGTCCTCAGCGGAGTGAGGCTGACAGTGGGAACGCCTGCAGAATAATTTAACAGGACTGTGGGGAGAGCCAGAGAAAAGACAAAGCCCTCCAATATGATCTCCAAGGACCCCGTAGCAATCCACCGTTCGCCTTCTGCCATCGCCATCACTGACACTATTGATTATGGCCCTGGGAGTGATGATAGCATTCGGCTCTCCCCCTCTAGCGGAAGCCACAATCACGCCGTGTTGGCCAAATGATAGACTGTCTCGGAAATGAAAGAGGAGGAGAGGGCTGGGGAGAGAAAGATAAGGGTGATTGAGAGAGATAGGAGATTGAGGTGGTGGGAACGGAGGCATTAATATGGCTCGGTTAGTTTTTCATAGAGGCTGAGGAATGTAATGTTTCTGTCAGCGGTATTAACGCAGGGCTCCATGTCAGAATTGTGTCACAGGGGCATTGGTGAAACAACAAAACGCCGTAATTGCCTCTTTGCCCGTTTGAAGTGCTAACAAGAAATTTCGACATTTTTTACGGTTCAAACTGTGGAAACTGTAGGACATCCAAGCGGTTCAGGCTCTTATGTGGCTGCTTGCAAATGAGGGAAAGGGCCAGGCTGATGCTGCCGCTGAGAGTGTAGAAAATCTACTCGAGTATCATCTGGAATGTCTACACAAACAGGACACACACACACACACACATGCGCACTGCTCTTCACATGCCAGGTGGCTCCTTGATTTAATTAGCACAGTGGAGCTCCAATTAGCTGCAGTTGTAAATCAGATGGTGCTTTTCATCAGAGCGTCGAGCTGATAGGCCCTGTAGGATCGTCTTCATGCCTCCTCCAGGGAAGGCTGCATCACAGTCAGCCTTGAGTGGGGGATTATACAGAGATTATAAGCAGACTTAAGCACTTCAAGCCACTTCTATATCTGGGTGACCTGCAGATGAGCCCATATTACAAACTGTATATTCTCTAATCTGATGGTCGATGGTCAATATGAAGAAAACGGCACAGCCCTGTTGCTGCTACGGCGTCTGACGGCGTCAGAATAAAATCTAAGCTTATTATTATTTTCCAAAACAAAATAAACGTGCACATTTTCACGGTATGAGCAGACATTACACAGTAATATAGGCTCATAGTTGGATGTGCTGGCACTTATCCTGGATAATTAAACATTTACACTCTACAGTAGACGGTGTACAGTCACTAAGCAGTAATGTTCTGGCTTTTTATCATTTCAAAAATGGGGAAAGAATAAAAGAACAAGATCCACATACACACCATGTAGCAGCACTTCCATACTGCTCTCATACCGTACGCATCGATTATGCTTTCAGTATAGTGAAAAGCATTGTGCTACTTTTGTGTTAGTACTTGTTGTTTATTTCCCTAATGTACAGTACTGTGCAAAAGTTTTGAGCCACCCTCTTCCTTTATATTTTGGCAGGAAAATCTGAAATGCGTGCAGCAGTTTATTAAACTAGGCAGACAGTGGAGGTATAGACTCGGGTCTTTGTTGGATTCTTTTTCCTGTTTCCTAAGGACGCGACGTTCAGATACTCTTCATCTGCTCCACTTGTCGAAGGACACACTGCACACCATGGCAAGAACTTGCCAAATTCAGCTTGTTGATGAGCTGGTTTTGTCACTGCCAGAGGCTACAAGCAGTAAAGATACAATTTAAAATAACTTGTCTGTTATTTGTGGACATAATACAGCTCAGGGACTCATAACCTCTGTCTTTCTCTAAGAATTCTTACAAAAGACGTTGGTGTGATGAAGAGTATAACTCACCTTATGGAGGGCACTTGTTGGTGTATCCTAATGAATGTTTTTGCATAGAAAGTTTGTGTGCTATCCACCTTTTAAGCCACAGCTGCAAAGATAGCAAGGCTCATCAAAGGACCAGATGAAAGGTGGACCTAATGATCTCAGCTCAGCTCTCCAGTCCAAACACAGACATATGCTGCTGCGTGTTCTGCTTGAAGCTCTGCTGAAGGCTGAGCAGATGGAGGATGACCTGGAAAGATCGGATCAACAGCCATGAGTGTGTGGCTCACACCTCGCTCCTGTTTTATATGTGCATTTTCATGCACACCTGCCACACTGAGCTGCTGTAGCTTTCCAGATGTTCTGCTCTCAGTGTGCAACGTTGTAACGAGATTGGTACAGTTTCCTCTGTAAGTCTACATCTCCAGCAGTGGCGCTGTTTCTTACCTCTACATTCATATATGAATGAAAAATGTGACTGTAAGTAAGCACCAAATGAAATGCACGGGAAGAAAAAGCACCAGAAATGTGGTATTTTTACACTTTACTAGTGAAAGAACCAGTATTGTTCTTATAAATATTTATTATCGCTGTCCACAGTGTGTGTTTTTGCCTCTCTCTGTCCCCTCACTCCCCACCAATCACAGCAGATGGCTCCGCCCCTCCTTGAGCCTGGTTCTGCCTCCAGGTTTCTTCCTGTTAAAAGGGAGTTTTTCCTTCCCACTGATGCCAAATACTTGCTCATAGAAGCTCATCTGATTGTTGAGGTTTTCTCTGTACTGTTGTAGGGTCTGTATTATTGGGGGGGGGGTAGGCCACAGACACACCGATGTCAGATTGTGGTTTACGTCGGCTGCACGAGCATCCGCAGATTTATTTTCTCCACACTGGTGCATTACTTCACATGAGTGGTTATACATCAGTATGCTCTGACAAAGTCAACATATACACTTGTATTCATCATCTGTCTTACCCTGGCTAGTGTTGGGAGTCATAACTCACAGGGGTTTGACTGATTGTTGGGTTTCCTCTCTATTAATATCGGTTCGTTACCCTTAAAGTGCCTCAAGGCAACTTTTGTTGTGATTTTGGGATACATAAATAAAACTGTTTGATTAAGGACAGGGGTCAGTATAGTTTGCTTTAGAGTGGATTCATTTTAAAATGAGAGAAAAACATGGCAGCTTGAGAGGACTAAGCTGGGAGTTGAACTGCTTACTTTAGAGTTGCAAAGCATAGTGTTTTCAGCCTAGAAAAACACCACCTATGTGCATGCTGTGGTTTCACAGCGTGCACACGAGCATGTGGAAACAAGCAGCAGTATTCAAGCTGTTGAGTTAGCAGTATAGTATAGCACACAACAGCCCACTTTGACTTTGGCTTCTTGTCCGACCAGCAGGGAAAAGAAACCCTGTTTGTGTAGGAAGAAGCCATGTAATCTTGGGACAATGCCTTGAAGTGGTGGGGCACTGGGACCTCACTCCAACATGGTCGTGTCCTCTGTCTCTCTCTGCCTCTGGCACCTTTGGTTGCAGTGTTTCTTGGGGTAGTGTTATGCAACCACACGTCCACCACACGTCAGGACAGGAAAGAATCTGATTTTACGTCAGCTTCTGGTACATTTCACTGAGTGGATTCATTTCTGTGCCTTTCAACGTCATTACAAATGAGCATGAGTCACGAGCCTTGAGTAACATCTACATAAACATGTTGGAGGCATTTCAATTAATGCTAATATTTAAAAGTCTGTCAACCCTGATTGTAGACTGTCAAAGTCTACAATCAAGATATGGATTCATGAATGGAAATGAAAAGTTTACAGCAGGCTGCAAACCTCTGATTTCACTCAGGACCAGTCTGGTGAGATTAGAGTCTGTAAAAACAACAAAAACAAAATCTTTGCACAGATGAAACCAAGACGGTTCAAAACACACCACATCATCTGCTTAACACTGTCGTGTACGGCTGCCAGTGGAACCAGGTCAGTAGTGTTTACTGCTGATGTAATTGCTGCACTTCACAGTACAAACTGGACAATGACCAAAGCATACTGAAAAGGCAAGCCAAAGGTTTTTCAATGTAAAAGAAACAGGATATTCCTAAATGGCCGAGTCAGTTGATCTCACACCAAAAGAGCGTTTGCATTAAATCCAATAAATACAAAACTGAATGCAGAAAGATCCACAAACAAGCAGCAACTGCAGCAAAGGTCCAAGGCACAAAACACAACGACGAACACGATTTCTACATTTCAGGCTGCACAGACTGCAGACATTTTTCATCCACGTATTAAACATTTTATATTAAAATCTGTTTGTGTCCCATTATTTCTGAACATTTGAAAATGGGTTAGTGTAAAAAAAAATGGCTGCAAACACTTTTTTTTGCAAAACGCCTTGAATTAAAACGGTAATTTAAAGCACATATTGATCGTTTGATGTCCCATCTACTGTGGTGGTGTCTTTGTCCCAAACATGATGGAGGACACTTTACATTGTGAGGACCGACCGCACTGCGGTGAGCACTGAACATGCCCCCCTTGTCCTTGCAAAGAGTTCTTGTGAAACTTTTACAAAACCTGCGTGAATTAAAAATCTTTATGACCTGATGTGATTTCACAGATAATACGCATTAATATGAATGATGGTTGGTCAGTGCCATTAGATGTCCATCTGACAGGAGAGGGTGGGAGGAAATGAAAGATGCGAGGAGATTAGATGGAGTGAAAAATGGGCCGTTATGAGAAATACTGTTACCATGTAAAGCAGCAGATTGACATAGATGGATTTCCCACAGTTCCCTCCTGTCCAATATATCACCCAGGGGCTGACTTTGTCCTTCGCTGCTAACCCTGGTGAGTGCAGGTGAGTTGCTAGAAAACAAGTTAAAAATGTGCCCCAAATGTGCTCACAAAGTTAGCGTAAAGTGGAAATGCTTGCCTCGATTTATTGTTTGGCCAATTCTGGTTTGAATTTAAAAACAACAACCAAAATGTTGCGTTTGATTCCCACAATTCCAGCTGAATCATGGAAAGTCTGTTTGACATTTACTTTCCAAACCTCATATTTAGACAGATCATTTCCAGGAAAAGCAATTTTTCTGTGAACAAAATATTTAAGTGGCTCACAGGCACAAGTAAATGCTGGATAAACTGTGTGCTTTTAATCTGTTTATTACCGATCTGTTGGCTTTCTGGGTTTCTCTGTATTTACTTTAAATGTAATTTCCTCTGTTGAGATTTTGTTTTCTCAGATAAGTGGTTTTGTTTCTTTATGGGGTTTTTTGTCCTTAAATAAGGTCGTTATTAATTTCAACTTATCTTGATTTTAAAAAGTGGTCTGGAACATTTTTTCCTGGCGAGTTTTCTTTACATCGTTTCGTACACAGCAACTTCTTCACTAACGTGTTAAGAGTACGCTGTTAGCTTCCATGCAGCAAAGTCTGAGCGCGCTCCCAGCGTGTAAAGATATTGGATGCTAGACTGCAACAGCTGAACACACTGAGGCAAAAAAGGCAACAACTTTGAGATGAACAGACAATAATCACATCTGTGGCTACTTCTGTTTCCATAGCTAACCGCCTTTGATAGCAGAACTATGGCTTTGTTTTGACCAGAAGGAGTGGAAAAGCTTCTCTATCAAACAACAACAGTTGCTCTCTAAACACAACCAATTAGGATGACGAATGACTTGCGCCTTGGCAAACGTCCCACGAGAGACATGAACATACAGCTCAAATAACAAGACAAACAGAGAAAAACAAAGAGCGGCATCAGAGAGAAAAACAGGATATTTTTCATCCTGGGAATTTTTGCGCCTTGATTCCCTCCCCTCGGTCGATTGTTCTTTATCAAGCCTGTCACTCTGTTCTATTTGAGGAGATTTGTAGTGCAGGTTTTGATGCATAATGGATGGGGTCTGACTCAGAGCAGTGCCTTGTGGGAAGATGGAGTTGAGCCAGAGAGGGTACGCCGCCATTGCTGATTGCTTCTTATTGAGCCCGAGCGCCCTTGGGAGCGTCGTTATGAGGTACTCGGCATGCAGGAGCACTGTACTGTGTCATGCCTCGTGCTATGACCTATACGAGTTACACAGAGTATACGAGCAGCCATTGAGTCCGCGAGAAAGCTGGTTTATAACTCTTTTTTTTTTTTTTTTTTTGGCCTGTCCCGTTTAGCTCTTTTGCCATCAGAATTGTTGTCTAAAAGGCAAAGAAAGATGCCCAACGGATTTACTTTATAACTCATTAATGCGTCGTTATTGTCTTCACTTTCACACGCTGTGTGGGACGGCGAAAGTCTCCTTGAAGAAATAAACCAAGTTGTAAACAATGTCGAGATGAGCTCCAGGAAACCAAACCTTTTCTCGCCGAGAGCATTCGGAAACCTCATTACCGAGAACTACAGAGAATTACTGGTGAGAAACCTCTTTAATGAGCACTCGTTACCCCGAGGACAGAACGGCAGGACGACAAGGGAATCTTTATTTAGTGGTTCTATATTTATCATTTAATATTCGGGGGAGGGGGTCACATGCTGCCTGGGGATATTCGGGATGTATAGGCTCACAGATACTAAAATATATCTTTAATGTGCCTTTTTATTGTTTCTTTAAGATGATATCTACACTCACTCAGGATCCATGGTAAAACCTGACACCAGAATTAGGATTAAAGTGTTCCAGGGGCTTTTCCCATCAGCCGTATCCTCTCCTCATCCCTTTATCTTGCTCCTGTCCGGTTCCATTTGCCTACGCAGCGGTATCTTTGTAAGAGCTGCCAAAGCCTACACAACTATATTTGAGCCCTGGCTCTGCTAAAAAAAGGAGTTATGTTCAGTGATGACAAGAATTGATTTCCAATTTCCTCCACAATGACTGCATCATTTCCAGCGACTCAGGCAATTTGGCCTACATTACTGAGGCTGCCA
Source organism: Copadichromis virginalis (assembly GCF_057382275.1). Lineage (NCBI taxonomy): Eukaryota > Metazoa > Chordata > Actinopteri > Cichliformes > Cichlidae > Copadichromis > Copadichromis virginalis. The sequence continues at coordinate 1,952,857 of NC_140627.1, forward strand.
GGGGCTGTAGATCAGGGTGACAGCTGTCTTCACCTGAGGCCCCTTTCACTGAGATCACAGAGAGAGAGATTGACTCTCAGGCTTTCCGTTGATGGCGCCTCTATTACGCTGGTGATTTCCTGTAGAGAGTCCAGGATTTGCACTTGTTTTCTCATGAACTGAAACAAATGTGCTTTTGCGTTTGTATGAGGCCTTACAGCATTTACTCGCCTAATACACAGCGCTGCATTTTGCTGCAGTATTTATATTATCTGTTTTTTAAATGTGCTTTTGGCACAAATCTTGTTGGTGTATATATTTACTTGGTATGTATATGATGTCTAACAGTGTCTGCCAGCAGTATTTATTTAAAAAGCTTACCGGGAAAAGGTCCACTGATGGAATAAACACTCCCAGACCACACTGTTGGGAAACATGGTCCAGCGTGCATCTGGGAATATTTCAGTCACACTTGATTCCAGAGAAAAGAGGGTTTTTTTGGATCATACAAAATCATTCAAATCCAAATGCAATACTTTTTTTCTTTTAAAGATCATTATCATTTTCTGTATTATCAGTTCACATAATCACGATTATTCAGTTTCATAGTTAAATAATGCCACAGATAAGTGATTCAGTAATAGCACCTAAGGTCACACTATCTACAAAAGATAATTGTAGCTATGACCCATTGGTTTTTAATAAGAATAAGAATAACTTTATACATCCCAGGGAAACTCGCATGTCTGACATCGCTAAGGGGAGCAGCACAGCAAAGAAGGACTCATCCAGGCTGGAGAAACTGATCAGGAGGGCTAGCTCTGTGGTCGGCATGAAGCTGGACACTCTGGTGACAGTGGCAGAGAAAAGGACACTAAAGAAACTGATGGACATTATGGACAATGCTGGGCATCCTCTGCACACGGCCATAAACAACCAGAAGAGTCTGTTCAGTGACAGGTTGCTTCTACCAAAGACAAGAACTAACAGACTTAAAAACTCCTTTGTCCCACACACCATCAGACTGTTTAACTCCTCTCTGGAGGGGAGAGGGAGGGGAAACAGGAGGACAAAGGAGGGGGGAACAACTAAGCTGTAGTGCCTCTTCACCTCACTGTACAATACCTTGTGCAATACTTTTTGTAAATAGTCAACAGTGGAATAGACTCAATACTTGAAATGTGCAATTCACTTGTATTTTTATTTTTATTCCTATTTATTCTATTTATCCCCTTTGTATATTTTATTTATATTGTCTCTGTATTTATATATATATATGTGTGTGTGTGTGTGTGTGTGTGTGTATTATATATATATATATATATATATATATATATATATATATATATATATATATATATATATATATATATATATATGTATAATATTCTGTAACTTCTGTCGGTGCTGTGCTTTTTTGGAAATCGAATTTCCCAGAGGAGCCCACCCGAGGGATTAATAAAGTTCTATCTAATCTAATCTAATCTAATCTAATGTACTGTTTGCATGAGGAATGATTTTCTGCATGTCTCTGATATACGATGAACAGAGAGGAGTCTTTTACTACTGATGTTTGTTTTGTTCTACAAAGATGTTACAAAGTGGCTGTTCAGAGTCGTTCTGTAGTTTTGGGGGTTTGATGCTGAGCAACATTCCCGTTTATCAGCTGATGCTACCGAAGCTGGTTAACAGTCAGACATGTTTGCTAATTAGGGCTAAGTATCTAATTAGCAGGCAAATAAAACAGTAGATTTTATGCACACGAATTATTTAGTCAGATAATCTCATTAAAATGCTTGAAAAGCCTCTGTCCTCACAAACACACAGGGTTTCAGTGAAAGTCCTGATTTGTGAGCCTGACTCCTGTGGTGTGGAAAGGAAACCATGAAACCTCCTTTATCTTTGAAAGACTTACTACTCGGGTCAAACACTATGTAGATGATATTTATGTCAGGATCACAGTATATTCAGTGTCTTAAGAGTCCCTGAAAGCTGTCTAACAAATTGTTAAGCAGGATAATGTTGATTACTTGACAGTATAACAGAAAGTAGTCAGTGAGCAGGCCTTTGCATATTTAGCGTGGTTGAATAATGTTGATTGTAACTGTGCTTGGATCCAAATTTCACATTAAGAAGGTGCAGAGTGCCGAGGAGCACGTGACTCGATAACAGCAGAGCTCTCAGCAAAAACGTGCGCTGTCAGCTTCATGTGATGGCTGAGCAGCTGCTGTAGGTGTGACGTGTAGGTGGTCCAGTACCGTCCACCGGCTCTGTCGACTTTTCAGTTTCTCACAATGGTTCATTTGCTTTCTTTTTAAACCTGTCCATCCCAAAGAAGCAGCAAAAGTGCTTCAGTCTAATTTACAGTCACCTCCTCAGTGCCTCACAGAATTAGATCGACTAAAGTCAGGTCAAGGTTTTAAGCACATTGGTCCCAGAGTAGCAGTTGACTTGCTCTTATGTGGAGCCAAAGGTGAACTGCTTTTCACCGCTCTCCTCGCCGGTTTGTGCATTTCAAATAGAAAAAGGTTGAAGTTCTGAACCAGCATGTTTGTAGTTCCTGCTGTGTGTGATGGTGCTTCAAATGAGAGCAGAGACTTTGTTGTGTTTAGAGGATTTGATTGGTAATGAACCAGTGAGTGTCTAAGAGCACTTCATGCAGAGCTGTGACAGAGCGACGAGTCCTGTGGCTACACGGAGGTGTATGTGTTTAAACATCTCAAACTCGTGGCGATGGAGAAGTGGAGCAATCAAGCACTCGTCAACAATCAGCCTCCAGCTGTCAGCTTCTTCCACTTGTGCTGGCAATGCTGCAAATGCTGAGAGGGTCAGTCAGCAGAGAGAGTACACAAAAACAATAACGGGTCTTCTTTTTCTTTCTTGTAAGAGCGACACATGGATCCTCATCTGTGCCGACTTGCAGTTTGTCAATCCACAATCAAACAGATGCAGATCACTGTCGGATTCAAAAGCTGTCATCTTTCAATTTACACACTACCTTCGCAACCTTCGTCTATTCAGGGAAATTTGCTTTTATTTTATTTATTTGTTTGTTTCAAATCTTGAGTTCTCCTACAGGGATCCTTGCAACAGATCAGTGCGTTTTACTTTCGGTGTATCTGAAAGCTTCAGATGGAATTATAATGAGATGCGAGAGATTTAGTTCACCCCCCCGATGGTTCACAAAGACAATGAGATATAATTAAACTAATCCCAAGATAGCTTTCGCCATTTATGGCAGTAATTTCAGGAGCGATTGTGAAAGATTCTTTAAAAGCTCTAAATTGTCTTTGAGGAAGGTGTTTGTGTCTAAAGTAACAAGCATTATATAAAAACTCAAGGTCAGACGCACAATTGTGCGAGAGATTGCTTTACCGATGCTCAAAGACTGGACGGCTTGAAAGAGAAACAGAACGTAATCTAATGATCGATCAGACTGACTCAGTTTGTCACTGTGGTTATGGGGAGACTATGGGCTCTCCATTAGGTCCCCACTCATCCATGTAATATTAAAAATGGCTGAAAGTCTCTAAAATGTTGACTAATGAGTTGGCTAATCTGAAGCACGCAGCAAATCGATATATAAACCGGTGTCTGGATGAATGAGAACTGCCGCTCACGGTGTCAGGACGCTCAGCCTGTGATTGAAGTGAGAGAGGCAGGGGCAAAATCGATAGCTGAATTCATCTCCCAGATCACAGGAATGTATTAGTGTTGTTAAACACATTCCACTTAAGGCAGCAGATGAGAGCTTTTCAGACTCATAAAATGAGTCATCGTTTAAACTGTGTTTTAGTGGTGTGTCTCCACGAGCTATTAAATGCTGCCAGACCGTCATTAAGCTCCGTCTCATTTCTCGTCAAACGCTGGTGTCACAGGCTCTCAGCTGGTAGGAGAGCACCAAAAGCATCTCATCGATTTAAAGTTGTGCTGACCACTGACTTCAGACGAGAATACATCAGAAGTACGCACACTGACTGAAATTCTTATGACTGTAATTCACAGGGGGCGCGTTATACTGCAGAGGAGTCGGTCTTTCCAGGAACACTTATCTGCCTTTCACTGAGTGGAATCTGTCCTTGGCCACAGGGTGGGGATGTTTGACTTTAAATAATCCTGCAATTACACCGGATCAATGCACGCTCGGCTGTAGCAATCATTTTATGGAGGTATTTTCAAACTTGACAGGCATTCCTGCTGTGCTATACAGTCTGCATTGTTTGCCACCAGCAGCCTTAAAACACCATCGCTTTTGTCTCAGGGCTACTCAGTTAATAAGGTTTAGACAAGTGGGTGTTTTTATGCTGGACGTCCATTTCATGGCATTTCTGTGACATTTCAAATTGTTAAACACATTTTCTGGAAGGTGCAATTCAGTGTGTGGCACTTTATTGTAGGGCTGAGCCTCTGCTCTACAGTCGTGGCAACTATCTCATTAAGGCTTCGAGGGCTGGTGTCCTGCAGGTTTTAGATCTCACCCTGGGTCAACACACCTGAATCGACTGATTAGTTCATTACCAGGCCTCTGGAGAACTTCAAGACATGTTGGGGAGGTCAAATCAGAGGTTAAATCAGCTGGGTTGGATCAAGGACACGTCTAAAACCTGCAGGACTCCGGCCCTCGAGGCCTGCAGTTGTGCAAGCCTACAACACTTTGTTGCAGGGAGACCAAAGGGTGATGTCCACTGGGTTTCACCAGGGTCTAGGTACCCAGTGTTGGGGACTAACAGAGTATATGTACCGCTGTTACGTACTTAAAAATAATTACACTGTGACGCCTCTGCCTTTGTAAATGGAGGGACAGTAACTGCGTGTAAAACCTGAAGATAGAGACAAAATACTGTTAATCAGACTATCTGCCATTCTGCAATTCATCTCATGTAAACAATAACGTGGTGCACAGCGTGACGTGAAAAAAGGCACATACCTTTGACATTGTGTGACGAACTTTGTATTCCTCGTCCGCACGTAAACGCAAAAAAGGAGTTTTAAAAAATCTCAGTTTTCGGTGATTCGAAACACCGTTTACGTGGACGAGGAATACAGAGTTCGTATTTGTCTTGTAAAACAAAGGGGGGCTTAGCAAAAAAAGTTTGGGAACCACTGTGTTCGGCTACGCCCTCTCTATTTTTGGCAATTCCACGTCGGTGGAAACCCAAACAAAACACACATTAAGAGGCTCTGATGCGTGGCCCATGTCACCCTTACTACACCTACACCTACACTACATAATGACGTGACAAAATATTTTTAAAAATTATTCAAAAATCGATTTAACATGAAGGCAACAGGCAGAGTGTTACTGGCACCACCCTAAAGCATGCAGCCTGATGGGCAGTGTAGTCCGTGCTGCAGGGAGAATGGACTGTCATACCCGTGATGTGTCTGTGAGCAAGGAGGGAGAAAAAGGAAAAGTACGAGCTGTCACGGAGCAGAAACGGGAGCTGGAAGCATGTAAATATAATAATAACTAGAGATGGACCGATCCGATATTACGTATCGGTATCGGTCCGATACTGACCTAAATGACTGGATCGGATATCGGAGAAAAATAAAAAATGTTAGCACTCGGAGCAGTATGCATCACGTGATAGAGCGGCTGTGGCATGCCGGACCTGTCGGTGGTCTGGATAGCATGTGGAGCTTCGCTAGCAACCTGGCATTTCATCTCCGACAAAGTTATCCCCGAGAGAAGTAAAGCAAGTGTGTAAGTCCATCTCTGAATGTTTGTAAAGCATTCCTGCATTAAGCTTAACAAGCGACTGCCTCTCGCTCTCCTGCTGCTACTTCAATCGTGAAACTGATCAGCTGATCGGCTTTTCTGTCGCTAGTCCGTGTCTCTTGTTTGTTTTTGGCCCACTTTGCACCAGAAAGAGGAAACCAGCGGCTGAACAACAGCAGCACGTTTAAGCTTGATCAGCTGTTGTTAGAATTTATTTAATATTACTTTCTACACCAGGATCTTTTTCTACGTAGCTGACGGCTGGTAACTGTGCAGGGGCGGATCTAGCAAAGTTTAGCCAGGGGGGCCGATAGGGCATGAACAGGGAAAAGGGGGCACAAAGACATACTTTTCTTTCTTATTCTCATTTAAAATGTCTAGCTTTTAATAAATAATTATCTGACACCCAAAGTTTCAATTTGATGTAAAATGAATAGAAGTCAATTACTGTATATAGTAACTATTAAGTCTAATATATATACCCTAGTAAGCTATAGTACTTTTTACTTTGGGAAGGTACCATCTGTGCAGTCTGCAAGATGTTGAATCTATTTAATATTTCTTGAAAAATAATTGATTTCTGTGCATTTTTTTTCACACTGCATCAAATTAAGGTTGATTACGTCGATTAAGCATCATGAGGTGGCGCGTGAGGGGTGGTTCTCTATTTTTTATTTATTTATGTTGTTGCTGGGAGTTGGAACCCTGTTAGTTAGGTTGCTTAATATTTACGCTAAGTACTCTTTAAAATACCAGAATAGGGAGGATGGTGTAGGTTTAAGTTTATTAGATTGATCAGTATTGCTGAACTATGAAATATTTTTTTTGTATACAGGTATAACAGAATAGCTTTAGTGTAGTTGTTGTTTTAAACTTGAGTATGAACTTGCAGACTTGCAAAATGCAGCAAGATATTTTAAAAAACAGTTTTGTTTATTAAAAAACACTATATCGGATTCATATCGGTATCGGCAGATATCCAAATTTATGATATCGGTATCGGTATCGGACATAAAAAAGTGGTATCGTGCCATCTCTAATAATAACCACTGCAGCCAAACAGAGAGCCTGACGAGCCCAGTTGTAAGTAAGCTGTTAAGACTCGACTGTACGCTGTGTTCGTGTTTTCCTCTGAAACAATAAGTCCCGTTGGAGCAGCCTTTCAACGCCTCTCTCTGTCTCTGCTAGCAAAGTCGACCCAGACAACAAAGTAAAGCTAGTTTTCAGCTACGAGCCCGACATGAACCCGACGTATCAGCCAGAGGTCCCTTTACTACGGTTCGGAGCCGCGGACCTGTTTTATATACGCGCGGAATAGTTTCTATACGAGATCGCTGCAAAAAGTGCAGCCTTACCTAATGTCCACCTACTGTTACTCATTTATATTAAGATTTAAACATCTAGTTGGTGTTGGTGTGGAGAGTAACCGTCAGTAATAGTAATAAATCACACAGCAATAGGACATTCATGTAGTTGTAAAAAGCTTAATAATATATTAAGTGTTCAGAATATGTTACTCTCATTGAGTAACGTAACGGAATACGTTACAAAATACATTTTGGGGCATGTAATTTGTAATCTGTAATTTGTAATCTGTAGTGGAATACATTTTAAAAGTAACCTTCCCAACACTGTAGGTACCATTCATTTCACCCACTTCTCCCCATTCAGTCCCTTCTCAGTCACTGTTTCCCTCGACAGAGCACTGAGCCAAACATTCTGACCCTGCATCCTGTTGCTTCCAGTCTCATCTCTCTCAAATAGAGTATACGCTTAATTGGCTCTTTTATTTTGGTGCAATGAGTCACCCTCTGCTCACAAGCTTTAAGTGGCCTTACCCGGGCACTAGTTAAGCTGTGTTAAGATGACAAGTCACCACACTGAGTTTTTCAGGATAGTGGTTACACAGTGAAATTATTTAATATACACAGCATCATAAATGGATTCAGAACCAATATCATGCTTTCTTGCATTTTAATTGGACCAGTATTTTCTCTTCTTTTGGTTTTGCTCGGTGTGCTCCATGATGCAACTTAATATTTTACAGTCTGCATGTGTCCTGGAGCTGTAGGGATCTGTTGTAAATCTGGAATAAGTGCTTCATTGTCACTGGGGGTGGTGAGTGGAGTGCAAGATGTTTAGAAACTACACATACTTAACTTAAGCATGTGTAGATCTTAGGTTCTTTACATGTACATCATGAAACAGATGGTGCTGTAACAGCTCCCTGTGTGAGCCTCATTCTTGTACATTGTTCGTGTAGTGAAGCATGTACACCAATCAGATATAACATTCTGACCGCCGACAGGGGAGGTGCCTAACACTGATGATCTCTTCATCATGACACCTATTAATATGTGGGAAATATTAGGGAGCATTATGTCCTCAAAGTCGAGGCGTTAGAAGCTGGAAAAATGTGCAAGCGTAAGGATTTGAGCAAGTTTAACAAGGAGCCAGATTGGGATGGCTACACACTGGGTCAGAGCATCTCCAAAATCACAGCCGTTTTGTGCTGTTCTCAGTCTGCAGTGGTCAGCGTCTATAAAAAGTGATCTGAAGAAGTGACAGTGATGATCCAGTGACATGTTCACGGGCAGGAGTGAAGGCTGGCCCGTGTAAACCTATCCAACAGACAAGCTACTGTAGCTCAAACTGCTGAAGAAGCTAATGCTGGTTCTGGTATGACCTGATCTGATTAAACACATTTTCTTCTGTATCATGTGGAAGCCCAGTCGCTTACCTGGGAAACATCTAACGCCCAGATACACTATAAGAAGAAGGCAAGCCAGCAGAGGCAGTGTGATGCTTTGGGCAATGTTCTGCTGGGACATCCATCCATGTGGATGCTACTTTCACACATACCACCCACTTAATCGTTGCTGCAGACCATTTACACCCGTTCCCGTAAGGGCGATTGCTACCACTTTACTTACTTTTACGGAAAATGTTTTTCCCGTTGGGCGTGGCCTCTGATCAGGATAATGCCCTCTGCCATAAACAGGTTCAGGAATGGGTTGTGGAGAACAACAATGACTTTGGGTGTTAACTTGGCCTCCAGTTTCCTCAGATCTTAATCCCAGTGTCTGTGGGATGTGCTGGACAAACAAGCCCAATTCATGGAGGCCTCACAGATTACAGGACTTAAAGGACCTGTTGCTAATATCTTGATGGCGGGCACCACAGCACAGTTTCAGAGGTGTAGTGATACAATCCATTCATCCATCCATCCATCCATCCATCCATCCATCCATCCATCCATCATTCATCCACTCATCCATTATCCATCCATCTATCGTCCATCCATCCATCAGCCATTCATCCACCCATCCATCCATCCATCATCCATCCACCCATCAGCCATTCATCCATCCATCCATTCATCAGTTGATCCATTCATCCATCCATTCATCTGTCCATCCATCATCCATCCATTCATCCACTCATCCATCCATCGTCCATCCATCCATCCATCCATCCATCCATCCATCCATCCATCCATCAGCCATTCATCCATCCATCCATTCATCAGTCGATCCATCCATCCATCCATCCATCAGCCATTCATCCATCCATCCAGTATCCTTGTAGCTGCTCAGCGTTCTCTTCAGGGGGAACTCCAGAAAGAGAAAGCATCCAGCCACGTTCTAATTCTTTTCTTTCTAGTTTCAAACCCAATGCTGTGTTGTATTCAAAAAATTAGGTAAATGATTCATTTATAAACTTCAATTTTGGACTTTAGCATAGCAGACTGGCAGGAAGCAAGGCAGAGGAGAGAAACAAGTCGGTAATGGATACAACAATGTTTGGAGAGCTGTATTGGTTAAAGAGGTTTTAACATCCTAATTAAAATCTGCTGTAGGCCCTCTGTTCATTAATGCCATTACCTTTAAGGGAAAATTCTGCTTCCTCTCTCTTGTGGACACTAATCTCATCCTCTCTGTGTCTGCTGAGCTGTGTCATATGCTGTAGCAACAGAGCGAGACATATAGCAAAGGGGAAGGATGTTGGCATCAGCTATCAAAGGAAGTCATGTTGAATAGGCAGGAAACACACCTCACCTTGTATTGGATTAGATTAGTGTTTGTGTAGGTGAAGCCGCTCTGTAGGCAGCGCGGTCATATGTCACGTCATGTTTTTGTGTCAGGCAGGGTTTCACAGGCTTTGTTCAAAGCATTCAGTATTTCTATGCTTTACACACTTGTTAAGCTCAAAGGATGAAATTATATTTCAATTTGTTTCAATGATGTGAAAGTTTGGCGTGAACACTTCATCACTGATGACAACAATTCAGTATTACTCTTTGTAGTAGTACTGAAGTGAAATACATTAGCAATAGAGTAGTTTAAATAGCTTTTTACTTAGTTTGCAGTTTAGTATACATTTAGTATACAGTCACAGTAATAATGCAAGACTCTGAGGATTCAGATTCAGAAAACTTTATTTATCCCCAAGGGGCAATTAAGAGACTGACCTTGCTGGACCGTACATACAATACACAAACATCACATTGGGGAGACAGGTTAGGCTAGGTAGCTGGCCGGTCAGCCACACGAGCAGCGACCCGAAACCGAACAATGGAAAAATGCACAACATCAGGAAGGACAAGGAGAAAAAAGAACTCCCCCCAAACTGAGCTCAAACAGGGAGATCAGTTTGAGAACAGAAAAAAACCACCTCAGCGCATAGCACATGAAAAACTCTTATACACCATAGAAACACATGACAAGCAACAGGGATGGGTAAAAGGTGAGAGACAGCCAGTGTAGACAGCACATCCGGGCCTGCAGCATATGCGCTGGTCCCCTTTGATCCACCGTCTGCATCGGGAGGAAATAAGCATCGAAAGCATTTGGAAGGGGAGGGGGGATGAGTGTATATCTGCATGTGTATATGTGTTTGTGTCCAGAGTTCAGCTGAGAGAGTGTCCTTTGTCCTGCCAGGCTAAGTAAACAGTCTTCCAGCCAATCGAGGTGACCTTGTAGGATAGGAAGGAACAGTCTAAACACCGTCTGTTATCAGGGAGAATTTGTTTTGTTCAGCTCCAGCCTTGAGACCTCAGCTGGCCCCGAAATGGTAGCCGCATGAAATGATGGTGGTTTATTCTTTTGTATGAACAGCTTATGTGAATTTCAAAGCCGTTCTAGCAGTCCAACACTGGTCTCTCAATCTCGCATTGGAGAGCCGTGAGCTTCTCTGAGATGTTATCCATGCTGCGTTCAATGAGCCCATTTTGAGAAGTCACAACTCGACCCATTGTTTCAATCACAGCGGCAGCTTTCTTTACAGGGAGTGCAGAATTATTAGGCAAATGAGTATTTTGTCCACATCATCCTCCACATGCATGTTGTCTTACTCCAAGCTGTATAGGCTCGAAAGCCTACTACCAATTAAGCATATTAGGTGATGTGCATCTCTGTAATGAGAAGGGGTGTGGTCTAATGGCTGGAAGGCTGAAAGACGACCACCACTGAACAAGACACACAAGCTGAAACGTCAAGACTGGGCCAAGAAATATCTCAAGACTGGTTTTTCTAAGGTTTTATGGACTGATGAAATGAGAGTGAGTCTTGATGGGCCAGATGGATGGGCCCGTGGCTGGATTGGTAAAGGGCAGAGAGCTCCAGTCCCACTCAGACGCCAGCAAGGTGGAGGTGGAGTACTGGTTTGGGCTGGTATCATCAAAGATGAGCTTGTGGGGCCTTTTCGGGTTGAGGATGGAGTCAAGCTCAACTCCCAGTCCTACTGCCAGTTTCTGGAAGACACCTTCTTCAAGCAGTGGTACAGGAAGAAGTCTGCATCCTTCAAGAAAAACATGATTTTCATGCAGGACAATGCTCCATCACACGCGTCCAAGTACTCCACAGCGTGGCTGCAAGAAAGGGTATAAAAGAAGAAAAACTAATGACATGGCCTCCTTGTTCACCTGATCTGAACCCCATTGAGAACCTGTGGTCCATCATCAAATGTGAGATTTACAAGGAGGGAAAACAGTACACCTCTCTGAACAGTGTCTGGGAGGCTGTGGTTGCTGCTGCACGCAATGTTGATGGTGAACAGATCAAAACACTGACAGAATCCATGGATGGCAGGCTTTTGAGTGTCCTTGCAAAGAAAGGTGGCTATATTGGTCGCTGATTTGTTTTTGTTTTGTTTTTGAATGTCAGAAATGTATATTTGTGAATGTGGAGATGTTATATTGGTTTCACTGGTAAAAATAAATAATTGAAATGGGTATATATTTGTTTTTTGTTAAGTTGCCTAATAATTATGCACAGTAATAGTCACCTGCACACACAGATATCCCCCTAAAATAGCTCAAACTAAGAACAAACTAAAAACTACTTCCAAAAACATTCAGCTTTGATATTAATGAGTTTTTTGGGTTCATTGAGAACATGGTTGTTGTTCAATAATAACATTATTCCTCAAAAATACAACTTGCCTAATAATTCTGCACTCCCTGTAATCTTTGATAAGCCAGGGCCAAACCAGCTCCGATCAGCAAGAACCCTGTTATCATGGTTCCAAAAAGGTAGATGTCTTCAATGTCCTCAATCGACAGCCCCGCCACCCGTCCATCGTGTCTCCGGCAGGGAACGTCCCTCCAGGACACTCAGTCTCACCCGAGCCCAGGCTTCTAGTTGAGAAGAGGGTGTCAATTGCATTCAGGGACCAGTTGATCAAATCCATAATTCCTTGTTTAGGTTTTAGAGAACAGACTGTGAGAGAGTTCCAGGGCAAGAGTAAAGAATAGACGAGACTAGACAAGGACACAAGAAGCTAAGCAGGGAAGGTCAGTGTTGGGAAGGTTACTTTTAAAATGTATTCCACTACAGATTACAGATTACAGATTACATGCCCCAAAATGTATTTTGTAACGTATTCCGTTACGTTACTCAATGAGAGTAACATAATACTTTGGATTATTTAATATATTATTAAGCTTTTTACAGCTACATGAATGTCCTATTGCTGTGTGATTTATTACTGTTACTGAAGGTTACTCTCCACACCAACACCAACTAGATGTTTAAATCTTAATATAAATGAGTAACAGTAGGTGCACATTAGGTAAGGCTGCACTTTTTGCAGCGATCTCGTATAGAAACTATTCCTCGCGTATATAAAACAGGTCCGCGGCTCCGAACCGTAGTAAAGGGACCTCTGGCTGATACGTCGGGTTCGTGTCTGGCTCGTAGCTGAAAACTAGCTTTACTTTGTTGTCTTTGCTAGCAAGAGACAGAGAGAGGCGTTGAAAGGCTGCTCCAACAGAACTTATTGTTTCAGAGGAAAACACGAACACAGCGTACAGTCGAGTCTTAACAGCTTACTTACAGCTGGGCTCGTCAGGCTCTCTGTTTGGCTGCAGTGGTTATTATTATATCTACATGCTTCCAGCTCCTACTTTTCCTTTCTCTCCCTCCTCGCTCACAGACACATCACGGGTATGGCAGTCCATTCTCCCTGCAGCACGGACTACACTGCCCATCAGGCTGCATGCTTTAGGGCGATGCCTGTAACACTCTGCCTGTTGCCTTCATGTTAAATCATTTTAAAAAATATTTCTTCACGTCATTGTCAGATGCGAGATTGAGACACGGGCATTTGAGCCTCTTAATGCATGTTTTCTTTGGGTTTCCACCGACGTGGAATTACCAAAAATAGAGAGGGCGTAGCCTAAAATATGAAACAGGAAAAGACCGCCGTGTAATCCCTTTATTTCAACAAAGTAACTGTATTCTAAATACCACCTTTTTAAACAGTGACTGTGACGGAATACAGTTACTCATATTTTGTATTTTAAATACGTAACAGTGGTACATGTACTCTGTTAGTCCCCAACACTGGGGAAGATAAACGAAGGGGAGAGGAGAAAAGTGTGACCACCTTTGCCAAGAGATGATGGACTTTTGGAAAATGAATGATAGGTACTCAGTTAATGCTAGCTTACTTGGTTAGCAAGCTGCATTCATAAACATCATGGGTAAAACACAAAGACAGACATATTGGCTAATTGTTGTTATGTAACAGACTAAGAAAATACTGAAAAAGTAATTCATCAAAACACAAAAACCTCTGTGATGATCTGAAACCCACAGCAAGCCTATTAATCAGATAATCCATTAAAAATATTCCACAAAGCCTCCTAAAGCACACACACACACTGAAGAGCTGCAATCTAACTCAAAGTAGTGGATGAAGCCTAACAGACAAACCTTTCTGGAGTCCTCTGTTTGGATACCTGTCAGTCAAAGTGGCCACACCCCCAACAACAGTGGCCCACAGCTCATTGAAGTTGGAGACCTCTGCACTCGAGGAACTGCAGCGTGTGGCCCGTCCAGGTCGGCTTAATTTTTGAGCCGTGGAGGTCGTCACTTGGTTAACACGAGACCGATGGTGGTCGGTTTATTATTTGGTTCACTGGTTCAATACGTGTCAGCATGGTGTAGCTCATTCTACACCTTGTTTAAAAGTATGTCTTTATGCCTCATACCCAGCCGTAGCAAGCTTCTGCTTCACTGTGTTAAAGGCTGTTTTGACTCAAGCTACCACAAATCAGCATGAAATTACACAATGAAATTAACACAAGCTGTGAGTAATTAATGGAACAATAGAGTCATTTGCTGTTAGAGATTCAGCATGTAGCCGTTTCTTCATTCTTAATGAATCTTTTTACATAATTCATTGAAAAACAATGTTACATTTTACTGTAACGAGTACAGAGATGAATCATTTTGCAGATTTAGTTCTCCTCATGGCGTACCGATGATTTACGACAATTCCAACCTGGAAGCGCTTCGTGTGAGTCTGTTTCTTTTCAGACAGCATCAGAAAGCAGACAGATGGACACCGGCCGATAAAATAGAGCCAGACCAGCAAGTTTCTGAAAAACAGACAATCATGGGAGCGCACACATAGTTAACCTACTTTTCTGGTAGAATATACTACTATTGAACAGTACAGGGAGTGCAGAATTATTATTATTATTATTTTTTATTTTTTTTTTTTGGCCTGTCCCGTTTGGCTCTTTTGCCATCAGAATTGTTGTCTAAAGGCAAAGAAAGATGCCCAACAGATTTACTTTACCAAATTGACCATCCCAGCCTTGCCGTAATGGTCCATTTGATTCACCTTTTATTGTTTATTTTATTTTCACTTACTGAATACGGGACAGACTTGACTGGGGGAAAGAAGGGGAGAAAGAAAGAGGGAAAGAGAAACAGCTGAGAAGAGGGACGGGGGAGAAGGGCAAAAGACAAAAACCAACAGAACGGGCAGAGAAAAAAAATGCATATATCGATCACCTGGATCACCTGCTGAGAAAGAAAAAAGAAAGCAAGCAGAAGAGAACAAGAGTAATAGAATAAACAACATCACAATGATATATGGGAATATGACAGTAAATACTAAATATTAAACATTATTGTGCAGCACATAAGATCAACAGAACACAGTGTGCTTTGAGGTAGGAGCCAAAAAGGGTGTAGTTTGTGGGTGTGGTCACCCGTGTGTACACCTGTGAGCATGGACGCGCTTGTTTTTTGTTTTTTAAAAGGTTCCTTCATGTAATAATCTGCTAGAGGGTGTGGGGGGGCCACAGCCCCGTCCTCCAGGGTATGAAGCAGGTGTGGAGGAGATCAAAACTCCAGACATCCAGAGGCCCCCAGAACACAAGAGACCAAGGAAGACCAACAGAGGGGCAGCCGCGCCACTGTCCCGGAAAGAGCTGAGGAGAGTCCCAGATGAGGGCTCACTCAGCAGCCGCGGAGCAGAAGCCAGGGGGGGTTGCAGTGACGCGCCCGTGAGCTCCGCCGGCAGCCAGCTGCGCCTGAGTGACCGAGCCCCAGGCCGAGAGGCCGGGGGCACCCCACCTCCGAAGTGGCCCGAGCGAGCCCCAGGCTCCAGGCCCCGATAAGCGGCCGCCAAGGAGTGAGCCGGTGTGTACCTGGACGCCCATCCCCGGACACAAAGAACCACCAACGCACCGATGTCTGAGGGGGTCCGCCACTGGCAGGGGAAGTGGTGGTGGGGGGAGATAGGCCTCCAAACCTTGGAGGGCCTGAGATGTCCCCAGAGAGGTGGCGTCTGATACCCAACCTGACATATAGACACAGACATACAGGCACACACAGATACAAACATCCATTCCCACCCTCATGCTCTCATATGCACTTACTCCACACTCAACCAACGTGGAGACAGACATAAAGAGACGCTGTACACACGATCACACTCCCCAAGCGTACTCTACAAACCGGGTCTAGGTGCCCCCGCCCCTGGAGGGGGGAACTGCACCCAGACCCAGGTGGTGTTTCCCTTTTCCCTGCGGTGGGGGGAGGCAGACCGCCCCGACTCCGCAGCAGCAGGAAGGCTCCACACTCCAGACCGCAGTCGGACGGCCAACTCCTCCTCCTAGTCCTAGCCCCCCTGCTCCAGCAGGCCGCAGAGAATGGGGGTGAGAGAAGACTCCAGGGAGTGCAGAATTATTAGGCAAATGAGTATTTTGTCCACATCATCCTCTTCATGCATGTCGTCTTACTCCAAGCTGTATAGGCTCGAAAGCCTACTACCAATTAAGCATATTAGGTGATGTGCATCTCTGTAATGAGAAGGGGTGTGGTCTAATGACATCAACACCCTATATCAGGTGTGCATAATTATTAGGCAACGTCCTTTCCTTTGGCAAAATGGGTCAAAAGAAGGACTTGACAGGCTCAGAAAAGTCAAAAATAGTGAGATATCTTGCAGAGGGATGCAGCAGTCTCAAAATTGCAAAGCTTCTGAAGCGTGATCATCGAACAATCAAGCGTTTCATTCAAAATAGTCAACAGGGTCGCAAGAAGCGTGTGGAAAAACCAAGGCGCAAAATAACTGCCCATGAACTGAGAAAAGTCAAGCGTGCAGCTGCCAAGATGCCACTTGCCACCAGTTTGGCCATATTTCAGAGCTGCAACATCACTGGAGTGCCCAAAAGCACAAGGTGTGCAATACTCAGAGACATGGCCAAGGTAAGAAAGGCTGAAAGACGACCACCACTGAACAAGACACACAAGCTGAAACGTCAAGACTGGGCCAAGAAATATCTCAAGACTGGTTTTTCTAAGGTTTTATGGACTGATGAAATGAGAGTGAGTCTTGATGGGCCAGATGGATGGGCCCGTGGCTGGATTGGTAAAGGGCAGAGAGCTCCAGTCCCACTCAGACGCCAGCAAGGTGGAGGTGGAGTACTGGTTTGGGTTGGTATCATCAAAGATGAGCTTGTGGGGCCTTTTCGGGTTGAGGATGGAGTCAAGCTCAACTCCCAGTCCTACTGCCAGTTTCTGGAAGACACCTTCTTCAAGCAGTGGTACAGGAAGAAGTCTGCATCCTTCAAGAAAAACATGATTTTCATGCAGGACAATGCTCCATCACACGCGTCCAAGTACTCCACAGCGTGGCTGGCAAGAAAGGGTATAAAAGAAGAAAAACTAATGACATGGCCTCCTTGTTCACCTGATCTCAACCCCATTGAGAACCTGTGGTCCATCATCAAATGTGAGATTTACAAGGAGGGAAAACAGTACACCTCTCTGAACAGTGTCTGGGAGGCTGTGGTTGCTGCTGCACGCAATGTTGATGGTGAACAGATCAAAACACTGACAGAATCCATGGATGGCAGGCTTTTGAGTGTCCTTGCAAAGAAAGGTGGCTATATTGGTCGCTGATTTGTTTTTGTTTTGTTTTTGAATGTCAGAAATGTATATTTGTGAATGTGGAGATGTTATATTGGTTTCACTGGTGAAAATAAATAATTGAAATGGGTATATATTTGTTTTTTGTTAAGTTGCCTAATAATTATGCACAGTAATAGTCACCTGCACACACAGATATCCCCCTAAAATAGCTAAAACTAAGAACAAACTAAAAACTACTTCCACAAACATTCAGCTTTGATATTAATGAGTTTTTTGGGTTCATTGAGAACATGGTTGTTGTTCAATAATAAAATTATTCCTCAAAAATACAACTTGCCTAATAATTCTGCACTCCCTGTATAGCTTTAATGCACATAAAAAATCAGCTGCTTGTTTAAGTGAAAATAAATGAATGGGGTTTTTTTTTTGCACTAGTAAAGTTGTGGAGTTGTATTTTGTCTCGCATCAATTATATCGTCAGTTATATCGTTATCGCAAATTTTCGAATGTATATCGTGATAAATATTTTTGGCCATATCGCCCTGCTCTACTTTGCGGTTGTAAGCGGTGCTGTTGCCATACCAGGTGGTGATGCATCCAGTGAGGATGCTCTCAATGGCACAGCGATAGAAGGTCCTGAGGATGCGAGGGCTCATGCCGAATCTTTTCAGTCTCCTGAGGAAGAAGAGGCGCTGTTGCTGGGATGCGGGGCCTCCCTGCTACTGCAGATATGGAGGCGGTCTGCCTTCCTCCACCTCAGAGAGAAGGGTTAAATCTCCTGGGTCTGGGTATGGTTTGCCCCTCTGGGTGCAGGGGTACCCGGACCTGGGATATAGAGTACGTTTGGGGAGTGTGAATGTGTGTGCAGTGTCTATTTGTGTCTGTCTCCACGTCGGGTGAGTACCGAGTATTTGTTTGTGTATATGGGGGTGGGAATGCACGTTTGTTTCTGCGTGCGCCTGTTTGTCTGTGTCTATATGTCAGCGGGGTCTTAGACTCCACCTCTCTGGGAACATCTCAGGCTCTCCGAGTTATGGAGGCGTGTCTCCCCTCACCACACTCCCTGCCAGTGGCTGATGCCCTCAGACGTTGGTGTGTTGGTGGTTCTTGGTGTCTGGGCGCTCATGTATGTACCGACTCATTCCTGGTGGCCGATTGGCGGGGCCTGGCGCCTGTGGCCCGGCTGGGCCCCTTCCGAGGGTGGGGTGCCCTCAGGGCCTGAGGTCCGGTCCTCTCTGGCACAGCTGGCGGCCCGCGGGCTCGCGGGCACGTCACTGCAACCCCCTCTGGCCTCTGCTCCGTGGTTGCTGAGTGACCTCTCGTTTGGGGCTCTCCTCAGCTCTTCCCAGGAGGGTGGCACGGTTCCCCCTTTGGTGGTCCTCTTTGGGTCCTCGTACTCTGGGGCCTGGATCTCCTCCATTCCTGCTTCATACCCTGGGGGACGGGGCTATGGCTCCCCACACTCCTTAACAGATCGTTACATGGAGAAACCTTTGGAATACAAGCGTGCTGATCCACACAGGTGTGCACACAGGTGTACACACGGGTGTTCACTGACACAAACTACACCTTTCTTGGCTGCTGCCTCACAGCACATTGTGCGCTGTTGATCTTGCGTGCTGCACAATAACATGTAATATTTAGTATCTACTGTTATCTACTGTTAGCTAGTATATTGTGATGGTGTTGTATTTATTATGTTGCTCTTTCTTGTTTGTTTTCTCTTCTGTTTTTCTTATCTCCATACAGGTGATCCAGGTGTTTTGTTTGCTTTTCTTTCTTCTTCCCCCCTTCTCACCGTCTCTTCTCTCCTCTATTTTTCTTTCTCTCCCTCTCTTTCTTTCATTCTTTCTCCCTGTCCTATCCCCCAGTCCTGTCTGTCCTGCCTGTAACAACCGAAAATCAAATCAAATAAATACATAATTATAATAAAGGTCAATCAAATGGACCAATATGGCAAGGCCATGATGATCCACTTGGTAAAGTAAATCCGCTTGGCATCTTTCTTGGCCTTCAGACAACAATTCTGATGCTAAAGATCCAAACGGGACAGGTAAAAAAAAAAAAAAAGACTGATCAGTCTGTCATTCACAGCTCAACTCAGTGCCTCTCATCATCGTTAGCCTAATCATCTTCCCTTGGCAGCTGATTGCTTTTACCACACTAATAATCCAGGAAGATAGACCCAACAGCACACACGCATACGCTATTATCAAAGAAGAACGTGTGCTGATGTGTGACAGCTGCGTTCAACTCAGGATCATCCGCCACGTTGAGTTGCTGCCAGAGGAAACAGAAAGAAAGTGCTTTAGTTTTGATTTCTCCTGCAGCGCGGTGAGGAAGGGAGAGTGGAGAACGGCAGTGAAATTCATTAATTCCACCCATTTGCCAGTCAAAGCCTCTGCTTTTTCTCAACCAGACTGAACATAAACAAACACAATCATGTGCAAATGAGTCCAAATGAGATGTGACAGTTCTATTGGGCTTAATTTATTAGCAGTGATTATGTAGGCCCGCTTTCCACTGGCAGCCAGCAGAGACGACTGAGCGTAAATGAAAGAAATCAGCAGCATTATGAAAAGTGGATATTATTAATAGTGATGGCTAAAGCTGCTGGCATGATTAGATTCATTTAAGCACTGATATGCTCAGCCTTTATGAGATAAATTGTGATGTTTTTTTCCTTTTGCTTGTGGAGCACTAAATTCAAGCCACAAACGAGCTTTTCGAGGCTGCCCTGGGCTCTATTGTCACAGCAGGGGTTAAAAGGACACTATGAATTTTTAATGCATTGTTTTGAGTTTCTACATAATATCACAGTGTGAAGCACTCTCGTGGCAAGTAATATAAATATATGTAAAAGACATGAATAACCTGAGCTGATTATCTGAAAACTTGCCCAGAGTTAGCACTTCAAAACTTGTACAAAACCGAAGTGTGTTAAAGTCTCATTCAGTGTCATTAAAGAAAGAAAATTAAATTCAGCTGAAATTGCAGAGTTATGATTGTGATGTTATGATTGTGCCGAACTTCAAATTAAACGTACGGAAAAGAAGCAGGTAGTGTATGGATGCGAGGTACCATCAAAAAGCGCAGGAAGTAAAAACCACCTGTGATTTAAACTGAACTGAGTTACCCTTAAAGCCATCATCCTGTGAATCCACAGATAGCCTTCTGGCTGCTTGTGCATAAATTTTAATCTGCAACCTAGCATTACATCTGCATTACTCATACTCTCATAACACATACTATAGGGCCTTGGGGGTGGGCACGTTATACAGCGTCCAGAGGATGTTCTGTGTATTCAAAACCACCTCTGGCGCTGGTGCCCTAAACTCAATTATAAATGCATGTAGACACTGAGGGTTTTCGGGAGGAGCCGTGCTGCTCTCTGGCAGTCGTTTTATTTGGATCGCTTTGTGGATGCCCGGCTCTCTCCCAATGTGATTTCACCTCAAACTTGCACAGGGTGCAAACAAGTCTTTCAAACTGGCCCAACTTTATTTTGAGTGCACACAGATGGAGCGCATACAGCTCAAAGGCTGCGTGTCAGATCACACACATGCTTGGTTTTTACCCATGTTAATGGGATTATGCTGAGACATTTAGAGAGAGTCCGTTCAGCAGGATGACCTGAGCTGTGTTGCATGCCCTGGTATGTAGGCACAAAGTGCAGCGATGATTTAGGTGTCCTTTTGCGTTTCCCAAATATTAAAATTAGTATAAGGGTCTTTATTTTGACATGCTGGAGGGTATCCAGCGCACATCGCAGAGGCATAAATGTGATCAACAGAACACAACTATGACCTTTAAAGGAAGGCAGGCCACATTTGAATCAGAAACAGTTTTTGATTTTTAGTTTTTGTTACATTTCTCATCTTGACTCTCCAGCAAAGCACCACAGGATCATTTTCCTGACATTACTACAGTACATATAACACTGTATGCACTTATAAAAAAGATTTAATCTACATTTTACCCATTTGTCCTAGTCCCTGCCTTCAGGCTATGAATGCTTTACTATTTACACAGATGGGCAAAGAGGAAAAGGGAGTGAGGAGCAGGCTATCCATTTTCCACACTTAGATGACAGTTTGCAGTTAATGATCTCAGTTGTCGCAGGGGAGGTACTGATATCACGAGGCATTTGCATTGCTCTCACCTGTCATCGAGAAAATCAAATTCAGCGACATCCTTCTGATTGATAATGTGATCAGACTGTTGGCTTTGACTCTCGTGGCCAGGGGGACCTGAATAATGAACCGATGGGTCGGCTCAAGCTGCCGTGCTGGAGACCAGGCTGATTTCTCACAGGGGAAGCTCTGCAGTCCTAGGGTCACACAATATGAAGTCTCTGGGTGGGAGCTGCAGTCACATTATGTGACACAGAAAGATGACTGGCTCTAACAACACAAGCTGCTGAATTTGTTAGAGGAGGTTTCATTTCTCTTTTGTTAAGCTTTTTAACAATATTTCTTCACCATCATTTAAAGTGGATGGTAACAACGACTGAACCACAGAATTAAAAATGTTTCTTCACCACACAATCGATTTGAACGCTAAGAGTCAGAAAAAGTCTTTTATGTGTGCGTGTTTGTTTCAATGTTTAATTTGCCACATTAGTATCATTTGCATGCTAGAGAAGAAAACAGAAAGAACACACAGAAGAGCCTTAATTAGGTGTGTGAATATTCTCCATAACTGCTGTAGCTTTGGTCGTACTGTAAACATGAGTGTGTGTCTGTGTGCATGCAGCTGTTGACGTTTTTCTGCCAGGTCCTGGAATAGTTGAAGACATGTTATAAGCATGGATTAGGTCTTATTGTTGCTCGAGCTATATTCAACACCCAGAGTCCAGTGTCTATCTGCTGTCCTCTTATGTGAATGTCAGGTTATGAGTATCAGGGAATACCTTTGGCAGGTAATTTACTTGTAGTTTAAACATTATTCCAAAAAAGCTAACTGACTCCTGTCCCAATGACACACACATTCACTGTTTTCTATGCCTAGGCCCAGCACTGACCAAAGCTGGTATTCAGCATCAGTCCCAAAGATACTTTAACATTCAGACTGCAGCAGCTGGGGAATCGAACCACCAACCCGTCAAATGGTAGCCTACTCACACTGAGGCACAGCCACTCTACTAGTGTAGGTAACATCTGCAGTGCTAGCAGATGTTAGCTACACAATGCGGTTATGCATTCCTTCAGTCAAGCAGGTGTCTGTTTGTTACTCTAATAAAGCAAACATATAACCACTTATATTCTGCATCAAAGTGCCACGGCGACGTCTGTCTTTGAGCATGCTATGCTAGTATGCTAGTTACTGGTTAGCAAGGCAGCTAGCAGCTAGTCATTAACATTCCTAAATTAAATGTCAGTTTACTGTATTCAGTATATCTTCCAAATGGACATCTGCAAAGTCAGAAACTGCTGCTAAGTTTGACTTAAAAACCTTCATAACCTTGTAATTCTACAACACAAACGTCAGTTAGCTCCACTTTACACACAACACTCACTGAACGTCACAAGAAACACTGCTTAAAACATTGACTGCTACGTAACAGATAGGGAACCTATACAGAAAAAGCTAACATTGCCATAAATACAAACTGTATGGTGGGTAAATTCTTTTTCAAACTAACCAGTTCAGACTAATAATAATATGGTTTATTGGGCAGTGCAGCTCATTACGACCTGTGCTCTAGGAGTTATTATTAGCGTTAGAGTTTCTATCTATTTGTTATAGAGTAGTATTAAATTTGAAGACAGAAGGCATGAGACTTTCACAAATAATGTGACATACACTAAAAACACAGTAGTAAAAGGTCAGGGATTATGTGCAAACATGTCAATCTTACACGATAACGTCCACATAACACCTAATTATTAGCTAATTAATGTTGTCTTTTTGCCAGGATAAGTTTAATGTCAGTTTTGTTGTCTTTTCAAATGGGAGAAAAAAATTCCTCTGCATGTTTCCTGACCAGCCAATGTACCAGTACGTCAGTCCTCCAGAGTGAACCTGACAAATCTGTCTAGACCGCACAGCGTACCTGCTGCTTGTAGGTGAACACAACACTGTGCACATAAAAGCAGCTGAACCTTCTCAGTCCAGCAAAGGGAGTCCAAAGGAATATCACATTTTAGCTCGCTTGTGATGATCTGTTTTGGAACCAGTCGCATTCACTGACTGACGAGCTCGTAGCCAAAGCCTTAAAGCCCATTACATGTTCTGATTGTCTCAATCTAATGCACTAATTGAATGCTATCCCTCAGCTACTTTTCATCATTGAAGGGCCCATGCTGGTGAACTGATTTGGATATAATTTGCACAGCGAGGGCTTCAATCACAAGAGACAAACATTTTCCCTCTCATTAAAGAGCACATTAAAGATTATCTTCTCTAGTTGCCACAGTGACTCTATCTAATATGATTTGCTGGAAATGTGCAGAGAACAATTTCCCCGTGTGATCCAGCGAGACTTGTAGTTTCTCTTGCCTCGTCTCTTTTTTGCAGTAAGTGAGTCTAAAGAGACCTCTTTGATCTTGTCTCATTGCTCTCAATACTCCAGACTGAATTTAAATCACAAGCCCGACTATTTTAAGAACAAAGCTGCCGTTGTGCTGAACAAGGGAAAAGAGGAGCTCGCTTTTATTTCTCCCACTACCCTGTCAGAATGAAATTTGCTCAGTAGTACGGGAAGCTGTGCTCATTAGTGTGTGTCATCTGAATCCGCAGTGTAGCTGTGCTAAAAATGAGCTTCATGGGTGTGTGTGATGTCACTGTATGACAAATCTTTAAGACAATTATGTCTTTGTGTTTGTTAATAACACAGAAACACATGTAGAGATGACTGAGGTGTGATCATTTAACACAGCGGTCCCCAGCCTTTTTTGCACCGGTTTATGTCCGACAATATTTTCACAGACCGGCCTTTAAAATAAAACCAGTACTGGTTCCAAAAAAAGATGATTTGTTCATAACACACAGGAAAAGACCCAGGGAAACCGAGTTGATAATAAAAACGATAAAAACCCTGAAAACCATAAATTTCACATCCGAGCCTCAACTCGACCCGGTACCAAACCACTCACGGGCTGCTACCGGATCGTGGGGTTGGGGACCGCTGATTCAACAAACCACAGGACAGCATACTGCATGCTTATAGAAACTGCTTTGACTATGAGCGCTCCTTCTTGCTTTTAAAATACATGCATGGCCCTGTTTACATTTGTTATGGCCCATTTATGCTCTCTGTTGTCGTCCTCACGTTCACCACTCGATTTTTTTGCAAAAGCGTGAAGCGATGGAGGGCTTCCCTTCCATCTGTGAGCACACTCAGGTCTCAGAACAGGCCATGCTTCTCCTAGTAGACCGAGCTGTGAGCCTTTATTTGGCAGGTTCAGCCTCAGTTATGGACATCTTGTGGTAATTATCATCCTTTCTGTATATATTTGGGTCACATATCCTTGGTACTGATCGCTAAAATATTGCATCCCTTTGTGGTTTGCTCTTACTTTGACTCCCCAACCGGAGTGGTCAGTATCAGTGTTTAAAACAGTCTGCATACGTTGCAAACACTGTCAGCATTGCAGAGGTGTTTTCTCTTCTGCATTCAGCCTGTGTGAAAAGTCTTGCTCTTATTTTTTATGGTTGCCCTTTTCAAAGAAGCCAGCAAACATGCCACAGGAAAGGTCAGGAGGATCTGAGTAACATTAACAGTCTTCACAGCCACTTTTCTGCCCATCTCAGCCAAAAAAAACACCCACCTCATCCACAGGTAACTCTTAAGGTGGAAAAGCTGTTTGCAGACCTTGTATAATAATCTGTGAGTGTTGTCTGTCCTCTCCGACTCTTGCCCTCACACACTGCTGGTATTTCTACTGCTTTTATTTTGCTGACTGACAAGAAAATCACTGGCACAGTTTTTCTCGCCGTAAACAAGGAGGGGAAGTGTCAGAGGTTGGAGACATGGGGATTTAAGCTCGAAGAGGATCCAGGCTGAAAGCCACGTAAAACCATGCTCATAAAATTGCAGGACTCTCTGCAGGAGGTTTGAAAGATGCATGTAGCGGTGCTCTGACAAACTCAGCATTGCTTGGGAAAAATATGAGACAGGATGAGCTGCTGTACTGCCTCTGGATTCTCTCACATGGGGGCAGTGTTGCACCATCTGTTGTGCACCTCCCCCACCTCGTCCTCTTGGTGTGTTCTTAATCATCTGGAGGCATGAAGCAGGCGGCATCTGCTCTGGGCCTCCTATTTCCTCCTCTGATGTTGTCTGTGATAAAAGACAACCACAACAGAGGCAGCCAAATCCCACAATTATCAACTTCATGCGGAGTAACTAAATTATCTAGACTTTTATTTTTATTTGGGGGGGGCTGGTTGACAATTCCTCATCCTTCACTGCTCCCCCCATAAACTAAACTGATGATTTTGGATGCAAATAAAGATTTAAATAATCATTTCTTGTTGATGTCATTCTCACAGTTTGCTTTTCAAAATTCATATTTGCACATATAACATGTGGTTGTACAGTAATGCCTTTACCTTACCCTATAAGGTCTGAGCCATTAAATAATTACCAAAAACAAACAAACTGGAGGGTTTATTGAATCTTCTGTCAATTAAATAAAATAAATAAATATCAGTGTGTAAAAGTCAAAGTAAACTTTATTGTCATCTCTGCTACAGTGTATCGAGAGACGAGACGACGAGGCAAAGTGTGCAAAACACAAACAATAAATATAAGAAGAGTAAGAAATAAATATACACTTTAAAATATATGAGTTTTCTTTTTTTATTATTTTTGCAACACCTGGAATTTTTGTGCAAATTATTATGGATCACACTGATGATGTAGAGCTCTCCCAAACGCCCTAACAGTACCGTAAATATGACATACGTGGGGTTACAAACTAAAAAGTCACAGACCTGCGGGAAGCACAGAGGGAAGCTCTCTGTTTAAATCGAGTTTAAAATAATTAAAAATAGAATATTTTTAATTTAAGGATTTAAATGTTTGTATTCTTTCAAAAGGCTGAAAATAAAGAGGATTGTTGACAGCAGCATGCCAGCCTAATTAAGAAGAGGGACCTTTCAGAAAGTATCAAGTGACCCCAGTAATAAGTGGATGTGTCCCCTAATACGAGTGAGTGTCTGGTTTATTGGCTCACAGCAGGATAGTTTTCTTCAGGGTTCACAGTACCTATTGATTTGGCGAGCCGATGCTGGACTGTTCCCTTGGCACTCGGTGGCATCTCTCCTTTCTTTCTTTTGTTCTTTCTTTCCTCGCCCCAGTCTGGCACCAGTCATCTCAGGACAACTGCCGCCCAGGAAGATGGTATCTGTTGCGGGTGGGCATGTTGTTGTTTGTTTCATTAAACATGACCCGAGTGCACAGTAGATGAGGCGCTTCACACGGACAGTGCATGCATTTATTTTGATGGTGCTGGGGGGAACGAGAGGAAAACAAATTGATTCTGAAAAAGCTTTAACAGCATCTGGATCCTAATAAGAAATGGGATGTTTGCTAAATGAGCTCAGCAGGAAATACTTCCTATTAAATATTCCGTGTGCCGATGTGATGAATTTCCTCTATATCACATAGACAAATTATATTTAACCCATGAACTGTTTCCAAAAAGGAAGACTGAGCTATAGTGTTTCTGCTCTATGCGATAATGACAAGTGTGACCTCTGACCTCTTTCAGAGGTCACATTATGGTAAGGAAGAACAAAACAGCCAAAGAGAATATTGGAGCAGGCTCTCTCATATTACCAGAATCCTATATATTCACAATTGGACAGACTTTTGCTGAGCTGTGTATTTTCCACCTGCTGATTGAAAGAGTCTCCCCCTGCCTTTCTCTCTGGCTCAATAGGCTGGCTCAGCCTGCTGGATCTCCAGGATGGATGGAGGGATTTACAGATATACTGATACAAAAGGACACAATCTGTAAACCAGTGAGAGCGTGGTTGGCAGACAGTATATTCCTGCTGACAAAAAGTACGATACTGACAATACTGATACTCACTTGCTCATTTCTTCCTTCTTGCATCTCTGCCCACCAGCCATCAGTTTTTAATTCTTCTTTCTGGGAACGTCTACATTCCTGCAGTAAAAAGTCACTGCTGGATCTGATTTCAGACCACTCTGTGCTGAGAGCACATAGAAATAAAGACACATGGAGATTGTTCCTAT
Source organism: Copadichromis virginalis (assembly GCF_057382275.1). Taxonomy (NCBI): domain Eukaryota; kingdom Metazoa; phylum Chordata; class Actinopteri; order Cichliformes; family Cichlidae; genus Copadichromis; species Copadichromis virginalis. Next base: position 1,980,443 of record NC_140627.1, read on the forward strand.
TTCAAGGCATTTCTGTCAAGCTATGTTCTAAAAACTGCAGCTGATCAAAAACATTTAAGCTGTAAACAATCTGAATAAATGAGAGGATGAGAATATCACTCACATTATGACCTGTGAAAAAGCATTATTATTGACTTGTTCATTTCATTTGATCTTTAAATAAAGATTTATTTTCTTTCCTTTTCTTTTTCAACACTTGTCCAGGTTTGAGTTTCAGGACCAGCAGCCTAAGCAGACGCGTCCCGAGCTCCACAACCATGACTTCCAGCTCACCCTGGAGGCATCCAGCACATCACGTCTGAGTAGAAGGAACGAACACCTAAGAGTCAGTTCAGGGTCTGGCTGCTGGGCTGTGGTCGGCATGGCTTTGGTTAGCTTAGCATTAGCATGCTGGCTGTGCAGGTGCTTGCAAAGCCAAAGTTGTATTAACAGCATAATGCAACTCTTACTGTCCTAGATGCACTGTGCTGTGCACTCTCATCCTTTTGTGCAATAAAAATCAAAGTATTTTCCATATCCACGTTTAGACTGCGCCGCTACTTTCCTCCTCAAATGCACGACCAACACTTCCCAGGAATTGGACAACTAGGTTCTTGATTCCCATCCCGATTTATTTATGAGGTTAGTCTGAATTCCTTTTTTTTTTTTTTTTTACCCAGATTTGAGCTGGCACAGTGGAGTTCACTGAGAAGTCAGAAATTCATCAAGAGTACACTGTAAAAAAGAAAAAGTTGAGAAAACTTTAAATTTCAAGGCAACATGATGCAAGAGATTTTTGAGTTTTCTCAACTTCTGCCAACTGTAGTTGACTTAACTAATATTTTCATGTTCTGCCAACTTGGATCTACTTGTTCACCTAATTAGGATAATCCTGTAAGTCTAACAAAGAAATTCTGGTTTTAATGCCATGTATTTCTGCCTTCACCAAACAAAGATATTCCTGTTGAATTAACATACAATTATTCCCTCCAAAGCCATGTATTCCTAAATTCACCAAACACAGATATTCTTGTTGAATAATCATACAATTCTTACTCCAGTGAGTTGAAAATTTACCAATATTAATAAAGAAAAATGTATGCTGTTATCGTACTTGAAAAAACACTCAAACAGATATAGAATAAAACAAAGCACAACTGAATGTTATGTAAAAACGTATTTATTTTTTTCAACAGTGCTTTCAGTATATTTCAGAAGGTCATGGGCAGTGGGGTGAATTTCTGTAAAAAAGCAAACAAACAGAAAAAAACGTGTTGCCAGTTTCTTTAGGGTGCTTTGAGCACCCCAGCAGAGACATTAAAATTCCAGAGTCCAGAAAAAAAGAAAAGTGTCCAGCAGCTTAGTCATTCACGTTCACACCCTGACTGTCCTGTAAAAGCTTAACTTAACTATTGCACACTAAATAGGGTAGTGCAACAAACAATTGCCTATGTACCCAGACATTGACATTTTACATGGGCTTACGATGATGAACTACAGAAGTCAAAAGTCATTAGAAATGTTACCATCAATGAACAGCGAACTATCAGGTAAAATACCAGTTCCATGCTTCAGGTGGAGTGAAAAACACTATAACAAATCTTTTAAAATCCTACAAGACAAAATTTCACCATAGATTCTCAATAATACAGATTCATCTGACTAATATTTACATTTCAAATAATCACTTATCCACTTCACCTTCATATTGACCGACCAGGTCAAAATGAACCATTCTGTTTTGACTGTTCCTTCTTTTCTCCCTTCTTCCTTTCCTCCCTCTTTCCTTCACTTATTCCTAATTAATTTTAACAGTTCAAACACTAAATATGCAACTCTTTGTAACAGGTGAACGATTATATAGAGGGAAAGGGGTTGAACTACTGTTTTTTTTTTTTTGTTTTTTTTTTACATGACTTTACAATGCACTTGAACATGTTTAAGAACAAGTTAAACTCATGTCTGGCTTCCCCATTAACAGACACAGCAAAAGCTTTGTTTTTAGAGACCTTATGCGCTGTGAGCATCGAGAGCCACCGAGTTCAAAAAAGATGCCCTGAATTGCTTCAAAGGTAAACTCATCTGCTTTGGATAATCAATGTTGAGGGCATACAGAAGGCCAAAGAGGTATGCCAAGGCAGTAGAGAGGTCTGGAATGTTATGTAGCACGATGTCCCCTTCCAACACAACAGCCTGTTCTCAAACAGAAGTATTGGCATCATCATCTTGCAGGATGGTCAGGATGGCAACTGATGCACTGTTCAACACTGGTTCCAAAATGTCAGTGTCCTGAAGAGAAGAAAAGTAAAATATGAATTATTGAAAGCTAAGAAAAATTAAAGACAAAGTACATTTCTAAAGATCTTAACTTTAACCTCTATACCATGATGCTCATTTGACTCATGGAGGTTTTAAAAAGAAAAAGCTTATTTTCCTTTAATTAACGGCACAATATCTTTCACCAACCAACCTTGTGCTTGTGATGAGTTTTGTACAAAAATATTTTCTGCTGTTGAACTCCCACTAAAAATGCCCAGGTGCTCCTCAGCAGAAAAAAAAGCAGCGAGAGTTATGACAACTGCAATCCTCACCATAAAATTATCTGGACTGCACTGAGAAAGTGGACATTTCCATTTTGGATTAAATCATCTTTTAAAAACATCTCATAGCAATTAGTTTTGCTTGCATTACTTTTTTGTACTTACTAAGCACTTCAGGAAAACCTGTGTTGCATCCTCTCCGAGGAAAATGGGCAGGCCTCTCAGTGCTGCTGTCTTTCGGTGGGACACAATGTCAGATATCTAAAGAGTATTCAGTGGAAAACAAGCATTTAAATTAGTATAGTAACATGGTGTACCTACACACAATGCAAAATCAGAACTCTTATAGTAATGAAAATAAAATACAGATCAGGCCCAGCAACATGTAAAACTTAAAAAAACAAAACACCATTTTAACGATTTTACTTTCTTTTTACAAATTAAATAAAATACCGCCAAATAAAAACAAAGTAATGACTGATGACATTCATTTCCATTGATGTGTTTTGGCTGAAGCCAACATTTTTTTCTGTTATGACCAAGGTATACTCTCTTCTAAAAATGTCAGGTAAGGGAGCACTTACCTGTTCATCAAGTTTATCCAAGATGTCTTCCATGTCCTCACCAAGAGCTCCCTTCTTAGACCGGTATAGTTTCAGCAGGCCAGGCACAAATTTGTCGAGGGATGCATTGAACGTCCCCAGGAGGTCTTTGCTTGTGATCCGATGAAATTCTTCAGATATCTAAACAAGACAATAACCAAAATATTGCCATTTATTCAGCACAGAAAATTTCTGGGTAGCTGCCTTGTACAGTCTGCACCATGTTGTATGCCTGACTGTGTTATCAACCGCAAAACCTACTTCAAAAATCTCTCATGAATACACATTTTGCACAGGAATAGAAACACCCTCCACAAAAAACAGTATCAATATGCAAATATATATTATGTTCACACTGAAATGTGGAATTTTTGTGGATTTTTACTATTGAGTGTGACTTTGAGAGGTGTGATCGTAATGCTCCAGGTGTTTTAAATACACATACAAAGTCTGTGTGAATGCATGGCCAATGTGCACCTTGTCCGTGATGAAGGCGGAAATGTTTCAAAAGAGTCTCTTGACTGGAGCTTGTGAATTTGCAAAATCGGCACTGCATGAACTCCACCCCTGAAACACAAGAGACATAGTCAATTTTGCCAAAAGCACTTTTGCAATGGGATAAAACATCCATATCTAACACACAGAAGGAATCCATAGATGCAGGAGCTGAATACATCAACAAGCCAAAACCAGAGACATCATGAAAAAAATATGTAAGGAATCATATTAACTTACATATAACCACTTGTCTACTATATCAAGTATATGATTGATAACATACATGACATGTAACATAAATGCAAGCTTGAATTCAAACATTTGTTTTGTTACTATGTTAAAAAAAATGCAATAACTCTAGAAAAAATAATACTATCTGTAACACAATATACATCAACAACACACAATCATTCCTTAAATATTGTCTCCTTCCCCATTATGTAAAAAGCTCTGAAAATGTAGCAATCTTATAATATAGAGCATGAAGTACAACTTTAATTTGCGTGTGACAATTAACTTACAGTACATTAGGCAATCTTACACCAGCTGACAAACTGTCAAGTCAGCTTTAAACATTACTTTAAAGTAACAGTGCTATTGAAAAAGTGAAAAAACAATATTAGACAATATGCAAGTTACTTATATCACTGTCATATAATTGGCGCACATATCCTACACCGACCCATGAAAGCGTCTCCATGACAACGCGTGCTTGGCCCAGTTTGTTGTCAATGTTAACATAACGTTTTCATGCAAAGATAACATTGAAACTGGTTACAAAACAGGTAATAAGCTAATAAGTTTTACCATGGCAGAAGTGCTGTAAAAAGCCAGCGTGAGATACCGTCATTTAGTGATGTCTGTCTAAATATCAGAGTGTTTAACATTAAACATTACTTTTTGCGCTGGGCCACTACTCTGAGCTAAAACCTTCAGAGGCTGCTTGTAGCCCGATTACGACACAGCGGCGCCACGAAGGCTGCCCAAATTCATAGTGGACTCCTCTAAATGTGTCCGAGAAATACGTCCTCCTTACAATAAGCATCACTTAAAATGTTTGCAATATTGAAACATTTCAATATAATGTAGAAAAAAAACGAGAAAAAAAAGTTACGGATCGGACTCCCCGATCCTTATTGCGCATGTGCAAATTCTACCTGTGGAATTAGTTTTAATATTACTCTTTCTGGGTCACAAAATAAACTTTTAAGATATTTTCAGGCGTTAATGTAGCTGTGTAAATTGCTAATATCTGTTCAGTTTATTAAGACAACATATGCTTGCAAAAGCGCTCCGACGTTTTCGGAGACGTCTGTTACCCACCAGCTCGATAGCTAGCCGGGGGGAAATCAATTAAGTCACTTAGATAACTTAAAAATGCTATTGTTGGCCTTTTTCAGTGTTTTACTAGTTCCATCCTCCCGGGTCCTCAGGAGGATGCAGCCTAGGAGCTTGTAGAAAATCTTAATAACACATGTAGTTAGCTTACCTGCTAGGGTAAATGGTCGGAGCTCCAGCACCTGTCCAAAAGAATTATACACTCCAACTGCAGAAGTGAAAATCCTCAATGGTCGAAAAATTGCAATTTACATCCAAATCTAGCCACGATGGTTCAAATTTTCTTAGGAGGTTTTTAGTCTAGAACACATGGTAAACCACTATCACACAGCTCAGGTCTGCTCAGGCTCAGTTGAAAGTTCGTTTGGTTTAGTTCAAACTTGTTCAGACCACATGTGCCAGTCATCTACGGGGTTTCCCACTGGTTCCCAACTTGACTCAGAAACTCTGCTCAAAAGTTGATAATCTTTGTTATGCTGTCTAGAAAATCTTAGTTAGGACAACAATGAAAGAAATTTGTTGGGTAGACAAGCTTTTTTAGGTTGTAAATGGAAAGTTTTATTTCTAAGTCAGTTTAATTTAAAAACTTTAGTGAAATCAACAATTGCTAGTTATCGTTTTTACAGTGTAAGATTCAACTGCTGAAACTGATTTTTCTGTTCGTAAATTCAAGTAAATAACTGAAATTTGTCATCTTAACCAAAAATATGTATATTTAAATAAATGCTGTGATATATTTTTTTGCCTGTTTTGTAAAATTGTAATTTTGAAAATTCATTGATGAGAACAATAATTCTATTTTGGCATTACAAATATAATTTTGATCAAAGAGCCTGCACATACGGCTGTAGCAGAAAAACTTACACTCCATGGTGATCTAATGATAACATATAAGCACACATATACTGTATAATGCTGTAGCAAGCTGAATAAATATCTGCAATTCCAATAAAAGCCGAGCATTTAGTGCTCATGTCTGATGTGTGCGACTATTATTACCCCGTTCAGTGTTTGATCACCTGCTCAGGTCACTTACTGCCCACTTAATCCTCTCTAATTAAAGTATTAAAAGGTGGAATGAAAACTAACAGACCTTTCACTCCTTCACATCGGGTCGTCGGTCCATCTGCTCCATGAAAGTCACCCTGTGTAAAAAAACAACAAGCCTTTACTGCATCTGCAGCGATGCAGCACAAAACCCCATTATTACCTGTTCCTTTGCCCCTTGTAATATAAAAGAGATGTTATAAAAGCTCCTATTTGGATTTGGGTTTCATAATTAGACAAATAAAATCATGCTATGCTCAGCTGCAGTGAGCGTGCATGTGCTGAACGTCTGTCTGCTCGTAAAAAAGCTGGAGGCTGCGGAGGAAAGAGAAACTAAAGGGTCAGCTTTGCTTCACTGCTTTTGTCTCCAGTGTTGTCGGAACCATCGGCTCTTCTTCACGAACAAAACATCGTAAGGGACAAAATATTCACCCCTGCTTCATTTACTACATCTCCTAGTTTCTTTTTTCAAAAGCCAAATCTGCCAAACTGTCATTTAACCCAAGAACCTTTTGGAAAACAAATACTGACTTATTTGAAAATGTCTTGTTTTCTACAATGTAAGCACAAACATAACAGACTGTCTGGATGTTTCCTTTGCTCTTCAAGTGTTACTTTGTAACTCTCACTTCAGTGTTTTGTCCATCAAGTCGTTTTTTCCCCCAAATCTAATCCATCAACCCTTCAGGGACCCATCATTTCCATGTTGAAATACCTTAGTCTGATAAGCAGCCAGCAGGCTCTCGTCACATCTATGAAAGTCAACGCAACACAACCCTTTGCAGGTTGTAGCATGGATGGATGCTGGTGATATGCAAACACATGTAGAACAAATAAGTTGCACAGAAATCCTCACATGTAGAGGCAGAGCTGTGCATTTACAAAGTTAAAATGCTTGAACAGTAACATGATAACAAAGCCGTAAGTGTTGATAACGATCAGTGTGTTAACTTTTCTCACAGAGCCTGAAAGCTCGACATCAGAATGCAGCTTTTATTGCAGAAACCTCTTAGACTCTTACAGGAAGGATAGCACTATGTTGATTTTTACATTTTTCAATATTGCACTACTTTGTTATGCTATAAGTAGACTCCTGCACACATTAGAGGCTTTTGTTGTCAAAGATAGTAAAAGCCCATAAGAATAAATTAAATTTGTTTTTATTTGAACACTTTCTCGTTTTCACAGACACATTCGCTCTAAACCTAATAAACCAAACATAATTTGGCAGCACTTAAGTTACAACTTCAGAGATATCTGAAGTTAATGTTTGCTACCCACTTCCTGGGGAATCCTTGCAATAATGACATGCAGTAAAATCATACTGCATGTTAACAGCGTGCCATGATTTTATTTAAGAGCTTTTTCTGGAATGTAATTTGTAGTTAATTTGAGAACAATAAAGCTTTTTTCCCACCACAGCGAGCGCTGGTTGCTGGAAACATACAAAAATTTGTGCACACAATTAGTGTGTTTTAATGCTGCTCTAAACACAACACGCATTTTCTTTGCAAAATGTAGTCGGCAGCCAGCGTTACACGAGTGCCGTTTGAACAGTAGGCAGTAAATCATCAGGAGAATTTTCCATGGCAACCATGCTGGTTAATGGTTGTGCTTCAGCTTAATGATATGCCTGGTGATAGAAATGTGTGTGTGTGTGTGAGAGAGAGAGAGGCGATAACAGGAAAGTCTCATGAATAATCATTAGATTAATGTCATCTACATCAACTGCATGTCAATAAGTGAGAAATTAAACTTGACGTTTCTTTCAGCAGCCATTAACAGTCGGTCCAATTAGCCAGTTGGACGGGGAAGTGTTTCATTCTTTAATTTGTCTGATTCCAAATCAAACCAACTATAAATTAGTGGATGAAAAATGTCTCCATCAGCCAATAACTGCTGTCTTGTCATTGCTGCGGCTGTAATGATGTGGTACTGCAGTCAGTGCGTTCTGGTGTGTGTGTGCGCACACACTGGGGGCTGCGTGTGCGCTGTATACCAACAACATCAGGTGTAGACTGCAGACAAATTAGGCTGTGTGTTCTGGAGATCTTGCTTCAACATCACAGACCTTTTGCTGTCATAATAACGATCTTGCACTCTTCATCACTCCCTCTCTCTGCACACATTTGGCTCTCGTAGCTACACTTTGGTTTTCCATTTCTGGTTTCTGCTTCACTGACATGTAGCAGAACAACCAGCACTCCAATCCTGTTTGACGAATGTCGTCTCTAATTATTCACTCTGCTCAGATAAATGTCATAAATTATACCCTGTATTTCATTATATGGTGATTTGTGAGTGTGTTACAGTCTTGCAACAGATTTGTGTTTGTTTTTTCAGTATTTACAGGCTGATCCACACTTAGCATGTTTTATGTGATGAGCAAACACATGATGGTCAGTAACTGAGTGGCAGGAGGGACCTCGTGTTGTGTTTGATTAATGGAGCGCTATGAAGCTAATTGTGGGGCACAAATACATTGAGTGCATAGATACAGGTAGCAGCTCTCCTACCTCTAGCATATGGACACAGGTTACAGCAGCTACACCAATGAGTCATGACTCACTGCATTCACCTACACAGTAAATGGCCTGCATTTGTATAGCGCTTTTCTAGCCCCTAAGGACCCCAAAGCGCTTTACACTACATTCAGTCATCCACCCATTCACACACACATTCACACACTGGTGATGGCAGCTACATTGTAGCCACAGCTGCCCTGGGGCGCACTGACAGAGGCGAGGCTGCCGGACACTGGCGCCACCGGGCCCTCTGACCACCACCAGTACACAGTGGCTGGCTCAGCTAAATCACGTTAGCTCATCTGCTGTTTCTTTCTTTTTTGTAACTTGGGATCTCAGACCCGTCACTTTCTTATGTGCCTGTCCAACCTGGAGTCTATTCTCGCTGCTGGAGCAGGTCGTCAGTCCATCACAGAGCTAATGCAGAGACACAGATAACTCTCACATCCACACATAAGCCAGTTTAGAACCATTAGTTATGCTAACAAGCATGTCATTGGACATAAACACGAAAAGGCCAACAAGAAAGTTTGAATCCCAACAGATCCAGGTGACAGTACTACTGATGAGTCACGTTTTATTTGGCGCCCTTAGTTGACACAGCTCTCCCCAGGAAAGGACCAGCAGTGGGACCCCGGGGCTGCATTTAGAAGATGACAAATTAAGTGTTAACTACTGTGCAAAGAAAACGATGCAGAAACAACATGTACAAATGGCCTGGCTCAGTTACGGTGGAAAGTTAACACTAACCTGTGATTGGTCCAACCAGTCAAAATCATGAACAAATAAGGAGGCGAGAGAGACTAGCTTAATGAACATTTAGAAGAAGGGGTGAAGCAAAACAAATGCCCTGTCTGGACTTTCATACAGGTTTTCTTTTTATACATACAGTAACAGAGCTTTATTTCTCAGCTGGGTTTAAAAAAAGAAAAACTATTCGTCAGTTTAAACGTGATACTTTTGAAACATTAAAAAAATATAGACTTTAACTGAAATCATACTTTATGATTTTTGTTTACATTTGGAATGTATTGTGTTCACGACTAAGGATAAAGCGACGCCTCGCGGTGCTCTGATTCATCTGTTTTTACATCCTGAAGAACAGAAAGTTGCCGACTGCCTTATCAGACGAACCGTGTGCGCCGTCTCCAAGCACAAAGATAGATGTTTGTTTTCTTTACATAGTAAATCTGAGTTCGTTTAGTCTGTTCAATATTTGATGGCACTGCTCAGAGCTGTTATATAGTTTTTTTAATCCCCAAAAGTTGATTCTGTTCATCTGGACGTTTTCAGTGGGAGAAATGTTTCGTCGCTCATCCAGGTGACTTCTTCAGGCTCGGCTGACTGCAGGTTTCCAACCTTATAAACAGGACATTTGCATAATGAGTGAAACCAGGTCACTGAAGGAACAATGTGTATCCGTCATAGCAATAAGTCTGAATCTGGCTGAGAGCATTTATGAAGTAGAAGTAAACAGATATCAATGCCGAGTGTCCCAAAACATCCAGCTGCATGCTGGACAGCTGCTTAGCTGATCATCAACACAAAGCTCGTCAACAACTATTAAAAAATTCTCTAAAATATGATGATTTGCCGATTTTTCCCTTATTATTGAAAATAATGTCAGACAGAGGGGAGCTCGGGAAGTTCCCTTCATTCCCTGTTTGTTGGGTAGCTCATTAAAATTGTAACAAATAAAATACACACATCTATCTTATCTGGTAAGCTCAGCTCATTATAGAAATGAACCGGCTCCTGAGTGCCGAGATACTCCCAGGAGGATTACCTCTGGGCATGTTTTGTTTGTCTGATACTTATTTTCTATGCTAGTATGTATAAAAGCTACAAGTCAATAATAAACTCTCTAAAACATTACTTTTCTGTAGAATACATTACTGCAGAGTTCATCGCTCTTTATTCCATTGATTTGTATTCTGAGTGCAATTTTGCACGTTAGGACCACCACATGTTTCTGCTTCTGCACCACACAGCACAGGGATCATCATTAATTAACCTGAGTGGAACTGTGTGGGTTTCTTATGTCTGCTGATATAGTATTTATTGAGTTTTTGCATATGTTGAGTTTATCCGACTATGCGACTCTCTTCTGAAACGTGCGCTTCCATTCGGTCAAGCTTAAGTGTTTCTAGAAGAGAGGACGCCACTGATGATAAGCGACCTTCATTTGCACTCCTCTCACTTGCAGAGTGGGGTCAAATGCCAGACAACTTATATGCTAAGTCAACAAGTGCTGCCATCTGCCTGTTCATTAAATGCTGACCTTTCACTAGTTAAGTGGGGTCACTGAGGAGCAGAATAAAAGCAGCATCCGTTCAAAGTACATAAACACATAATAGCTTGCCCTCAGTTGTGTGGGTTGGCTGAGCTTATAAAAGAGCTAATATGTTAGCATTCTGTCACTCTGTTTAACTCTCCAGCTCACAGCACTTAAAATGTGTGGAAAAAAACAAATTTGCAATTAATCTGGTGTCTGCACTTCCAGTGACAGCAAAACGAAGACCAAATCAGGCAAAAGCAAACGTTTCTTTCCAAAGCTGGGTTTAAAAATAATAACGATTTGCATGTTTTGCATTCATGCTGTCTAAAGATCTGAGAGCTTGCATGTGCATTAGACTCTGAGAGGACTTTTATACCTTCCTGTTTCAGATGTCTGGCCTTCACTGCGTGGCAGTGTGGGACGAACACATTCAGTCTTGCATGTACAAGGATGAACAAGCTTCTTTTGTAATAATAGTCCAGGCAGTACAAACATATTAGACTACACGCCTTTTGTGTCTTAGTGAGGACATCCAATTGGCATAAAGCTTTCCCTAACCTCTTACCCTAACCATCATAAACGAATGCCTAACCATCACCTAACTGTAACCCTGACACTAAAACCACATTTTGAGCCTCAAAGATGTCTGCAAACTTGTGAATTTGGGACCCACAAGTGTAGTAACAGTCGGATTCTTGGTGCTCACAAAGAGATTTAAGTGCGCGCACACACTTACCGTCAATACTAACACACACTGAATAATTGAAACCTGCTTAAATGAAGATTTGGTGGAGAACAATTCACTGCTGACACAGAGAAAGGCCGTGTCTGTGGAAGATGGGGAAGGTGGAGGCGGCTCATGGTGGCAGCGGGGAGCTCCCCCTGGTGTAGTGGCCTTCACCCAACCACCTGGTCTTATTTTACAGAGGCGTGTGGAGGTGAGAGACACAGCCAGGGAGAGAGCGAGAGAGAGCAAGTGATATTTCCCGGCCTGGGCAGACATGAGTGATAGGAAATGAAGATAGCACTGATGGAGGGTAATGATTGTGATCTCACTTTCTCTCAGTCTCAGTAAGCCTGGGTTAATGGAAGCCAGGTCAGAGATGGTCTGGGGCCTCAGTGCGATGGTCATCTGGTTATCTGGGCTGACTTATTGTGGAACGAATAGATGCTATTCGTTCTATTCATGACCCTACGCTGTGTTCACTGCATCATTCTATGTTTTGGCACTGATCACCACCTGCACTCATGCATATATCTTTCTACATAGCACTTTTAATTCTTATTCTTACTTTTATTTTTTCATGTCTATTTAAGCGCAGTTTATGACAGTATGTTTGCACTGAAGCACCGCAGCAATTTCCTAATGTTGTAAACCTGCTCAACATTTGGCAATAAAACCCTTTCTGATTCTGATTCTGATTCTGATGCTGATAGTCTGGCTGCTCACATCACTCTCTGAGGTTTGTGTCTGGCTGGGTGGATCTCGCTTGCCATAAACTAAAGGATGTGCCTTGATCGGTACTTCATAGGATACAATTTAACTTCTTTACATCATAACCAAGCTGAAATATAAAGAAGTGGTGCCGTATAAAGATGATGACATACAGAAGTGTGGTTAGGAAAATGATCTGAGTGACTGTAGAGCATATAATGTGCTATAATATCATATCCTGTGATAGAAATAGTAAATACCTCTCTGTTGTAGCTAGTATTGTCACAAAGTGGAATATCTTTATATGCCGAGGGAGCGCAGCTGCAAATGTAGTTTGCTTCTGGTTACGCTGGCACCCAACCAGAAAATCAACTCTGATTCTTACTGTGCACCACCTAAGCTCAGAGGCTGTGGTCCGTCTACGTTTTCTCCTCAACAGCATGTTGAACATTCCTTTCCTGTCTTACAGCATTATGGAAACAATTACTCTGCCTCCCGTACTTCATCTGAGCCCACTGGCAGCAGTCATAGGCACCATATGACATCACTGAATCCTCTACATCAGCAGCACATTCATGTTAGCCCGCAGTATTATTATTCCCTTTCAATAATACGTTTCATGCTCCATGTCGTAGTCATCATAAACCAGACGTGTGACTGTATTACACATGGCTGAAGGCAGTGGAAAATGCTTCGTATGTTCCTCTATACATGTTATGTAATGTGAGGGTTCATTTTATTATTAGTACTTTATTTATCCAGGTAAAAAAAAATCGCATGCTGATTAAAAATCTCATTTCCAAGAGAGACCTGGCATCATGGCAACAAAAGTCAAAATACACACAAGTACATAACATTTAAAACAAATACAACCTCTCGTACGAACATGTGAAAAATATACAGTAACAGTAGGGCTGGGCTATATCATACCGTTCACGGTAATACCGGTGTAACGTTGGGCAACGATAGGAAAATGAAATATTGCAATAGAATATGGGTAAAACGCACATGCGCAGTTAGGGATGGGTATCGAAACCTGGTTCTTGTTGAGAACCGGTTCCCACCGTTTCAATTCCTTGGAATCGTTTGCCATTTTTGATAGGACCATCTCGTCCTATCAGGACTGAGCTGTTGCTCTAAGATCAAATACAAAAATGTACACGTTTGTCTTGTGCTGAAGCCTCCTCTGCAAACAGCGCTCAAGACTATTAAATGGCTTTGTTTTAAGCAGCTAACCATAAATAGTGTGATAGTAATATTGTAATGTAATCAGTTTATACTGTATAATCAGTCTTTCCCTCAATGACTGTTTACTCAGGCTTCCAGATGTAACAGTGTGGTGACTCGTTTAGCATTTGATTTTCCCCCACAGGTCTGAGAGAACAACACAACCTCAACAGGGATCAGACATAAGCCTAGTTATACGTTACACTTATATATAGTTATAATTATATGGAGGGAACCATCAACGAAGCAACAGCAGCTTCTTGGTCAAAACTCCTGCCTGCACCTGAGTGTAAACTGTGCTCACGCTGACAGGACTGAAACGCTCAGATGATGCGTTGGCTTCTCTCTCTTTCCTTTGCACACCTGATTGCTTTGACTTTTTATGTCAGAGAGACATTATCTGGAGCAGACAGCAGAAGGACGCTGGTTTGATTTGGCAATTCTGGGAAGCTTTTATTGCACCTAAGGTCACAGAAAGTGTTGTTGAATATTTCATTTCAGCTGTGTCTGTCAGCATGTGACTGTGACACACACTGAGCTGAAATGAACTAGTTCAAATAAAAAGATTGAATAAAAGCCCTGCTGTAGTTTATTATTTCACCACCAGTGTTGGGACTAACGCGTTACAGTAACTACGTTATTATTGTGGTAACGAGCACGGTAACTAGTTATTATGCCAAAATCAGGAACGCGTTAATCGTTGCTGGGATTTAGATAGGCTCGTTATTCGTTACTCCGTGTGGCGGAGCTTCCACAGATTCAGTAACATCAGCAAGTGGTGGAGGCCAGCAGGTGGATGAGGGAAAGGGGAGGCAGGAGGAGGAGAGACCCAAGGCGGCCGCCAGTCCGACTGTCAGGTGAACTGAACTTCAGGTAAGAAGTTATGACCTGCAGTCTGTCTCAGTCAGATATAAACCAAGTTTAGGTGGAGTTTATTTTCGTTATTGTCGGCGTGCTGATGCCACTCCCAGTCCTTTTTTTCTGACCTGGTGAAAAACCAAAACGAACGACTCGAGACAGACTTCAATTCAATCAACTTCTTTATTTCAACCCCTGCGCAGGAGGGAATCAGCTCAGCATGAAGCCTCTTGCAGATTCGAAGGGCAGTCCTTCGAACTGTTTATATTATTCCAAAGTTCCTTATTTACCTCCCACCTTTCCTGTTATTCTGATATCACGTTCGCCTACACAGTTTTGATCAAAACAACTTCTTCCTCATCCATCGTCTTCTACCTTTCCTTTTAAGGTCTTGCCCTATCTTTAACCCCTTTCTTAAATGCATATCTTAATTGTTTATGTGTGTGTGTACCACTGTAGGTGGGTGCGGGTCATGTCAGGTGTCGTGAGTGTGCACTCTGTATGTGTCAAGTGTGTTGCGCCGGGGGTTTACGCTCTCCTCCTTAGTTCTGCTTTTCTAGTCTATACTTATCCAATGTGTTAGACTCTTCTTAACGCTGCCCTTTTGCCCCCATTATCTACAGCAACTTCTGTACTATTTCTTAGTATCTCGCCTATGCATCTTTTTCCTGTGATCATAGCAACTATTCTTGCTCCTAAGATCACACAGGGGCCTGCTTAAAAGTATAATGTTTAAACAGTATAATGCTAAAAAGCTATATAATTCCACATTATGCTGACTTTTTACAGTCAGTTACAATAAGTCGTACTGCGTACTAGCATGACAGAGTTTCTATACAGCTGGGTGGGTGCTGTGATGTTACTGATGTTGAACTTTTATTTTATTCATAAGGTTAGTTAGTAGAGTTTCCAACCGTCGCCTAAAAAACGGAATCGTCTCGTATTCAGAGAAATTATTACGCGTTTCGTATTGAGGTGAAAAGGAACGCAGTTTGTCCCGGACTTCAGCTACAATGAAAAAAAGAGACAAAGCTGGATTTATTCTGTGTCTTTGCTGCACAGCTGCCTCTTCTCCTCTCATTCTCCCCCCTCCCTCTCCTGTTTCGACTTCAATCATGAAACCGATCAATGATCAGCTGATCGTCTCTCTTATTTGTTTATCGCTCACTTTGCGCCAGAAAGAGGAAACCAGCGGATGTCGCGCTAAACAACAGCAGCACGTTTAAGCTTGATCAGCTGTTGTTAGAATTTATTTAATATTACTTTCTAGTATCAGCTGATGTTTGTTGGAGCCACAGCTGTAAAGCTGCTGGTCATGATATCGGTTTGGATATGTGATGAGAGGGAAACATGAAGATGAAACCAGGAGATGTCCTTACTGGATCATCAGAGCTGTGATGGAGAAACAGGTTTACCTTTTAGGTGACATGGATGAGTTGAAGTTATGAACTGTTTCTGAGAGACAAATAACACCAGGATCCTTTTCTAAGCAGCTGACAGCTGGTAACTGTGCAGGGGCAGATCTAGCACAGCTTTTGCCAGGGGGGCAGGTAGGGCATTAACAGGGAGAGGGGGGCACAAAGAAATACTTTTCTTTCTTATTCTCATTTAAAATGTCTCACCTTTAAAAAATAATTATCTGAATCTTACAACAAACGATTGATAGATTGATGCATATATACCAGCAGAACAGTGCACATCACTGTCACAACAGCGTTTGTTTTCATTCAAAGGCTTTATGGTTTTTCCTATAATGGTGGGCCGGTCTCTAGTTAAAATGCCCGGGCCAATTTTCTGTCCCAGTCCAGCTCTGTAAGCAGCTCATCTGCAGTCTGGTGTTACCCACATCTTCCTGTTTGGAAGGCAGAATTTCCGAGTTCTGAGTACAATCGAAAGCACCACGACTGCAGTTTTTGTGTTGGATGTAAAAAGCGCACATGACGCTGTGACGTAGGCTAGAATCATGGCAGCAGTCAATGACGGTCCAGGCGTGGGATTTCTCTCGTGGAAATATGCACATTATCTTTTCCTTTCTATTGGTAGGTGGCACAGTGCACTGTGGCAAGTAAGCAAGCTAGAAGACTGGCAAAGTTATGGAAGCAACACATTAACAAGAGAATTCTGAGTAAAACCAAAGTTACTTTCCCTAGTAACTAGTTACTTTGAAAGTAACGAGTAACTTTAAGTAACTGAGTTACTTTTGATAGAAGTAACTAGTAATGTAACTAAGTTACTAATTTAAAGTAACTTAGCCAACACTGTTCACCACTAAATACCTTTTGTGTTTGGTGGTTCTTTGCATGAAAGAATGATTCTCTTTCTGACAGTAACAGCTTGTTATCACTGGTATTGGTAAAGTACTCATCCACTAGCTGGGCCCACGTGCTCATTTTAAGTTTGAGTTAAGTAGATAAACATGAATTGAGCTGCAGTTTGGGGAAGGCATCGGAGGGGACTGGCATCGGCTGCTGGGTCTGGCAGATCCCCGTGTAGTAATGAGAAGTGAAAGAATTAAAAAATGGGGTGAGGGTGGGGCACGAAAATGAGAACTGGGGGATCATAAATAGATAAGAAGTGAAGGAGAGAGTTTGGAGCTGTGGTCCTTCTTCTGCAATTCAGATCATTTATCTCCAAGTATCAGCAGATATCTGAAGGTGTTGGATTGTCACATCCCCTGGTAGACAAAAACTAAAGTTCAGACCCTGCTAACTAGAAGCCTCTGGCCTTCCTTTATCATACTTCTTCCGTGCTATCAGGTGATCAGATCAGTCTATTGGATCCCCGTGTTTGGTGTCAGGGATTACAGCTCTACCATCTTGGAGGAGAGAATATATTCTAACCTGAGCTTGCAGAAGACCGCCAGAAGAGACAGAGATCATCGAAAAGCCAGATTGTATTCTTCTGTGAAGTACTTGTCACGTAGTGCACTGCAATCTGGGAGGAAAGCTTTTAATTCTTACCTGTGAGTTCATGCATTAGTTTGTCTGCTCCCACTGTTAAGCATCAGTCACTAACTATGCTGTGGAGTTTTAAACACACTTTAATCTGAATGAAAGCTTTCAAACTTGACTTCTTATGAATTTTAGGCTCTGAAATTAGGATTAATTCCTTGAGTCCAAGCCATCTTCTAAGAAATGTTTTCAAAAACTGGATTTATATCGAAGGTTAAAAGCAAGACAGTCGACAGACGACTGTTGTTAGGCGAGTACAACAAATCCCTTAATCTGCAAGTTTTCCTTTCTATAGTTCCAGCAATTACAGCTTCCACCAAGGTAGGATATTCACACCCAGCCATAAGCTGCCAGCAGCCACCCTACATGGAGACTAAAAATTAGGTACGGTTTAATAGATTTTGCTTGTCAGTTGTACATCATTCATTATCATCAGCAGTCGTGCAATATTTGCAATCCACTGACAACATTGAATAATTGCTTCAGATACGCTACAGATTAAGACCTCGCTGGGTAATTAGTCGTAACCTATCGCTGCTGAGCACAGGAGTGCTATGATCCTACATAAAGAGACTGATGAAAGAACAACATGAATCCAAAATAATGAAAGCTCTCCATGAAAAGATATTATTATATTAATCACCAAATTAGAGTGACTAATTAAGGCTCTGTGTGTTGTATATCAGCTCAGTAGAGGAGCCAAATAAACAGAGTTTCCAAGAACATGTTGAAAAATTACAAGAAAAAGAAAAAATATTTTGGCGTTTTTCAAAGTTAATTTCATGCCAGGTGATTTCTACAAGGCCACTTGTTACCAAATGCAGCTCTCTGTCAGGGGTTGCTTTGGACTGCGCGGGTGCAGGGGATAGTCACATGACTTATTCAGCAACAAGCTCTGTTAGGAACGGCAACAAAAGCTGCCTCAGTGTCACAATCTGATGCAAATCTGTGAATCTTTTTACCAGCTTGATTCCAAATGTCATGGGATATGCCATAGTTTCAATAGCAAAACTCCATCAGTTTAATGTCTGAGTTATAAAGGAACTTAAACCAGCATTGGTGCCCTGGATGTTTCATCTGTTTTATCAAAGTCAAATCAGAACTCTTTAAAAAGCACTTGGATAAACATAAATGATCATTTCATCAGGTGGAGCAGCTTTGTCCTGAATCACTTCAGCAGAAATTAAATAAAAAAGTCAAAATCATCGTGCAAGGTCTGTTCTGTCAGCTGCTGGGAGGTAATGTTTCCTTTCGTTGACTGCAAAGTCCACATTATGGATGGGTGGTGACAGGTTTGTCACTCTTGTTAGCCCCCTGCACTGCAACCTTTTCTATTAATCAGACAAGTCAAATAAAATGAAAACATTTTTTATGCCATATTGGTAATATGCAACCTGCTAAAAACCCACGTTGCTGTTTAATGTTAGAATGTATCGTAAGCACACCACGTCTCCTGCTAGTCTTTGTAACACTGTAATGATGTCATTGTGACATAATGTATTTTAATGTTAAAAGGAAAAAGTTCTGACTCGTAGCAACCTGTGGGCAACAGACATTTTCTACAAAACCCATGAACAGCACATTCTAACACTCGAACACCATTATAATATATCCTTACATACTTCAGATCTTCTGAAGTCCCAGCTGTCAAAAGGCAGGCATCGCTGCTCTGTGGCCCTGAGCTGGATCAGCACATAAGAAACTGGATGGATGGACTTAAGCTATGATTCAGTCATATTAATAGCTGCATTTTGACTTTCATTTCAACATGTAGCAGATGTGAAATAGGAAAGATTAGACTGGTTTCTATGTAGCTTCGTTCATCCAAGGTCTTCTTTTCCACACCTATGTACTTTCTAATGATCACACTCCAACAGATGCATCAGAGACCACCTGGGGCCCAGTATCAAGCCCAAGGATACACTGGCATGGAGACTGGAGCAGCCAGAGACTGATTAGTACTTGACCTGCTCTACCTGGTGAGCAGCAGCCACCAAAAGCAATAAACACGATGCAAAGTATTTTAAAATGACATTACAAGTATCACAACACAACACAGTGGACTGATGCAATAGGGGTCCACATACACACAGAGATTTCATTAATATATTCATTATTATACACCAGAAGTCATAAATTGGTTGGACCAGGCAGAATTAATAGACTGTCTCATTTGAAAAGTGTGCAGCTGTTTCTGTGCCAGTATGCAATCAAACATTCAGAACTCACATAAACCAGGCTGCATTCATCCCTGTAGCTTCTCTCCTGTTGCTGGGGACACATCGTCTCGGTCATCATTTCAAAATGAAGTAATTAATCCACATCGCCACAGGGCGATCGTGGCTCAAGAGTTGGGAGTTCGCCTTGTAATCGGACGGTTGCCGGTTCGAGCCCCGGCTTGGACAGTCTCGGTCGTTGTGTCCTTGGGCGAAACACTTCACCCGTTGCCTACTGGTGGTGGTCAGAGGGCCCGGTGGCGCCAGTGTCCGGCAGCCTCGCCTCTGTCAGTGCGCCCCAGGGTGGCTGTGGCTACAATGTAGCTGCCATCACCAGTGTGTGAATGTGTGGATGACTGGATGTGTAAAGCGCTTTGGGGTTCTTAGGGACTAGTAAAGCGCTATACAACTACAGGCCATTTGCATATTTCTCCAGATTCATTCACTCTTCCTAATGAGTATCAATTAGAAAATACTGCTGTGCTGATGCTTTTTCTTTTAATTGATTACTGGCAAATAAAGCCCTAGACTAGGAGACTAGGAGATGGTATCATTGAGTTTTATTCCTCCTTTGAGTGAAACCCCCAGGGACCATTGGTAGGAATCCATCCACTGAAAGGCAGGGGATCAGAGAGCTCCAGCTGGGCTAAGCAGCGCACTAGCTCCCCTGTGACAGGAGCTGTAATAGCAAAGCCAGTTAGCCGCCGTCCCCGGCTGGATCCTCCAGTCCCACCGGGTTTGCTCCAGTGGGATATAAAATGGGAGGGAAAGCCAATGTGAGCAAGGGAATGAAGAATAAAGAGTGGAGCTTTGAGAGTCACTGTAGAGCAGACCTCCTCTCATCTTGGGGTTTGGAGAAATGTTTCTGATTAGCACCGAAGTCTCAGTCTCTCTGAGTTGCAGGCAATGCTGTCAGCCCACTGAGCTCATGCTTACAGATGGCTGGCCCTGAGCTCACTGCCAGGTCCAGGAACTCCCTTTAACTGTGGTAGTTAATGAGCGGTCCTGTTGCCCCTAGTAATGCTCTGACCCAGGAATAAAGTCGATGGTAATTGGCTCACTCCAGAGTGCTTACATGCAAAATAGGATTTGATTCATAAATTAGCCTTTTTAAAATTGACTTTACTTGAAGTTTGTTTACAGAATTGCGCAAATTAAGCCTAATGAGGGTTTTCTTGTTTTCAGTACAAGTATATTTGTGAAATAGGACCAGATGAAGGGTAAGCATGAAGCAAGTATCATTAGCTATAATAAAAATATCCCATTCCCACTTAGCTTTTGCTGTGCTCTGAAGAATCCAATTCCCACAGCACAAATGAAATATTCAATAAAGCTTTCAACTCAATTATGGGCAGTGTGCAACTACATCCCACAAGGGTTTGGGAGCACGGTTTAAGCCCTGCCATCAGCGCCCGTGAAGACAGCCATCCCACCTTGTTCTTACCTCATTTTGACAGTAATGGCTGTCAGCAGCCAGCGCGTCTGTCATACAGGGTCGATTGTGACCACCGAGCCGAGAGGATGTCTCCTTCTTCCGAGTTTCGTGCAAAGAGAGTTATTCTCCAAAGACTCATCAGATAAAAACTGGGTAAAGGCACCAGAGAGCCTGGCCCAGAGGGAAGGGATTTCCATTTCTTTGTGCACTTTCTGCTTTGTCTCCTTCTTTCACTTTCATATTTGCTCTCTCCTTCCCTCTCTATGTCTCTCTCCGCTTGGCTGAGGGAGAATTCGATCCTCCCGGGGGGCCATGATGGAAGGAAATCGCAGTAGTTCAAAGTATAAACAGCAGTTGTTAACATTCGAGACTGTGGGGACTGAGTCTATACTCCTTTGCTATATACTTTTGAAATAATCACAACACTCAGTGTCCAGCGATCAAGATTGATGGTAACGTAATGAAAAATAACTTCCCTGCTGGAGTAGTTTCCATTAGCGCTGAATGCCTGTGGGATTTGTTGAGCATGTGTTGGAGCACTGGTGTGTTTTACAGCAGACATTACAGATCTACGCTCCTGTGCGAGCTTCTACGCTGCACTGCTTCCACCATTCGGTACACCGACAGCCCCGCTGATCACTCAGCAGCACCGTGCTAGAATGTCATGTTCCACTTTTTCCATTTGTTTTATGTTCTCGGTACCTTATGCAACTGCTCAGCAGAGAGTTGCATCAGATTATCAGCTCTACTGGTGAATGTCTCATCCTTATTTGTCTGGTGATGTATTTTAAAGTTCAGCTGACAACTAAGGCAGAGAGACCATCTGATAGCTCGGAAAAACAGCAAACGGGGGAAATTGACCCCACTGGGATGTAACAGGCTGACAACTCGTGGCACTGAATATGAAGCAGATTTGCTGCACCCTCACTGATACAAATACACACGGAGAAAGAATAGCCCCCGAGTTTGCAACAGCAGTGGTGAAAGATGACTCACAGCAAGAACACACTGAACCAGACAACAGCACGGTTCAGTGTGGGATGAATATAGACTGGAGAGCTTGCAGATAGTGAACGAAAGAAGCTTCTGGTCCTCTTCATGGGAGAAAGCTCCCATCCTGAACCTGATAAAGAGATGCTTCATCATTGTTGTTCAGCTAATGCATATGTATAAAAGGTTACGGTTAAACAGGAATTTGTATTTTACTAAGAAAGATACAAATGAACAATTTATAAAGCTAGATGGTTGCATCCAATCATTTTCCTTTGCATATCAAATACAGGGCAGCTGGAGGCTATTCCAGCAGGGAAGCAGGGTACAGACACTCTGGGCTAACACAGAGACAGAAAACCATTCGCACTTATGGGCAATTTAGAATCAACAGTTAACCTAACCCCACTAATTGTGGGTCATTAGACTCTGGAGAAAGCTGGAGTATCCAGAGAGAATCCATGCAAACATGGGGCCTGGGCCAGCTGGTGGATTTAAAGCCAAGACCTTGCTGTGAGGCAACAGTGGCAACAGTGCTAACCACCGCGACACTGTGCTAGATAATGCTAGGTGGTTATTGAGGAAAAGTGAGAAGTGTGATTGTACACTCAAACTGCAAATAATCAGTACAAGTACAGAGGAAGACATGATACAAACAGCAACAGCTTCTTTTCATGTTGTTGTCTTCACTCCACATGCGCCAAGAAATACTGCACTCGTCTCAGAACACTGAGTAAAATCTTCCAGCCATGCTGCCTCGTCACCACCTCCACACGTATCAGAGATTCTGCTGCCCAGGTCTGAGTTATTCTCATTAGAGCAGCAATGTTTGTTCCCCTCAGAGAAAGAAAAATAGGCTGCAAAAGTACAGGGAGGAATGGGAAAAACACCTGGCTGGAAAAGTGCACGATAACACCTATAAAGCGCACTGCACTGTGTGCCGGCGCACTTTTTCCATAGGCATGCTTCTAGTGGTGGGCACAAGAAGAACATGAGGGGCCTGAAAGCTCGGGGAACCCTTAACCAATTTCTTGTCCACCAGGCCACGGCAGAAGCAGATATGGTATGTAAACACTGGTTTGTTGTTTAAACCCTCTGGTTAAGGTTAATATGGGCATGTGCAGTGAATATTAGCGCTATGTGGCCAGAAGTGTGATAATATAATTTATTTTGTGTAATAAACAACTGCAAGGATAGATGATTACAACAAATAGATGACTAATACATAAAAGTAATACATATTTTAATAATGATGATGACTTAAGATGCGTAATCATGGGAACAAGCGGGTTTACAAACAGGAGCAGCTGATTAGCTTTAGAAAAGCTGAAATAATACCTCAACTGAAGCCAATTGTACTAAATGCACTAAATGTGCACTGTTACAAGAATATTTTTGTTCTATTGTTTTCTATTAATTTATATAATTTTAAGTTAAGCAGGACAGGCTTCTGTTTAAGAAAGAGACCTGTTTTACTGTGTTAATGTTGTCATTTTGAGCTAAAAATAAATGGCTAAATGATCATTTGTTTCCCACATGGTCATATCACAAAGAATATGCATCTGCTTAAATCAAATTCAAGTCAAATGGTTAAAAAATAATTTCACACACACAAAAAAAGAGCTACAAAATTCACCACACTGGGAAGGGTGAACTGGGTTGCCACGAGGTGTCCCTTATTTATTTTTCAGGGTGTTGGCAACCCTATACTCGACAGAGAAACTAACTCACACTAAAACATCGAACAGAACTGTGAGACAAAATGCACAAAGGGAACGAGCAGTGTTTGAATTGCTTTTAGTTACTTTGACTGTGTTTATTTGCTCTGTAACTGAGAACACTAGCGTACGCTCGCCTCTCCTCAGCGGGGCCTCTAGGCGACTGAGGAAAATAGTGCCACGCAGCTACAGGAAGTGACTTCGTGGGAAGTCAAAGGTCACACAAACAAAATAAAAGCCCCCAAAATATAAATACAGAAAATAAACATATATAAATAAACACATATACATAACAAATACTGACAAAGCAAAATAACACTGCAGGATGGATCTTTGGTGAAATATAAATTATTTTGTAATACACACGTTACACTAGCAATCCAAGATCAGTTTTAGAATGATAGATTTAGGAGTTTTGGAGTTTTTTATTTGATTCTTTGTGTTTTAATTGATTGTCCGTTTCCTTATTAGAATAAACATTAATGTCTTCTGTGTTTAGTCAGTTAGTTTCTGTTTCATTTTGTTAGTCAAGTGTTTCTTGGTGTTGGTTTAACTTTCTCAGGTATTGTCTGGATTAGTTTCAGCTGGGCCTTGCTACCTATATGTTTCCACTTTCTCTGATTATCTTCTGTGTCTACTTAAGCCTTTAGTTGCCTTTGGTTATTGTTGAGTCGTACTGTGTCAGCTGCCTGTACCCTGTGTGCTCCCAGCCTGCATTTCAGATCCTAATGATGTCATCCTCGTGGACTTTTTGTATGTTTGGACTTTTGCTTTTGCCTCAGTTAAAGCCTCTTGTTTTTATTTAAATTAACTCTTTCTTTGTGCTCTATATTTGGGTCCATTTTCTTGTAATTGCACAACATACCAATCTAAATAAACAAAGTATTAGTTGTCAAAGAAAAATACAAATTGATGACCAAAGAGTCTTTATAAGCAAGGAAGAAACTACAAACAAACTGAGAACACCTGTATGGGTTTCAAATTTTTTAAAAAGTAAATACATTTTTGTGTGTGGGAGGGGGGGCTCCAAGTTGGAGAGAGTCAAAATGACGAGTGGCCAGCTAAAGCAGTCTCGGGGACATGGTGTCAGAGCAACCAGGGAGTCTCTCCTCCATCTGTTTAGATTAGTCTCATTAAGTCGAACAAGCGGCCCAGTGCTCCTCTACTCAGCTCTCTCTCTATCTCTCATAGCTTGCTGCCATCCCGGGGCAATGATTACATGAAGCTAACCTTGTAGAAAATGACATTAGAGAATGCAAAACTATGGTAATGGTGCAGCCACATGGTCCACTGACTGTCAGTAAACCCTGGCCTATGTGAAAGCAAACGCTGACGTGTGGATTTCAGGGTGACTTGATAGTGCTTTGCTTTTTTTTGCATCTTTTATTTCCCCAGAGGGGACGTATGTGATGTCACATACTACTTAATAACTTATAAAACTTAATTGTTTTGCCAATTAAGTGTTTTAATAATTGCTGGCAGGAATGTGTTCAATTTTCAAATTTTTGTCATTATATTTTTATATAATTATATTTTTCATTTATATTTTTTAATTTAATTTAATTTATATTCTAAATGTTTTTTTTATTGCAATTCACAACAACAGCGACCTCAAGATGTGTTATATTGTGCAGTAATAACCCTCCAACTCCAACAATGACATGACCTCATATGAATAAACATTTAAAATAATGTGAAGGAAAAACGCTCTTTAAACAGGAAGAAACCTCAAGACCTCAGAACCAGGATCAGCAAGGGGCACCATCAGTGGAGGGTCAGGGGAAGGAGAAGAGAGCAGAGAGAGGACAAAAGACACGCTATGAGATAAAAGAACTAATGAATAAATGCAGTAGCTTTGTATTTATCATATTTATATTGTTTCACATGGAGCACTTCACAAAGAAGGAAGGCAGTACATCTGTACTAACAGATGTTTAGTTTAAAGACAAAATCAGACATCACATCAGGTTGTCTGTCTATGATGAAAAGAGGTTTTGAGGAGGTCAGCTGCTGCCAGTAATGTAGATGATGAGACTCCTGCAGGAATCCATGGTGAATTCAGATCAGCTGTAGTACAGGTAGAAGAACAAATGCAGGACTGTTTTTTGTTCTTTCAAATGCCCTCTCAAGGATCTTCCAGCAGGGGGGAGCTTGCTGTCACAGAGGGGGGAACCCCCTCTCTAAGCATGATGTCTCTGCCCTGCTGCACATTTTGGAAAGGCTTTGTGTTTGGAGATGATTGAAACTGAGTGTAAAGTGTTGTAGGAATGACAATGAGAAACGTTCCCTTTCTTCACAGCAGAGTACAGAGCTAGAGGATCTATTCTGAGCTCAAGTGTCTTTTTCATTCAGTGTCTTGCTGGGTGCTGAGAGTGAAGGGTCGACTGTTGCACAATGCATACCATATTTTTCACACTATAAGGCGCACTTAAAATCCTTTAATTTTCTCAAAAATCGTCAGTGCACCTTATGTATGAATTCTGGTTGTGCTCACTGACCTCGAACCGATTTTATGTGCTACACGGCGCTCAAAACCTGTCAAAAATGTTTTAGTACGACTTTGCTAAGCTACGAAGCCGCACCGCTTGATGGGTTGTTGGAGCATTACGGCTACCGAGTCAGGAGCCTCGCAGAGGAATCTGGGTCCTAAACTCCGTCTGTTTCAGGTCCCAAAGTCAAGCGATCACTGCAGCATCACTGAGAGTTAAAAACTGTCTAAATTCTTTAATTTTTAATACAATGATCAGCGTTGCTGCTTTACCAGGTGTAACAATTAAGTTTAACATCCAGGCATCCAAGAAAACAGGATTTTGTTACATTTAACAGAGTTAGAAGTTAGCAGGAAGTTAGTTCGCTAGCTTCCACCTAAACATGATATAGCATGTTCTAACTGAGAGATTTCTGAAAGAATTCAAACGTACAGCTCTGCTGTCACTTCCAGCATAAATGAAGACAGAAAACTAAACAGCAGTGACGTTTGTAGGGTTACTGAAGTTGGGCTAGCTGGTATACAATGATGTGCAACGTGATTGCTAGCTACACAGCTATGTTAGCATAACATAAACACAGTGAAGCTGGAGGATGAATGCTAACTTTTTTCCACTCGATAAAAGTTAACATGAAGGTTCCCGATGGTTAGGGACAAATGCAATCGCATGGCAGGATGCTGTAAAAGGACCAATCTTCACTCAGGAGAACAACTGAGATAATCCATCCACAATACCAGGTTAGTCATTAATATACTGCAACAACATGGGAATAGAGCCGCTGGAGACAGTGTTGCCAATTCCTCAGTAAGTAAAATCGCTATTGGCTGTCCTAAAAGTCGCTAGAAGTCGCCAAATGATGTCATTGCCTAATTTGCATAATTGGTCATTCTAATGTAATTGTAACCTACCTACGTAGCTGGAGAAAGAAATAACATCATGGAAGAGACATAAAGTGAGTAAAAATGTCCTAAATGCATTTAGAGTTTGTTTAGAACTACAAATAAAATTTCTTTTAGCAATTTAAAAAATAAATAAATTATGTAACAATTCCAACCCTGCTCCTTTATCCGGGCTTGGACCAGCAAAAGTGACCCGAAATAGGCGCTCTGGTGGAGTTACTTTCTGTGTGTGTGTGTTTATTAGTAGTGAGCGCCTGTGAGCGCTTTAGCATGGGTGAGGTGCTCACGGCAGCACCCGCTGCTTGTTGAGAGTAAGAGCGATACGCGCTTTCACGTCAAAAAGTCGTCATAAATAAGTCTCCAATAACACAAGAAAAAGTCACCAGATTTGTCGCTAGTCGCTTTTTAGAAAAAAGGCGCTAAGGGGGTCTGAAAACCCGCTAAATATAGCGACAAAGTCGCTAAGTTGGCAACACTGGCTGGAGAGAATTCAGCGTTAATGAATCAATGGTACGGAAGTGGAGGAAGCAAGAAGAATGAGTTGAGGAAAGTTTGACTTGTCTGACTGTTTTGTTTTGCTTAATGCAGCTCTTAATCCGGTGCACCTTATGGTCTGAAAAATACGGTACTTTTCTTTTTTTCTTTTTCTTTTTTTTACATCCATCTACTTTCTTAGTTTAATTCATGGTTCCAGTGGGTTGGGGTTAGAGGTGGGCGCTACCTCAGTTGTCACTGGGCAAAAAGTTGGGTACACCCTGGACAGGTCATTAGCTGATTTTAGGGATAAGCAGGGAAAGGAACAACAGCCCTTACAGCCAATTTAGAATCACCAGTTAACCTAACCTCACTAACGGCATGTCTTTAGTCAGTGACAAAGCTGGAGAGTGTACAGTATAAACCAAAGACTGTCTTGCTTTGAGGCAACAGTGCTAACCACTGCACCACTATGCTGTGCTACCTGAAATACATGCATATGTTATGCTTTCCACATTACTGCAGATATCCACCACAAGAAAACGTCTGTCTTTGGATTTTTGAAAGTATTTTTCTTTTTCAGTCCTGAATGTAAAGGCTCTCCTGTGGATGTAACTCTTGTAAGCAGAGCTGTAGCTTACAGCTATAATAGATACAATAGATCATTTCTCCCCTTGACCCCACTAATCCAGAGTTTTCTTGCTACTCTGGAAACACTTTTACTGCACAGTTATCACCTGAAGTGAATCAAGATCTATGGCAGGGAGGTAAGTACACAGTTTACTGTCAAATGTTAACTCTGTGTCCAGGTACCGTCCTTCTTCATTTGTTGTTTTGAGCCAGATAACGTGAATGGAAAACATTGTGTCAAACTTCAAAGTCAATAAAACCAAAGAGTCAATGACATGCTTAACACATGTTATTTTTCTTTATCTGAATTGTGTATGTATGTATTTATTTATTTCTACAATGAAGAGTTTGAGCTCAGCCCTGGTGACCTTTAACCCCACAAGATGTTTTTGCCAACAATCTTAGCAATCTGCAGCAGATGATTCCTTCTGTTACAGAGAAGCATGTGAATGTGCATTTGGTGTTTTCAGCAGGAGAACAACGCTGTGAGGATATTAATTCACAGTACATGCAAATGTTATTGCCTTAATTAACAAGGCAGACTTTTTTTTCCTTAATGAGACGGACACCAGTACCTGTACTAGTAATATTCATACTACCTGATGCACCAGATGGTTTGGTACACAGAGCCATCTGGGGAGTTGTCCTTTGAAAGTGTTTAGAAAAAAGGGCAGCCTTTTAAAAATGGCAGGTGATTAAATTGGATGAACCATCTGCCTACAACAAGCTAACTTCAACCAATCAGGTAAATGAAATCTAAGCAGGAGAGGGAGGAAGAAGAAGAAGTAGCTTTGGAATCTTGCAGCTAACTCACTTTGGAGCTAGCTGTGTAGTTTGCTATTGCATATGCTGCCATCATGCTATTAACTCACCTAAACAATGCCTTTAGCAATGACTGCATTGGCTAGTAGATCTTTACAACATGCTAAGTAATCTAAAGTGTGTGTGGTCCAGCATAGCTTGGGGCCTGGCAAGATGCATTGTCCCTTTCTTCTTATTTTATGACTCTTGCTATTACTGTGGGGTACTTCATTTAAACTGAGCCGCTGTGTTTTTATTGTCTGCGCCCATAATGGAAACACCACCTGCATACTACACAACTACATCAACCTTTCTGTCCCCTGTTTCGAGCCTACTCTGTCATCTCTGCAGTAGAGCACTTTTCTAATCAAGGTTTAATTAGAGGGGGGAAGCTCTGTGTCTCCCCTCTTAATGATCGACAAAGCAGCTAAATTGTCAAGCCTGCGGAGCCTCTAATGGGAAAAGCCGAGGGGCCCCGGGTAGCAATGCAGCCAGTGAACCGACAGCATTGAACAAGGGATCGTGAATCTTGACTCTGAAACAATTACGAAAGCTGCTGAAAGGACACTCGCAAACTATTCATCCTCGTAAAAGCAACACAAGCCACCTAATTGTTATTTAATTTGGCTCTGTGGTAGGCTGCTTTGGTTGGTGCCCAAACCTCATTGAGATGTGAAGTAGAGCACTCAGAGATGATAGGTTATAGATCGAAGGAAAGGACTCCGTGATCATTTTCTTTTCACTCGTGGAGCGAAATAATGCGACAGATGTGGATGGAGTGGGGCTGATACCCACTGAATGCCATTGCACTTTGGGTAATGCAAAGTAGCTTGACATTTAAGCAGTGTGTAATTGGAACTGTGGCCTTTTGGTGGCTCCTCTCCTCCCACTCCGTCAGGACAAAACCAACAGGGCATCTTTTGGTGAAAAATACTGAGCGCACTAAACGGACAACTGAGAGCCAACTTTGAGCAAATTGGTCACATCCACCGTCTCTTTTAATGAATGGATAAGCAGAGGAGCCGCTCAGCGGTGGAGAACAATTTACACTGACAGTTCTATTTTAAGTAAGGCATGCAATTGAAACATCTCTGTTATGGTGGCAGAGAATATGTTTAAAGAGTTAAAGAGTTATAGCCAGGGCAGACAAAGAGCGACACTTCATTCCAGATGGTTAACCTGCTAAAGCCTCCTGTCTGAGGACTTGACTTGGCTCTGTCCTTTTTAATATTTCACCCTCAAAGCTCGAAAAATGTAATTCCAATGGCATCATAAAAAGGCAATAAACGGACATTTAATGGCATATTCATATGTGATCCTCCTCGTAAAATTATGTCGATCAATTGGCCCTCTCCGAAATGAAAGGACAAGGAGCACGAGATGATTTACTGCCTTAATAACCACAGTGGCATAACGCTGTCTATAGACTGTCAGGGCTCGCATGTCATCTCTTAAAAGCTCCACCAAAGCCAAGTAAGCAAGTCAAGGCCGGTGATGATGAAAGCAGGAGTTTTACACCATCATGGGAGATTTCAGTGATCATCTAACTTCTTTTGATGCTAATGAGAACTTCTGTTTGTTGTGCTTTGTGATGCTGATGACTTTTGGAGAATCTTGGAGTGTAAGTCAGTTAAAATTCAACAAGCATACCAGAATGCTGTCCAGGTAACCTGAAAACTAGTTTGTTGATTAGTATTATGGAGGTGCTTTCATTTTATGGCCAAATGACTTCTGATGATGTGGTGAAGACTTAATAAAACTTCAGCTCACTACCACCAAAGGACTGAAATACGCAAACACCTTACAGTACAGTACAAAAGACTCAAAAACAACACAAACTTACACAAATCCACTACTAACTGACCTGGGAACAATCTATTTGCACACTCAGTCACATAGTTACTGAACTCACATCTAAATTATACTATATTTGCACATTTTGCATATCGCACATGTCTTTGTCATGTCTCCTCTACAATCGTCTACAATATCCTGACAATAACTTGAACCTGGTATTTAATAACTGCTGCACAATCCACTTTGCATTGTCTCTGTCTCTGTACAGTTAGTATTGTATAGTTAGTAATTAGTACCTTTTTATCACTTAATTTAAGTGAAATTTAGCACATTATTTATTTGTAAAACCTATTTTTAGATCTCTTGGATCTTTTACACACTTATAAATGCACCATGGGGGGCTTGGGGTGAAACAGCATTATGGTATACTGTATACTGTTGCATTGACAATAAAGCTCTTGAATCTTGAAAACTTTACATTTTAAGGGGCAATGCCTGTCTCAGACATGTAGATGTACTGACGTAGACAAGGGTTTGGAGACAAAAGCAGCAGGTGCATACTGCACAACACTACTGCCTGTCATGGTCCTGGGCCATGTTGGCCCAGTGTTCTTAGTTTCCTTGTATGTTTGTATTTTATTCCATGCTTCCCCTGCCCATTATGTTTAAGTTCTCCCCGTGCTCTCTCTTCCCCCTGTGTGCCCTCTATGTATTTATGAGCCCTCGTCCCCTTTCGTGTTTATTCCATGTCTCCCCTGCCTGTTACGTTGGTGTTCTACTCGTGCTCTCTCTCCTCCTGTACTTCCTGTTTCACCTCTCCCGTCAGTGTTCAGTTCACCCCGCCCTGTCTCGTTATGATTATCAGTGTCACCTGTGTTCCCCGTGTGTTCCCACTTCCCTCGTTAACCCTCTGTGTATTTCTGTCTGCGTCTCCCTCTGTTCAGTGTGACGTCGTCCCTCATGTTGTGTGGATCTCCCTGTGTCTCTTCGCGTATGTTAGTTTACTTTTCCCAGTTTAGTTTTGTATTTCCTATGTTCGGCCATTCCAGCATTAAAGCTGTGATTTTGAGTTCATCCCCGTGTCTGTGAGTTTTGCGTTTGGGTCCTCCTCCTGCCTGCCACACAGCCGAGCCTTGACAGTACGACGTCACCAGATATGGACCCAGCAGCACTCAACCCACCAGAAGAACTGCGTCTGGACATAATCTACTCCGTGGAGAGACTCCTGCATCTGTGGCTAGAACATGAGGGGAAGGAATTTCGCCGTGCTGTGGAAACCAGACTACAGCGCTTGTTCTGTGGTCTTCCCTGGCTACTCAGTGCGCTCCACCCACTCGAACAGGATTTAATCCGCAACGAGCTCCACCTTCATCCCCCAGCTGCTACTACCCACCTGCCTGAAGGGCCGGATGTGGAGCCGCTCGGCCCGTCAGAGCCATCATCAAAAAAGAAACGGCATTCACGCCGCCGACGCGCCACCCCACAGCCGGACATTCGGCCTTCTAATTCACCTTCTGTGCTGCCAGAAGCTCCGTCGGCTCCCTCGCTGCTACTTCCAGCTCCGTTAGCTCCCTCGCCGCCACCCGCAGCTCAGTTAGCTCCCTCGCCGCCACCCGCAGCTCAGTTAGCTCCCTCGCCGCCACCCGCAGCTCAGTCTCCTGTGTCCCCGCTAGCTCAGCCGTTAACTCCACCACAAGCTCCATTTTCACCTCTACCATCGCTTCAGTCATCAGTTCGGTCTGCCACTCAGTCGCCCTTAGCTCCATCATCCACACTACCACCTGTTTCTCTTCCACCACAACCGTCACTACACCCAGCCACTCAGGCTGCTACTCAGTCCGTCATTCAACCCATAGCCCTGCCGTTACCATACCCTGTAGCTGAGCCACTAGCCGTCCGACCCACAGCCACTTCAGCCACTCCTTCACCCGTTACACCTCCACTACAACCATCACTGCAGTCTCCAGTGTCCCCAGTGCAGTCTCCAGTGTCCCCAGTGCAGTCTCCAGTGTCCCCAGTGCAGTCTCCTTTAGCACAGTCACCCACTCAACCACCAGCACCACAACCGTCACTACCTCTAGTTCATTCCCCTGTGAAGTCATTAACTCCACCACCTACTCCACTCTCACCACCACCGTTATTACAGACATCAGTTCAGTCCCCTGTGCAGTCATTTACTTCTCCACCGTTAGCAGCTCAGGTCCCCGTGTGTCCAGCAGCTCAGGTCCCCGTGTGTCCAGCAGCTCAGGTCCCCGTGTGTCCAGCAGCTCAGGTCCCCGTGTGTCCAGCAGCTCAGGTCCCCGTGTGTCCAGCAGCTCAGCTCCCGCTCTCACCCGTGTCTCCAGTAACTCAGTTAGCTGCCCAGCAGCCACTCTCCGCTCAGTCTCCTGTGTCGCCAGTTTTGCTCATTCACTCCATGCAGAGAGGTAACTGGATTTCTACTCAGGGTACTTTCCATGGTTTAGCCGCCGTTGGCACAGTTTGCCACTCCAGGGCTTCCCCAGAGGCTAGGTCTCAGTCACTGGCTGATTCTGGACCCCTGAAGTTTAAGCAGCCCCCTAAGAACTGCACCATGTTCGTATTGCCTGGGCAGAGTCAGTGCTCAGTGCAGCGCCAGTTGTCCTCATGTCGGCCGAAGGACTTCATGCCTGTTGGCGTTGTTTTGGTCTCCGCTGGAGGGTCCGAGGGGCCCGTTCAGCCTTCCGTCTCCGCTGGAGGGTCCGAGGGGCCCGTTCAGCCTCCTGTCTCCGCTGGAGGGTCCGAGGGGCCCGTTCAGCCTCCTGTCCCCGCTGGAGGGTCCGAGGGGCCCGTTCAGCCTCCTGTCTCCGCTGGAGGGTCCGAGGGGCCCGTTCAGCCTCCTGTCTCCGCTGGTGGGTCCGAGGGGCCCGTTCAGCCTCACGCCGCATCAGCTGGAGGGTCCGAGGGGCCCGTTCAGCCTCACGCCGCATCAGCTGGAGGGCCCGAGGAGCCTGTCCAGCCGCCATCTGCAACCTCGCCTGGCCCGGCCTCAGCCTCTGCAACCTCGCCTGGCCCGGCCTCAGCCTCTGCAACCTCGCCTGGCCCGGCCTCAGCCTCTGCAACCTCGCCTGGCCCGGCCTCAGAGCCTTCGTCCTCGCCTGGCCCGGCCTCAGAGCCTTCGTCCTCGCCTGGCCCCTCAGCCTCTGCAACCTCGCCTGGCCCGGCCTCAGAGCCTTCGTCCTCGCCTGGCCCGGCCTCAGAGCCTTCGTCCTCGCCTGGCCCGGCCTCAGAGTCTTCGTCTGCTGCAGCCTCCTCAGAGTCTTCGTCTGCTGCAGCCTCCTCAGAGCCTTCGTCTGCTGCAGCCTCGACTGGTCCCGTCTCGACTGGTCCTGTGCCCACCGGGCCTCGGCCAGTACGCCTGACACTGGAGAGCCGCCGCCGCTGCCTTCCGTGCGGCCGGCTCCCTGAACTGCACCGTCATCGCCTGGGTGGCCGCCGTCGCCTTCCGCACGGCCGGCCCCCGGACCGCCTTCGCCTGGGTGGCCGCCGTCGCCTTCCGCACGGTCGGCCCCCGGACCAGCGCTGTCATCGTCGCCGCCGCCTCCCGCGCGGTCGGCCTCCTGAACTGCTCCGTCGTCTCCTTCACCGCCGCCGTTGCCTTGCGCACGGCCGGCCTCCTGAACTGTTTCCGCGTCGCCGCCGTTGCCTTGCGCACGGCCGGCCTCCTGAACTGTTTCCGCGTCGCCGCCGTTGCCTTGCGCACGGTCGGCCCCCTGAACTGCTCTGTGTTTGGGTTATTTTCTTGGGCTCCGGTGTTTGCTGTGCTCTTTTGTTTTCTGTTCCGGGCCCTCCGTCCTGGGCCCCCGCCGCCCGCCCTGGGTTGTTTTCTGTTTGGTTTTGTTTTTCTGTGTTTGGGCTGTCTGGAGCCAGCCCTTGAGGGGGGGGGGTACTGTCATGGTCCTGGGCCATGTTGGCCCAGTGTTCTTAGTTTCCTTGTATGTTTGTATTTTATTCCATGCTTCCCCTGCCCATTATGTTTAAGTTCTCCCCGTGCTCTCTCTTCCCCCTGTGTGCCCTCTATGTATTTATGAGCCCTCGTCCCCTTTCGTGTTTATTCCATGTCTCCCCTGCCTGTTACGTTGGTGTTCTACTCGTGCTCTCTCTCCTCCTGTACTTCCTGTTTCACCTCTCCCGTCAGTGTTCAGTTCACCCCGCCCTGTCTCGTTATGATTATCAGTGTCACCTGTGTTCCCCGTGTGTTCCCACTTCCCTCGTTAACCCTCTGTGTATTTCTGTCTGCGTCTCCCTCTGTTCAGTGTGACGTCGTCCCTCATGTTGTGTGGATCTCCCTGTGTCTCTTCGCGTATGTTAGTTTACTTTTCCCAGTTTAGTTTTGTATTTCCTATGTTCGGCCATTCCAGCATTAAAGCTGTGATTTTGAGTTCATCCCCGTGTCTGTGAGTTTTGCGTTTGGGTCCTCCTCCTGCCTGCCACACAGCCGAGCCTTGACACTGCCTGACTTATGACAGCTGTAAAATTGTGTTAAAAGTGTGCACAAATGTATTGTAAGCACTTTTGTCCTGTCATGCTTTTTTGGTGTCCTAAGTGAATTTCAGCTGTAGCTTACATGGCTCTCTATCTGAAAGCTTCAGTTCCCTTGAATGCACAGGGACAGCTCTGCTCACTGATGCTGCATGAAACCGCTGTGTAAAATTCACAGTCATTTCCTCCAAGTGTCTGCGTCGAGGGTTGTTAAAGTCCATGACCCTGTAATTCCCCCTCTCGCTCATGGAGAGGCCCACCCAATTACACTTTTACAGACTGCTCCAGACTCCTGTTGCTTGCTTCAATTGTTCTCAATTTCCCCCATCTGTCAATATGAATTGAGATCTTGTGCACATGGCCCCATCGTGGCAGTCAAAATGATATATTATCTTCAACTAGTGTCATATCAAATTACCTGCAAGGAACAGTCCCAATAAAACACAGAGTGTGCCCAAAGGCTGCACGGCAGTGAGTCAGAAGGAAGCTGGTAGGAGGACAATAGATTTTGGAGGACCCTAATGATCCCACAATAATCTTATTTGTATAGACTATAGTGATCACTGCTCTGCGTAGTCCTTAAATTGCTACACCTCTTCACTATCAAATCAAATTGCTGGTAGCTAATAAATTAAAACAACAGGGGGTGTTACCTCCCCCCAGTACGTAACCAAATCAATAGCGCCCCGGTTGGCTGACAGCTTAAACGCCTGTACTGACTGACACAACAAAATAAAAGCCCATTGTGCTGGGCCAGCACTTTCTCGCCCTGCTCTCCCACTCTGACCTTGCTAAAGCCATTAAACTCTATTTCTCTTCCCCAGTGGTATCTCATTCAGAGGAAACAGCAGATAACGCATGTAATAAGTGCGCACATCCTTTCTATTGATAGGGAGCCAAAGCACATATTAATACAGAATGGGTTGACTGAGTCAGAGCAATGATTTAGCCTGATACAGATATTGATAAGAGATTCAATCGAGCCCGCTGTCAGTAAAACTCAGGCTCACTATTGGTCCATTGTCCTTAGATCCTGTGGCATGTTTCGGCCGATAGCAAGGCACAGTGACCTCAGCGCTTTGCTGTTCATCAACTAAAATCAACTGTTAACAGAGTGCAACCTGTAATGCTAAATGTGTTAAATTATTAATTTAATGTATTTATTTAAAGGCTGCCATCTACACTGTGTGCACAATTATTAGGCAAGTGAGTATTTTGGCCATATCATAATTTTTATGCATATTGTCAAGCTGTATAAACTTGAGTGCTTATTGGATTTAAGCATATCGGGTGATGTGTATTTGCATAATGAGTGAGGGTGTGGCCTGAGGAGATCAACACTCTATATAAAGGTGTGCAGTTTCTCTTCCTTGGGCAGAATGGGCCAAAAAAGAGATTTAAAGGACTCTGAAAAGTAAAAAAAGGTCTTTCAGAGAGATGCAGCACTATTGAAACCGCTAAGATATCGGGGTGTGACCACACAACCATCAAAGGTTTTGTTGCACGTGAAATGTCAAGACTGGGCCAAGAAATATCTGAAGACAGATTTTTTGGACTGATGAGATGAGAGTGACTCCTGATGGACCAGATACCCATATGGAAAAGATGTGTATATAAATCTTATAAAGTTTGTATCGCCTTGTGTGAAAAAAGCATACAAGAGTGAAAACAGATATAAGATCCCTTGAAAAATGATATAAATGAAACTTGTGTTTTGGATACTTCATAAAACAATATATGAAAGTGGCCACTTTCATGAGTAAATCATATCAGCCTTATGATTCACTATATGAAGTAGGCCACATCTGATGCAAGTCTTTTATAAGTTTTTTCTATTTCTTTTCCATACGGGGGGGCCTGTGGCTGGATCAGTAATGGACACAGGGCCCCACTTTGACTCAGACGCCAGCAACGTGGACGTGGGTACTGGTATGGGTTGGTATTACTAAAGATGAGCTGGTTGGACCTTTTCGGGTTGAAGATGGCCTAAAAAAATCAACTCTGAAACCTACTGCCAGTTTTTAAAAGGACACTTTCTTCAAGCAGTGGTTCAGGCAAAAGTCTGCATCTCTCAAGAAGATCATGATTTTTATGCAGGGCAATGCTCCATGGCATCCAGCAAAGTACTCCACTGCATGGCTAACCAGTAAAGGCCTTAAGGATGAAAAAATAACGACACTGCCTTCCTGACCTCAACCCTGCTGAGAACCTTTGGGCCAGGCTTAAACGACAGATTCACAGTGTAGGGAAACTTGTCTGAACAGTGTCTGGGAGGCTGCTGCTGCACGAAAGTTGATCATCAACAGAAGAAACTGACAGACTCCGTGAACGGTGACAGTTATTGAAAAGAAGGGTGGCTATGTTGCTCACTGATTTATTTATTTGACATGTCAGAAATGTTTATTTGTTTACTTTCTTAAACATTCAGGTTTATAAACATTTTGGATTAACGGAGAGCGCTGTGGTTATAATAATGAAAGTAATCCTGAAAAATACAACTTGCCTAATAACTGTGCTCACAGTGTAGAGTGACAGCGTCCAGCTTAGCCCTCGTCCTTGTTGGCCTGGCTGTGACTGAATAGCAACAATACATTTTTAAAAAGGACAAACCTGTTTTTGTTTTTGGCCACATTTGGAGAAGCGTTTGGTTTAAGCCAGCTTTTAACCCATTATGAATTATTCAACACTGAAATGCACTTGTACAAGTAGGCATTGCCTGAAATGAGGCGCTCCTAGCAGTTCCCATTTCACTGTGTTTGTTTATCCATCCCGTGAGGGACTTTGAAGTGTGATGGATTAACATGCCCTGTGAATGTAGCTGGCACTCCTGAGTCCACAGATAAAAGTGTAGTGTGATAAAAGATGTTTACTCTCTCACGTACGTGCCTGCCTGCCTCGTATTCTTTGGCTTGTTCTGCACCAATTAATACTCTGCTAATTCTAAAAATACAACAGCAGCTTTAATTAGGCTTGCCTGTAATCTCGGCACCGTGAAACAGATTGCCACAGGTAAAGAAACACTCCAATACAAATTACGCTACATCCTGCCGGGGGGGGGGGCGAAGGTAGGAAATAAAATGGAGCGATGAAATTGAAAGATGATCCCGATGGAAATTAGTATGCTAAAAATATTTATGATCCCATCACAGCTGTTTGTTTGTTCGTCTTCTTTAGCTGTTTTTAATTACTGCCTATAATACTTCATTCACTGTATCACAGATCTGTATGTCTGTAAGTTATTATGTATGTGTAGCTAATAATTACATTATATGCTAACATATAATAGAATTAACCATTTACATTTAAGGACCCAACATTTGGTCCTCTTAGACTTAAATCCAATGAAATGCTGGACAGGAATGTGAGCTAGTAAATAATGGTGCTCCAAATAACATTATCACGCTACGAAATTGTCTAGTAATCAAAGATGAGGCATCACAGGGACCTCGAAACTGAGGAAAATAAAGGAACTCGGCTCTGATTCACATCTATTAAACGCTGTTTCACTATAATACAAGTTTGTTCACAAAGTACATACAAAAGTATCTTTTTATTTTGAATGTGAACTGAAAAATACCTGTTAAAGAAAACGTGAATTCTTTTCATAAAAGAAAAATAAAAAAAGTGCAGGTGTTGCGTTTTGAGGAGAAATTTATTTTGAGCGAAGAAAAGCTGAATTTGAGTGAACAAAATTCATTGCTGCGTGCAAACCTGTATTTCAGTGTTTGCTAGTATCCACACACACAACAGCAGCCCCTATCGCTCAGTTTTTGCATTTGCGCTCGCTCGCAGTGTGTCGCTCGCACTCTCAACATTTCTGCCCGTGCGCGCTCAGCTCTTTCTCTACACCGTTATATTTGTGCCACAAAACCAGCCAATCACAGACTTGGATGACATTTTCATTCAGGTAAGATCTAAATAAGTTCATATCACTCTTTATAGCCTATTAGTTTTATTTTCAATGCGCTCTGAAGTCACAGCAAATTCGAACAAACATCCTAATGACTGATTTTGTAGATATATGTTCTATTTATAGAGTTGCTAATTGTTTTTCATTAATGCAGACAAACCAGCCAATGAAATTAATGAAATAAAAGAGTTTCAAAAGAGACAGTAAATTACAGAATGCTAGTAGTGGGTGATATTATTTAAATGCTGTCATGATTTTATGTGAACATTTTGTCATTTGTGAACTATACATGACATTGATTCTACAGTGTTACTGATGTGATGTTCTAGAAAGTGGTTTTAATTTGTTTCTTTATTCAACGTTTGAACAGTGGTACTCAGTCAGTACATATTCAGTAAATGCAAATTATTTACATGTCAGTGCACTACAGGCATAAATCTAGACCCCCTAAATAAAACATTATTCAGAACAGAACTATGCTTGGAGAAATATTTTCCCATCAGTTGATCCAACTGCTCCACAGTAGCAGGTGGAATTTTTCTTTTTTGAGGACGGCTTCTTTTCCCCGTCACTACAGATGGTCTGTTTATGTTTTGATCGAGAGCCTTTTTTTGGGCAGCTGAAGAGGAGAAGTCTATCTTATGGCCAACCACTGACTGTATCTTGGTCACATTACCCAGCAAAACCCAGTATGCAGGTTCATCTGTAACAGTCCTTGTGCCACAACACAACACTGTTGCTTCTACTTTAAACAGAAGAGCAGTGACATGGCTGCAGGTCTCCGCGACTCCAGCCTTACAGCTGCAGTGGGCGGCTTCAACCTCCCCTGTGATGCTCACAGTGACCCATGGCTGCAATGCTGGTTCATTCAGTCTTTGAGAGTGCAGGACCTGAAACACACACAAAGTTCATTTAAAGACAAGGCAAGTTTATTTGTATAACACAATTCAACAACAAGGTGATTCAAAGTGCTTTACAGAGACATTAGAAACAAAAACAAATAAAAAGCATGATTTAAAATTGATTAAAACAAGCAAACAAACAAACAAATTAACAAACAAACAAAACAGTATATAAAATCAAAACAGATAAAATCAGAACAATAGATCAAATCAAATCAAATCAAATCACTTTTATTGTCACATCACATGTGCAGGTACATTGGTACAGCACATGTGAGTGAAATTCTTGTGTGCGAGCTTCACAAGCAACAGAGTTGTGCAAAATACAATAATGTAAACAAGCAAAATACAAGAATGGCTACATCTGAAACTAATAAATATATGTACAATATATAATAGTATATGCATTTCTGGATGTGTATACTAAATATTTTTCTACGTGTGTGTGTGTGTGTGTGTGTGTACACATATTTTACAAATTAAATAGAGTAAACAATAAATAAAATATATCAAATAAAATATACAGAGTGAGACATGTGCAAAACAGTGGCATTACTGTACAGTATGGAGTGCATAATGTTGAAGTTCCAGTAGTGAAGCTGAGGTGTCTATGACGTGTTCAGCAGTCTGATGGCCTGGTGGAAGAAGCTGTCTCTCAGTCTGCTGGTACGGGACCGGATGCTGCAGAACCTCCTTCCTGATGGAAGCAGTCTGAACAGTTTATGGCTGGGGTGACTGGAGTCCTTGATGATCCTCCCCCCTTTCCTCAGGCACTGCTTCCTGTAGATGTCTTGGAGGGAGGGAAGCTCACCTCCAATTATCCGTTCAGAGCACCGCACTACTCGCTGGAGAGCTTTGCAGTTGTAGGCGGTGCTGTTGCCATACCAGGTGGTGATGCATCCAGTGAGGATGCTCTCAATGGCACAGTGATAGAAGGTCCTGAGGATGCGGGGGCTCATGCCGAATCTTTTCAGTCTCCTGAGAAAGAAGAAGCGCTGCTGGGCCTTCTTCACTGTTTTGTTTGTGTGTACTGACCACGTAAGATCCTCAGCCAGATGTACGCCAAGGAACCGAAAGCTGCTCACTCTCTCCACAGCAGCGCCGCTGATGGTGATGGGGGTGTGTACTTCTCTGCACCTCCGGAAGTCCACTATCAACTCCTTTGTCTTTGCGACGTTGAGGGTGAGATGGTTGTCTTGACACCAGTGGGTCAGGGCGCTGACCTCCTCCCTGTAAGCCGTCTCATCACCGTTGGTGATAAGACCCACCACTGTAGTGTCGTCCGCAAACTTCACAATGATGTTGGAGCTGTTAGTGGCTGTGCAGTCGTAGGTGTAGAGTGAGTACAGGAGAGAGCTCAGTACACACCCCTGTGGAGCACCAGTGTTCAGTGTGACGGGGGATGAGGTGATGCTGCCCAGTCTGACCACTTGGCGTCTGTCAGACAGGAAGCTAAGGATCCAGCTGCAGAGGGAGCTGCTCAGTCCTAGATCCTGCAGTTTCCTGTCCAGCTTCGAGGGAACGATGGTATTGAATGCTGAGCTGTAATCTACAAACAGCAGTTAATCAGTCGTTAAATGTAAGTTTTGAAATTTAAGCTTAAAGTGTGGATTTGGTGCTTTATTCAAATGCAGCTGAGAACAGGTGAGTCTTCAACCTGGATTTAAATAAACTGAGTGTTTCAGCTGATCTGAGGCTTTCTGGGAGTTTGTTCCAGATATAAGGAGCATAAAAGCTGAATGCAGCTTCTCCGTGTCTGGTTCTGACTCTGGGAACTGATAAAAGACCGGATCCAGATGACCTGAGGGATCTGGATGGTTCATACTGGGTCAGGAGGTCATTGATGTATTTTGGTCCTAAACCATTCAGAGCTTTATAGGCCAGCATCA
Source organism: Copadichromis virginalis (assembly GCF_057382275.1). Taxonomy (NCBI): domain Eukaryota; kingdom Metazoa; phylum Chordata; class Actinopteri; order Cichliformes; family Cichlidae; genus Copadichromis; species Copadichromis virginalis. The sequence continues at coordinate 2,022,371 of NC_140627.1, forward strand.
GAACTTTAAAGTCTATCCTCTGACAGACAGGCAGCCAGTGTAAGGACCTCAGAGCTGGACTGATGTGGTCCACTTTTTTGGTCTTAGTGAGGACTCGAGCAGCAGAGTTCTGAATGAGCTGTAGTTGTCTGACTGATTTTTTAGGTAGACCTGTAAAGATGCTGTTACAGTAATCAAGCCTACTAAAGATGAATGCATGGACTAGTTTTTCCAGGTCCTGTTGAGACATCAGATCTTTTATCCTTGAAATATTCTTGAGGTGATAGTAAGCTGACTTTGTTATTGTCTTAATGTGTTTTTCTAAGTTTAGGTCTGCATCCATCACTACACCCAAATTTCTCGCCTGGTTTGTGGTTTTTAGATGTACAGATTGAAGTTCTCTGGTGACCTGTAATCGTTTTTCTTTGGCGCCAAAGACTATTACCTCAGTTTTGTTTTTGTTTAGCTGGAGAAAATTGTGGCACAACCAGTCATTGATTTCCTCAATGCATTTACCAAGAGCCTGTACAGGGCCTCGGTCTCCTGGTGACATTGTGATATATATTTGTGTGTCATCTGCATAGCTGTGATAGTTTATTTTGTTGTTCTTTATAATCTGTGCCAGTGGGAGCATGTAGATGTTAAACAGAAGGGGTCCCAAGATGGAACCTTGGGGAACTCCACATGTGATACTTGTCTGCTCAGATGTGAAGTTACCTATTGATACAAAGTATTTCCTGTTTTCTACGTATGTTTTGAACCAGTTTAGTACAGTTCCTGAAAGACCTGTCCAGTTCTCCAGTTAAAGACAAGAACTAATGAGCCAAGGCCGACATAAATGTGTTTCATTTACATTTATCATAAATGTAACAAAGTGTTTAGAAAGTTAGCACATACATGTCATTTTTTATCTTTTTATGTATCCATCTATAGAACGCTGCAGGTTGTATTCTAAATCTGCCTGTTTTGTTTTGTTTTTTTAAATCTGCCAGCAAAAAATGAACCTAAAGAATGTAATGCAAGGATGTCATCACTTCAAGAGGGAGAAAACATAAAGTTCGACTTTAAGTCACAATTATGAATCACTTAATATGATAAGGAGATTCTGCAGGTCATTAATCAATGTATAAAACTAAAATAGAATATATTTTAGTTACACAGCACACAAACACAGAGCAAGATGTATAATTAGGATTATTTATAATAAATATGAATTAATTAGTGCAATTTCTTTAACCACAGAGAATAACTAAATCCTTCAGGACAGTGTCACATCAATGCACTGAACTCACTGTTATCCACCTAACAGCCTCCACATGTTCTCACTGTAATCTCCCCTCATGAATGAATTTATGCTGCACTAATCTGAATGTTTGCAGGGAAATCAAACGCATTTCACTCGCAGTACTCGAGCTGACTTACCTTTGTTTGAATGACGACTTGTACGCGCTGACTCCACAGACAAGGTACGAAAATATGTCAGGCTAAGTCAATAGCGGTTGGTCTTCAGGGTTTCTACTCCACGGCCGTATTTCATACGGGTCCACATTTCCAATGCACGCTATTTTCTGCAGGTACCGCCGCTTCGCCTCTGGACGCAATTGGTCTCTATACCGTCCATTCTCGTTTGAGCTGCTTTTAAGCATCTTTCTTGTAGTCGTCGTTCCAACGCAGTGGCCCTTTCTCAATTCTCAAGTACGCATATTGAAAAAGGCCCAGTGTGTTTGTTTTGATTTGTAGACCCCGAAAATGGTGCCGCGCTCCCACAATGCATTGCGGCGTGACGTCAACTCCAAAGCAAAAGAGATTGAAAATGTGACGTTATTTCCGGGGTAAAACCGCAAAGGATTGTAGGTACGAGTGGCAAGCGGTACTAGCGCACGCAGGCTTTCACATGAAATCAGTCACACAGCGATAAAAAGAAACACAAAAAATGGCAAGAAGCTGTTGTATTATTAACTGCAATAGCCGGTCGCATGACAGCCACGGGAAGTCCGAGGGGCCCGTCCAGCAACCTGCTTCCGCTGCAGCGCCACCACCTGCGCCTTCCTCGCCGGGTCCTGCCTCACCGCCGTCCGGAGCACAACCTGCGCCTCAACATCGCCTGCCTCCTTCCAGGCGTCTGATTGGACGTCCTCGCCCTGTCCGGCCACCTTCCAGGTCGTTGGCTGGACATCATTGCTGTTGTGGCCGGCCTCCGGACCTGCTTCGTCGCCGCTGCTGCCTTCCGTGCGGCCTGCCTCTGGACCTGCTCCGCCACGGTCACTGGCTTCGCGGTCGGCCTCCGGACCTGTTTTTTGGACTTTTGTGTTGTCGACCTCCGGGCCGGCCCCCTGAACTGCCTGGTTCTGGACTCTTGGGCCGCCATCCTTCAGGCCGGCCTCCTGAACCTTTTCAAGACTGTTACCTGGGCCTCTGCGCTTTTCATGGGCTTTTTGTCTGTTTTCTTTTGGCCTCTGTGCTGTTGTTTTGGGCTTTTGTTCCCTGTATTTTGGTTTCTGGCTCCGTGTGTTTGGTTTGTTCTTAGTTTTGTTACCCTTTTGAGTTCAGCATTAAAGCTGTTTTGAGTTACTTTCTGTCTCCGGGGTCTGCACTTTGGGTCCTTCTCCTGCCTGCACGCAGCCGTCACATAACAGATTTGAATTGAATTCGTTGCTATGCTGCTTTGTTCACTGTGGCTTTGCAGGCTAATGTTTGCTGTGTTTTGTAGGAAAACCAGCCTACAAAATGCTGGAATGTGATCCAGACTGGGCCCCTCTATCAACCTGGGTCATACCGAGTTTAAAGCTGCTACCGCAGCCAGATCTGATCGGTGAAGAGGGAGAGCGAGATCAAAACAGCCACGAAAAGTCCCGCATATATGTGCCCAAGTGTTGTATTGAAGCAGTCAAGTGATGAATAACTGTTTTCCAGTATGTTGTTTTGCTGTGTGTTGTTGTTTTTTTTGCATTGTTGATTTGTTTTTCACCAACGCAGCTCTTTGCCTCTTTCTTGTAAGATTCTATAATAGAATGAAACAATAATGCCATAATAAATATAAATAAAGACAATAAATTGAATGACTTACGAAACACTTATTTTATTTCTATTAGATCTGAAAATATTGTGTAACACTGCAACCTGAGAAGACAAATAGATGCGTTTGCCTGTACAGGAGATAAAGGAAGAAATGTAACAACAGCTGTGAAATGGAATAGTCCAAATCAGGACTGGAAATCACCTGGAAATGCTGGCGCTTGATGCAGTGTTTTGATTTTGCTGCCACTCGTACCCACAATGCAATGCGCGAAAGTCACGTGGTCTGTCAATCTCTTTTATGTTTAACCCGAGTAACCACCCGGTCAGATGGTGGGTAACAGGCCTCTCACAAAACATTAGAGCATTTATGCAAATATGTGATGTCTTGATAAATCAGCAGATATTTGAAGTTTACACAGCAACAGTCTCGCATGAAAATATCTGAAAAGTTTATTTTCTGACCCAGAAAGAGAAATATTTCAAACTCCTGCTGCTGTTGTGTGTGTGGATAATAACAAACACTGACATACAGTTTTTGCACGCAGCAATGAATTTTGTTCACTCAAATTTGGCTTTTCTTCGCTCAAAATAAATTTCTCCTCAAAACGCAACACCTGCACCTGCACATTTTTTTACGTGCGCTCAGAATAGTGGCACAAAAATAGCGCCATACATGCTGAAGAACATCTGGCCTGAAACATCAGTGTGTCATCCAAACAGTGACCAACATCACATGTTGCTCTCAAACACTAGCTTAGCATTTTTGACACTATGACACTGTCATATATATGGGTGAGCTTAAGCTTTTTGGAAGCAACAGGAAAAGACACTAACAAAATATTGTAAATGAAACACACCAGTGGAGTCGGTGACGGCTCGTGACGCCACCATGACTGTAATAAAAGCTTCCTAAGAAATGTGAAATGAACAAGAGAGCGACACAGTGAATAATTCATAACTCATGTAAACTGTAAGCATGGTTATAAGAATGTATATGATATAATAATATGAAAAATAAAAGAGTGAAAGACACAAACACATAAACTTCAGTATTTCCTTAAAGCAGGTTTGTATACGAGGCAGTTTCAGCACCAGTCACAAAGCTTTCTCCAGCCCATGGCGGATTTTTATTTGACCTTTTTGTCACCAGTAAAAGACCAGATGGATGAGGCTGACAAGAAAGGCTAAATGAAAAGGAGATCAAATGACATATATAACATTTAAAATCCATTATTTTGATTCAGCTCATGAATCCAGTTTCTCTGTTTAAAATGACTCTAAATACACACATTAGCATTTACAAACAAACGCTCTTTAACTCATTTATTTATTGTAAAATTGCTTTTAATCAATAAAATATTTTACTGGCATTTTGGCAATAAGACATTGTTTCGTGTCTAAGGAGACGTCAGGCTCGACTTAGAGGCTGCTCTCCTTACTTTGGAAAGAACAGAAAATGAATTTATTTGCAATGGTCAGCTCAAAGTGGCGGGCATTAGGTCACTACTGTCTTTTACTCTTTCCTCCTCTTCCTCAGACAGATGATTCTGCAGCTAACGAGACGCAGCTGAAGTGAAATATTAATCAACTTGATTGCAAAACAGGGAGAGAGGGAGAAACCACAGCAGTGTCTCCTCTGAGCTCTTCACTCCTCTCAACTCGACACCAGTTAGCAGTTAAGTAGAAGATTTGCAAGCATGTAAAACAAAGCTGTTGATGTACCAAGTGTGAAACATCTTCAGACTCCTCCGTGCTACATTATCTGTCTGCTGCTGTCATGTAAGAAAGTAAACAGAACAACACAGCGGCGAAGTGAAGATCAGCTGATGGATCTCCGTGTTTTCACACGTATCCTGCACAGATATCTGATTCTTAGCTTGGTGCGTCCCCAGCTCCACTGCACATTGTTTATAATAATATACAAAACAATGACACTAAATATTCAAAAATATATACATGTATATGTTGTCAATTTAATTCACAAATCCTGCAGAAAAGCTTTCGTGTTCAGTGACGTGGAGCATGTTGGCAGAGGTGACTCGAGTGAAGAACTGGTCGGAGAGTTTTCTGCCATTTTTATTAAAGTGCGAGGCATGAAATTCCCTCCTGACTTTGGCTTCTCGCCTTTCAGAGTCAACTTAATTGACTCCTGTTTCATAACAATTCATCACTCGGATATACAGAATGCACGGCTTGTCTGGCAGATTCTCCCAAGTATTTCTGACCAAAGATCTTTCCATAACTGCACACTGAATATTCATCAGATAGAGTTTGCCTTCATCTCTCAGGAATATTTTATGAATATAATATAGTCTCTCACCCTCTCCTTCCAGCCGGGCTGCTCAGTCTTGCATCGGCTGAAAACACAAGAAGGTTTTTCATGTGCATGGCGCAGTGCCCCCTGCTCTCCACATCTCAACTCAGCAAGGTCACCAGAAAGTCTGCAGCATGGGCTATTTTGATCTCTCAGTCCTCTAACAAAAAACAACAAAAATGTCTTTCCCTATTACAAAAGCAGAGCTCTGGCAATCACGCAGTGATTAATATTCATGAGCGAGGAGGGAAAGAGCCTCGACTGCCTACCAGCTATTTTACCTGATCCTACATGGGTTTTATGTAAATGCCTCTGCAGCTCTGTATACATTATTGAGCTCAGCTGGGAGAGTTAGAGGACATGTGCTTAACCCGCAGATGCTGTTAAGTATTAATGGGGATGGTGCTTAAGGTCTTTGCTGTCACATTAGTTTTGGCTGCATGTAGCAAGCGCTTTACATCTTTTAGTCTCCAGGTCAATAATCTTTAAGTGATATTTCACTCAAGGAGAAGCTTTTCTGCGACACGTATTTGTTCCTCAGCTGCCCTTCTTTGACTCACTGCTTCTGTCTCTGAGCATGCACAACAGCGCTGATGTCTGACTCATCCAAGTATTATTAGTTATTGTTAGACTTGATATTGAACACTGTTACAGGTGACGCTTTCAGAGCTGCGCTGGTTTGAAACATTGTGCAAAAAGAAAGAGCTTCATCTAGCGGGATTGCCCACGAGTGCTCACGGCTACTATTTTAACCTTAGCGACACACTTGTAAGGTTTTTTCACTCTTCTCGCCATAATGACGCACTCACACACCGACAAGGTCGAGAACAACAGTCAAGCTCTCCCAGATGGCAAATATTATTTTGACTCGAGGTTATTTGAGGTTTGCAGCAAATTGGCACAGGGCTATTCAGATGTTAACACATTATTTGAACAGTTATCTTAATTGCACAAAATGTCTCTCAGTTGCTCCTAATAAGACATTCATATCTCAAATGGTTGGTAATGACCTTGAGCCATCCCGTTAAAACCCTGAAACTTCTGCTGTCCTTTTATACCGAATATTTATGATATCCGACGTATGTTTGTCACATGTGTCGAGTTTTAGTATGTTTTCTTATTTGAGTTTGCAGCTTTTTAAACTTTGAAAGCACAAACTCTCTGAGCCATTCATAAACATTTCACAGATTGCAGAGCGTGCTGTGATATGATCCGAGCCTGAAGCAACGATTCTGTAATTTCAGCCTCGTCCGCCGCACACTTACAAGAAGCTCATTAAGATTAGCATTGTTGCCCTGGCAGCCCAGCATCATTGCAACATCTTGACACACACAGATATACACACAGTGAAATAGAGGAGTCGAGATGATTTTCCCCCAAAATATTTAATCGTTTGTAGCTGCAGCAAAATATTAGCAAAACCTCTAGTCACACTAGCAATGTCTTTTTGTAGTTAAAGAGTTAAAATCAAGTTAAGTAAGTTGGAGTTTGACTGAAAACTCCATGCACACTTGGACTTCCAAAAGGTTTCTAGTCTTCAACCAGCAAACTGATTCACTGTGTTTTTGCTCTGTTGTTTTAAGAGGTCTGTATGGTTATTTATCAGTGGGGGTCCAAAAAGGTAGAAGCTGTCAAATATATTTAGAAGTTTTAGTTGATTTTATTTTAAAATCCATACCTTGGCTCTTTTCTGTACCCTATCAGCATGCCCTCAGATCTTCAGTGTGTATGATTTGTGCTTCTTAATTGTCGTCGGTCTCCAGAAGCTTGCAGATATTTGACCTTGTTGTCTATATTTGACATGTCTTTCCCCCTTCAGCTCCTGGAGAAAACCCCGAGGGGTTCCTGTCATATTTAAGTCCTGCTTACAGAACAAAATGACTGTGTGTGGATCAGACAGTAGTGACTGAGACTGACTGTTAAACTCTGTTATTAAGGGTACGGGGAGGTCGTCAAGCGTCCTCTTTGTGTGGCAAAGAGTTGGGATTTTGAATGGCCGCTGTATATGAACCATATTTGGTTGCTTTTGTTTGGTCCTCATCCTCTCACTTCACCTTAATGTCCCCCTGAATCTTCTCATTAAAATGCAGTAAAGGCCAAATGAAGACGCCTTTTGTATACTTTCTGTCAGAGAGAAATTCCATATGGCCCAGCTTTATATTAAAAGAAATACAAAAGGACAGCATTTGGCTAACAACCTCCACTGCAAAGCATTTTTAGGTCATTGTTTTGTCTGCTACATGCAGGAATGCTGCACTAACTTTCATTCTTTTCTCTCTTAGCGAGTGTTGATACTCTGGGTTTTATTTTATTTTATTTATTTATCTATTGCCGATTCATCCAAGAAAAAAATCAACTTTATTTGTTTAAATTCTATGATCTGATTTGAAGAATACATGAGGAAAGGCTTTAAAGCAACAGCATTTACTGAGAATTGGGAAGAGCTGCACAACACAACTTATCCTCCTTCATTCCTCATGCAGGAATCGACAATCATCAAACCAGTAATTTTAATAAGAAATTACTCTTTTTTATGCATTTATTATATTTCCTCCCACAATGTTTTTAAGTGCTGGAAAAGAAGAGAGAGCAAATGGGAGAAAGACACGAGTGAGATGCAGAAAATGTTCCAGTCAGGGAGAAACATAGATTTACGCTCTCGTGGAATTTAACCGTTCTGCTCTCAGGTTTCTCTGCCGCTGTGATTTTTACTGTGGCACACTGACTTCCTCTAATGGTTCTTTATCCTGTTGTTATTCATCTGCACAATATCTGTTTCCTGTGATTTGTTACATGCTAATACATACTCGTGGCTCAGAGCTGTTTGACCTGTTTGTGTTGTTGGCTGTGACATGAAAATGATTCTTTGTAGGTGGGAAAGAATTGCTAGGTGGTTGCTAGGTAACACGATGACTTTATAATATATATCATATATATCATATATTTCAGCTTTTGTTCATATGAGTGAGACGTTATTGCTGTGACACTGAAACTATGCTGTTGCATAAAAGCAAAGATCAGGTCATTTTAGCACATTGCTGGGTGGCTGCCAGGCATCCTGATGGCATCATAATATCTCATACATACAAGTGAAGTTTTGTGGATATAAACGAGATCTTACTGTGGTGGTGAAAAAAATGATGCAGTTCTTTTAATGGCGTTGTAAATGCATAACAGCTAAAAACAAGTCATTGTAGTGTTGCTAGTAGAGATGGCACGATACCACTTTTTTATGACCGATACCACAAATTTGGATATCTGCCGATACCGATATGAATCCGATATATATAGTGATATAGTGTTTTTTAATCAATAAAACTGTTTTTTTTAAATATCTTGCTGCTTTTTGTATAAGTTCATACTCAAGTTTAAATAAACAACAACACTAAAGCTATTCTGTTATACCTGTATGTAAAAAAACACACTGCACCCAAAATATTTCATAGTTCAGCAACACTGATCAGTCTAATAAACTTAAACCTGCTCCATCCTCCCTGTTCTGGTATTTTAAAGTGCACTTAGCAGAAATATTAAGCAGCCTAACTAATAGGGTTACAAACTCCCAGCAAAAAAAAAATAGGGAACCACCCCCCACCTCATGATGCTTAATCGTAATCAACTTTCATTTGATGCAGCGTGAAAAAAAAAGAAGCACAGAAATCAGTTATTTTTCTACAATAATTAAATAGATTCAACATCTTTCTTCTACAGAGCTGCAGACTGCACAGATGGTTCCCAAAGGAAAAAGTACTATAGCTTACTAGGGTATATTAGACTTAACAGTTACTATATACAGTAATGGACTTCTATACATTTTACACCAGATTAAAACTTTGGGTGTAAGATTCAGATAATTATTTATTAAAAGCTCAACATTTTAAATGAGAATAAGAAAGAAAAGTATGTCTTTGTGCCCCCTTTTCCCTGTTCATGCCCTGCTGGCCCCCCTGGCTAAACTTTGCTAGATCCGCCCCTGCACAGTTAGGTCAGCTGTAGAAAAAGATCCTGGTGTAGAAAGTAATATTAAATACAGTCTAACAACAGCTTATCAAGCTTCAATGTGCTGCTGTTGTTCAGCCACTGGTTTCCTCTTTCTGGTGCAAAGTGGGCCAAAAACAAACGAGAGACGGCCTCGCGACAGAAAAGCTGATCAGCTGATCATTGATCAGTTTCATGATTGAAGTAGCAGCCGGAGAGAGAGAGGCAGTCGCTCCATATATCGGGAATGCTTTACAAACATTCAGAGATGAACTTACACACTTGCTTTCTTCTCTCTGGGATACCTTCCTCCGAGATGAAATGCTGGTTTGGTAGCGAGGCTACAAATACACACAGCCGCTCTATCACATGAGCATACTGCTCCGACGTGCTACGGTTATGAGCCGAGTTACGCTGTGTAGCAAGTTTTGTGAGGTGCTTTTTTGATATTTAATGGATCGGGCTACATTTTTTATTTCTCTCCGATATCCGATCCAGTAATTTAGGTCAGTATCGGAGCGATACGTAATATCGATCGGTCCATCTCTAGTTGCTAGGTTGTTGCCATGCATCCTGATGGTGTCATGATCTCTTTTTGCATAACTGAAGTTTTGAAGATATAAATGTGAAATAAAAATGATAGTATCATACCACCAATGCCAGAGGACTCAAATGCAGACAATGTCAACTCTATGAGCCTAATCCTGAAGATAAAAACTGGGTGGGTTTTACAATGCCTTAAAATAACACACACACACACACACACAGAAACACAGCTATAGGCCTGTGTGAACAACTCTGCATCTGGTTACAGGAACACTTAACAGACCTGCACTCAATGATCTGAGAGGTCCTATTGGATTATAAACAGCAAGTCAGAAATGGACTTTGTGAACTAACGATGACATTTTTACAGATTTTACAGTAAAATTTCGAACATTCTGGAGCAGGATCTTGTGAGATGGTAAGTTTCATGCAGGTAAAGCTTTTTGCTTCTATTTTTCTTTCACGAAACGTTGAGATTTTCTTTTCAAACTTGTTTCTGTCTTTCTTTTAGTTTGGCCATCAGGGAAAGGAAACAGAAAATCCAGACAGAGAGGGCGGTATAGACTCGGCGAAGTGGCTCTATTTACTTCCAGGAGGAGACTGGCTGTGGAGCAAGTGCTATAAATCTACCTGTTGAAGTTAAAGTGGCTCTGAATATTGTGGGTAGCAGATTCCATGACGATCCACCCACACTCCTGCCAAGGAGGATGAACGAAAGAAAGAGAAAGCGACGTCGAAAAACTGAAAGAATAAAATCAGAGCAAAACTGGGCGTGGTTACCACCACAAGGGCGACGACGGCAGAGAAGCTAGTCCTTAAATCCACAGAGGTGACGAGCAGATGAGAAAGAGGTGTGACGGATGAATTCAGGAACCACAGGAATATCTCCACTCATGTTCGTGGCCGAGGCGTCCTTCTCCGAGAGAGAGAGAGGGACAAAGAAGGAGGGAGAGAGAGAGGGCCTGCCAGGACAGATGCATTGCTTTTATAGGTGCAAAACTGCTAAAAAAAAAAAACCCAAAAACAGGCCATTTTATCCTGTTGCAAGGTGGTTGCCGGGCAACATAAGGGCATCATAATATCTAATATGGGTACGAAACAGACCTGTGTGCCAAGTTTGATTGCTCAACACCTGATTGTCTGGGAGGAGAAAGCAGCTGAAGAAACAAACCAGCAGGGATTTCGTGTGTTTGGATTATTAGTCTTTTTGTCAAGAGCAGTTTTTCAGACTCCCTTTTTTTATCCCTTCATCAACACAACAACAAATCTTTAAGAGCGATAGAATAAGAAATCTGTGGAGTCCAACAGACAGAGACAGCCACAGTTCAGCAGTCAGGCTGACATGTTTGGTCCATATCAGGAAGTGTCTAGCGAGGCCTTTTGACTGTGCATCACTGGTTCCAAAGTCACAGCTCATTAGTTTGGATTATGGAGATCTGCCAGGAACCATCTCATTTTCACTGATGTAATATGCCTGCAAATACAATACTGAGAGAAATGCCAACACTTATTATGAAGGTTCTCCACCCAAGATGCCTTTTTATCATTCATAGAAGAAGGTTATGTTTGTGTAAGACTGATCAAGACTTTAGAGCAGCGGACCCAACCCCCGGGCCTCGGACCGGTACCGGTCCGTGAGTCGTTTGGTACCGGGCCGCGAGAGTTGAGGCTCAGGTGTGAAATGTCTGGTTTTCAGGGGTTTTATCGGTTTTCAGGGTTATTTTGTTATCGTTTTTATCAATAACTCGGTTTTCCTGGGTCTTTTCACGTGTGTTATGAATAAATCTTCTGTTTTTTCGGTACCGGTACTAGTTTTATTTTGTTGTATTTATCCGCGACACCTTAAAGGCCGGTCCATGAAAATATTGTCGGGCATAAACCGGTCCGTGGCGCAAAAAAGGTTGGAGACCGCTGGTATAGAGCATAAAACAGCATCATTGTAGCAAATGTTTTTGCACTATGACTGTGAGAGTGGAGAGAAGGTTAATTAAAAAGTACTTTTAAAGAGCAACGTTAACAGATGTCTCACTAAAGAACAAAGATTTTTCATTTTATAGTTGAGTGAATAGTTATGGAGCGCACATTAAATCGATATGCAAAGACTGTGCTCACACTTAAGGGTCTTTGTTATGTGGGTTTGATGTTTAGCATTAAGGTACTTTCACCATTCAATCCAGTGCTTTATTAAACTGTTGAATATGGTAGTAGCTGTTATGATGGAAGAGGTTTCAGGCAGACTGTTTTATTATAACACAAACTCTGACCTGCAGTGTTTCAACAAGTGATGAGTGGAAGTACAAACAAAACGCTCACAGCGGAGGCAGCTGGTGTAACCCGATGGGTACTGTTGCTCCACCTGTAATTTCATCGGGGTTTCTCCTGCTGTTGCTGTATAGACCCCAGGCTGTCTCCTCATATTAAATAAGCTTAGTGCAAAATAATACATATCAGATAGACCAGACACTATACCATGTTCATAAGTTAAGAGAATCGTCATTTGCTCAAGAGTTTGTTTCATTTTGGGGTAAAATCTAAAGCGGACATATAGTACTGCATTCCAGTAGTACAGTAAAGAAAAGCAGAATTTGCTTCTTTGCTAGGTCGATCCATTTATCCATCACTTGCACCACAGCACAGGCACGCTGCATCATGCTGTGGTCCATTTAGGAATGCAGCATTATGTTTTTCCTGTTTTTCTATCAGAGCTTTATTTTATATTTTATGTTTTTTGTTTGATCTCAAAGAGAGTGAATGTCCTTTATTCGGTCATCTCAGGCACATATCTGTGGCTGTGAGCACTGAACTCACACCCAGACGATATTTAAAGGTAAAGTCAATCAAGTAAGTCAAGTTAAAGGGCGATAAGGGCTTTTTTTCAGGCAGTGGGTCTACTAATATACATAAAGGGCTGTTTAAGTGACCCATGACAAGTGATGCTGTGCAGAGAGCGGCTGTGGCTCAGGTGGTAGAGCAGATCAGCTACTGATTGGCAGTGATGGGAATAACGGCGTTACAAGTAACTGCGTTACTAACGGCGTTACTTTTTTCAGTAACGACTAATCTAACTAATTACTGTTGCTATCGTTACAACGCCGTTACCGTTACTAAGAAGAAAATGCGGTCGCATCACTATTTTTCAACAAACAGACGGTTGAAGCTGTGTTCAGGTTACCGCATCTTATATCAGTTGCACAGAAGTAGCTGTAAGTAATCTGGACGCTACAGCTTTAAGCAGCTGCGCGCTCCCGCGGACGGTGATCACTTTCTGCCTGACGATCACTTTTTGGCACAACACCTGGAGCTCAGGGGGCAAAACAATCGCACGAGTGCTGCTGTTTGACTGAGGAAGAATAAAGTAGTCGAGATGACAAAGCAACAAGGTGATATGTACCAGCTTATAAATTGTGTTGATAGGCCAGTAAAACCAGAGTCATGATAAACAATATACACGCCTGTTTTTCTTCAATAGTTTCGTCACGTTTGCTGTCTAAGGACAGCGCAGCGAGACCTCTCTGCTTATGAGCGTGTTGGTGGAAAAATGCACCATGTCGACCAATAAAAAAATGATATGGCAACATGACATTTGGTTGTTTAGGAAGAGAGAGAGAGACAGCAGAAAAAGAGGGAGAGCGAGTTTTGAGATGAGAGAGATTTGTGACGTTTAGCGTGTTTGGAGTGTGTAGTTAATGTGTAGTGTTGTGGATAGTTTTGTGTTGTGTGTCAGAACAGGTGACTGCTGTCTCCAGGTAAAATTCAGACACGTGAGGTTGTGCTGAAAAGAATGATACCAAACAAGTCAAAGTAAATAGTTTTTAAAGGTGAAATGTGGAGGAAACATCAAAAGTGGTTAAAAATGGCCGATTACACCCTGGACCCCAGAGGGTAGGGCTGTTCGATATAACGATATATATGGATGACGATATAAAAACGTCTGTCGTTTCATTTTACGCTATCGTTTGTTTCGTGGTGTCACAAAAACTGTTTACGGCAATATTTTTACATGGTTCTGATGGTCACTGTAGTGGCTGTGTTAATTTATTAGTTCTCTTTCTCTTATATGTAATATACCCACACTGCTGACAGACAAGCGCCTGTTTTTATGCGTTGTCGTTAGCAACGACGACGGTAACAGCATCGCGTGTCCGCTTGTTTATTTTCCACATAAACCTTTCACAATAAAGCTCAAGATCCTGTTGAGACTTTTCAAAATAAACTGAATCACGTGAAAAAGTATTATTGACGGATGAGAAGTAAAAAAGAGCCGCCAGGTGCTAAAAAATAAAGCTTAGACTCAAACGTTAGAACAGGCTTTTCCCCGCAGCACGCCGTGTAATAAATACAAAGAAAACGGCGCCGTTACAACTTATGTCTAAAAATGTATCGTTTCATGCATCGGTTAAAACACTCGACTCCAGCTACACGACGCGCAGCTGGAAACACTTCACGTCGAGCTGCCCGAGATTAAATTTTTTGTGATTTATATCGTTATCGGACGATAGATGTTTTTTTATCGGGACATGAGATTCTGGTCGTATCGCACAGCCCTACCCGAGGGTTAAACTTTTTTTTTTTTTAAAGTAACGCTATAGTTAATTACTTTTAGAATCTTGTAACTCAGTTACTAACTCAGTTAATTTTTTGAAGAAGTAACTAGTAACTATAATTAATTACTTTTTCAAAGTAACTTGCCCAACACTGTTGATTGGAAGGTTGCTGGTTCGATCCTTGGCTTCCCCAGTCTGCAGGCCAAATATCCTTGGGTAAGATACTAACCCCAAGCTGCCCTCCGATGTGTTCATCGGTGTGTGAATGTTGGCTAGTTTGCACTTGTGTGTAGAAGTGCTTGTATGAGTGGGTGTGAATGAGGCATGTTGTTTGGAGTGCTTTGAGTACTGCGGGAGAGTAGAAAAGTGCTATACAAGAATCAGTCCATTTACCAGAGGGAGCTGTGGTGGTTTCCAAAGATCAGCTTTGTTAATAACCCTTTCACTCATAGTGGTCTCTACAGTGGACAGCTATTCAAAGGCTGTGTTCTTGTATTTGTGTCAGTGTTGATGGTATACTTGCACATAAACCCACTGGACACTGATGTGTCACTGCATACCTGCCACCCACTGGTCATTTCATGTTACTATAGATGTCAAGCACCCAGGGTTCATGAGCACTCTATGGACTTGTTTATCTTTGATGGTGTGTGTGCATTGTGCTGCTGTCCCTGGTTTCCCTGCTTGCAGGTGTGTGTGTGTGTGTGTGTGTGCTGGTATATCCGGTAGGCTGGTTTACAGGCACCATCAGGCCTGGTGAGTGTGTCCTGCCAGGTGGCTGGACACACCCAAGGATGATGATACACACCTGCAGCTGATCAGCCTCGTCGGGGGAGCAGTGTGGTTGAGCTCTCCTCGACGCTGGATCTTTTCCCAGCTAGCAAGTTCAGTGAGAGTGGAAACGAGAGGGCAGCTAGCACGGGGTGCACGGACACTAGGGAGCAACACTTTTGTTGTTGTGTATGATTTACTTCACTGTAAATGAACGCACTACTTTCATTGCACGAAGTCCAGCGTTTGGGTTCCCCACATCCCCACGGTCTGCCATCGCACACGGTGACAATAGGTCTATGACATGTTTCATTGTAATTATTGTTATTTAACCCTGTTATGCATGACAGCACAACATTATTCATCTCTTCATCCCTAAAGATGAATAAAAATACTTAAGTCGTAATTCATGCATGACAGGGTTAATGTCACGTATGAAAACGATGGTTTATAACATGCACACATAACGTTCTGCAGTTTATGTTGTGCTGGTGTTCTAAGAACGGGTCTCAGGGACACTTTAGTCAATTTATTCTTTCGTAGGCCAAACATAAGGGGAACCGAATTTCAATATCGCTGCTGAGTGGTTGATTCCCTTGCTTGTGCAGGGGTACAGAACTCAGACAGGCAGGGCGAGATGCAAGACGGGGGAACAAAATTGTTCAGGTTCAGATTTTATAGAGCAGCTTTTGTTTTGGGCTTGCTTTAGTTGCTCAGTGACCACTGATTTTCTGCCAGAGCCCATCACATTCAATAGGCTCCAGCTCGCCCCTCCTCCCAGATAACGACAGAGAGCATTTCTCAGGGCTTTTAAACACTTCTTGGAGACTTATCTATCGCCCTGATGGCCTGTCCACACTAATCCATTTCAGCTCTGCACCTCCCTTACCTTCTTATTGATAAAGTGGTACTATTTTATTAGACTTGAAGCTGACAGAATAGCTCTTAAGGGAAATATCTTTTTTTAATGGGTTTGGAGGGCACAGAAAAGCTATTTGAATTATATGAGCTTTTATTTCATAAACTCAACATCCTCCCTGGTAGTTTCCAAATATCAGTCAAGGCATACAGCATTTTAATAGTCTCTAATAAAATTCTTGTTTAAGTTAATGTATCATTAAATTGAAATAGAATGGGTTATGCTGTGTAATTTTCTCTGTTGTGCTGAAGGAGCCCAGACTGCTATCAGATCCTGTGTGTGTGTGTGTGTGTGTGTGTGTGTGTGTGTGTGTGTGTGTGTGTGTGTGTGTGTGTGTGTGTGTGTGTGTGTGTGTGTGTCGAGTGGGTTTATTGACACTTAGCCAGAGACGAATAATTGGACTTCTGAAGAGAAACCAGAGAGAAGCAGCGAGAAAGACGGCGGAGGAAGAAAAGCGAGAGAGATAGAGGGTCTAATCTTTGGGGTGTCAACGTATGCCAGATGAAATCCACCACTGCTTTGATGAGGAAATGCCTCGAGGTGCAGATCTAATAGATGGGATTGGGAGAGGGATAGCTCCAATCTACAGGTCAGTCCTGTTCAGGGTTCTCCAACACTGAAAGTATGAGTGGATTATTAGAGCTGGAGGCTCGTGAGAGGTGTTTAGGCAAAGTTTGAGCCATTAAAACAAAGAAATCACACCAGATACACCTTCTGTATTTGGATGGCTTTGATTTGAACATTTGCCGCATTTTATTAAAGGCTTGTCACATGACGGGTTGGGTCACAGCCAAGAAAGATGGAGGGTGGATGAGTACGGAGAGCACATCCAGGGCCGGCATTAGGCTCCGTCTTTAAGGAGTTAATGCTGTTATCTCAGGGAGTGTACCTGTCACTAATCTGATTGTGGCGCTTTCATTCTCTTCACGGAAGATTGATGTTGAATAATGAAAGGTGCTGGTGCCCAGACAAAGCACAGACCACGGGGATTAGTTGCCATCCATGAGGCATTGATTTGGTTTTAATGCCCACAAATATTGATGGACTGCAGAGTGGAGGAGCCAAAATACAAGGCTGGGTTTCCCAGAGCTGCGGCTGTTTTACCCCCTCAGGAATCCGTGGTGTTGTTGCACCACAAAGGAAGAACCGTCATCCAGCCTTTGAATAAATAAGATGTTATTACAGTTCCACTCAGACAAGCGTCTACTGTGCGCCCCGCTATGTCAACTGCTTGCTGATTGTGGGTGGCCTTGCCTGGCTCCAGAGGACTTGGTGAGCTGCCATGTTTGCACACTTACTGGCAGCAAAGTAGGCACAGAGGGGCTAAGGGTCTTTGATGATCAGTGGGGTAAAACAGAGAGAGAAAGCCCTCTGGAGGAATGACTTTCATCCTTTCTCTCTGTATCTTTCTATCTCTATCAATTTCTCTTGTTATGATGATGCATAGCAGCCAGCAACACAGAACACACTGAATCATAGAGGAGAGCTCTGAACTCAATTGCATGCCATACAAAAGAGGTTTTGTATTCATTGAGCGTGAGCAAGCTGCACATCAAAAGTCCTCATTCAGATCATTCATTCGCACAATCTGCCCGCAGGCCATGCTTCGTTGTACTTGTTTATGCACTACCTGTGAGCGCTTATGCGTGTGAACTAGAATTTATGTGTTTCTGTACGTGTGTGTGTGATGCTGTTTCTCAGCTTCTATATCTTAGCATCTGTCTGTTGGCTTGAAGGTAGGAAAAACTGTCAGCCTGTCGGAGGAAAACGGGCAGACATCGAATAAGGGCGCAGTGCAGGTCGCTCTGCGAGGAAATCTGAAGCAGCAACGTCCTTGAATCCCGGCATTCCCCTCACGTCGTCCTGCTCTTCCCCAGAGCCAGTTCAACCTCGATATCGCATAATACGTCCGGGCAAACGGCTGCGACGGCAGGCCGCAGAGCAAAGGGCCGTTAAAGCTGTGAGGAAATTGCTCATTACCGTGGACTTGACTTTTTTTCCCATCCAAACAGGTATAATGTTAGCCTCAGACATTTCCTGTTTACCTCATGTGGCATCATTGCTGAGTGATGAGCTGATTGAGTTGCAGCTGTAATGGCAGACGCCCGTCAGTCTCACTGACTCTGATGGATGGGGATCAGGCCCTCCGCTGACATGTGAGGAGTTATAAAAGTGCCCCTATTTCATCCACCCACTAAACAAATGAGTCAGTTTAACTGAAAGTGATTGCCTAGAAACATCACTCACTCACAACGAAGAGTGGTACAGAGTGTGTGTGTGTGTGTGTGTGTGTGTGTGTGTGTGTGTGTGTGTGTGTGTGTGTGTGTGTGTGTTTGGGGGGTCGTGGTCAAAGGATTAAACAAAGAATTAGCACAAGTTTTTTTTCCAAGATTTTTCAGTAGTAAGTCTTTATTTTAAAGACTTACTACTGAAAATGATGGATGCTTGAATGTAGTCAGTAGGTTGTTTCATGATTTCCAGATTAAAGTGACAATCAGACAATTATTGGACCCACTGGATGAATCCAAATGGCTTTGTTCTCTCCTCAGCTTCCCTTTACTCTACATTAACATCACGAGGTCAGTAAAGCACATCACTGAGTATGACAAACATTACAACGTTCTTTGTCCTACTCCGCTGCACATGATCTCACTTTCTATATTAAAGGCAGTGTTGGGGAGTAACGGAATACATGTACCGCCGTTACGTATTTAAAATACAAAATATGAGTAACTGTATTCCGTTACAGTTACCGTTTAAAAAGGTGGTATTCAGAATACAGTTACTTTGTTGAAATAAATGGATTACACTGCGGTACTTTCCTGTTTCATATTGTGGCGGGTCAGGACTGTTTGGGTTTTGTTTGACAGCTACGTTCTGTTGTTCCAGGCGGCAGTGTTACGGTTGCCATGGTTACAGGGTGATGCTCTCTCTCTGCGTGTTTCCTGGGTGAGAGAGGCCTTTTTGTTGTTGTTGTTGTGCTAAGCTAATAGGCAGAATGCTACAAGCATAGCTCTAAAGAATGTAGCATCATGGGCAGTGTAGTCCGTGCTGCAGGGAGAATGGACTGCCATACACGTTATGGGTCTGTGAGCGCGAGGAGGGAGAAAAAGGAAAAGTAGAAGCTGTCACCGAGCAGAAACGGGAGCTGGAAGCATGTAAATATAATAATAACTACTGCAGCCAAACAGAGAGCCTGACGAGCCCAGTTGTAAGTAAGCTGTTAAGACTCGACTGTACACTGTGTTCGTGTTTTCCTCCAAAAACAATAAGCTCCGTTGGAGCCTTTCAACGCCTCTCTCTCTCTCTGATAGGAAGCTTGACCCAGACAACAAAGTAAAGCTATTTTTCGGCTACGAGCCGACAGGGACCCCGCCGTATTAGTCAGAGGTCCCTTTACTACAGTTCGGAGTCGCGGACCTTCAGTAATAGTAATAAATCACAGCAATAGTACATTCACGTAGTTGTAAACAGCATGATAATATATTAAGTAATCCAAAGTATTCAGAATACGTTACTGTCATTGAGTAACGTAACGGAATACGCTACAGAATACATTTTGGGGCATGTAATTTGTAATCTGTAATGGAATACATTTTAAAAGTAAC
Organism: Copadichromis virginalis; assembly: GCF_057382275.1. Classification (NCBI taxonomy): domain Eukaryota; kingdom Metazoa; phylum Chordata; class Actinopteri; order Cichliformes; family Cichlidae; genus Copadichromis; species Copadichromis virginalis. The sequence goes on from NC_140627.1 coordinate 2,042,048, forward strand.
CTTCCCAACACTGATTAAAGGGAATAACATTAAAAACAGTCAAATACACATATACTCATCTTTATATCTTTATCATTCTGTTCTTATGCAAGAGCTAGAAATGAATCTGTCTCCTTGCACTGTGGCTGTTCCAAGAATAACGTCATTTCAAGGCCAATAGGAGGGATGGGAATCGAGAACGTTCCCAGCTGTTCAGTTCCTTGGATTGTTGGTCTGCTTGTCTTTCACTTCTGCTTATTGGTCCCACTTGTACTTGCACTGCAGTCAGCTGGTTTCATTTTGTGTGCTGGAGGAGGAAAATAGCAGAGCAGTCTACAGCGTTGTTACAGACATCACTGCTAAGAGGCTGGAGCGTGATGACGGAACAGAAACACAACTTTAGCTGATCACAACAAAGAGGCGGGGAGACGCCCAACACGCACAAACATTTGACCCACAGCATACAATTCATTTGCAGAAATGCGATGTCTGTGCTGCTTAGTGACAGTGCTGATAAGAGAATCGATAAGGAACTGAGCCAATAAGTGAGATCAACAATGGAATCGGATTCGCTGAATTCTTATCAATTCCCATCTGTAAAGATGTACCTGCAGTATCAGCAGTTCACCGTGGTGTTAGCTTTTAGCTTCGTACTACTGCACCTAGCAGCAGCTTCACAGAGCTGCAGGCACGACTGTTCATTCAGCGTTGCCAGTGAATTATTCAGTTTTTTAAATTGTCTCTAAGTAAAAGGCCTGACTGCTGACAGTGATATTCACAGGAGTGTTAGCATGTGATAACAAAGTCTGTCTTCCACAGCACTTCTTCTCCAGCTCTACTCTAAAATAATATTGTGCTTCGAGTGTGTCTAAAAAGGGTCAAATTGCGCTCGTTGCTGTTGTGTTGAGTGAAAGCAACATTGTGCAGCTCCGGCAGCGTCGATGCAGTTAATGCAGTCAAATAGCGGGTCCTCTAATGGGAGTCTGTGGTTCAACATGACAGCAAACTTTGCCTCGGTCTCCTGACATCCCCTCTGCTAAGGATGCTTTGAAATAATGAAAGCCTTATCTGACATCAAGGAGGAGAAAAGCACCAGCCGCGCTGATATCGAATTTGTTTGAAGATAAAGTTTCCCTGCGGACCAACTGCAGGAACAAAAACGTCCTTCCATTCTGATTCAAAATGCTTTCTGTCTTCTCCCTCATCTGTGGCAGCCTTGTTCATTTTGTTCTTCACAGATAAGAGGGCATTCATCCTTTGTCTTTGTAGAGTAATAAAATGATTAAGTCAATTAAAAGCCAGCCAAGTTTCTCTGTGTGGAAAAGCTTCTGTCACATTAAATTATCAAGGCTTAGTGTTCTCTCTTCTCTCGCACAAGCACACACTTTGTTCATTTTGCTGTATTCATTTGTCAAAGCACAAGAGGACACCATGTCTAACATTCACTCGTGAAGTGATACACGAGAAGAGAGAGGGAAGTCTTTGACCTTTAATCTGTCCTGTAAAAGAAAAGAAAGAAATGCTAAATATAGCATCACAGAGCCATGACCTTGTGTTTAAGCCGAGATAGGCTGATTTTATCAGTGATAGCAGGGAAAAACACAGCAGCTACTTCAGGAGGCAACGCGTGGGAAACAAATTGGGATGTTCCAAAAAAGAACGTGTCATTTTTGCAAAGGTCATCATCAGCCTACAACTATGTAAAGGTCTGCCATCCTGCTTGTGTGTGCGTGCCTGCTTTGGTTCAATGACAGAGACGAGGCTGGAAGCCATCACTCCAGATGACAGCAAAAACCATCTGTCCTCCTGCTCATCATTAACCCTGCTGGCAGCGTCCCGGCCGCTGTGCTGACACAGTTAGAGGAGAGATATGGATGAGGTTTCCCGCTGAAAGAGTTGACATATCCCAGCGCAGACGGTCAATTCCATCACTGCTCGGCGCATTTTTGTCGAAAACGGCAACAGAATGATTTGTGACATTTGGTTTTTCCTTAAAAACTGCTTCAGTGCTTCTGTTTTTACAGAACTTCTTCAGGCATGATGAGCATGTTCCACCATACCAGCTGTACAAAATCAAGTCATCCAAATGCGTTTGATCCTATGCTGTGATTGCACATTTGCAAAGTAACTATAATCGTCTGTAAATCTAAACATTATCTAAGCCCTGCTTATTCACACAGTTAGAGTGTTTGGGCATTCCCACATGGAAAAGATATAAATCTTATAAAGTTTGTATCTGTCTTGTGTGAAACTTGTATGAAAAGCATACAAGAGTGAAAACAGATATAAGATCCCTTGAAAAATTATATAAATGAAGCTTGTGTGTTTTGGATACTTCCTAAAACAATATATGAAAGTGGCCACTTTCATGAGTAAATCATATTAAGCCTGATATGATTCACTATATGAAGTAGGCCACATCTGATGCAAGTCTGTTATAAGTTTTTTCTATTTCTTTTCCATATGACACAGTTTTTGCATCACACAGCGGCTCAACATGTGACTGAAGTGCAGACTTTCAGCTTCGAAGAGTTTAACAGAAGTATTTTAGTTTTGAGTCGAGCCATCAGAGGCTCAACAATAATTCAAAGTAATTTTTATTATAAGGATTGTTTTTCAATGCCTGGGTGAAAATCGACTCCTAGATTCCAACGTCCTCACAAAATGCTGTTTCCTCCCTTCAGATGCTCTGCTCAGCTCTTACTGCAGTTACCCTCAACTGCTGCTTGCTTGTGGGTCTCTCTGCACTCAGTTTTGCATTCAAAAGCCGCTCTGTTGTGTTGAGATCATGTGACTGACTTGGCCACTGATGAATGTCAGTACCTTTGACTTGCAAACCTCTTGTCTTTTGCAGGATGCTTTTGTGTCATCATGCACTTGGACTGAAGCGGTGTCCAATGAGTTTTGCAGCATTTTGTTCAAACTGAGCAGAGGGTGTTGTCCTGTACACTTCAAAAATCATCCTGGTTCTTCTATCGGCAGCCACGTGTCCCAGTAACACCAGTAACCTGGTGTCACTAGTGTACGTACGGTCCCACAGGTAGCTACACAGGCCCACACCATAACACTGCCTCCACCATGTTTTCTCTCTTTCTCCATACTTTCATGGGAATGACGGGAATCTTGGATTCATCTGTCCAAAGATGTTTTTCAGGCCTGTGCAGCTCTTTCAGAGTTTTCTCACAAAGTCTAATAAGGCCATGTTGGTGTCGAGTGTATCCAGTGGTCCTTGACAAAGGTACACAAGAGTTTTTTATACTTGGTTAGATATTGTGAAGGGTTTTCTTAACAGAGGATGTAGTTTAGCTTTCCTCTGTGGACCTTTTGATGCTGCTGAGTTGGTCAGTGTGTGTCTTCTATTTAAAAATGTACCAGTTGGTGATTTGACAGTTTTTGGTGGCTCTCTGTTGGGTTTCTTTAGGCTACGACACACGTACACAGATTTTTCTATGCATTTGCACCTTTCGTCCACACGTAAACGGCGTTTGCGATCACTGAAAACTGAGATTTTCAAAAACTCTGTTTTTGCGTTTAAGTGTGGACGAGAAGATTTACTCACGCAGCGTCAAAGGTGTGCGCCTTTTTTGACGTGACGCTGTGCGCCACGTTATTGCTTACATGAGATTAATTTCTACAATGGCCGATAGAAACAAAATACTGTTGTCAGGGTCCTGGGACTGGGCGACCCAGGATCCCTGGGCAGTCATGGACCTGCGTATTATTATTATGTATTTTTGGTGTCGTTTCTCCTTCTCTGTGCATGTACATATGTGTGTTTCTCTGTGCTGTGTTAGTCTGTGTCCCACTCATATGTTTAGGCGAGGTATGGGTGTGTATGTCTGCGGGTGTGCCTGGAGGATGGAGCTCGGCCACCTGCAGGCCTGAGGGGTGTGGCCCTGCGGAGGGACTGGCCACACCCGAAGCCACACACCTGCCGCTGATCAGGGCTCGTCGGGGGAGCTACTTAGGAGAGTCTTGGAGCTCCCACCGACGCGGGATCATTGAGTTATCTTACCAAGTCAGTGTGTGTTAGCGTAGGTCTGTGCTGTGCGTATATGTGCTGGTTAGTGTTGACGGCTGCGTCTCTGGTTTCCCTACAGGAGGAGGAGTGGTCCGGAGAGGCAGCACGCACGGGGGTGCGGAAACACAACAGCGGGGAGCACGAGCACAGATATCGGAGGGAAGCACGCGCACGGGGTTCGAGGGAGCAACGGGGAGTTATTGTGTTTACAGCTTTCCACTGTAAATAAAGAGCACTGTTTGCATCGCAGAGTCTGCGTTTTGGGTCCTCCTTTCCCCACATCCCCACGGTCTGCCAGCCAGACCGTGACAACTGTTGCTCTGACTATCTGCAGTTTTTACACACTTACACACAGTGACTGTCCTTCCAGACATCAGAGTGAACTGTTCAACACAGACGGTCTCACAACCTAAATCCCGACACCGACGTCATCGTTGGTTTTGAATAAATGTAATTTTTTTAAAATTTAAATGTATTCATGCTGTATGCATTTAGTTCACTGTTAAGTTGTGAGTCTGCACCAGCCAAAATACTGTTCTGGTTATCAACATTTGAAATGATGAAGGCACTTGAAAAGTAACACAAAATTTGCTGCTTTTTCAGAAAAACAAAAAAACTTTTCAGACTTCAGGTTTGCATAAAACCCTGTTTACTCTTTCCCTCCCAGGCTTCTAGACTTCTTCTGATTGGCCAACATTTCTACACAGCTGCGTTTTTGGCGTTTATATGTGGACGAAGATCAACCTTCGTCCACATATAAACACAAGATGCATGTGAATGGGATTTTTAAAAAAACGAAAATGGAAAATCTCCATGTTCAAAAATCCCCGTGTACGTGTGGACGTAGTTTGGCTTAATGGTGGCCTCCTCCTGGCATTGAAGCTAAAAGCCTGCACTTCAGTCGTAGTGTGCAGAAGCCAAACAACAAAAATATTTACAGACACGAGTGTATATACAGAGTGATGAAGTAACTAAACAACATGAAACTAATAAATGTTACAATGTAAGCATGTTGCCTTGAAAAGAAATCACTTTGCACACAAAGCTTTATGGTAACAAGACTCGTGTGATTTGATCTCGTTCCAAACATCAAAGTGACAGATCACACGTGTCCTCCATGTATCTGAGTACTTGTTTTTTAATGAAGCCAATACTCGACAGAAGTACGCTGCTACATTCATAAGTTATAAAGGTAGTAAGATGAGAAGCAAACACTAATTATTCAAGTTTGGAGTGGTGCATTTCTCAGCCTACACAGCAGAACACACCGAGCCGTTTAGAGAAGAAGCTGCGCCTCTTTTATCCGGCTTAAAAAAGCTGATGCATGAATATTTATGACTTTTTCTTTTATCTGAAGCAGTTATGTGATATTAATGAAGAAAACGTTTCCACAGAAATCAAAAAGTGGATTAATCTAGTAAAAAGATTTTCATTGACCATCTCAATTTTCAGAATCTACAAGCTGACAAATCCATTTACAAAATGGGAATTTAAACGAGAGCTTCTCGCTTTTATATTTCTTTTGTTTTTATCAAGTGGAACTCACTCGTTGCTTTTTTCTGTAAATGTCTGAAGTTTAGTAACACAGGAAATCTACCTGCTGCCGACGGCACCCAAGCAAGTTGCATCGAATATGGTTTTTCTATTAATACGCTAGAGTTTTATAAAGAGCTGAACCTAATAGGACAGAGATGAGTTTGGGGCAGACACCTAAGCTACCCAACCCTTTAAGTGACATTATACAGTGCATAGGGGTGCAACGATACACAAAATTCAGGGTTCGGTTCGATACTTTGGTGTCACGGTTCGATATTTTTTCAATACAAAAAAAATGTTCATGCTTTTTTAATTTGTCATTTATTAAAATTATAAATATATATTTTAACTCAAAAGTACAGTTTTTAAATTTAATGTTGCTGAAACAACAAAGTAATAAAATAATAAATCTATCTGATGGAGAAATCCCTCATCTTTGGAAAAGAGAGTTTATTACAGAGAAATGTCTCTTTCAAAATAAAAGCTATACTATACGCTTCTTCTGGGCTATATTCTCAGCAGCATATTAAACATATCAGGTCCCCATAAGGAGAATCCTGTGCTAACGGCTGTCTAAATGACTCGGGTAAAGTTTGTAGCATGCTGCTTGTTGTTTTTGTCTGCTTCCACTTGTCTTTGCACTAGGATGATGTCGGAGTAAATGTGCAGTCATATTCGTTGTGTTCCCACTAGTGCTGTCAGCATTAATCTGAAATGACGTTAACGCCACAACACGGCAAATCTCCGTTAACGAGCTACCGCGGATCGCCCCGTGCGTGGGGCTGGACGGCCAACACGTTAACGAGCTAACTGCGCTAACACACTAGTTCCCACCCATGTAATTGAGCATTGCGTGACACATCCGACATACTGTTTTACTTTAGTCCATGACGCGCTTACCTTCAGGGTCATACGTCACATGAAAACCAAAATAGTTCCAAAGGCCAGATCTGAATGAGGGTGGGGGAGGTTCAATTTGCCATGTTGCAACGAGCTTAGCTTCTGTCTTGCTAGCTTGCGCTGCGCTCAGTGGATCTGCGCTTGACTACTCCGCCTAGGCTGCACTGTCGAGCGCAGATCCACTGAGCGCTCAACACAGACAGCATCGTCAGAAGGAAAGTTGATAAAATAAATTAAAAATGTTGTATTGTTCGATACATATGCGTACTGAACCAAAAGCACTGTATCGAACGGTTCAATATCGATACCAGTATCGTTGCACCCCTAGCAGTGCATTACACTCTGAGAGCACAAACCTGCACCATGGCAGCTCACTCTCTGGCCAGGAGGGAGTGTTGTCTTCTTCCTCCTTGCTGTCGCCAAGTGCCTTCTCCTATAGGATCATCTTTGTTATTGAGGTGTTCTCTCTGATTCTTTACCTTACGATGTAAACCACCTTGGGCAACTGTTGTTGTGAGCTCCATAAATAAAATTCAGTGGACGAGAATCCCACTAAGCAGATCTCTACTCCATCTGTGGCGTGGGCCAGCATATAAAATGTGCCTGTTCCTCGTGGTGCAAACAACAAACAGCCTCCAATATCTTGCAGATCGTACCAATTAGAGAAACGAGTCCCACTGAAAGTGATATGAAATCTCTACAGGAAGGCTCGATGATGATTCACACAGAGTGTGTGCTACACTGCGCATCAGCACATTTACTGTCTAAAGGTTTTCAGGGCACAAATACAGTTTGACTTCCAGAACATATTTTTATCTTGTTTCAGTAAACTCCAATTTGCTAATCTTTTGAGTCATGAAATAGAAAATCTATTACCACATCCAGCTTCCTGTTAATATCACTCACTTCTGTTTCTGCCTCGACCTGCTCTTGATATTCTGCTTTTTTCGTCTCGCCCACACACACACATTTCAAGTAGGAAAACTTTACCTTGAGTGAGTTATTGATGTGGCACGCCGTGTTTGATCTTCTGTTTGAGCTAGAAATGAGCAGTAACGGGATGAAGCGGTACTCCCTGTCATGTGAAGTGCTCTCGATTGGGCAGCGGTGCAGCGAACAAGCAGTGAAGCATTCTCATCATGTCTGCCTTTCAAACATATTGGCAGCACATGGCCATAGGGCAGGAGAAATTGACTCGGTATTAAGTGAAGCGAGGCCAAGCACATTTGTGTGTGTGCAAAAGAGACAAAATCATGGACTAAGTGTAAATGAAAGAGTCACAGGAGGATTGGAGAATTTGTAATAAGCACAGAAGCATTTTCTTTCTTCTTCTGGTACCAAAACATCCCAGAGAGAAAAGCCGAGGAGCAGTCGAAATGGCTCTATAAATAGGAAGTGTCAGTTTTAATGAATGCATTGAAAATTACCATGTTGTTCGCAAAGACGTGTCTGGGCTTTTACAGGATGGAAGCAAAGTGTGCTAGCATGTAATGCCACACATTATTCATCATATTTAACCACTGTCTTTGATGAGAGGTTAATTATTACCAGTGCTACGATGTAACAACATCACAAGGAAAAATGGAAGAGAGGCAAAAATCCAGACCTCTGTCTCTTCTCTCCTCCCACAGTGAACAGATTTAATAGTAACCACACCAGGTTGCAAAAAATGTAATATCAGCTGTACAAACAGTCTCCACCTGCTGAAAAGGGTCTGAATGTAAGCGCCAGAGTCGCACTCTTTAAGGTGTACTCAAGCAATTTATTATTGCACATGCATCGTTTGGACGTGTACAGTTTAAGTTGCAGTTTTGGTGATTTCATGTGTTTTTTAGAACCTTAGAGGAAACAGCCCTTTGTGAATTCCTCTGTCTGACCCACTTGGCATAGTCTTCAGGCCTGAGTTGATCAGTGTAATGACCTTAGTGAGAAAGAGGAACGGAAATCAATACGATTCCCCTCGGTGTTCACGGTGTGTGCACTCCCAGGCCTCTTATTTAGGAAGGCAGCTGCAGAGTAAGAAAGCCGGTGCTGCTCATTTTATTACTGTACATACAGTCAAGACACAGGTTTCATCGCTTACATAGTGTGTGTGTGCGTGTGTGTGCGTGTGTGTGCGTGTGTGTGCGTGTGCGCGCGCGTGTGTGTGCGCGCGCGTGTGTGCGCGTGTAGGTGTGTGTGCGTGCGTGCGTGCGTGTGTGCGTGCGTGTGTGTGCGTGCGTGTGCGTGCGTGCGTGTGCGTGCGTGTGTGTGCGTGTGTGTGCGTGTGTGTTATTGAATCAGTGACTGCAGGCTGCTCAGTGAAGCAGCTCCAAACACTAACCTTTCCATTACTGTGCTTTACAGCTGCTACGAGGTTCTTCTCCTGTGTTTTCTGGTCTGCACAAAATAGATGTTGCTCAGTCTGTTAGAGTAATCAAACAAATGACTACATTTGTGAATCCTGCACGTCTTACTAAATATAGTTTTTACAAAGGCGCAGAATGGGAAACACACGTAAATTATTTTTCTTTGCTGCACGGTGTGATTTAATGCAGACTTTAATCTCTTAGCAGACTCAAAGGCATCCGCGAGCTTTGTTCTGAGACCCTGAGAGCTCTCTTTAGATCGTGGTGATACACACTTCAAAAGCAGAGCCCACACCAGAACCCAGATGTTAGAGTTTTACATGAAGTAAAACATTTCACATTAGAAGTCCTCTAATTGTATTGCTTTGGATGCATGATAGACGTTGGGTTTGCTTACTTTTTGATATGTGATACTTTTTTTAGTTTCATTTGATTATTTAAAAAGTCAACAACCTATTTTGTATTTGACCCTTGTAGGAAATCTTTGTGCACACCCTGACCTCTTTGTTATGTACTGTACCCTGTCTGTGTAGGCTCTTTGGTTCAACATCGCAGTCCTCACAAAGTCTCTGAGTCGGGGTGCTGCCAGGGCCCCTTTTGGCTCCCTGGTCCTGCCCCCTGCTGGAGAATCAATAGACCTGTATGCAAATGAATTGTTATTTTTATGATATCGTATAGGTTTAGGAAACAGAATCTGCCCGAGCTGATCAGCGAGCAGGCTGTAGTGATGAGAATGTGCAGATGCTGTAGCTGCTGGTGCAGCTTCTTTAATTCAGCACTGTAAGCTGAGATTCCAAGCAAAACTCGTTTAAATGCAACAGAAACTCCAACAGAGCTCTCAGCGTTGTACATTCATTCCAGATATACTAACAGCACAAACTTAGAGACTAAGAGTTGTTTTTGATGTTGTGTATTTGGGTTGAATGTTTCCTTTAAACTGCCCAGCAGAGCAGCTACCAAGAGGGATGAGTGATTAATGGAAGCAACGGCTGGAACGCCACCATATTACATCCCAGAGTACTCAGAGAATATAGGCTGTGTGTGTGTGTGTGTGTGTGTGTGTGTGTGTGTGTGTGTGTGTGTGTGTGTGTGTGTGTGTGTGTGTGTGTGTGTGTGTGTTAGTTATTGGGTGGTGGGACTGGCAGAAATTTCCTTCTTCATCAGTCCCATCTCAAAGTCCATGACTACCTCAGCTGTGATCTCTCCTGTGGAAATAAAATCACAGGCTGAACGTCTTTGTTTGTTTTCATCCTCTGTATGATTCCAATGCAAAACAATGTCATTTAGTTAAACTGCTTAATAGTGGAACACAGCTGCTTATTGTTCAGTTCAGTTTTATCAATAGTGCCGAATCACAACGAGGTGAAGAACCAACAATAATAGAGAGAACAGCCCACAGTGAGCTGACACCTGAGCATTGGTTGACGGTGGGAAGGAAAATGGAAAATTTTAACAGGAAGTAACCTCCAGCAAAACCAGGTTCATGGAGGGACAGCCATCTGCCACAGAACCAAAGACACACTGTGGAAGAGACCCAGAGAGTAATAATAACTAATGATTAAACGCAGGTCGTGTGAGTGAGGAAGTCTTCCCACGATGATCGTGGGAGCCCCCTAACTGTGTTACATCTGTGCAGCACTGTAACACTAGACTGGATCTGATGTCAAGACACACAAACGGGACAAAACCTAATTTAAACAATCGGTTAGCACAGCGTTCCCCAACCTTTTTCATGGACCGGCCTTTAAGGTGTCGCAGATAAATACAACAAAGTAAAACCAGAAAGATTTATTCATAACACATGGGAAAAGACCCAGGAAACTGAGTTAACGATAAAAACTATTAAAAATAAATTTCACACCCGAGTCTCAACTCTCGTGGCCCGGTACCTGTCTCTTCTCTATGGTTTACCTCAGAAATCCCTCCATAAACTGCAGTTGGTTCAAAACACAGCTGCTCGTATTATTTCCAGAACTAGATCCACTGAACATAGAACACCAGTTCTTAAACAGCTCCATTGGCTCCCAGTTCACCTCTGTGTCAAGATCCTGCTTCTCACTTTCAAAGCGCTTCATAACCTCGCTCCTCCATAACTATCCGATCTTCTCCATACTCACCCTTCCGTACACTCCGCTCTTCTTCAGCTTCCCTTCTGTCAGTTCCACCTGCTCGCCTGACTACCACGGGACTCAGAGCCTTTAGTTGTTCTGCCTGAGACTTTGGATGCACTTCCACTTGCTCTCCGGACCACACACTGTCTCACCACTTTTAAATCACTACTCAAAACCCATCTGTTTAGAACTGCATACACCTGATCTCTCTTAGGCCATTTTTAACTTGCTCAGTTTTTATATTTGCTTTTATACTTTTATGGCTGTTTATGTCTAAATTTTATCTACCATGTTTGCTATATATACATTTTTCTTATGTTTTTTATGGTATGTTTACGTGTTACTGTGAGGTGACCTTGAGGGTCTGAAAGGCGCCTATAAATAAAATGTATTATTATTATTATTAACTCATGGCCGGTACCAGGCCACGACCCGGGGGTTGGGGAACGCTGAGTTAGCACCTTCATTTCATTATTTGCTCAATTTGTAATTAGGAACAGTAAACACAAATAGCATTTTTTTGGCCTTTGTTTTCATTTTCAGAACGATAAAGCTTCTCATAAAACAGAAGAGCTCAAATGTTCACAAATGTGTGACAACGTCTCTGAAACAATCTAATGACTGGTGTGCGTCTTCTGTCTGAACGATGTTCACGGTGCAGGACGTCAGTCATCCCTCGCCTACACAAAGATATGAAATACTGGAAGTGAGACTTTGTTCTCACCGAGAGGAAAAAAATGCATGACTGGAAAGCTTCCTTAAAAGGATTGCATTATAAACACAGCGATTTCCCTCTGCAAGAAAAATCTTATACCGAGCCAGAATTGCATAATAAGGCAAACAGACTGCGGGCTACATATTTACACCAACAGGGATCATGAAACCAGCCCTCCTGAGTCATTTGTGCTCAGGGCAAAGTGCTCTCAAGGAAAGAGATTTATTTGGCTTCATTACGTTTGCATGGTGAGGCTGGTGCAGCCATCATTTCTATTAGACACTTTTCTGGCCCATTAAACCTCATTACATATTGATCCTGTTCCTCTGGATGATAATGTGCCATTTATTTCCATCGGTTCCACTTCTCCCTCTTTATACTTTCATTGTTCATTAAGTGTCACTGAGTGTCAGAGGAGATGTATGTGGTGGATTTTAGATCACTTCTCCTGCAAGACAACAGCAGCAAATGAAATCTGGATAATTTTCTGACAAACGTCTTTGGAATACTTACAGCCGCCGCTGAATCGAGAACATTAGCAGGGGGGTGTAGATTATATCTGTTTGCTGTTGCAGTGCCACATATTGTCTCGTATCGCCGCTCTCCTCGAGAATCAATCTGTTCATGCGATTGATTCCTCAATGAGGCAGTGTATGACATATTTGTAGGACTGTTTGTGTAATACTCATAGGAAGGCCGCTCTGCATGTTTCTGCACATATGCTTTACTGCCAGCATCTGCTGCATCATTGCCCTTACCCTAATTGCATCTAATTTCTGTTTATGCAGTTTTTGCACTCTGCTTTGCCCTCAGTGACAGTCGCTTTGCACGTTGTCATATTCTGCTTACTTTGGAATGTAGATGACTCCAAACCATGATGGCACAAAACTACCAGTAAAATTTACATAACATGCCGTCTGCATCTGCAGCCCACGCTGAACGTTGCTATCGCATCCTTTTTTCTGCACTTCTGCTGCTGCAACAATGCAATTGTCCTGCAGGCATCATTAAAGTTTCATCTCATCCCTGCATACGTTAGTAGCGGTTTTACCAGCTCCCTTTTTACATCATCCAGACTGTCTCTGGTGAAGAGAACCTGCCATTTAAGAGTATAACACCCAAGTCATCATTGTTTGTATTTGTTATTTTCTTGCCGATGAACAATAAAAAAGGCTGTGCTCTGTCTTATCTATATTAACACAGTAGTTTCCATCAAGGCTGTAAACTCACCTCTGCGACGTGATCAGCAGGGACACGGTCACGGCCCCACAGTGGTCATTCTTGCTGTCACAGCGGTGAGGTCTCTGTCTGAGGCCACCTGGCTTCCCTCGGGGACGTAATTTATGATGCTAATGAAATGTGAGTATGCATAGGCCATCTGAAAGCAAGTGATGAATCTCTTGCACAGACCTCGTCATCCATCACCGAGGTCCCCCCCCCGCCTGTGGAAGCCTACAGGAAGCCTGAGCCTGTTCTTCTCTGATCAATGTTTAGACTGATGCACCTCCAAGATTATCTGTTTTGATCGTGTCATCTCTTTGTTTTGGCTGCTGCAGGCTTTCTCGGATTAGATCATAGACTCAGGGCTCTGTTTTAATACAAAGTCATAGTGAGAAATATTTGACTTTGCCTACAGTGGAATTAAATCATCAAGCAGAATAACACATCTGCAGCCGCTCTGCAAACCAGATTTCCACTGCTGCCATTCCCTTACTTAACCTTGCCTATTTTCCACAGAGAACGTTTGCATGCCAATTGTGCCAAATAAGTTCTATTGTTTAAATGCAGATTGGATCCATTTATTTTTACTCAGAGTCGGAACATTTGAAGGGACAGTGGGGATTTTTGCAATTACATTTATCTGTGAATGTCCGTCTCTTTATACAAGGAAAAGTAATTTTGGCCAGCAGAGATTTGCAACCGCTGCCACAGCTGCTGAATTTTAACAGTCTTTAAGGCATGTTTATTAAAGCCCAGTATCAGTGGGAAAGTTTTAACCTCTGGAATGGCTGCTTGAATAAAAGGTGTTTTAAAATAAATGCAAATATATACCCCTCCCTCTCGCTGCCTGTCCTTGTCTATCAGTCTGTGGACAAATTACATTTTTCATGCGAGGAAGGATTTAAGCAGATTCCAGATAGCTCGGTTTGTGCCTTCCACCTCAGCCACGCATCATTATTTTGACAAGCCGTGACTCAGCATTGTTTTATTATTATCATTATCTTCATCATAATTGTCATAATTATAATGCTATCACTCTTTTCTGGGGCAAAAAGTGACGTGTGCAGATTGGTTGTGTTTAAGCAGACCGTCTGTACGGCTTCACATAATATGAGCAGTTTTAGGTTGAAGTCTTTTGTTATACCTTAGCTATTATTCTCACAGGCAGGTAAACTTAAAGGGATAAATAAGGAATTATGTCGTGTTTCTTAGGAAACACGAAAGGGGGGGAGCTGTCACGAAATTAATATATTGTTAGTGCTTATTGTTACTTGTTTTTAATATAGTTTGCTTCCAGTCTGAAAAGGGCCAACTCTGAGTAGAATCTGAGCCAAAAGTACTGACAGGAAGCTGCATGCTTTAATAAACCAGACACAAAAAGTGGAACTAAGTAAACTGTGTGTCAGTGTGACGTAGTGCAGAAATATATACAGTGCGGCAAAAAAGTATTTAGTCAGCCACCGATTGTGCAAGTTCCCCCACTTAAAATGATGACAGAGGTCAGTAATTTGCACCAGAGGTACACTTCAACTGTGAGAGACAGAATGTGAAAAAAAAATCCATGAATCCACATGGTAGGATTTGTAAAGAATTTATTCGTAAATCAGGGTGGAAAATAAGTATTTGGTCACCTCAAACAAGGAAAATCTCTGGCTCTCACAGACCTGTAACGTCTTCTGTAAGAAGCTTTTCTGTCCCCCACTCGTTACCTGTATGAATGGCACCTGTTTGAACTCATCATCTGTATAAAAGACACCTGTCCACAGCCTCAAACAGTCAGACTCCAAACGCCGCCATGGCCAAGACCAAAGAGCTTTCGAAGGACACCAGGAAAAGTATTGTAGACCTGCACCAGACTGGGAAGAGTGAATCTACAATAGGCAAGCAGCTTGGTGTGAAAAAATCAACTGTGGGAGCAATCATCAGAAAATGGAAGACATACAAGACCACTGATAATCTCCCTCGATCTGGGGCTCCACGCAAGATCTCATCCCGTGGGGTCAAAATGATCATGAGAACGGTGAGCAAAGATCCCAGAACCACACGGGGGGACCTGGTGAATGACCTGCAGAGAGCTGGGACCAAAGTAACAAAGGTCACCATCAGTAACACACTACAACGGCAGGGAATCAAATCCCGCAGTGCCAGACGTGTTCCGCTGCTGAAGCCAGTGCATGTCCAGGCCCGTCTGAAGTTTGCCAGAGAGCACATGGATGATACAGCAGAGGATTGGGAGAATGTCATGTGGTCAGATGAAACCAAAGTAGAACTTTTTGGTATAAACTCAACTCGTCGTGTTTGGAGGAAGAAGAATACTGAGTTGCATCCCAAGAACACCATACCTACTGTGAAGCATGGGGGTGGAAACATCATGCTATGGGGCTGTTTTTCTGCCAAGGGGACAGGACGACTGATCCGTGTTAAGGACAGAATGAATGGGGCCATGTATCGTGAGATTTTGAGCCAAAACCTCCTTCCATCAGTGAGAACTTTGAAGATGAAACGAGGCTGGGTCTTCCAACATGACAATGATCCAAAACACACCGCCCGGGCAACAAAGGAGTGGCTCCGTAAGAAGCATTTGAAAGTCCTGGAGTGGCCTAGCCAGTCTCCAGACCTCAACCCCATAGAAAATCTGTGGCGGGAGTTGAAAGTCCGTGTTGCTCGGCAACAGCCCCAAAACATCACTGCTCTCGAGAAGATCTGCATGGAGGAATGGGCCAAAATACCAGCTACTGTGTGTGCAAACCTGGTAAAGACCTATAGTAAACGTTTGACCTCTGTTATTGCCAACAAAGGTTATGTTACAAAGTATTGAGTTGTATTTTTGTTATTGACCAAATACTTATTTTCCACCCTGATTTACGAATAAATTCTTTACAAATCCTACCATGTGGATTCATGGATTTTTTTTTCACATTCTGTCTCTCACAGTTGAAGTGTACCTCTGGTGCAAATTACTGACCTCTGTCATCATTTTAGGTGGGGGAACTTGCACAATCGGTGGCTGACTAAATACTTTTTTGCCCCACTGTATACGGATTTAGCTGGCAAAGAATTCAGACCTGAGCTTGTGTGTTCGTGTGGCGGGTCTCCATTTCCGGAAATGTAAAAATAAAGATTATTTTTTGAGCTTGACCACTCTGAGTCCAGTCTTTCTCTGTCGCCAAAAGAATTCAGAAGAACAGAATTTAATATTATTTAACAAACAAAAACTAGGACAATATGAGGGACATACGGTCACACCAAAAACGCAAACCTGTGAAAAACTAGGTAAACCCCAGCTTGAGCAGCAATGAGGTGGAAGTGTTGCATCCATATGACTTTATCAGTCCGTCACATCACTGTGGAAGAATTCTGGCCCACTCTTCTTTACATTTCACTGAGGTTTGCAGCTATTCAGTTACCCACAGCTCCCACAGCATTTACGTTAGGGATCTGTGTCCTGTTGTATTTCCCTATCTGAGCCAAGCTTTAGCTATTGGACAGATAAAATAGAATACTTTAGTATACAGAGGAGTTCATGGGTGACTCAGTGACTGCAAGGAGCCCAAGACCTGTGGTTTCAAAACAAGCCCAATCACCAGCCCAGCACCACCGTGCTCGACAGTTGGCACCGGCCGCTTGTGCTGATTCGCTGCAGCTTCCTCCAAACACGGCGGTGTGCACGATGACCAAACATTTCCACTTTGGTCTCAACTGTCCACAGGACATTGTTCCAGAAGTGTTGTTTCTTATTCAGATCCCAGTTCTTAATGGTTCCAGTGACCTTTGAGCGAGAACAGGCTTTTGCCTGAGGCCTGCGGAGTTTGAGAGGTAGCTCTTCAGTTTGTTGCAGTTTCTCTGAACATTGTGTGCTCTGACCTTGGGGTGACTTTGCTAGGACATCCACTCCTGGGACGACTGTGACATTGTGTTAACACACACTTGAATGAATTTGCTCTTGTGGAGGTGTGCCTGCTGATTATCAGTTGATTGAGTTGTAATCAAGGTAACTGACTGCTTTGTACTCTTGATTCCTATGGAAGAAGTAAGAGTGTACTTAGATTTTCACAGGAAAGTCATGTGAAACTCTATTTTTCACATGACTTTTCTAACAAAGCCTACTGAGTCTCTAAAGACATTGAATGAATCAATCTGAGTGAACGTTAACCACTGTGACTGCGCTGTAACCGATTCTTTGAGTGGCTTGCTGAGGCATAGAAGCATGTTTTTGCATTAGCTAGTTATGTTTGCTTCTTTTATTTCAGTGATTTACTGAATGCCTCTCACATTAAAGTCAAGCAGATCTGAGAGCCGCACTATGAGATTAATGGGACACTTACATTGCTCCTGCTCCACAGAAGGTTATGCATTCAGGTTCTGACTGTCATGTTAGAAATAAATGCCAGCATTGAGAGTGCATCGAGTGGTAAAACAAAAATATTAACTCATGAATCCACAAGATTAATAGTATTCTGTAGCACTGCTCTCTTGCATGTTTTTTTGAAGCATCTGTTTTCTGTTTTGCTGTGATATTTTTCTTTTAATGTCCTTGATATCTTTCCATAACCTGTTCCTCCTGGCTGAGTAGGCGGCACTTGGTCTATTTTGTGCAGAAGAGGTGAATTTGGCATATCAAATGATGCGTCAAATTCCATCTTTTATGAGTGCACCCAGAGCCTGAAGCAGAAAGCCTGGGTTAAAAAAAGTAAGTGATGCCCATTACCTGTGAAAGGGGTTTGAGGTTGTCTCGAGCCAGCTATCGCAAAGGAATTCCAGCTATTTTGAACTTGCTTCACAAGCACACACATCCATCAGGATTATGTTTGTGACAAGATTGCTCGCAGCAGGGCGCTACATCTGAAGTGCAAATTCAGTGAAAACTGATGCAGCGTGACTAAGGTATGGTGGATTTTGTTCAGGTGTTTACAATGTTACAAACTCCAAGGATGTGGAATCCCAAACGTACAACGAGAGGAACGAAACTGTCACGTTAACCTGTAGACAGTGAGCACAAACCGTGTGTGCCTTTTCCACACTAAAGGTGGTGTTAATAAAGTGTGTGTGCATAGCTCACACACACTTCAGGCAAAGTTGTGAGTCACGCGAGCTAGCATTTCTTATTATCATTATTTATTTTGTATTTCCTAAAACACTGACTTTTATTAACAATGCACAATTAACCAGTTACAAAATCCAGTTCAAAATGTTTTTCTTTGTTGCTGTTGTTGCTAATTGTAGTGCTTAAAAAGACAGGAGTATGAAGTGAAGGTGGCAAGATTTTCTTTCAGCGTGATCGGGTTGGCTAGGATCAGGACTGAGCCTATCAGAGGGACAGCTCAAGTTTGAGGGAAGACAAAGTGTGTGATAGTGGTTATCTGGTCTTTTAGTGATGACATGAAGAATCCTGCTTCTGGGCCCAAACTAAGGCTGTTGTGTGTTTAACATGTTTTAATGCTTTGTATCTTGTTCTATTTAATCTCAACAAGCCCCTAAAAACAGTCAGTGATCACTGTCGGCCTCTCTCGATTTTTATTACTGCTGTTCATTTTAAAGCTCAGTTTTTTAAGCCTTACGGTGTAACTGCAGCCCATGCAGCAGTATATTAATGACTAACCTCGTATTGTGGATGGATTATCTCAGTTGTTCTCCTGACTGAAGTTTTGTGCGTTTACAGCATCCTGCCATGCGATTGCATTTGTCTCTAACCATCAGGAACCTTCACGTTAACTTTTATCCAGTGGAAAAAAGTTAGCGTTCATCCTCCAGCTTCACTGTGTTTATGCTAACATAGCTGTGTCGCTAGCGATCACGTAGCACATCATTATATACCAGCTAGCCCAACTTCAGTAACCCTACAAACGTCACTGCTGTTTAGTTTCCTGTCTTCATTTATGTTGGAAGTGACAGCAGAGCTGTACGTTTGAATTTGTTTCAGAAACCTCTCAGTCAGAACATGCTATATCATGTTTAGGTGGAAGCTAGCGAGCTAACTTCCTTTTTTTTGTTTTTTTTGGGGGTTTTTTGTTTTTTTTGGCCTGTCCCGTTTGGCTCTTTTGCCATCAGAATTGTTGTCTAAAGGCAAAGAAAGATGCCCAACGGATTTACTTTACCAAACTGACCATCCCAGCCTTGCCGTAATGGTCCATTTGATTCACCTTTTATTGTTTATTTTATTTTCACTTACTGAATACGGGACAGACTTGACTGGGGGAAAGAAGGGGAGAAAGAAAGAGGGAAAGAGAAACAGCTGAGAAGAGGGACGGGGGAGAAGGGCAAAAAACATAAACCAACAGAATGAGCAGAAAAAAAAAAAAGAAATAAAAAATGCATATATCAATCACCTGGATCACCTGCTGAGAAAGAAAAAAGAAAGCAAGCAGAAGAGAACAAGAGTAATAGAATAAACAACATCACAATGATATATGGGAATATGACAGTAAATACTAAATATTAAACATTATTGTGCAGCACATAAGATCAACAGAACACAGTGTGCTTTGAGGTAGGAGCCAAAAAGGGTGTAGTTTGTGGGTGTGATCACCCGTGTGTGCACCTGTGAGCATGGACGCGCTTGTTTTTTGTTTTTTAAAAGGTTCCTTCATGTAATGATCTGCTAGAGGGTGTGGGGGGGCCACAGCCCCGTCCTCCAGGGCATGAAGCAGGTATGGAGGAGATCAAAACTCCAGACATCCAGAGGCCCCCAGAACACAAGAGACCAAGGAAGACCAACAGAGGGGCAGCCGCGCCACTGTCCCAGTAAGAGCTGAGGAGAGTCCCAGATGAGGGTTCACTCAGCAGCCGCGGAGCAGAAGCCAGGGGGGGTTGCAGTGACGCGCCCGTGAGCTCTGCCAGCAGCCAGCCGTGCCTGAGTGACCGAGCCCCAGGCCGAGAGGCCGGGGGCACCCCACCTCCGAAGTGGCCCGAGCGAGCCCCAGGCTCCAGGCCCCGATAAGCGGCCGCCACGGAGTGAGCCGGTGTGTACCCGGACGCCCACCCCCGGACACAAAGAACCACCAACGCACCGATGTCTGAGGGAGTCCGCCACTGGCAGGGGAAGTGGTGGTAGGGGGAGATAGGCCTCCAAACCTTGGAGGGCCTGAGATGTCCCCAGAGAGGTGGCGCCTGACACCCAACCTGACATATAGACACAGACATACAGGCACACACAGATACAAACATCCATTCCCACCCTCATGCTCTCATATGCACTTACTCCACACTCAACCAACGTGGAGACAGACATAAAGAGACGCTGTACACACGATCACACTCCCCAAGCGTACTCTACGAACCGGGTCTAGGTGCCCTTACCCCTGGAGGGGGAACTGCACCCAGACCCAGGTGGTGTTACCCGAGCTAACTTCCTGCTAACTTCTAACTCTGTTTCCATTCATCCATTCGCAGCCAAACAATGTTGAATATGGAGGAGGACACACTAAGGCTTGGTTTTGACAGAAGAGGATGTTATAAACAGGGTGAAATGGAGCCAACTGATGACTCCTAAATGTAGCAGAACAACAACAAGATGAAAAGTTAGTGATGGAAATTCAGTTATAAGGAACTGCAGTGTCAGCTGCTCCCCTTCTGTGAATACTGCTTTACCTTTCACTTTTAGAGCCGGAAAACGTCATTTTCTCTTAACTGCCATGTCTAATAACTTGTGATGCATGCAGCTGTTTTATATGCAAATATTCAAACAAACAAGTCCGTCCATCTACACATGTGGTGGACAGGAAGGATTTCTACCTAAACGTATCTGTCTAAGGGGCCTTTTATAAATATAAAAACACATTTTGCGAGTGTTCTCTGTTTTTCGACCGCAGGGGTTTATGAAACTAACAAAGAATGCTTTTGTTTATTTCTGTTTTTGTTTCAGTCATAAATTTCGGGTGTAGTTTGACCCCCAAAAAGAGCACTTTCCCACCCCTTTCTGGAATAACAGCAAGCAGACACCGATCTCTGGACAACTGTGCAAAAGCAAAGTACTGGTGCGTCTGCACAGCGTGACACACCACTAGCTTTACAAAACAAGTGAGGGGGTAGGAGGTTTACTCTGTGCTGTGTTCCTGCACACGTTTCCACGCGGTTCTGACATGACAGCCTACAGCACATGACAGCAAGTTTGGATTAGAACAATAATGTGTTTGTTTCAATGCCGAGAAGCTCGACACAAACACCAAACATCTGGATCCAGAAATTTCCATTACTGATGAGTCATGATTTATATGCTGTTAAACCTCCTCTGCTAGCAGCCACGCCTGGAGGCATCGTGGTTTTGGCTCGTCTTTCCGTATGATGAACACAGCATCTATTACCGAATGTAGTCAAGGGAATTTCAAAAACCCAACTGCACTCAACTCATGTGCTAATTATAAATGTCTTATCGGATAAATTGGTCAGTTTGACTGAAGAGACACAGGCGCTCATGCAGTAAGCTCTACTGTTTTATTAAAGTCAAAAGAGTCACGATATATGCTAGTCCTGTTGCCATCTGAGCCCCCACAGTTACGCCTCTGACACTGTCCAGGCCTGCATATGTAGAGTGTGTTATCGTTATCTGGGCTGCTCTGTTCCCGCTCCTCCCTGCACACAGCGGGCTCTGCAGTGAGTCTGAACGAAACAACCCATTTAAGACACGCTCCTTCGCCCCCGCCCCTCCTGCCGCCGTCATCTCCGACAGATCTCCACGTTGCCTCGATGCAGTGCTGGGCTCTGCCCCCCCGTGCACACAGACTGGCGAGCCAGCAGAGTACAGAAAACAGACGCAGCTGGTGTGAGACATGAGGCAACACTTCCTGCACCCACTGTAGATGATGTGTTACAGGGCTGCACAGCACAAAACATAAACCACTTCTAAATTAATTAGCTGCAGTCTGAATAGTAATTAGTTTGAAAGTGCCAGGGATTTTCTTTCTGTGAGATAAATGTGCGGTGGAGGGGGGAGCGGGTTCACTCAGTGTAAGAACATGACAAGGGCCTCTTCTGCTCGTCTCACAGGCCAAGCTATACATGTTTGCCTTTTAAAATCTGCCATATTTTATCTGCTGCCTGTCTCATTACAAAGCTGGCCCACTTATCACAGCTTTTTTCTTCTTTCTGTTTGCTTACCAATGTTAATATTGTTTCTAGAGATAAAACGACCTTGAGGCTGACACTAATTAAAGGGAGTGCGAAGAAAATAAAACACCTTTTTCTCCTGTAATCAAACTGTAATGAATTCCTGTGGAAATGAGACGTGAAGGAGAAAAAAACATCACCATCGTTAAATACTCTGGGTTTTCTTGTTCTTTAGTGTCTTATTTGTTGTTACTATACGCACGCAGGGTGTAAATGCACACCTAAGATGTAGACAGAGAAATCTGAACATGAAGGATTTGGCTGCTGTTTTTCCCTCTTAGTTTAAACACAGGGGCTTCTGGGACGTGTACAGCTGAATAAAACATTAGCTATTTGGGGTGCTTGACATAAAAGCTGCACGTAAACAATATGTGAACTAATATGGCGCGCACTGACTGTTAGACACTTTTCAGTCGTGTTGTTTGACTGCTGTTGTAGCAGCCTTGCATTTGTCAGACCAGGCTGTTTTCCACCACCCTTCCACCCTGCTGGAGGGGCTCATGCCATCTGTCAGCCAGCTCACTATTCACAAATGTACATTTCTGCTGTGTGGGTGCTTACATAGAGATTTTACACACAATGGCATGTGGCATAACTCAATTTTACAGCAGTCAACCCCAGTCTGTCACCTCATACAGAAGGAAATTGTTAATGTGAAAAATGTGCTCCATGCTGACACATTCATAACCACTCCAGAGCTGAATATTCTTATTCCCACCTTCCCCGTGGCATACAGCACCCAAAACTACACCGTGATTACAGCAACATCAAATCTGCACATCTGTAAGAGTTTTATTATTTTTTATTGAGAAAAAATGGTTCCCACAGTTTGTCTGTGTGTTTGTAGATAACATCAGGCTGTTTGCTGAGATGCCAAAATGGAAATAATAATTGTTCATTTTTACAGCTGGCTGTGTGATTGTGTGTGAATGTACGTTATTGCACTTTGCACAGCTGGATCTCGCCTGCTAGGTGCTCAAAGACACTGACGTCTGAATTAGTGCAGGTGACAAATAAAAATAACCTGAAACGCTGATAGGATGGTATGGGTCTTCTCTTAGTAGTCGCTGAGGAAAGGTGTGTGTTATTTGACGAAACGATAGCGGGCTGTTGCAGGAGGAAATCGACTGTGATGGCTTTGGTTGCTAGCAGATTACTGCGGTGACTCATAGTTTGTGTGGAAGACACAGAATAATCTGCGAACACTCGTGAACCAACCGCTGAGCGGTAGCGAAACTTGAAATAGACCAGGTTTATGTCATGGTGTGCTGTGTGCAGGAGAAGAGGACCCACACGCTGGACTCAGAGGCAAAACACGAAGTCAAAACTGGTTTAATGTGGGTTGCAGTCTGAACAGAAAACTAGCTATACTGAGGAAAAATAAACTAACAGACAGGCAAGCGGGTAATAGGGCCGAAGACACGCAAAGCACCACAGTGATGCTACTGTAGGAATATGAGGAGGATGTTATAGACAGAGTGACATCTGCATTGTGTTTGGCTCATGTTCAATCAAAGTTATGTTAGCAGCACAAACTCTCAGTTTAGAGCAATAAAAACAAAAGGTCCATATTTCTAAAGCTGCAGACTGCTCCATCATGACACAATCAGCTGATTGCATTAATAAAACATTATTCTTTGATGGGTTTTTCCTGTCTCCCCAGTGTAACTAAAGAACCATTACAATGCAGGTAGCAGCATGATTGTAACTGTAATGAAATTACTGAGTAACAGGTAACATCACTGCACTGCATTGCAATAGACAGACAGCACTTACTTTGAAAAACCACAGTAAAAAGTGTTTGTACAGATGAGTGAATGAGGCAAGTTGCATAAAGTGCTGTGATTGGTTGGGTAGAGTAGAAAAGCACGATATAAGAAGCAGTATATTTACCAATATTTTGGTGAATGGATTTACACCCAATGCCAAGTGCAGCATTTCTCAACATTACAAGAGAATACAGGTAACGTCCAGCTGTTTTCTGCCCTTCACCCTGTGGTTGAAGGTCAGGGGTCAAACAGGCCGTATAATGGAAACAGATCTCTGTATAGGATCACCCCACAAGGCTTAAAGACTGTAATGCCACATTGCAGAGCACCTGTGCCCTGAAATCCACTCAAAGCTAAGCAGCTAGCCCTCATGTGGTCAGCGTGATTACACTAATACGATTAGCGCTCGCGTTCTATCCAGTCTGGATTAGATTAATATAGCTGAACAGAGAGAAACATAGTTTAGACTTTATTGATTTAAAAGATTACAAGCTCCAGTGGGACTACATCCTGCACATGTGCAAAGGGTGATGATGGCACGATGCATGCTGACTGCTTTAATGAAGCTGTTGCGCAACTACGATGGATGACAGAAGACAGGGGCATCATATTTTCCATCAGTTAGCTGCTCTTTGCAAAATGTTACAATCCTTGCTTACTTAGAGCTAAACTACAAGATCTGTAGTTTTACAAACTGATTGCATTAGTGCTACAATTCAAAATATACTGTGTAGCCTGTACAGCCTTTGTTTGGGGTTTTATTTGTTTTGAATAACCAATTAATCATGCGAAAATTAAATGTAAACATTTTTATTTACTTACTTATTTTCCCAAGCATGAATTCAAAGTATTGATGGCATTGAAGTAAAAACAAAGAAAATTAAAGAAATAAAAAAGATACAATTATTTTAGGAGATGAAATTATCAAGTGTTTGACAATTTTGCTTGAAACATAATCGTTCTATTATGTCAACCCGAGATCACACGCCGGTCCATCGTGTCCATTTTCCACTTTACTGCATGCAGAAGTTGCATTACCTGCAGGGGGAGATAATATATTTAAAGCTAAGAAGTAGACAGTAAGCAAAAAATGTATGAAGTACATTCCAGCATCCTTAATCGCCATAAACAATTAAGCTAGGCAGCTACTATGTAATTCAGAATCAGAATCAGAATCAGAATACTTTATTGATCCCTGGGGGAAATTATTTTTTGTTACAGTGCTCCATTTTAAACCAACATTAAGACAAGACAGACAATACGCTAACTAAGAATAGTACAATATATACATATATATACATACATACATACATAAGTCACTTATAAATAAATAGCTGTAAAAGAAACATGTGTAGTTGTAGCAGCAAACAGTGTGTTAAGTGGATGCGTTGTACAGGGAGATGGCCACAGGCAGGAATGATTTCCTGTGTCGTTCAGTGGTGCTTTTCGGTAATCTCAGTCTCTCACTGAACGAGCTCCTGTGACTGACCAACATGTCATGGAGTGGGTGGGAGGTGTTATCCAACATTGTCTTTATCTTGGACAGCATCCGCCTCTCCGACACCACCTTGAGGGAGTCCAGCTCCATCCCCACAACATTGCTGGCCTTACGGATCAGTTTATTAAGTCTGTTGGCATCTGCGACCCTCAGCCTGCTCCCCCAGCATGCAACAGCATAGAGGATCGCACTGGCCACCACAGACTCATAGAAAATCCTCAGCATTTTCTGGCAGATGTTGAAGGACCTCAGTCGCCTCAAAAAATAGAGACGACTCTGGCCCTTCCTGTAAAGTGCTGTGGTGTTTTTAGCCCAGTCCAGTTTATTGTCAATGTGTACTCCAAGGTATTTATAGTCCTCCACAATGTCAACACTGACCCCCTGGATTGAAACAGGGGTCAAGTGTTTCCTGGTCTTCCTGAAGTCCACGATCAGTTCCTTGGTCTTTGCCACGTTGAGCTGCAGATGATTCTGCTCACACCACGTGACAAAGGAGTCGACCACAGCCCGGTACTCTGTCTCATCATCCCTGCTGATGCATCCAACCACCGCAGAGTCATCAGAAAACTTCTGAAGATGGCAGGTCTCTGTGCAGTGGCTGAAGTCTGTGGTGTAGAGGGTGAAGAGGAAGGGGGAGAGGACAGTCCCCTGTGGTGCCCCTGTGTTGCTAATCACCTTGTCAGACACACACTGTGGGAGACGTACATATTGTGGTCTTCCTGTCAGGTAATCAACAATCCAGGACACCAGAGAAGCATCCACCTCTAAATTACCTCTAAATGTGTTATTAATGTCTGTTTGTCTTGGCTTGAAATAAGACCTCTCCCTCTGCTGTTACTGCAGCTCACTGCAACTTCTGCACACGTGTACATTTCACGGTTTCATGCGTGTTTGGAGAGCCAAAGTGAGAAATGTACAGAGGGCCGTTTTTGCATAATACTGGATTCAACCCTCAGTGATTTAATCTTACTAAGCCAAATATATTTCTAAGTAAGTCACAACAACAAATGAATTTACCGTGTTTTGTGCTTGCTTCAATCCAAACTTGTGTTCTCCTTTTACACATACTGTACAGTAAGTAGACTCACACTACCCGCTGCTGTGACGTGGACTCTCTTTTCATCCTTGTGCCTTCAAGAACTGGGTCATTATCAACCCGGGTTGTGTTTAAGAGTAAGCGACAGCCCAATGAGTTCTAGATGACACACATTTTGGGAAAATGTCTGTATTTGTAGCCCATCAGGCTGAGCCATAACATTTTCCGTTTAATAAGCAACAGCCTGCAGGGAGCCCTGGGCTTATTCGTTCTCCGCTACCTTTCTGCTGAACACTCAGCTGCGAGCCGAGCATTCAGCTGAGCTTCATCTGGTTTCTGAGGACATAAAAGCACCGGAAACACCAAGCTGGAGCTTTGGTTCAGTGGCTTAAAATGTGCCTGTGAGTTCACTCACGTGTGCCGCTTGGGTCCACGCTGGACACCTGAGACCGAGGCATGTTTACTCTAGTCATACATGCACCGGTGGTTACATTTAGCGACTGCTAGCATAAAGGACGCATGGCATGGTGAGGTCCTTTACATCAGTGTAATAATGTTGACATGCTGAACAATCCAGACAGTAACACAGGGCATCAACGCTGCTGTCTTTAGACTGGTTTGATACCCAACATATGCAAACAATCACAGAACCAGTTGAATGTGTTTATCAAAAGTTTCAGGTTTACAAAATATAAATAATAATAATAAAAACACTAATTTTCAAAGGATGTGCATGTTAAAGTGTTCATAATCAGTGTTGGTCAAGTTACTTGAAAATAGTAATTAGTTACTCATTACTGATTAATTCTACAGAAAAGTAATCCCGTTACTTTACTGATTACTTATTTTCAAATGTAATTAGTTACTTAGTTACTTTTTTAAAACAGCATATAGAACCTAAATAGGTAATAAAGCAACAGACCTTTCAGCCCAATTCTATTTTTTATCCATAATCTATCATATAAAATGTAACCAAATGAAAAAGCCTCTTTTTAAAGCTTGTTTTATTAGTGTTAATGCAACAGTCTCTGACTGGAAGAAATGTGTTTAAAATTTAAACCTATTTTCTGCATATTCCAGCATATAAAATAAAATAATGTTTACTCCCTTTCAAATAGATGCAAGTAAAACACAGCAGAAAATAAATAAAATCCTGTCACTCTTAAATCTATTGTCACCTATTTAGCAGGAGTGGGGCGGGACGCTGATGTTTTTGTCAGTTTTTACAGAATCAAACTCAAAGTAATGTGATTACTTCCACGCTTTAAACGCTGCACGATCGTACTCTCTCCATCGCTCCATATTATCCATTGTTGATCTGCACGCGTCTGTTGCTGCCAAATCGCACGCTCGTACGTCATTGTCATGAGACACGCTCACAAACAAAATCACGGTTT
Organism: Copadichromis virginalis; assembly: GCF_057382275.1. NCBI lineage: Eukaryota > Metazoa > Chordata > Actinopteri > Cichliformes > Cichlidae > Copadichromis > Copadichromis virginalis. The sequence goes on from NC_140627.1 coordinate 2,069,681, forward strand.
AGTAACGCAGTACTAAACTTTCCCGTAAGCACGCTGCTTATGGGAAAGTAACAGTAATCTAATTACTTTGTTTTGCAAAAGTTATCCCTTACATTACTCGTTCTTGAAAAAAGTAATTGGATTACAGTAACATGCTACTTGTAACAGTTGAGTCAAAAGTGAAAGTAAGTTTGCTGTGTTTACTCCCAGTTCGTGTTACAGCTTCTACATTCACACCAACTTTGTTAGTTTGGAAATTAGCAAAGATTCCGAGCATGAAAAAAACACTTTGTTGCTGGTTCATGTTGTTGATGATGTCATGTGATGACACGTGTGATGACGTTGGCTATTTTAGGAAGCAGCTTTTCTTCATTCAGCCTCGTCATGTTTCTTTGTTGACCTGCTCAGTCTTGACAGCACAGCGTCGCGCTACACTTCTTTCAGTGGAGCCACTTTTCCTTCGTGTCTCATCCTTCTTGCTGTCCTCGTTTTAAGCCAGCTGCTTCTCTCCTTGCATCTTTGTTCTTTTGCTCTGGGCAACACCGTTTTCTCCTCAGACTGAGATGTGAAAGAATGATGGCTGCTTTTGCAACACAGCTGATATAGAATAAAAGCAGCTTGTCACACTAGGTACTTTTCCCTCTCTAACAGATGGCAGATTTGCTATCACAAGACTTTGTCTTCATATCTGGAGGAGGGATGGCTCATGTCAAACTCTGTGGAGAGGCTGCAGTGCAGCATTGTTTCTTTTTTGCCATCGGCGGTTTGACAATAAATCAAATTTCACGGCATAACTATACTCATCTTCCCCTGATTTGCACGAATTATATGCTATAACTGAGCAGAGTTTTTCATTTATCCTCCTATTTTCTTTATTTAACTGCATGGGTAGATAAATAAAATCCTGTCACTCTTAAATCTATTGTCACCTATTTAGCAGGAGTGGGGCGGGACGCTGATGTTTTTGTCAGTTTTTACAGAATCTAACTCAAAGTAATGTGATTACTTCCACGCTTTAAACGCTGCACGATCGTACTCTCTCCACTTCAATCTAAGCTAAACCTTTTTACATAAAAGCTGTTCACTCTCCCCAAGGCCCATTTCCTTGTCTTTTCTGAGGCTATTAGCAAGGATAAAGAACTACTAGGAAAATTCCTGCACCACCATGACTTATGGGCCATAATCCTCCTCTTATGCATTGACGAGGCATCCCAAATACACAAAGCGTATCCCTTTCTCTACACCCACACAGTGTAAAAGGATGAAGAAATAGGACTGGATCTCCTAATGGCTTTTATCCTCATTTCTCTATCAAGCGCTTTTCTCCTCTACAGACTCTGGCATGTAGTCCTGTTATATTTATAGCTGAAAATAGATTAGCTTCTTATCAGATAAAGTACAAATTCCACCAGGTTTCACGTTGCATGTAGGTGATGTCAGGATCGAGCAGCAAATCTTGCAGCTATTACAACAGGCTAGAGAAAGGCCTGTCCCGGGTTTATCATTGGATGTATAGGTAACGGGAACTTGGACTACCGGCTTACACTAACTGCTTTTACCTGCTAGACTGGTATCTCTTTCATGGGAATGGTTGAGCCCTACTCAGTATGAAACAATATCATATAAACACTTTTCTCAGGTTTGAGCAAGTGCGGGTGAAATTTCATTTTTGATGTGTCGTGACCCAAGAGGACCAGAGAGAATCTTGATTCTTAAAGGTCTCGATGCAATCTTTTCTCATGTACCCATGGATCACTGCCAAAGTCTGTCTGAGCGGAGAGAGGATGAAGCTGCAGAGATATTGCCTGCGCAGACCCTCGATGGAAAGATACAGGGGCGTCTGTGAGATTCAAAGACACGCTGTAAAGACTAGAAAGGTGAAATGCATAGCTCTGATTACAGTGTATAGCCACATTTCGACTTTGATAGATGAATCCTTTTTAAAGCAGAACTGGCACTTTACACTTCACAGCACGATCCCCCTGACACGAGTTACTGCTGCTGTCACTGCACTTCACCAAAGGTCTACACTTGTGCTGTACAAAAGGGTAAAATCCTATCAGCGAGAAACTGGCTGACATACATAGGAGGCTTTGCTTGGATTAGACAGCATGAGTGACATCATTGGGTTGGTTTACACCACCGTGCTTTTACTACAACGCAGTTTTCCAGCACCGGGAAACTGTAAATACCATTCAATGATCAGTTTAGCAAAAGTTGATTGAAATACACAAGAATGATGTTGATAATCAAAGTGAAGATGGGGGCTGTTAATAATGCAATCACTATTTGTTACTGAAGCGAGTGAACATGCAACACGTTCTCACTCCCAAAGCGCAACATCAGTATGTTACACTTCCGGGCACGAGATCGGAAAAATGAGGAAACATGAGAACCGTTTGGAATGAATCTGCACCTGTAAGTTCGTTTAACTTAAATCGGGTTGGAAAACACTATCTTACGTCATTAAAGTGCTGGTTAGGGTCCGGGATAAGGTTAGGGCTGGAATACATGGCTGCAACGTGTATTACCGGAGTGTCATTCTACTGGATTTCATCCATAACCTGGCGCGTGGCATAAGAACACGGACGTTCCTCAGGAACACCTTGACAAATCGTCATTATATTACACCTCGGGAGTGAGAATGGGCTGCAACACAAAAGCAGTGTTAGTGATGGCCTAGATATGACTGCAATAAAGGAAACCACTTCATTGATAAACTAGTACCCCATTCCACTATTCCAAGTCACTTTATATTATAAGGTACAGGTATAAGGTCACAAATCCGCTATGAGCAGACACTTGGCGACAATGGGAAGGACGAACTCCCTTTTAACAGGAAGAACATGGAGTACATGGAGGGGCTCAGGAGGTTAAAGCTAAGGTTCGGTGGTTCAGTCCCTGGCTGATCCATGCTGTATGCAGAAGTATCCTTGTGACCCCAGGATGATTTGTTCCCACCTTTACAATTCATACGCATCACGTCGTGTATGAATGCTGGATAGAAAGCACCGGGGTGTAGACAAACGTGTTGTGCGAATGGGTGAGGCATGTGGAAACATTGTATCAAAATCTCTTATTACAGTAGAAAAGTGGTGTGTAAAAATATACAGAGCCACAAAAAAAAAAGCTAATGCATGATGGGATGGCAGTGTAACTAAGAGAGGGTTCAGGCACATCTGATCCAGCCTGCACACTTTAAGTCTACTTAAAAGTAGAGAGGCTGTCTTTCTCCAAACTGGGAGCTGGTTCCTGCAACAGATGAAAACAGCAAAGACAGAATCTACACAGGAAGCCTTAGAAATCTCGGTGTCATATTTGATAGCTCGATGTCGCTCGAGCAGCACTCTAAGCAGCTGGTCCGAAACTGTTTTTATCATTTATGGAATATTTCTAAACTAATGGTATCAAAGCTTGAACTTGAGATGATTATTCATGCTTTTATTTCTTCTCGTTTAGACTATTGTAACGGCCTTTTTACTTGTTTTAACAAATCAGCCTTAAATCGTCTTCAGACTGTGCAGAAGGCTGCAGCACGTCTCTTAACAGGCACCAAGAGAAGATCGCATATCACTCCAGTCTTGGCCTCCCTTCACTGGTTGCCTGTAAATTTTAGGTTTCATTTTAAAATTTTAGTTCTAACCTTTAGGGCCCTGCATGGTCAGGCTCCTCAATATTTATCTGACCTGCTGAAACCACATACATCTTCTCGGGCTTTAAGGTCATTAGATCAGAAACTGCTGGTGGTACCGCGCACTCGTTTTAAAACTCGTGGTGATCGGGCCTTTCAGACGGTGGCACCACGGTTGTGGGATTCTCTCCCACTGTCTCTTCACTGCACGGACTCCATTGATTCTTTTAAGAAACAGCTGAAGACATTTTTATTTAGAAAAGCATTTGATTAATTTCTTCTTATGCTGTTTTTATAGTTTTATTGTTTTACATTGTTTTATTTACTGTTATATTGTTTTTATATTCCCATTTCCTGTGTTGTAAAGCACTTTGTGATTTTTATCCGTGAAAAGCGCTTTATAAATAAATTTTACTTACTTACTTACTTACTTACTTACTTACTTACTTACTTACTTACCTTTCACCATCAGGTACTACATCTTCCTCTCACAGTCCAATAACATCCACGTAAGGTTAACTGGTGTGAATGGTTGTCTGTTTCTGTGTGTTAGCCCTGCAATAGACGGTTATAGCATGCAAGCAGAAATATACCTAATATGCACACACATGCATACTAAAAACACATGTGCAAGCCCTCAGTAGCTGATTAATAAGAGCACAGCCGTAGGCATTTACCACCAGTCCATTATTCAGTTTGATTATCTGGAGGAAATGATAGAGTATTTGAGCTTTTAATGACTTTGGCATCCCCTCGTGAATTACTTGCTGATGAGAATGGTTTTAATCATTGTGCTGCGCTAACTTGGTCCAGAATCACAGCTGCATATTAATGCAATGTGTTGCAACTATACACAAACAGGTTAACGGGCCTCATAAGCAGAAAAAGAGCAACATGGGGACTCTGGCAAATTAAAATACATGATTAATACACTGATGCTTTAGAGGAGCTGGGAATTTGTTCTATTGGACCTGTGATAGTGTCGGTGGGGAAAATTATGCTGCCTGCAAAGGTAAATAAGCCAACAAATGCTGACAGTGGATGCATAGATCATTTCTAATTCCCAGGCCTGACAATTTATATTATACGTGAGAGTGTGAAAAACAGCGGTCTAGGAAACGAGCCTGAACCGCTCGTCTTTGCGTGGGAGCAGATTAAAAACAGGTTATTCATTTTGCTCACACTGTACAGTAGCTCCCACAGTGGTGGAGGATTGGTGACTGACTGGACATTTTTGGCAATACCCACAATCCCGAGTTGCTCCCAACGTGTTCATCGGTGTATAAATGTTAGACAGAGAGCACTTACATACGAAATAAAGTGCTTGGATGGAGGACACGTGTTGTAGTGCTTTGAGCATTCATGCACTGTATAACATATATATTGTTGTTTATACTATATAACAACGAGTCCACTAACCAGCTGTCCAAGTTTATGTTACAGGCTCACATTCTGTGCACTCCTTTTATTGAACATCTTCATAATTCTTGAGGTAAAAATGAACGTCGGTTACAAAGAATAATCATGAACTATGAACCATTCAAGAACCATGGCATGGTGAGTGCCAAACCACCTGAGTGAATTATCCATTTAGTGCAGATGGACCCTCAAATAACCAAAACTCTAATACCAGTTATTACTTATATTAAAGCTATTCTGTACGGAGCCCCGCAGGGGACATGGGAGAAAAAAATTAAGACGGACTTTTGCGAGATCTCGCAAAACTAACTCGGGATCTCGCAAAAGTTGAATTCCAACAATGGCGGCAGCTACTTAGTTGTAATATTACTCTTTCTGGGTCACAAAATACACTTTTAAGATATTTTGAGGCGTGAATGTAGTTGTGTAAACGTCAGATACCTGCTCGGTTTACAAGACACCACATATTTGCAAAAGTGCTCCGACGTTTTCGGAGATCTGACATCCACTAGCTCGAAGCTAACGGGAGTTTGTTTTCCGAGATGTCGCAAAAGTCCGTCTTAATTTTTTTTTTCTCCCATGTCCCCTGTGGGGCTCCGTAATTCTGAGCCCTTTTATTTGCTGCTGGCTGTGAAAATCCATTCAGAAGCCAGATGAGTAGAGCCAGAAGACTTGCCACTAGAGTCGTAGTTCATGATGCCAGGGAGTAAAACAGGTTGGGTGTCCAAAACTGTTCCTCTGAAGTTGGGAGCATGAAAGTGTCTTTGTGTGCTAAAGCATTAAGATTTCCTTTTACTTGAACTAAGAGGTCAGCTTCTGAAAAACAACCAGCAACAACCAGAGTTACGTATTTAAAATACAAAGTATGAGTAACTGTATTCGGTTACAGTTACCGTTTAAATAGGTGATAATTACTATTACTGAAGGCTACTCACCACCGAGCTAGCATTGTTAGCTGGCGTTAGCTGAGGTTAGTTCATAGACTGCAGACTGTTAGATGTGATGGGCAGCATCAACAACCTGCTAGCTGCAAATAATCATGTGCAGTTCTTAAAGCAGTCTATGGATGCAGCCGCCATAAAAATCTAATCCCTGAAGCTCTCTACACACTGTTGTTGAGCTAATCTGAAGGCCACATGAAGTCTGGAGGTCTGTAGTGATTGGCTCTGTAGAAACTTGGCATGGAAGAACTTGACTGTCCTGCACAGAGTCCTGACCTCAACCTGACAGAATACTTCTGGAATAAATTACAGCAGAGACTGCAAGCCAGGCCTCAAACATGTGGAACAATGGTCCAAAGTTCCCATGAACACACACCTAAACCTTGTGGAAAGAGCTGGAGCTGTTATAGCTGCAAAGGGACGTCACTGAAGTTAAAATGCATGTAAAGGCAGGTGAGCGAACACTTTAGACAGTACAGTATGTCTCCAATTAGCTCACTCATTTCCAGCATGAACATCACTATTGGATTTGGTCTCAGTGGGAATTAAATGCCATCCTTTCACTGTGTCAGCCTTTAAAAACATTACAGCGCAGAGCTTATTATACAGTGTTTATGTAATACATTTGACAGGTCGTCGATCTACAGCACACCGTGATATAAATGCTCTGAATACATTTGTTTCCTGTAACTTCGCCCTGCGAGGTCAAAGTCCAAACAGCTCATGCATTTATTTCATGAAGCATGCACTCGTGTTACTTACATTATGTTTTCACACTGTGTTATATTTTACACACTTCAACATGTAGTAGCTGCTCAGCGGCTCTGCTCTCACTGGCAGAATACGACTCTCTCGTCATTCTCCAGGATATAAAATACGCTCAGCGCTGAGGTGGTGTCACCTCAGGCATGTCTGCCATCATCATAATATACAGTATCTGAGCAGCAGCAGAATCATAATGAAGCCTGTGCTGTAATCATAGACACATATCTGCTTCGGGCTGAAAGACTGACCAGTATGATCTGTGACTGCAGCAGTGATGGAAACCTCATATAACTGTCTGAAGGATTTTTTGATTGCCTGAATGTGACATACATTTACACAGCCAAAGTGATGTAGAAGGTGATTTTCACAGCGCAGTCAGGTGAATGTGTTGGCGCGCTGACAGCTCGAGCATATGAGGTTAAACCTGGCGTTGCTAACTAGGACAGCAGGGCAGGATTTAATATGACACATAAATGACAGTGGCTTCCTAAAAAGGCTCGAGAATCAATTTTCAATCTGCCGCAGCCTGGTGTGACCCACGCAGACCGGCAGTGCCCCTCCTCCCCTCTGCTGCTCTTAGCAGAGTGCAGTCCAACCACAGGGCTTGAATAAATCTGCATTCAATTAACGGATTAGACACTGTTTAAACACGGCTTCCTCTATTTGCCACTAATCTGCCGAGTGGGTTTCTGTGAGTGACACAACGCAGCATTTCAACACGTTGATATTTTAAATAGCTGGAAGATGATTTGAGGAGGTCTTCCGTGTGCAAATGAAGATCTACAATCAGAAGAAAAAGATGCGATGGTATAGATACTCTGACAGGGAAGGAATGAAAGTATTTGCAGCGCAGTAAATCATTTCAGACAGCTCCGATGTTGTAATGGGAAAGAGCTAACTGGCAGCATTTAGTGTGAATGTCAGGATGCATGCAGGCTCTAAATATGGACGTGAGGCTAATTTTTGGTTGCTTTCTATGTTTTCATTATTCCTTCATGCTGACACACTGTCTGTATGTCACATACACTTGAGCAATTATTGGCTGTGCATGCGCTGATCTTATTCCAAACTCTCGGTGTGATGGCATTTCCACAGTTCACTGTCATTAATATCAATTCGGAGCTCATCTGTTTCATTTTGGCATCCGTACCTCTGACCTCATCTCTTTGTGGCCTCAGCCTTCCTTTTTACCTCACATGAATCCTTCACCCTGTTTCTTCCCAGAAGTCATGACTTCATTAGTCCCATTTTACAAAGGAAGCAGAAGAAGAAGGTATTAGGATCTCACTATAAATAGTGATAGGTATGATTTTAAATTAATAAAAGTCTTGTTTTCCCACCATGACTATTCTAGCCATCAATAATGACCTTTTTGCTATATCTTTGTTTTAAACTTTTGATTTTCTGACAGTTTTATTTAAATTTTATTTGTCAGATCACTAGTTTACCGTTGTTAGTCTTGTCCAAATATCTCATCACCATGAAGCTCTTTCTACCAACACAATCTCTATAAAATGAATCCTGGGAGGGGGTCCGGTCTAAAGACAAGGTTTAATATTTGGAGCATTCCTAGGATTGTGCCTACTGGGCATTAGGCCAGCTGACTGAAGAGGGGCTAAAGTGTAAAAATCATGTCTCTAAAGTGCATTTACAGGATGCGCTTCTGGTGGAGTGGCATGTTTGCACACAGTGATGATGAGCTCTGTTAATTAGCTCAAATGACTCTGCTCCTTAATTTAAAGCCCCACTTACGATCCTGTTCCATCTGCCAATCTGCCCTGCAGTCTGACAAAGCCACGCATCGCACAGTCTCACCAAAGCTGTGCTCTGTGCACCACAAACAGATCTGTGATGTCGTATTTGGAGACTTTAATGGCAGACTGCCTCTTGGAAGTCTTTTGTGACTAAAGAAACACGTTTGTATGGTGGCCTTGAGAGGTCAAAAGCACCAGTTTTTCCATGCAGCAGCACACAAAACACAGCAGAAAACAGAACAGCTGCAAAAGACACCAATACATGTGAAGGACTGCAGAGGACTCTTCAATGATGCGATGGAGAAATAGATAATGAATGTTTTCATCATGTGATCAATACAGTACTATAGATTAGGGATGGACCGATCGATATTAGTATCAGTCCGATACTGACCTAAATTACTGGATCGGATATCGGAGAGAAATAAAAAATGTAGCCCGATCCATTAAATATCACAAAAGCACCTCACAAAACTTGCGACATGACGTAACTCGGCTCATAACCGTAGCAGTGTGGTCACGTGATAGAGCGGCTGTGGCGTGCGAGACCTCTCAGCGGTCTGGTTGAGCATTTGGAGCCTCGCTACCAAACCAGCATCTCAGAGGAAGTGATCCCAGAGAGAAGTAAAGCAAGTGTGTAAGTTCATCTCTGAATGTTTGTAAAGTGTTCCAGCGTTAAGCTTAACAACCGATATATGGAGCGACTGCCTCTCTCTCTCCTTCAATCATGATCAATGATCAGCTGATCGTCTCTCGTTTGTTTTTGGCCCACTTTGCACCAGAAAGAGGAAACCAGCGGCTGAACAACAGCAGCACATTGAAGCTTGATAAGCTGTTGTTAGACTGTATTTAATATTACTTTCTACACCAGGATCTTTTTCTACAGCTGACGTAACTGTGCAGGGGCGGATCTAGCAAAGTTTAGCCAGGGGGGGCAGCAGGGCATGAACAGGGAAAAGGGGGCACAAAGACATACTTTTCTTTCTTATTCTCATTTAAAATGTCGAGCTTTTAATAAATAATTATCTGAATCTTACACCCAAAGTTTTAATCTGGTGTAAAATGTATAGAAGTCCATTACTGTATATAGTAACTGTTAAGTCTAATATACCCTAGTAAGCTATAGTACTTTGTCCTTTGGGAACCATCTGTGCAGTCTGCAGCTCTGTAGAAGAAAGATGTTGAATCTATTTAATTATTGTAGAAAAATAATTGATTTCTGTGCTTCTTTTTTTTTAAACACGTGCATTAAATTATGGTTGATTACGTCGATTAAGTATCACGAGGTGGGGGGTGGTTTCCTATTGTTTTTGCTGGGAGTTTGCAACCCTATTAGTTTGGTTGCTTAATATTTCTGCTAAATACTCTTTAAAATACCAGAATAGGGAGGATGGAGCAGGTTTAAGGTTATTAGCTCAGTGTATTTTTTGCATACAGGTTTAACAGAATAGCTTTAGTGGTTTGTTTTTTAAAACTTGAGTATGAACAAGATATTAAAAAAACAGTTTTATTGATTATAAAACACAATATATCAGAGTCATATCGGTATCGGCAGATATCCAAATTTATGATATCGGTATCGGACATAAAAAAGTGGTGTCGTGCCATCTCTACTATAGATATAGGTTTGCTATTAGCTATTGTTAGCTTGTCACTTCTGCTCTGTCACCTTATTGTCTCCACCTATTTCTGCTGTGATTTATTCAACTCCCATTATGTTTTCTATTCGATGGTGTTTTCTTAATTTGCTTTGTGTTTATTATTCACAGGTCAATTAATACGTGTGATAAAGTGAGGTTGATATTCATGGTTAATTTCAAATATTTCAAGAAATATTGGTATAAAGATTTAGTACAAGCATGCATGATGGATCAAAGGCCACTGTGCCTCCTGTTTTCACCATGTTTCACCGTCATCAGGTGGAAATTTGCAAAAACATGTTTGGTGTTAATGCTCAAAGTAGTGTGCTAAAAAAAAGAACTTTGCACATCAGTATGCTACATTTGCCACTCTGAGTATGTTAGCTTAAAGTGCCGCTATACATACGTGATCAAATTCACTTCAATAAAGAGAAAAAGTATCTTTGCTTATGTGGTGAACACAAATGTGCTACCACATTTTGGGAAATTTTATTATTTTTAAGAAAAACATATGTCAGCAATTAAGACAATTATTATTTTACATTCATTACGTGTAGTCCATAACAATTGAGGAGAGTAAAAGTGAGAAATAATAAGCGGAACTGTTGACACTGTAGTCGTTCGCCCGCGGTTGCCTAGAGCGGACCAACTTCCTGTCCTCTCAGATGCAATTCGGGAAAAGACACGAGTGCTCCTGTGATTCTTTCTCTGAGACTCTACCTTTATTTTTACAGGTCAGTATCGTCTTAAAAATACAGTGTATGAGGGTTTTGTGCCTTGTTCTACTTCGGTGTTTACTGAGAGTTATGTTGACACCGCCGATGTAACCTTAAGTGGGGTTTAGTTGAAAATTACTGAAGCGCGGCACCGCAGCGGTGGTAAAGCCGAGCCGCGCAGCCCCAAGTCTCGCGAGAGTTACCGCGAGTTATCGCGAGAGTTACCGCGAGAGTTCGCCAGCCCGCGGGATGTATTTAAACTTGGTAAACTCCATTTAACAAGCAAATATGTGTGTGTGGTGCTCCAATTTAACTGTAAAGGCCCTGACATCAGATTATTCGAGATTAAAATATCTTATATATACTTTATGGTTCAAGTGATGTGGAAATGTTAAGAATAAGCTAAGGATGAATGTACATTTATGTTGTTACATTGCAAAGTAATACATCCAGGTGTGTTTTGTCTAATCTAGTAAGATTTATGCACTTATATCAGATTTGTGGATAAGCTATTTTGAGTTTGCCCTATATGTGAGAAAGAGCAATAAGACGTTTAAGGCATTATATGCTATCTGCACTGCTGATGTAAATGAGTGAAGGAATAGTGTGGTTAACAGTGTAAACTGGAGAAATGTAATGACCATAGATGCATATATTTGCCAAATGCCTTTTATTTACCTTTTACAGTTATTGAGCATATCTGACAAGTGAAAGCACTGGATGTAAATTATATTTGTTGATCTGAAATAAGAGATGCAATTCGGGAAAAGACACGAGTGCTCCTGTGATTCTTTCTCTGAGACTCTACCTTTATTTTTACAGATTTGTATTCTTTTTGTTATTGTGGTCTTCACATCTGGGACCCGTAACAAACTGTGGGGGCTCGTCCGGGATCTCTCCTCTACAGTCGTCGAGGGCAGATCCAGTGATACCAGAACCACGACACAATTGTGACAAGGCCGTCACTCCAGCCAAGCCAGCGAGTAGGTGTCCAGGTAGTGAGGTGAAAAGGGGACCTTTGCCTCGACGTGGAACCGTACTGCAGTGAGGGGAGTGTGACGCATCCTAGTCACTATCGAGTTGAAGGATAATCAGAAATACATACAACATGTCGACCGAGAGAAAGGAACTCGCCTGGAATATCAGTAGACGCTTGTTTTCACTCCAAGGTCAAGACCTCTTCGAACTCGCTAGGAGCCTCGCATCAGAAAACAAAGACACTACACAGCTCAGTCAGGATGATAAAGAAGGTTGTATGGACTATATCACCTCCTACATACAGTCAAACACACTACTGCAACTTGAAGATGAGGGCATGAGTCATTTGTTGACGCTGAATGATTTGATTAATCTAGTCATCCAGGGAAGTAATCCTGCCGTGCAAACAGCTGGTGAGAATGAAGTACATGCCATGCCCAGTCCACAACCATCCAATACCGTGCTAGACCCACAACCGCCGGAAGATCCACCAGATATATCACCAAACCCCTATGCAAACGCAGAAACACAACAGTTAGAAGAGTTGAGGAAAGCGTATGAGACACTGGGTGAGAGGCTAAGACTATGTGGAACTGTAAGGGCCCAGTCACCTGCTGTAGCACGCCAGCAGAGCAATTTGCAACCACAACCAATCATACAGATTAGCCCTAAGCAGCCAGTCACTGTAAGAGACTTTTCGTACTTACCACGCAGAGAATTCAAAGTTTTTGGGGGACAGATTGGAGACAACAGTTCCGAAATCAGCTACAACAGTCTCACCAAGCAGATTAATGAAGGAGTTAAAGAAGGATTTGTGGAGGCTGAAATTGTTCGAGGTGTGTTGAGAATTGTGAAGCCTGGCACTTTCCGGGACATGTTAATGCTCAAAGATGACCTGTCTCTCCATGAACTTCAGGGCTTTCTGAGGTCTCATCTCGGAGAAAAAGCGACAACTGAAATGCTCCAGGAGTTAATGTGTGCTAGACAAAGTGAACAAGAGACGCCCCAGCAGTTTCTGTATCGCATGATTGGACTTAAACAGAAGCTTATTTTTCAGTCGAAGCAGGCCAACACTGAGATCTCCTATGACCCAAGAACTGTCCAGGAAGTTTTCCTCCACACAATCTATCAAGGCCTGGGGGCTAAGTACGCAGACTTGCGACAAAGACTAAGACCTCTCACCTCAAACAACAATGTCACTGACGAAGAGATTCTTAGTGAGGTCACAAAGATTATCAGTGATGAAAATGAACACCAGCGAAGGTTAGGCCAAGTCGCCCGCCAAAAGAGTGCACAAGCCCAAAGTGCTGGGATCGAAGCAAACGACAAGATAGCCAAAGAACAATCCTCACCAACAATCAAACAACTTGCCGCCCAAGTAGAGACTCTAACTAACATGGTCGCCAGCCTAATTAAACAACAGGAGTCAAAGCCTTGCCAGCTGTCCCCACAACCACCTCCCAACCCGCTTTTCCAAACCCCAGCCAACCCCAACAGACCTCCTCAAAAGAAAGCGTTCCTTTGTCCAAAGTGTACTGAACAGAACTTGCAGGACTGTAGTCATTGCTTTGTATGCTGCGAGTCAGGACACCGAGCGGTGGGATGTTTAAAGCGGACCAAAACTCAGGGAAACTGGAATCGGTCTCTGTCGAGGGACAGCCAGAGGCCGGCGCAGAGTCACAGTCCCAGCCAGTAAGGTCTTCCTCTGCACAGCTTACTACTGAGTGTGCAAGACGTCGCAGTAAGCTAAAAAGAAAGCAGCCAAAGCGAGACCAGAGAAAGCAACAGGTAACCTCTTGCCAAAGTTTAACACCAAACAGCTGTAAAGTCCCCCTAGTTGGAAAGAAAAGCCTCCTCAAGTGTTTGATTGGTGGCTATCCAGTGACAGTGTTATTTGATTCTGGCTCACAAGTGAGTTTAGTGGACAGACAGTGGGTTCAGCGGTTTATTCCTAACTATCAGGTGCGACCCCTCCAAGAGCTGTTAAATGATGGACTTGAAGTTTATGCGGTTAACGGACAAGCAGTTCCTTATGATGGGTGGGTTGAACTTACAGTCACTCTCGCTGGTCACGAAGATCCCAATCTTACTGTGCAAGCCCCTTTCCTTGTCAGTAAGCTGTCACTCCCTCAGCCCCTCCTGGGAGCGAACGTGCTTGGCGCCATTATCCAAACACAAGAGTCAGACCGAGAGGCCAGTGCTCTATTGTATAGTCTCCTACGCAAAGCTTTTGGTACAGACGAAGAGCAAGTGATGGCTATGGTAAACTTCATACAAGTACCACAAAGAGCAGAATGTGACCCAGCCACAGTGAGAATTGGGAAGAGCAATGTGACCATTCCTGCTGGAAAAGCAGTCCAAGTGTGGTGCAGAGTACCCCAAAGTTTTGACATTTGTGACCCCCTGGTGCTGTACGAACCCGACGAGAACACTGCCTTGAGACACCTGAGTGTTGGGGAAGGGCTCCTTGAGATCAACAACCCTCAAAGGCCATTTGTTAAGGTCCCCATCTCTAACCACTCCAAACACGAAATAATTCTACCGAAGAGAACAGCCCTGGGTACTATTCAACATGTCGCTAAAGTTATTGAGGCAGACCGACCCACAAACACATCAGAGCTGACTCAACCCACACAGAGCCCCATCACCATAGCTGAGGTAAGCGCAGCCACCCCTGTTTCTGAACTGTCCACTGAGTCATGGCTACCCCCAGTTGATCTTAGCCACCTGAGTCCGGACCAACAGAAGTCAGTTGAAAAGGTGTTAAGGGAAGAGTGTGAGGCGTTCTCTCGTAGCAGCACAGACATAGGCTGTATCCCTTCACTACAAATGGAAATCAGGCTCAAAGATGATACACCAGTCCAGAGGGCCTATGCTTCTATCCCTAAACCCCTCTACAGGGAAGTAAAGGAGTATATTCAAGAGCTGATTGTCAAGGGATGGGTAGTGAAGTCACAGTCGCCGTATGCTGCTCCAGTCATTTGCGTAAGGAAGAAGGATGGGTCTTTACGTTTGTGCATCGATTATCGTCTCTTAAACAACAAGACTGTGCCAGACAGACACCCACTCCCCCGGATCCAGGATCTCACAGACTCGCTAGGTGGTTACAGCTGGTTCTCGATCCTGGATCAGGGTAAAGCTTATCATCAAGGTTTCATCGCAGAAGGCTCAAGGTACCTGACGGCATTCACTACCCCGTGGGGCCTCTATGAATGGGTGAGGATACCCTTTGGACTGTCTAATGCCCCAGCAGCCTTCCAACGGAGCATGGAAGAAATGCTTGACACCCTCAGAGACGAGTGCTGTATCCCTTACCTTGACGACGTGCTTTGTTTTTCCAAGTCGTTTGACGAACATGTCCAAGTGCTACAGAAAGTCCTCCAAGCCCTACAACGGCATGGTGTAAAGCTAAAACCCGAGAAGTGTGAGCTGTTCCGTAAAGAGGTTCGCTATGTCGGCCGATTGGTATCTGCAGATGGAGTAAAGGTGGACCCCAAAGATACCGAGGCAGTACAGGCACTCAAACACAAAAGGCCACAGACCGTCGGAGAAGTCAGGCAGCTTTTGGGATTCCTAAGCTACTATCGGACGTATGTGCAGGACTTCTCCCGCATAGCCAAACCGTTGTATGACTTGCTCCAAGTCCCGTCCAACACACTGCCACCAAAGCCAACTAGAGGCAGAGCAAAACACACTCAGCAGCCTTCTCGAGCCCTGATACAGTGGAACAAAGAACACCAAGAGATCCTTGAGCGCTTGATCGGCATGCTCACTCAGCCACCAGTGTTAGCGTACCCTGATTTCACCCGCCCTTTTATATTGCACACGGACGCATCCCAGAGGGGCCTTGGTGCCGTCCTATATCAGAACCAACAAGGCAAGATGAGAGTGATTGGGTATGGGTCTCGCACGCTCACACCTGCTGAACAAAACTACCACTTGCACAGCGGAAAACTAGAGTTTCTCGCCCTCAAGTGGGCAGTTTGTGACAAGTTTAAGGATTACCTCTACTATGCTCCACATTTCACCATTTTTACAGATAACAATCCCTTGACATATGTCCTCAGCACAGCAAAGCTCAATGCAGTTGGACACCGTTGGGTCGGACAATTGGCAGATTTCCACTTCGACATCAAATATCGGCCGGGAAAAGTAAACATTGATGCAGATGTGCTGTCACGTTGCCCACTTGACATTGAGAGGTTCATGGGAGAGTGCTCAGAGGAACTGTCGGAGGAAGCCGTATGTGCAGTTTGGGAAGGGAGCAGAAGAGCGAAGCAAGGAGACGTAGCATGGATTGCAGCCCTTAACCTCACCGCACCAAACCTACCCATCAAAGAACCCCTACAGTCAATCAGTCATGACCAACTTGTACAATCGCAGAGAGCAGATCCAGCAATCGGAAAAGTCATTGACATGGTAGAGAAGGACATAAGACCAACAGAAGATGACAAGGCTGACACTAACACAAAGAGACTGTTGAGAGAGTGGAGTCGGCTGCACATGGAGAATGACCTTCTCTATAGAAAGACTACAGGACGCAAGCAGCTGGTCCTACCTACTCTCTACAGACAGGTAGCTCTCACACACCTCCACAACAACATGGGCCATGTCGGCGTGGAGAAAGTCTTGAACCTGGCTCGAGAGCGGTTCTATTGGCCTTTCATGAAGAGAGAAATTGAAGAGTACGTCACAAGGAAGTGTCAGTGCATCAAGCAGAAGAAGCCAACGACACACGAGAGAGCACCCATGGGTAGCATAACATCCAGCTCCCCTCTTGAGCTTGTTTGCATTGACTTCCTGCACTTAGAGTCTTGTAAAGGTGGGTTTGAATATATACTGGTTGTTGTAGACCATTTTACCAGGTTCGCACAAGCGTATCCCACCAAGAATAAGGCCGCAAAGACCGCGGCAGACCGCCTCTTCAATGACTACATTCCCAAATTCGGCTACCCCTCCAAGCTCCACCACGACCAGGGTCGCGAGTTCGAGAATCAGTTATTCAAGTCCCTAAGAGAACTCGCAGGCGTTGGTCACTCAAGGACATCCCCCTACCATCCCCAATGCAACCCTACTGAAAGACTGAATCGCACCCTGTTACAGATGCTGCGTACACTGGGAGAAAAGGAGAAACAAAATTGGAAGGAACATCTACCCCATGTTATCCATGCTTACAACTGTACCAAGCATGAATCGACTGGCTTCTCTCCGTACTACCTCTTGTATGGTCGACACCCTCGTCTTCCAGTAGACCTTCTCTTTGGTCTCATGGCAGAAAACAACACTGAGACACCACATGGGTATGCAGAAAGATGGAAAGGGAAGATGACAGAAGCATACCGCATTGCAAATGCAAACAGTCAACAGTCAAGTTCCAAAGGCAAAGCAAACTATGACAAAAGATGCAAAGGAGTAATGCTACAGGCAGGAGACCGAGTACTGGTACGAAACCTGAGTGAAAGGGGGGGCCCTGGCAAACTGAGACCCTACTGGGAGCAAATGGTCTACATTGTGAGGGAGCAAGTGGGCGACAACCCCGTCTACAAAGTGAGTCCAGAGGCGGGAGGCCGTCCTGTTCGCACCTTGCACAGGAACTTGTTGTTACAAGTGAATGACTTGCCAGTGGACATTATCCAAAGTCAGGCTACAAGACCACACAAGAGAAACAAGAAGTCCACCGGAAGACCAATGACACCAGAGCCGAACCCTGACACAACTGACTCGGAAGAGGGTGAGCCATTGTACTGGCTTGGTGTACCCAGATACCCTCGAGGGGGCCAATCTCCAGTCACACCAGTTCCAAGTGGAGCGCAACGGAGCTCCGGTCCAAGTGAACTAGGACAAGTCTTAAGGGCTCGTGTCCAACCTAGAAAAAAAAGTGCCATGGTTCCGGAAGAGGATCTAATTGTGTTAAGAGACCCAGACCTACCTCAACTAAGTGACGATCAGGAGATGCCTCAGGTTCAAGAAGAAGTTGACGTCACTGAGTCCAGTCCTGATCCAGTAGAGCTTCCTGACCCAGAGCCAGAACCCAGGGTGGAGCCAGGGGATGACATCCATCCAGAGCCACCATCTCATCTTAGGCAGTCCAGCAGGCAGAGACGTCCCACCACATTCTTCACCTACCCATCCTTGGGTCAACCAGCCTATCAGGCTCATCCTGCGGTGAACACCATCAACGTCCAACCTTCGCCATATCCTTCCCTCTACTACCCTCTTCTCTACTCCCAATCCCCCTACCCCTCTCCCCTCACCCTTAGCCCTTACTTACCTGTTTCATATGTTGTTCCTTGCTATTGAATCGAACAGAAATCTCAGGAAGAAGAATGCCTGAAGTCTAAGGACACCTGGGCAAGAGGAATATTCCAGGGACTTCTGTAAAGAGACTTTGTTAGTTTAAAGGTTTTTTTTATAATTCAAGTTAAGTGTCAGGAGCCACTTTTGCTGTTGGGGAGCGTGTGGTGAACACAAATGTGCTACCACATTTTGGGAAATTTTATTATTTTTAAGAAAAACATATGTCAGCAATTAAGACAATTATTATTTTACATTCATTACGTGTAGTCCATAACAATTGAGGAGAGTAAAAGTGAGAAATAATAAGCGGAACTGTTGACACTGTAGTCGTTCGCCCGCGGTTGCCTAGAGCGGACCAACTTCCTGTCCTCTCAGATGCAATTCGGGAAAAGACACGAGTGCTCCTGTGATTCTTTCTCTGAGACTCTACCTTTATTTTTACAGGTCAGTATCGTCTTAAAAATACAGTGTATGAGGGTTTTGTGCCTTGTTCTACTTCGGTGTTTACTGAGAGTTATGTTGACACCGCCGATGTAACCTTAAGTGGGGTTTAGTTGAAAATTACTGAAGCGCGGCACCGCAGCGGTGGTAAAGCCGAGCCGCGCAGCCCCAAGTCTCGCGAGAGTTACCGCGAGTTATCGCGAGAGTTACCGCGAGAGTTCGCCAGCCCGCGGGATGTATTTAAACTTGGTAAACTCCATTTAACAAGCAAATATGTGTGTGTGGTGCTCCAATTTAACTGTAAAGGCCCTGACATCAGATTATTCGAGATTAAAATATCTTATATATACTTTATGGTTCAAGTGATGTGGAAATGTTAAGAATAAGCTAAGGATGAATGTACATTTATGTTGTTACATTGCAAAGTAATACATCCAGGTGTGTTTTGTCTAATCTAGTAAGATTTATGCACTTATATCAGATTTGTGGATAAGCTATTTTGAGTTTGCCCTATATGTGAGAAAGAGCAATAAGACGTTTAAGGCATTATATGCTATCTGCACTGCTGATGTAAATGAGTGAAGGAATAGTGTGGTTAACAGTGTAAACTGGAGAAATGTAATGACCATAGATGCATATATTTGCCAAATGCCTTTTATTTACCTTTTACAGTTATTGAGCATATCTGACAAGTGAAAGCACTGGATGTAAATTATATTTGTTGATCTGAAATAAGAGATGCAATTCGGGAAAAGACACGAGTGCTCCTGTGATTCTTTCTCTGAGACTCTACCTTTATTTTTACAGATTTGTATTCTTTTTGTTATTGTGGTCTTCACATCTGGGACCCGTAACACTTACCTGCTCAACACACCTTTATTCTTACAAAGGAGCCGCTGCTGTAACACCAATACAACGCACTTCACTTGCTCTCTAACAGCAGTTGTTGACACAGTGTTTAGAGGAGAAGATCAAATCTTTACAGCTGGCAACAGCAGAATGTGTCAAGATTGTGATAAAGAGAACAAAAAGCAGCATTTTTCTATGCAAATGTAATGGGCATAACGGATGAAACAGCTGTGATGGGCATGTGCGTAAAGTTCTTTAATCAGCGAGCCAATATTAATGAAGGCCGCTGCGTTAGCCTCCACATTAGGACGGCACTCCAACTTTCCAATAACAACTCATTAACAGAGCTCCTGTCTGCAGTCAGGACGGAGAAAAGTGCGTCAAACTCCATTTATTTCTTTTCAGCGCGACATCCTTTAGGAGCAAGAACAGAGTCTGCACGCCTGCAGACATACTTGCACACGTTGCAGCATTTTGACAGCATGCTTCAAGCAGCCATTGAAACATACAGTACACACACACACACACACACAGGCATGCTCGCATTCACAGGCTCGGCCCATCCTCACTGAGAAGACAGATCTCTTGAGCTGTAGCTGACATCATGTACTTAGCGTGTCATACACATGTCACGGCGATGTAGCTCAGACTGCCAGAGAGAGAGAGCAGTCAGCTATGAATGGCAGAGCCTGCAATGAATTCCTGTCTGCCACAGCCAGTGGACCATCTCACGCCCCCGCAACCGCCCCAATGAATTACTGAGATAAGTGGCTTTCACTCTGTATCTGCCTCCTTGGCAGGGAACCACCCCTCACGCGCCACCTGCGCGTGAGGGGTGGTTCCCTATTTTTTATTTATTTATTTTTGTTGTTGCTGGGAGTTGGAACCCTATTAGTTAGGTTGCTTAATATTTGCGCTAAGTACTCTTTAAAATACCAGAATAGGGAGGATGGTGTAGGTTTAAGTTTATTAGATTGATCAGTGTTGCTGAACTATGAAATTTTTTTTTTGCATACAGGTATAACAGAATAGCTTTAGTGTAGTTGTTGTTTTAAACTTGAGTATGAACTTATACAAAATGCAGCAAGATATTTAAAAAACAGTTTTGTTGATTAAAAAACACTATATCGGATTCATATCGGTATCGGCAGATATCCAAATTTATGATATCGGTATCGGTATCGGACATAAAAAAGTGGTATCGTGCCATCTCTATAAGAAAGCGGGGAATATTTTTCCTCTCCTAAGAAGCTCGAAGATCTCAATTTCATTTGTATTCAGATGAGCTTCTGAAAGCCATTAGCTTATTCGTGCTGTGGCACTACCACAGGTTCAGTCTCATCTCCCTGGTATTTGCAGGCCTCCTTCTTTAAAAGCTCGTTTCTCAAAATTCTGGTGAACGATTGCCCCAACAGTGCCAGACGAATTACTCAGTCGCTCGGTGCAAAAACAAAATTATAACTAAATAATGCTGGAAGTCATTGAAGGAGTAACAAATGTCTCTCCAAGTAAGTGGCAGGCTGCAGGCAGGGAAAAACACTTTGATCCTGCTGTGGTTCTTGGCATGCAGACAAGTGTGGCGCAGTGACACTGTAATAGAAGCTAATGAACCATTTATCAGGGGAGATGATGTGCTGACTCGATATGGTGCTAATATTGATGACAGAGGCAAAGGTAGCCACAACAACACTTCAGACCACCCATCACATCCCACTGCCCCCAGAGGGAGGAAGAGACCAATTAATTACTGACTGTAGTTCAATGCCAATTAGACTGCTTGTAAGCTCAAATTCACTCCACTCCACCAAGTTTCCTCCACTCAGTGCTGCCGTTTAAAAACCCAACAAGGAAAACTACCCTGGACAGATGCTAATCTGTTGCATGATGCTCGCATTTACATCTGCAGTGAATTTAGAGCAATTAAGCTAATCCCGTGGATGTTTTTGGACTGGGATGGTGTCAGAGTACCCAGAGAGACCAGTGCAGACACATAAAGGCCCCAGGAGGGTTTCCTTGCTGCAAGACAACAGTACCAACCATCATGGTTCCCAACATGAGACATCCAAAGTAATAAATGTATTACTGGATATCCAAAGCTGCCAATACAGCTTATAGCAAAGTAATAATGAGACATTCAAGACAACTTTGTTAAGATATTTTATTTGGACTTAAGCTGTCAGCTACCTGACAGATTCACTGACACGTTCCCCAGAGGACTTGGAACCTGATTTATTTAATGAAAAATGTGTCAAAATGATGAAGTAGCTCTGAAAATTATACGGTTGGTTGTTTTTACTTCAAATCAAACACAGAAAGCAGATGAACCATCAGGATATTGTTGTGCTTTTCATCACCACATGTGAAAATCCCAAAGTTTCAATAAAAACAGTGAGTCTCATGTCATCACAAGTAGCTTTGCCACTGACTTGTTGGACGCTTCTTTTTCACTCACAGGATCTGATAACTTATCATGTGGTTTGTTTGGAGTATGAAGGGTTTCATCAATCCTCCCTGGTGTTCAACAGGAGGAGGTGAAATGCAGACTGTTTCTGGCACAGAGGGCTGATCTAACCTGCTGCTATTTAGAGTAAGAGATGCTCACACAAAGTGAAAGAATATATACATTAAATCTACTGTATATTTGTTAAGACTCCTGCTGCAGGACTGTAGCACAGACTGCTGACTTCATGTAGCAACACCTTTGAATTAGGGCTGCCACAAACCATTATTTTGATAGTCGACTAGTCACCGATTATTTTTGCGATTAGTCGACTAATCAGATCATCATCCATTGGACGTAAAACTACAGCTTATTGCACCAGCAGCATCTGCTCTTATATAACTATCATTAGCTTACAGCTTTAAGTGTTTCAGGTCTGTGCTAACTAAAAATAAAGACAAGATGATAGTTTATAAAATTTTATTGAAATTTGCAGATTGTTTCGGTGAAGTTTAATAAACTCCTTGCTATCTAAATACTAATACTAATAAATAAAATACTGAAAAAAGCCAAACAATAACATTTTGAAGTTATCTAAGTGACTCATATATCATGTTTAACCTGAGTCGCGAAAGACGGCGGTGGGTTTGAAAACGATTTGCCGGGAGTCCGGTGTTCTCACGGCTCTAGTTAGCCTAGCCCCCGGCTAGCTATCGAGCTAGTGGGTAACAGACGTCTCCGAAAACGTCGGAGCGCTTTTGAAAATATGTGGTGTCCTGATAAACTGAGCAGATATTTGAGGTTTACACAGCTACATTCTCGCCTGAAATACGTTAAACGTTTATTTTGTGACCCAGAAAGAATAATAAGAGTAATATTAAAACTAGCTAGCTGCCGCCATTGTTGGAAACTGAGATGGGCTGCGCTATGAATTCTGGGACACAGCTTCTTCTTCTTCGGGGTTTAACGGCAGCTGGCATCCTTGTACATGCAGTGCTGCCATCTTCTGTTTCAGTCCGTTATTACACTCTTAAATCCTGCTACTTATTCCTGCGTCTTTTGGGATCTTACAAAGCTTCAAACGACGCGTCGACTATTAAATCAGTCGTCGACGATTTTGATAGTCGACGTAATCGTAACTAGTGGACTAATCGTGGCAGCCCTACTTTGAAGGTCATTTACTAACTTTTGACTCGTTTGACTCTATAAGTTCAAGCTGGTCTGTGAAATCTGGGGACAATCAAACATTACGAGGATACTGTAGTCTCTTTCTGGCTTTGAGAAAACCAGACGTCTAAAATTATTAAACACACTGTACGACAAGGAAGAAACGGAAAAGTGTTGTTTTGTTTGTTTCTTTGTTTCTTTGCCACCCAGTGAAATGAATTGAAATCTACCATGCTAATGATTTTCAGTCTATAGACTGTCAATAAACTATAGACTTAATAGCTATTAACTCCTGTCTTTTATCCCGTCTTCCTTCTCTCACCCCAACCGGTCACAGCAGATGGCCCCGCCCCTCCCTGAGCCTGGTTCTGCCGGAGGTTTCTTCCTGTTAAAAGGGAGTTTTTCCTTCCCACTGTTGCCAAAGTGCTTGCTCATAGGGGGTCATATGATTGTTGGGTTTTTTCTCTGTATCTATGAAGCGCCTTGAGGCGACTTATGTTGTGATTTGGCGCTATATAAATAAAATTGAATTGAATTGAATTAGAAAGTTAATATATTGTTTAAGCCGGCCTTTATTTCATAGCAGAGCAATAACTGACATGTTTTGGATGAAAGGCTCTGATGAGTGAATGGAGAAAAGGTGACTGCTTGTTTTTCTCCTGTTTGAAAAGGAATAAGTGAGAAAAGAAGCCAAACTAAAGACAAACAGGTCTTTACAGGTCATCTGTGATAACCTTCTTGTAAATTAGAAGCATCAGAGTGTAACTGCAGTGATTCTGTGTGCTAACTGTAAATGATATGATCACGTGTGTTTCAGCAAAGTGTGCGTGCACAGTTTAAAGGGTGATTTATCCTGCACGCCTGTTTCAAGCTGTGTGTAAATGCAGTGTGCCACAGCCAGCATGATGTATCTGGGTTGGCCACCTGTCTGAGCGGCTGACAGGGGCATTTTCTAATCTGACAGATAATCTACGCCGAGGACACGGTGACAAACGACTCGCAGCGGTGACAGCCCCCTCCCCATTTCTGCCAAGACTGAGACGGTCTCGTGACCAAATCAGCGTCCTGTTCAGAGACAGACAGAGCTGCCAGGTGTGGAAAGTGACGCCAATGTGGAAGTCCATTAAATGTTTTTAATACTGGCCATTCTTTTTAATGGCCGCCAGAGGACGATATCTGAGGCTGCAAAGAAACTACACAAGTCCGAGGTGGAACGGTCTGTGTCACGTCTGGTTACTCAGTGTTTGTGTTTTTGGTTTAATGTTGATTATTGTTATTCATGGTTTAGTGATCTTAGTTCATTAGCATTTAGCTTAGCCTGTGTTTAGTCTCTGTTCCCGTGTCCCATATTTCATGTCTGGGCACCCTTGTCTCTGGGGGTGTCCAAATTCATAGGCTGCATCCTCCTGAGGATCGGGCCTCCGCGGTCTACGTGGGCCGGGTCCTCCGAAGGCCGGGGAGAAGTGAGCGGCTGTGAAATTGGACACTGATAAAACACAGAAAAAAGCCAAACAAGAACATTTTTAGGTTATCTGAGTGACGTACAGTATATATCATGTTTAACCTGAACAGCGAAAGACTGGTTCAGGGTTTGAAAACGGTGTGCCGGGAGTTTGCTGTTCTCGCCGGCTCCAGTGACCCTTGAACCCTTGGCTAGCTGGTGGGTAACAGACGTCTCTGGAAACGTCGGAGCACTTTTGCAAATATGCGATGTCTTGATAAACCGAGCAGATATTTGAAGTTTACACAGCTACATTCTCGCCTGAAAATATGTTAAAAGTTTATTTTGTGACCCAATAAAGAGAAATAAGAGTAATATTACAACTAAGTAGCTGCCGCCATTCAATCCACCTTAACCAGTGGATCCAATATGTGCTGTGTGTTTGAGTCATGTTAGTGCCTATTGAGACTAATGAGGAAAAATATTTATTGGTCCATTTAATCTCCGATGAAATATTTATAGACGCTGCAGTTGTGATATAACAAATAAAGCTCAACATGATCCATATCAGAGTTTATTAGTATGTTCTCTTGTAGTCCAACCAGTTCATCTAGCTGTATTTTATCTGTGTGACCGATGATCTGGACTATTACAAACAAACAGTGTTTCCTTGTGGTTGTAATTGAGCTCACCACTATGAGAGAGCTTCGTCTCATAGTGGTGAGTGGGAAGCTCTCTCGTGTAAAGCAAATTAAACAAGGGAGCTAGCATTTCTTAATTTGCACTGCAAAGGTAAATTGCCCACGGGGCGCACCGCAAGTTCATTCCTTCATTTATAAAGTGGCTGAGTTACTTTAAAGAAACTGCTAAATATTGTGGTTTTCCTGCAGTGCTTGAGGGTCAAGCCGAGACTCTAATTAATGACAAATATCTCAGCCTGCTTAGAGTATTTTCTATTACGGGCCGCTGGCCTTGTATAATGAAGATATGAAGGGCGTGAAATTGGGCTATGGAGCTTTGGTGCTGATTCAAATTCAGCAGAACGTCCGCTGTGAAGGTGCATCGAGCTTTGTGGTGCACAGGTCTGCTGGTGGACTAAGATCTGTCCTGTTGGTGGAGTATTGTCATCCTCAGACCTCAGAATGAAAATATTTCATCATTGCATAAAAATGGTTGCTTAGAGTAATTAGATATTAACACTAACCTTTGTATCCTCTAACTATCAGCACATTCACTGCCTCCCTCTCAGGCCATAAGCCTTTCTTTGATTTGTTTGATGAGGGTTTTTTATGCTGATTTCATACCAATACATCAAACATCATCTCCTTTACAAAGAAATTATGTGCAAAGAAATATTTTTGTTTATAATTTGCATCAATACATTAACAAGTTAAGTCTGAGTGCTCTTGAGCTGTGAGTTCTGGTAAAACGAGCTAGCTGTAGCGTGTACGTGTTGCAGGCTCTGAAAGCTGGAACAGGCCACGTGAACCGATCGGGACTCTTGTGTTTGCTGCAGCTGACAACAGCAGCTGGATGATAAAAGATGAAATTGGAAATAGAACAAATGAAAAAAGTCGAGCTGGAAACGGCAGAAACTGCAGAATCTGAACCTTCGCTGGTTTAGTGTATTACATTATTTCATTGCACAATAATAAACTGTCTGTACCTGACGCAGTTAGTTCATGTGTTACTGCCACTGACAATATAGAAGCAGGGACAGCGCTGAGACATGGAAATAAAATGTCATCTCTCTGCTATTTGTGCAGACTATTTGTGCAGCAAGCACACTGGCAATCTAGAGTTTTATTGTAAGTCTTCCTTCATTTGCTTTTGGCTGTCTTTTATGGTGAAGCAGACAGATAGCTTTGATTCATCAGTCAATTTGTGGAGACGCGATTACCGAATATTGGAATGACTACAGCAGCTTGGCCCTCTCTCCTCCCTCAATTTCTCCTGCTTTACTCTGTAAAGGCCTCTCAGCATGGAGTGCATGGCTCCATCCTTCTCACACTCAACACAGAAAGTGCAAAAAGCAAATTGTGAATATTGACTGCTGCTGTGAATTAGGAGACACTATTCTAACCAAGAACATTTGCCAGTGTTACAAGTGTTTGGGCAGGATCAGCTATGCTATCTGAGGCAGAAGCCTTAAATATTCTTCCCTACTCTTTTGGCTCTGAGATTGGTTATTTTCATTTGCATATTTGGTGAGAATATGCAAGCAAATGAGGCAGAGAAATCAGAAGAAAGGGAAGCCAAAGTGGTTCCAGGTGGTGCACTGTGATTTTAACAGGGGTGGAATAATTGGATGTATTATGAAATCATAAAAGATTCATTATAGCCGCCGTGCAGGAAATGAGATGGGAGTGAGGCTGCTCTCTGCGAATCAGGTGGCACCGACGTAGGAAGATGTGTAAGTCAAAATAAAAGAGTGCTGGGCGATAATGTGACAGCTTACTTTGAGGTTTCATCAAAATTCTCTCCGCGCGCTCATTGTTTTATGGTGTTTATGTCTGCAGAAGCATTACTGCTTTAGCAGGAATGCAGTCCAAATGAGAAACGTCACACGTTAGAAGAATCCAATATATGCAGTCAGCTGTGTGTGTGTGTGTGTGTGTGTGTGTGTGTGTGTGTGTGTGTGTGTGTGTGTGTGTGTGTGTGTGTGTGTGTCTAAAGCGGCCCATGCCAGCAGTAATTCAGGAGAGTATGGATGGAAATGTGCAGTTGTCAGAGCCATGCAAGCCTTCAGCACTTGTCTGTGTGCTGAGGTCAACTGTTTTGGGTTTCTGCCGATTCTCATGTCAAACTCGCTCAGATTTACAGCAGATGCCAGGTTCCTGTCATGACCGAGACATTCGGAAGGAGGATGAAAACAGGAGAGCTAACAGAGCATCTGTGTCCACAGTGTCATGCTGCACAGCTTATAATGAACACGCATTGTCACATAAACATAACACACCTCCTTTTACGTGACGCTTGTCACATAAACACTGAACAAGGCTAAAATATAAATATCCAGCATCTATGGAGCGTGAAGAATTTATGAAACCTAATTAAGTCTTGTCGGTTTAATAGGCGTGGGGTATGTTCGTCATTAGGAGACTCATCATATATTAATTATCGACCTAATTGTGTGTCTTCCTTGCAGCTTTGGTCCAAAAAAAGCTTTTACATAAAAGAAATAATTGCACTCCTTTGATCCGTACAATAGCTCGTGAAATGTCTTTGGGTTGCGTGTTGAAATGACTCTTTAATGGTGTACTATACCTTTAGGCATTGAACAACGAGCTCTGCCTGTTTGGTGCCAACTGCGACTTAAACTCTGCTTTTCTGAGTCATTAAGTACAAAAAATTAAGAAAAGTGTCATCAACTTTTAGAACTATGTGGAAATATAAACCTAGTGGGAGAATCCCCCCACAGAGGGACAAAAGGACCCCCTGATGATCCTCTAATCAGGGGGTCCTTTTGTCCCTCTGTGGGGGGTCACTCCCACTAGGTTTATATCTGGGACTCTCCACCATTTGACCTTAGAACTGAAGAAGCTTCTCGGATGAGAGGTGAAACGTCTTCAAGCAACTTAAAGAAGTCCAGACGCTTTTCTTTGCAAGCTCCTTTGACTACGATGACCTGGATGACTGAGAACCTTCACAGACAGACAGGACAAGAAGCTGCTTTTAGGTGCTTTTCATGAATATACCGTATATATGAACAGCCAATGGCTGGCAGTGAATGAGTTAAAATGCATGAGATATAACTGTCATGAAAAACCAGGTCACAGGGTGAGCATTGCTTGAGTTTGGGGCTTTTCTTTATACGGTAAAGGAAAATTACAGGTAACACGGGTATTTGAACAGTGATGCACTTTTTGTAGTTTTGTGTCCAAGAGCTCAAGGAAGGAGAGACGTCGATACGAGGCCTGTCAGAGCGTCTTAAGGGAGGAAATACAGCATTTGGTCATCTTCATGGGCTCGTGACAGTTTCTAAACAGAAGCAGGATTACTCTGAAAAAAGGGGACTATACACAAAAAGAACTAATGCAGTAC
Source organism: Copadichromis virginalis (assembly GCF_057382275.1). Classification (NCBI taxonomy): domain Eukaryota; kingdom Metazoa; phylum Chordata; class Actinopteri; order Cichliformes; family Cichlidae; genus Copadichromis; species Copadichromis virginalis. The sequence goes on from NC_140627.1 coordinate 2,098,183, forward strand.
TTTTGCTAAAAACCTAATATTGAACTGCATCTGTATTGGTGCACAGAGGCAAAATTATAGAAATTAGATTTATTATTGTCCAAATATTTAGGGACCTAATTTCAGATTGTACGTGACCGGATGGTTTGTTTTTGCTGTGTTCTTTTAGTTTTTTCTACTCCTCTGTAAACTTTGTGCTTTCTCTGAGGTGCTGAATCGTTGTGTGATGCTGTTACGTTGGCTAATTTGGTTTGTCCTCCTTCACTTCATCTGTGAACTTTCTCTGTGGTCGTCCTCGTTGCCCCCTGCCTGGCAGCTCCATCTTTGACATCCTTCATCCAATGTGTCCACTAACCCTCCTCTGCACATGTCCAAACCATCTCAGCCTCACCTCTCTAACTATGGATAGCAATTGATAAGAATTTAGCGATTCTTATTACATTATCAATATCACTCATCAATTCAATTCTTTGTCGATTATCATTGTGTTCTCACTGGCTGCGCTTTGAGAGTCACTGCCATTGCTGCAATAAAGACATTAGAGTCTCGTGAATTAGCTGCATGCTGTGGGTGTTTGTGGGTGCTGAGTGTTGGAGTCGTTCCTCAAAAAGCAATTATTGCACATGTTGCACAGAACACTTTTACTTACTTACACAGTACTTAATTACTCCCAGGAGAAAGTAATTAATTAAACGGCTCGTTACATTACTTTGCTGTTACTCTGTAAAACAGCTGAAACACACTGTCTCATAAATACCGTTTGACAATATAAACCGAAGGCTACCACACCAAACCGAGGACACATATGATCTTTCTCTCAGTATTTAGGTCAACTCGCTGATTCTACTGTAGAAACATGAGCAGGTAGGGCTGAAGCTGCTCATCGGTTTGTTACCTGCTGAAGCTCAGCGTCTGGTTCAGAATTCTTGGCTATCTTAGCGTTAGCATGCTTCCTGCAAATAGCCAAAGTTGTGCTAGCAACATAATGCAGCTGTGTCTGTCCTGCATACACTGTACCACTGCATTCTCATCCTTCTGTGCTATAAAAATAAAAGTAATGTCCATATCCAAGCTTTAGACTGTGCCACTACCTTCCCTCTCTGGATCGTTGCAGCCCTGCTGCTAAACGCTGCACCACAGCACAGATATCTGTGAACTCTTCCAAACACAACGGACGTTATCACGTCTCGAAATATTTGTTTTTAAATAAAAGCAATGGACTTCTGCAATTATCTGTATCACAGCTTTACAACCTGAGATGGATTTGATTGCTGGCACAATCACACAGCAGGACTGCGTCTTTCATAGTTACTGTTAGCACCACAGTTTCTACACATTAAAGATCACTCTGCCACAGATTGCTGCGTACACACCTTTTAGTATTTACAGATTGTTTACCACACAGAAGCAAGCCCTTAACGTGTGAGAGAAACAGCTGCTGTTGTCACAGAGATGCGTATAAATCCCGCTCATTAGCCGAAGTTGTCGTGCTGCTGCGTATCAAAGCGGCGTGCCTTCAGAGCGCAGAGATGTACCGCTGTAGCACTGAGGCAACATGCGTTGTCCTCACCTTCATATGTTATTGTAGCGTGGTCGTAGAACAGTATGAACCTTTAGCTCCAACCTGACAGCAAGTCGTATGATTTTACAGCCAATGTAAACAATAACTGTGATGTGGCGACGGTAGCATAAATAATGCATTTCATGAATGAATGCGCAGGGGATTGCGAAAGGTCAGGGAAAGTTTACGCAGCAATATGTGGCAGATGGAGGGCAAAACCAAGAGTGAATAATTTAAAAGGGAAATTGACAGCGTGGTGACAGAAGGACGATTCAGAATTAATGTCGTTTACCAACCTCGTCTGCCAGCGTAGCTCACGTGTCTCTTGTGGACCCCAGAGCCAAACTTAACGTGATTTAACCTTCTGTTAACTTTGTTAAATTCAGTGTCGTTCCACATATATCAAAAGCACAGCTGCTGATTTGCATTAATAGCTTCTTAGCGAGCCACAAAACCATCAAAGCAACAGCAGCAAATGGAAACTTGAAACAGTTACCAGACAAGCACAACTTCAGCTGTAACACCAAATTCCAAATTGATGTCCACGGACTGATCGCGCACACCACAGCACTGAGCGCTGTCAGTTAGGTCTATAGCAGCTCTTTGATTCCCTAACATCAGCCAGCCAAGAGGTTTCACTCCTCTTTTACATAATGCAGCACAACATGCATGCCCATCTCCTGACGTGTGCCTCTACTGTTCGTTTTCTGGGAAGGAAAAGCGTTCTTCCGTGTGCCGCGTGTCTGCATGAGGTTGTACCTACACGTGTCCACGTCTGCTCAAGGCTGCCACTGTGCGGCCGTAACTCAGCCAAAGAATTCTGGACACATGTCAAGTCCTTTCATGTTTTATGAGGGTGCCGGCCGAGGGCTTGTTCACAGCAGGAGCTAAAGGCACAACAAGGGCACCTGTCACTTGATAGCACACCTATTGTGCTTTCCTTTCTCCCGGCCATGTTTCAAAGAGAAACCCTTAAGAGATGTAAGGGGAGGAGGAAGGAGCAGGGGAGGGGGCACAGCCTTTTATCTTTTACCTCAGCTCGATAATGACCAGAGCTGAAAATTGACAGTAAAAGCTCAGCAAAGTAATGGGTGGCTTAATTCAGATCTACAGTGTGTCAGTCGGCTGGAGGGGTATTGATGTTAAATGTTAAGATCCACTGATGAACGCCTGCTGGTGTATAATTTTTAAAGTGGATAAAGAGAGTCATACTGTAACTGCTCAATTTTTAACACTAGGCAGTCATTAGAAAGGTCTAAATGTAATTTTCTTTAAGACGCACATTATCAGGAGAACGGTCGTTACCGTTCACTGTCAGTGCGCAGCTACATTTCAGTTTTAGTGTCTGGCATAAATGCCACACTGGCCCAATATTGATATAAAACGTAACAGCGGTGCTGCTTGAAATGATCATTTTTCGAGCATTTGTACACCTCGCAATTAATTTTAATTAATTTGACAGCGATGACAGGAAAAGCACATTGTTCTCCCTACATAGTACAGAGCAAGGCTACGTGCTGTGCATAGCAACTCTTTTCACCTCTGAGGTGCTTACATATTTTTGGTTCATTTGGAGTGAGTGCCTATTAACTTCTCTTAGATTAAACACGGGATAGTGAAGGCTTCCTGTTTGACAATGTTTTCCGTTTGGATACCACATGAGCTGAATTTTCTGCTGTGACATGGGGAACTCACACTCCTCATACCCCAATGACTGATCACCAGTAGGTCCTGAAATGACACACCAATCAGCTGTATCCCTACTGGAGGGATCAGAAGAGCTTGAAAGGCAGCACTTGGTATGACCACCTTTATGTGGTCGCCTTTTGTGTTTTCCAAACGTTTTATAGTAAGCAACAAACCTGGATCCAGGTGGGATTTTGACATTTCAGGACTAGCAAGTGCGTGGGGACAAACGAGAGAAGAAAAACAGGTGATTCTGCCAGTATCTGAAAGAAAACTCATCACCGGACTTTAACCTGCTGCTGATGAGGGATGACTTCATATCTTTCAAATATTTCACTTCAGTTTATCTCATCACTGTTGATATATTTCAGTCTGAATAAGGCGTGGGAATGAATTCAGCATCTCCTGACACATGCAGTTGTTTGACCTTGAGCTGGATTTACTCTTTTGCGTGTATTTGCCCTGCGGTTACGCAGGGAGAGAGTACAGAGACGCATCTGCATGCAGTCCTCAGTACTGATGTATGTGTTGGAACTGCAGTGGAGTAAACATACCCATAGCTGCAATGGCTTCTAAATGCTTTTAGTGCTTCGTCTCACTGCAATATAAAGACGTTCCTTGACTTCCTTGTTGTCCTGCTCCTTGGCAGGACAAAGATATAAAGTACCAACAACAGTACAAACACAAACAAGAGTAGCCCAGTTTGCTGGATGCTATACATGCACACACAGTTTTGAAGCTACAACATGTAGAAAGTTTGGCTCAGCACCCAAGGACTACCAACATAGCACCAAGCTACTGCCTGTAAATTTACAGACTATTTGTTTTTCACTCGGCATCCTTCAACAGACTAAGAGAAAGAGAAGCCTTCTACAAGACGGAGAAAGGAACAAAAGAAAAAAACGAATGAAAAATGAAAGTGAAAGCCCAAAGACCCGGCTCAGGAGCACCACCACTCCACCCAGAAGCTGTGAAGCTGATGTCAGGGCAGACGGATGACACGAAGTGTTTCTTTTTCTGTGCGAGATAATGTTTCCCATCCCTCCTTTCTGAAGGACAGCTAAAGCTCCTTAGGCAAAGAACTCTTATTAGCCAAAGAATTAGATGACACTGATAAGACTTTTTAAAGAAGCACTCGAAGGGACTCGTAAATTCCCCTGACATCTGTTCTTGTTAGTGCGTTAAATGCTAACAGCTAACAGAGACCAAATGTGATGGTTTAAACTCATTTCCACGCTTTTCCAAGCTAACAATACATTTAAGTGCTTGGAGTATAACAGGAGAGCAATGCAGCCAGCTCTTGTTTCTCCCCTCAATGCAGATCCCCCTTCGGTTGTAATTTAATCCAGTGCTTTAAAACCTTTATTGCAAATCATTTGCTTACTGTAGCTGTCGGGCTGCGTTGTAAGTCTGCCATTTATGGTCTATAATCAGCGTTGTGCTTTCATACACTAATGATTATTACACACTGTTAAAACCAAGTGTCAGAACATTTCTTGGCACCACATCGCTGCTGCAAAAAGCTTTTTTCAAATTGGTGAGTGCAGTCTGACGATGGCTGCTCAGCTCTTGCATGTTTAAATGTGAACAGCAGCACGTATAGTGGGACAGATGTCATAAACACACCTCACCCACTTACCTTTAGCCCAACTGTCTGTCAGCGTCACAGGCACATAGTAATTCTTACTTGGACGTGTGACAGCTAAGACTTTGACACACTGTAAAGAACACCACAGTGAGTGAAATAAAGCAGAAAGCTCCGTGCATGAAGGATTTTCTGCTTCTACACCAACATCACCCCCGCGCATGACTTTAAACTTTAAGACACAAGTTGGAGGAGGCAAATCGGCTCTCGAGCTTCTCTTTCAGCCAGCGAAGAGGTTTTATTTACAGTGACAGCGGCATGTCTCTCGTTTTCTCTCAGCTGTTCATCGGGCTCGGTGCACCGTCAGCTCGCTGCTGCATTGTGGGAAAAGCCTGGCGGCGGCAGGATCTGTGCAAAGCTTCACGGGGAGCTCTGAGTGATCTCCTGGAAGAGGATTTAAACTCTGAGCTCTTTAATGTGTTTCTGGGGAGGCAGGCAGGTGAGTTCCCATCGTCTCCCCCTGGAGATGCTGTGGATGGTGCCTGAAATGTGAATAAATTAGGAGGGAGGCATTGTGTTGATGCTTCAGGAGATAACCGGGGAAACTAGTGAAAGATTCTTCTGCAAATAGTTCCCATGTGAGCGATAGCAAACTATTCATCTTTGCGCTTTTAAGCAAGGCACGCTTGTGGTCTGAGCCCAAGGCGATGCAGTGATGATTTATTTTCATCTTCTTTGCTTTGGGCTATGGCGCCCTTTTCTGCTCCTTTCTGCCAGGTAAACTACACCTTAAATGTTCTCCACCAGTGCAGAAGATGTGGTGTTAACAGCATGAAACAAAAATGCTCAGATGTCATCAACCAGTTTAAATATAAGTAGCCATGAGGCTGCAGACCTCATCAGACATTATTTCAAGAAGCAATAAGAAATTAATATTATTCCCCATCTGAATCTGATCTTGGTGTGATTTTCTATAATATGGTGACTCAACAAACATCATAAATATAAAACATATATATAAAACACAAAGTAGAAAACCAAAATCAAACAAGGAAACCTTATTTTCTCAAAAGCATCTCCAAATAAGTGTCTACATAATCCCATGCTGCTCAGAGGAAGAGGTTTCAGTTGGAAATTTCTGTTAGCGTACATACCGTTCTTCCCATGCTGTGTCACTGTACTGTAGTCTTCAGAGTCATCATCACTGCCAGTGTCCTCTCCTCAAAGTCGGATCAGCAGCAATACGGCAGCCCAATATTAAGAGCCTGATGCTGTCAGAGCCATATGCTTTAGATGCATCACCTACAGTCGTGCCGGTGCTTATTATGCATGAGCTTGCAACGAAAGACTGATAGACGTCGGCCTCGGGCTTTCTGGCTTTACAGCTTCTTCCTTCTCCTATCATCCCTAATGATTCAGTCAGGACCTGATCTGAAAATCAAATCCCAATGGAAGGTTTGGAATATGCCATTAAACAAGCAACAACACATTACGCCCAGGGTCAGTGAAAGCCATTAGTAGAATTGCGTCAGTTTTTAGGTTCATTACCTCTGTGTGAGTGGAAAGGCCTTATTGGAACATTTTACTCTGCAGGCTTGCGTGGGCCAGGCTGCCCTGGTGAGCACACACTACACTGCAGGACTGAGCTCTGGTAATAGAATTTCAATTAGTTACTAACAGTGTTGGGAAGGTTACTTTTAAAATGTTTTCCACTACAGATTACACAATACATGCCCCAAAGTGTAGTTTGTAACGTATTCCGTTAAGTTACTCAGTGTTAGTGAATATTTTGGATTACTTAATATATCGTCATGCTTTTTACAGCTACATGAATGCACTATTGCTGTGTTTTACTATTACTGCAGGCTAACACCGAGCTAACATTGTTAGCTGGCGTTAGCTGAGGTTAGTTCATAGACTGCTTTCAGAACTGCGCATGATTATTTGCAGCTAGCAGGTTGTTAATGCTATCCATCAAGGCTAACAGTCTGCAGTCTATGAACTAACCTCAGCTAACGCCAGCTAACAATGTCAGTAATAGTAATAAATCTATCTAGCTGACAAACAGTTTGCATTGCACGGTCAGATTTCACCCAGAAATGCATTCCTGACCGTGCACTGCTGGCTCTGTGGTGCTGGCTCTGTGGTGCTGGCTCTGGGTCCATTGTGTGCTGACATTAGAGCCTCTTATTTCGTGTTTTGTTTGGGTTTCCGGCAATGCATGGAATTACCAAAATTAGAGAGGGGATAGCCTAACATATGAAACAGGAAAAGACCTCAGTGTAAACTATTTATTTCAACAAAGTAACTGTACTCTAACTATCACCGATTTAAACGGTAACTGTAACGAAATACAGTTACTCGTATTTTGTATTTTAAAAACGTAACACCAGTACATGTGTTCCATTCCTCCCCAACACTGGTTACTAATAAATAGATAGATGGTTATAAACATTTGAAAGCACAGATGTTGCCATTTTATTGCTACCAGGTTATCATATTGTTACCAAAACATTTCTGTACTGTTACTAATTGGTTTTATTTTATAGGCGTGTCCTTGTTTCTCATCGTTCTCTTTGTGCTCACGTGTTTTTACACAATTACAACATAAAGTTCAATGTAATATTACTGAGCTGTTAATACAAGATAATTATTTGAATAATGTAATTAAGTAGTAAAAACTTCCACCTTCATTTCCTACTATTGCCATATTATTACAGAGTTAGGGCCTTTTCTTCTTCAAACCAAATGTGCCTGTAAGATTGTTAAAATGCTCATTTTCTTCTCGCTGTCGCCTGACCTAGTACGTTCTGAGAATGTCACCAACAAATGGCTGTAAGTGTTAGACATCTGTGACATCAGTGGTTTGGAGCTTTCAAGTCAATGAAGGCAATTTCTCATTCTTCACTTTGGTTCATAAGGCAGCTGTCAGGACTGTGACTCAGGCTCTAAAATTGAAAATGAAATTGCTTGCAGAGTGGTGTTAATGTTATGAGGTTCAAGAGTCTTGGGTATTTCAGAATAGACATAAATATATTTGTCTTTTTCTGTCATGTTCTTGTGTTTAACATCATACGGCCTTTCTTACATCAGCATAGAGACTCAAACATGCTGTGAAACTGTTACATAAGATGTACTGAGACAGTTCATGTTGGGAGAGATGATTCTTTGCACCTCTGCAGCCGTATTCATGCACACGGTTGCACCAAGATGTTTTGCTTATTTGCATCATATGTTCAATATGTGACGCGGTTGTTTCTTTTGGATACACTCGTCTGTAGTGTTGATCTGTGCTTCCCTCTGACGAGCAAAGAAGTGTCTGACAGGCTGACAAAGAATGACTGGCTCCTAGTTCAAAAACAGCATTTCAGCACTTTCAGCTCAAACCTTGATATGATCCATGAAGACCGCATCCTGACGGAGGCTCCTATGGAGGAAAATTATCCCAAAGTACATTGGTTTTCATTTTGGAGGCTTAAAAAGAAGGAAAACGTGAGATATGAGGAAGTGGCACAACAGCTTCTCTCAGTGAATGTGTCCAAAGCTTTTCATGTGCTGAAGCTTCATTGATTCACACAGATGCAACAGCGCTCGCAGACACATTAGTCTGCAAATACCAGATCGACACACTCGCATGATGTGTATCGATTGCACTCAGAGGTAAGAAGAGTGTTAATTCTGTCAGACACAACATCACACTGATGCATTCTGCTTTGAGGATATAACATAATATAATAAGAACATAATAAATGTGATTTAGATATATAAAAAATAGCGTGTCTGGTGGATTCCAACTCCAGCTTATTTTATACAAAGCCATATGTGCTCCTGTGGTTTGGCTCTATGTGGAGCATAACTGAGGCTGCACTGTTACAGCAAGAAGCTGCAGCTCTGTTCTCTGTGATTGTTATTTTAGAGTCATAGCCACTGCAAAGGTAGCCCTGTATTGGAAGGACTGACATGAAAGCATGACATTGTATCCAGCACACATGATTTACATGCATGTCTTATTTTGATTGGGTTAGTAGCATTTATTCTTCGTTCTTCATTTCCACATAGATCGAGGACCAAGTACAGGACACAGAAGATGAGACGAAAGTGACGAAAGGGAGCCCTTTATTCAAGTTTTAGGGATAAAAAGTCCAAAGATATGAAGATAATCCAAAGCACAGCTGTATACACAGGAAATAACAACATATACTTTGACTGTGGACAGAGCTCTATATACACAGAAGACTGAATACTAATGAGAAACAGGAGGGAGAGGAAAACACCGGCTAACGCGATTAACAACAGGCAAAACTAACCAGGGAGCCATTGAAGGGCAGACAGGAAGCCAAACAGGACACTATCAACCCTTCAAATTAAAACAGGAAACAAACAACACTAAACAGAATGGATGTGATGAGTATGAGACAGTCTACTCCTCACTCGTCTCCACTGCAGGTAGCTCCACACGTTTGATTTGGCAGTTTTATGGTGAAAGCCATTTCACATCTCCAGCTGGAACCTCCAACATTTGTTATGTGAATGTGCAAACGTGACGGAGCCACACATCACTGCCAAACAGCCATGAACTAAAAACTAAAATGAGTAGAACTGGTTTAAAGACTTGATAATGCCTCACTTAACAGTCACATAAAACTAGAATAATGAGAAATTGGAACAAAACATCTGAAAATTCACCAAACAATAAAATAAATTAAGACTCAAATACATAAACTAACAATCCAAGACAGGAAAAACAGCACAGTCAGAGAACTGTGGCAGCTTTAAGTCAGTGATATGTTTTATGTTGTGCAAACTAGTGATTCTTTTTATTAGGATTGTGGACTTAAAGCGAAATCTAAAGCAATGCATGCTCATGAAATAAATAGTCTAAAATGGCCTTGCATGGTACATATAGGTATCTGATTTTAAAACTCCCGTGATGAAGGGACGACCTCCTTTTTAGCTACTGTGTGAAGAGGTGTGTTACAGAGGGACATTTCCCTGTGCTGCTCTGCAGGAGGTTCGAACACATGGAGATAAAACAATATAATGAGCCGTCGCTGGTATGTGTGTTTGTGCAGCTGTATGCCAACCGTGTCTTTATCTAGCGTACGTCTCCTGTGATGGTCGACATTCAGTCTCTCAGAGCTGGTGGTGTTCAGGGTCAACATGATGCTTTTTTTTCTCCCTCAGGCATAGTGCTGTCAGCTTCACCCTGTCACAGCAAAGGTAACTACATGGAACAAACAAGGGCAACGGCCACCTTTTCATTCAGCAGGTTGATGACAGGAATCAGCAAAAACAGGACAGTCGCTGTCTGACACGCTCGGCACCGTGGTGCTCCATTTCCTTTTGCTTTTTCTCACATGTGCTCTCAGAAGAAGATCATCAGTGTTCGATTTCCAAAAATATCAGTGCTGATACTAACTGTCTAATAAACGGTCGTCAGTGAAGTGTGTTTAGGTGACGTTCAAACAGTCGGTGTGCAGTGTCTCTATTGTGCTTGGCAGAAAAGCCAAACAATGCTCCGGCTTTCAAATCTCCAGATATTCTGTTCTGCTCCACGCTGATGCAACAGCTACCAACAATATGCAGAAGTGCAGCTGTGCTGAGGCGCTTGGCCTCCTTCCTGCTGCTTCTTTGTTCCCTCTTCTGTCCCTCATGCCACCTTTCTGCTGCTGTCTTTCTGTGACATAGCTCCTTATATTAACCGGCCGTGTTTCTAACTTACACCTATTATGCGCGAACACACATCTGGACTGTAGCCGAAGCGCCGTGAGGCACGAGTGGGGGGTGGGCAAAGGTTTGACGGGAGACAGCAACTGTTGCTTAACAGACAAGTGGTGAAATGCATGCTGGTGTAATTGCAGTGAAGGGATAATTTGACAGGCGCTTGGTTACATTGCTCTTACTCTCCCAGAATCCTTACTCTGACACTCGCGCTGCATCCAAACAAGCTACACAAGCATTACAGCATCACCCTTGTTCTTACAGACTTACCTCCAGGTAAACTCCTGTCATATTCCTACGCCTGTTATCACATTTCTTCTTCTATTAAAGTCATCTGTGTTTAGAGGTAGTGTATATAATCAGTGTCAAGACATTTCAGTGCAGGAGGAGGTAATGCGTCTGTGGCATATTATTTCTCAGAGAAAGGTTTCTGTTCTTATTTTGCTGCAACTGACAGTGCAATTCATCACTCGCAGGTCTATGAGAATACCTTATTTAAACAATGCCAGTGCATCATTGCTCAAGGACTAAAGAGAAGGAGCATTGCATACCAGCCAAACATTTCATCTTTCATCTTTTCCTTTTTTTTGTGTGTGTGTGTGTGTGCTCTCTTTCTCGGGCAAAATGAAGCCGTCTCACTTGTGTTTCCTTCTGCTCAGACTCCTGCTTTGCTCAAGGACATGGAACTGAATAAAACATGACGGACATCCTGTCAACAGAGAAGCCAGGCTGAGATCGGGAAGGGAAATAGAAAAGCTCACCTCTGCTTACAGTATTTGTTGGTGTGACTCAGACGTGTCAGTTATTGGTGCATCTTGAGGTGGTGTAAACCCTCATTTCAGGATCTGAAACAATTTGTAGCTTCACCAGCTACCAGTCGTCTTTTATCAAAGCGGAATTTCTTCATCTTATACATTAAAACTGTACATCTGCTGGTTACTCAGGCAACTGCCCTGGGCTCTGTTAACACCAATACTTAATATAATCGTAACGTTCTTCTGCTCATAATCCAACACTGATCTCATCCCTTGCTGAGGATTCTCCTCCTTCCAACCTCAAACCTACGTCACATTTCCTCCAGCTCTCTCGCCGGTTTATTTCTCCTCCCAGATACATCAGACAGAAAGCCTTTCACACACTCCACCCCCCACCCGCCCCTCTGAGCTGAAGTGGCATGATGTACGACTTTACACCAGGCCTTCTGGCCCCGTTGCCATCGCTGCAATCACATGGAGCTAAAGTCATAACCTAGGAGGAAAAAATACTCATACACATGTGCAGTGTTGGGAAGGTTACTTTAAAAATGTATTCCACTACAGATTACAGATTACAATTTACAGATTACATGCCCCAAAATGTATTTTGTAACGTATTCTGAACACTTTGGATTACTTAATATGTTATCATGCTTTTTACAGCTACATGAATGTCCTATTGCTGTGTGATTTATTACTGTTACTGAAGGTTACTCTCCACACCAACACCAACTAGATGTTTAAATCTTAATATAAATGAGTAACAGTAGGTGGACATTAGGTAAGGCTGCACTTTTTGCAGCGATCTCGCATAGAAAACTATTCTGCGCGTATATAAAACAGGTCCGCGGCTCCGAACCGTAGTAAAGGGACCTCTGGCTGATACGTCGGGTTCGTGTCGGGCTCGTAGCTGAAAACTAGCTTTACTTTGTTGTCTGGGTCAAGTTTTAGACAGAGAGAGGATTTGAAAGGCTGCTGCAACAGAACTTATTGTTTCAGAGGAAAACAGGAACACGGTGTACAGTCGAGTCAATTCAATTCAATTTTATTTATATAGCGCCAAATCACAACAAAAGTCGCCTCAAGGCGCTTCATAGATACAGAGAAAACCCCAACAATCATATGACCCCCTATGAGCAGCACTTTGGCGACAGTGGGAAGGAAAAACTCCCTTTTAACAGGAAGAAACCTCCAGCAGAACCAGGCTCAGGGAGGGGCGGGGCCATCTGCTGTGACCGGTTGGGGTGAGAGAAGGAAGACAGGATAAAGACATGCTGTGGAAGAGAGACAGAGGTTAATAACAGATATGATTCAATGCAGAGAGGTCTGTTAATACATAGTGAGTGAGAAAGGTGACTGGAAAGGAAAAACTCAATGCATCATGGGAATCCCCCGGCAGCCTACGTCTATTGCAGCATAACTAAGGGAGGATTCAGGGTCACCTGGTCCAGCCCTAACTATATGCTTTAGCAAAAAGGAAAGTTTGAAGCCTAATCTTGAAAGTAGAGATAGTGTCTGTCTCCTGAATCCAAACTGGAAGCTGGTTCCACAGAAGAGGGGCCTGAAAACTGAAGGCTCTGCCTCCCATTCTACTTTTAAATACTCTAGGAACAACAAGTAGGCCTGCAGAGCGAGAGCGAAGTGCTCTAATAGGGTGATATGGTACTACAAGGTCATTAAGATAAGATGGGGCCTGATTATTTAAGACCTTGTATGTGAGGAGCAGGATTTTGAATTCAATTCTGGATTTAACAGGAAGCCAAAACAGGAGAAATCTGCTCTCTCTTTCTAGTCCCTGTCAGGACTCTTAACAGCTTACTTACAGCTGGGCTCGTCAGGCTCTCTGTTTGGCTGCAGTGGTTATTATTATGTTTACATGCTTCCAGCTCCTACTTTTCCTTTCTCTCCCTCCTCGCTCACAGACACATCACGAGTATGGCAGTCCATTCTCCCTGCAGCACGGACTACACTGCCCATCAGGCTGCATGCTTTAGGGCGATGCCTGTAACACTCTGCCTGTTGCCTTCATGTTAAATCATTTTAAAAAATATTTCTTCACGTCATTGTGAGATGAGATTATTAGATTGAGACATGGACATTTAAACCTCTTAATGCATGTTTTCTTTGGGTTTCCACCGGCGTGGAATTACCAAAAACAGAGAGGACATAGCCTAACATATGAAACAGGAAAAGACCGCCGTGTAATCCATTTATTTCAACAAAGTAACTGTATTCTGAATACCACCTTTTTAAATGGTAACTGTAACAGAATACAGTTACTCATAGTTTGTATTTTAAATACGTAACGGCGGTACATGTATTCCGTTACTCCCCAACACTGCACATGTGCTGTGAGGTACATCAATACACGCTGCGATTATATACTATGAATCTGTCCATAAAAATGAATAGTGACGTGTTTCATCACAGTCCTGCGAGCAACTAATTTTGATTGGTTATAACATGCTTGTGATATTTTAGGGCTTAACAAGCACTTGGTTTTAAAATGTGTCAAATATGATTAGCTCTGAGTGAGTGTGCGTGTATTTATGGAGTTATTCATTCTTTTAAACTTCATTGGAACAAGATGTCTGTGACGGTTCTCAGTCATCCAGGTCATCATAGTCTAAGGAGCTTGGAAAGAAAAGCGCCTGGACTTGAAGTTGCTTGAAACATTGTAACGAGTAGATATTTTACAGAAGCAGAAATACCACAGTGCAGAAAATACCTACAAGTTGTTTGCTGGCACGTCTTCTGTCAGAAATAGCAAAGGTAAGTGGCTGTATAGTATCTCTGGGCTCTGTTGCTATGACCACTTTTAGTCTGAGATTTAGTAGAATTGTAAAAAGCAGTTTCATTACATGATAAATTTGCCCATTTTCCTCCCTGAAACTGTAGTCGCAAGCTTTTTGCTTCACTTATCAATACAAGAGAAACATTTCAGTGATATGTTGCTTAGATCTTGCAGTTCTGGCTCCTCAGCATTACCGTTTATAGATGAACGGCCTCATCTTATCAGTTTAGTTAAACTTCTCAGTGAGGATACAGCTGTGTCTGTGCGCATGTGAGGAAAAGGGATACTGTACATACGCTGACCTCATTATCTAGATATAGATCTAAGGAAAAGTGTAACATTTTTGGGAACACAGCCACTGACGAAGGGTGTAATTCATCCATTCGTCTATTGTGGATGTGAAAATAATGAATATTAAATAAACATGTAAAAAGTTAGCATTAATACAGCCATTTGGGAAATAGTTTTTGCTTTTCGCTTCTTAAAAATGACAATTTGTGTCTAAAATACCTGAAGTTATGCAATACTCAACTTGTACTGTAATTATTTCTTTGTTTCCAGTAAAAACCTGACGTGTTACCACCTCATTCTAGTGTGCTTGATATGCTTTAAGTTTGTATAGGTAAATATAATTACACTGTCATTAAAAAAAAATCAATTTAATTAGAGAGCAATTAGGCCCTTAGCTGCTTGTCGAATTATAAAGTGTTACTGGAAGTGTACTTATTTCCATCCTCTTACCAAACTTTAATTTCCTTAAATAAACATTTGAACTTTGGTCCACAGACTCATAAATGTTAAGCTGTAAGAGAAATCCAGATCTGCCCATTAGTACAAAACGATCTTTCTTTGACACACGTAATCAAACAGTTACAGACTCTGCTCACGCTCATTAAACCTGAAACATTGTTTCACATACGTTTATTGTGAGCCCAGGGGCAAATACATTACCGTTTTGGTAAGAACTTCCATCAGTGTGTAATGAAGGGATCATCACGGGAGGCTGTTATTAGAGCCAGCGTGTCTGCCGTGGCTGCTGACTCGGAAATTCTTCCACTCGTACGTTCATGCTCTGTGGAGCCATGGATTAAATGTGGGTGGGGGGGGGGTTTGGTAAATATTTCATTCTTTTTGTTGCTATAACAGTTCATTTGGTGCTTTTAAATTAAACACTTCTTGATGTAAATGATAAAATCATCCATTATCCTGGCTGCTTGGCTCTGAAATGCAATTTCCTCAAGTCACTTAAATTCTCTCCAACAGCTGTGCCGCTGACCTTACAAGAGAGTCGGAGGGATCCTTTCAACTAGTGCAATTAAAAGAACAGCGGGATATAGATTTCCGTTGGTTCGATAAATGTGGTTAGGAGAATTATAATGTGTGTGACTAATGGTACGCTCGCAGTATTTAAGCTTGCTTCTCATTAATATGCTAAGCAGCCAGCACTAGCTTTGTCTTTAACACTGCTCCTCAGATCATTGTTCAATGCTGGGCTCAAATCTTACACCCTGCCCATCTTGCCGGACATACGCGTTGAGATTTCACATTGTTCAGATAACTTTTACAGATATCAGTGGAGATGGAGAAGTCTTTGGGGCTGCAGGCGTGCCGGTGAGTTTCCCTGTCACAAAGGTTGTAGAAGTGGTTTTGGAAGTGTGGGTCAGAGATTAGATGAAATCTAATAATCCCCCATATCATTCCTCAAAGCACGAAACAGCCGTGGTTAATGATGAATGGCTTATTGATCATAAAGAACATTTTTCATGACCCGAATTGCACCCAGACCAGCTCTGTCAAGACCCGACAACCTGCAGTATTTCTAGCCTTGTTGCCAGATTGGACCACTTTGTTATCCATCTGTCACAAGCAGTCTATCAGTTTGTTTTGTAGCTTGCCATTCAGAGCGCACTCCTGCTGAATGTAAGTGTCAAGATACAGCAGGCCCATAATCGATGCCCTTGCCTTCCTCAATGAATTTATGATGCCACGTGGGCCTTTGAAATCCTTCAGAAGTATCCTGTTACCTCTGGGCCGCTAAGATGCCTGCGTGTAATTACAAGCTGTGATCATAACCTACAAGCTCAGAGATAAAGAGCAAAAGGATGCACCATAAACTTTGTATAAGATCTGAGGCAGATTACCATGGCAACCTAGGTACACTTTTAAAGAGTCCAACTCGGTTACTTTGCCTCAGGAACATGATATTCAGTGTAGCCGTGTTAATAGAGCTCATCAGAAGCACTTGTTTCCATAGCAGGTTTTTAATGAACTTTGTGTTACATCGACTCCTGATGTTTTACGGCTTTTAAAGAAGAAAGCTAATGAAAGAGTTTGACATTAGCGAACGCGAGTAAAATGATCTGCTACTTTAAAACAAAACGGAGCAAAGCGAAGCCTTTGTTTTGTGTGTGCTGCTTATTGCTCATTAGCACATTGTCAGGAAACCGTTTCACCATCTCAACACAATGTTTTCATTTTTTAGATTTGTTTGCGTCATTTTTTTAATCATTTGAAAGATGATTAAAATCCTCAAAGCACTGGAACCTGACACTTCACTGTTTTCTTAACGAGCTGCCTCGTTCATAGTATGTAATGTGTTACGATACCTACATGAATAAAGTTAAAGAATAAATAATTAGTGACTTCGGTAATGGGATTGGTCAGAAGCCTGGATTTAAAGACTGCAGGAGAGTGGATTCTAAATAATGAAATGCATTTTACTGTATTTTTTCCAGCAGCTGACCTGTAAAGAGATAAGAGTGCATAGCCTCAGGATGTCTGATTTACAAACACTCATTCAGACGTTTTGTGCTGTGTGGTCGTAATGTTGTGGCTAATCACGTAAAAGCCCATCATCAGACTAAATCTGGGCTGTCTACAGTTGCTTGGCTTGAGTGGGTGTCACTGGCTTGTTTTCTATGAGCAAACCACTTACTGCCGGGGACACTGGGGTTTGCATAAAGAGTCTGCAGCGGGAGATGGCAGCTGCACCGTCAGCCGTTTTACCTCGCGCCGATGCGTTTGAACAGACGACGCCAGGAGTATGAGAGTCATTTTTCATCTGATTTGAGAATTCCACACTCAGATCAGTGCGCACGGGCGTTACAGTGTCCACCTAGCCAGCAGAAACAAAACCTGTGAACCGTGTACCAGTTTACTCAGACAGCAGCAAGGTCAGAGGCACTCGACTCGCTCACAGTAGCTCACTCTGCAAGGCCTTCGAAACAAACAAATCCTTTTGTGCCAAAGTAGATGAGAGCAGGTGTTTTCCCATCTTTCCTCATGTGTTGCTTTGACGTGAACATTATCGGAAACATGGCTGTCACGGTGTGGCCACGCCCCGGAGGTTTGTGTTTTTTCTGCTCCTCTATCACACTAAACGTCCCTTTGAGTTCTAGGGAGAACGGTGGGTTCTGTGCAGTTCTGCTCAGGATTTCCTCATCATCTCACGAGTATTTAAGTGCTGCGTCGATTTACTGCCATGGTGATAATCAGGCCTCTTTTGTCTGCTACCTCTGTGTCCGCTTCTAGAGAAAGGACGTTACCCAAGACTTACCTGCCTGCCCACTCTCCACCTTCACACCATTCACCCTTCTGAAAGCCAGCCTGCCCTCCAAAGAGTACGGCAGCTAATGCAGTTCTCCACCTCTTTCCACAAAACGCATATCCACCCTGGCCTCAGCTAACGTCTCCTCTCGTCTCCCACGGAGCTCCCGGTTGTGTCGCTGCTGTCAAAACAAAGTCTCAGTTTTCAGATTTGTTCCTTATTGAGAGCTGGCTGTTTTTTAATAAAACTTGTAAAACTACCAGCAGTGTTTTGAGTTTGCATTGACCAAAATTTGACAGTTTAAAAGTGAAATCATCAGATCAGTAAGACTTCCTCTACTGACTGATTAATTTAATTGATTTATTTTGCAATGTGACATTTTCAGTCATTAAGGAGGAGGATTTCTGTTTCCATGCCTTTTTCAGAGATTCACTTATCACTTGGCAGTGCATCAGTCCTGAACAGCAACTTAAGAGTAGAAGAGTAGAGCTGTGTGTCCATGTGTTTGATTTTTTAATGATTGGAACTCATGTTTACGTGTTGTTTAAATGATTAAACTGATATGTTGGGAGAGAGACTCGATATTTGAATTATAATTGTTCCATTTGCTTTGACCTGTATCCCATGCAAATCCAAATGTAACTTGAAAACAACTTGGTCCAATTATATCAGTCAAACGTCAGTTTAAAAATGTGTTTTTCAGATAAATATAAATTGCACTCCTCCCACCACACAACAACCTGACAGCATCCAGCGCCCGAGTTGTCGTTTATCTCAATAAAAATGAAAGTGTGCTTTGAGAGCAGCTCATCTGAGCTGCAGCGTGCAGCAAAGCAGCCCTGTCAAGACAGAGATATTTTCTGCAGCTGGCATATGGACGAGATCGAGGCTGAGCCAGTACAGATGGAGCTTCTTGTTGCTCCCCATCAGCACGTACCGTCTGCGCAGTCTCGTGGGAATCTCAGTGAAGAGATTTGCTCGGCGTTTAATAAAACTTTCACTGGAACCAAACAAGTGTCACCCTTAATAATCCGCTTTTAATTGCGTGGATTTCAGTTTCCATGTTGTGAATGCGCATTAGTGTGATTGCAAAGACTTGGGGCATTTTAAATTGCCGGTGTTTTTGATTCCACAAAATGGAAAAGCAATGATCAGAATCCCTCTGAAACTTTGAATTTAAACATAATGTAATACTATATATGACTACAGTTGTTGCCTTTGCCAGCTGCTGCCATCCTTCTTTGTCATGATGTATGTGACCCTGTTTTCCTCGGTAACACAACCTGTATACAGCAAGATAATATGTCACACGTCACAAAGCTCAAATCATCTCAGGCTAGTTTCTTGAACATACAGCGTCAACAAATCTGTCATGTCAGCATGGACCAATATCTCTGAGGACGCGTCTGCAGCTCCTGCGGGACTGAAGTGTATGTAACTCCAAGATTTAACATCAGAGTCATACTAATGCACAGTGATCTCGTGTTACGCTCTTCTGATCGACATCTTTACGTATTAATTTACGTTTTCTTTTTTGTTTTACATGGATTGTGTTTTTAAAGGCAAACCATATCATTTGGGCACCAGATCAAATCCTCAGAAGAGAAGTTTACTGGAAAGAGATCATCCTTCTGATCCCCATAATCTGTCTGGGAACAACGCCTCTCCATTATGAAAACAGAAAACAAGCATTACGAGTGTTATCCCCAGGGCTGCCTGCTACTCTGTGCTACATGTGATTTCACTCTTGTTGTGTAGATGTTTTGTTTTGTTAGCAGAGCTAACAGTTTCCATGTTTCTGCTACACTGTGTGTTTATGGGCACATAATGAAAGACATGCTGTAAAAACATAGTCACCCTGGAGGCTTGATTCTGATGACGCCGGCTTCCTCCGTAACGCTCTGCTGTGTTTGGTGGGTCAGTAAATTAATGACTCCTCTCCAGTGATGCAAGCCAAAGGACAGAGTCGTACTGTAGACGTCTCGCCCCTTTTCCCATCTTTTTCCCACCTCCCCTCACTCCTGGGAACCTCCCGCGCCCACCATGCAAGGAAAAACATTACCCATGTTATTTTGTCTTTTACAATCCACTTCATTTAGAAGCTTACAAATCCTTTTAAGGTGATGTTGTGCGCATCGCATAGTTACTGCAGGGGTAGAGGGAGGGATCTCTAATGGTAATACTAATGCGTCCTCTGCCCTGAGGGGAGATGGGCCACTGTAATTGGAAAACAACCCCCCCAGCCTGCGGGAAAATAAAAACTTTTATAAATAAAACCTTTCTTTATGAAAGGCTGTAACCTAATTCTTAACCGTTATTAGCTATTCACTGGAAATTAAACTGGTAAAAAAATCTAATTAGATTTAAAAAAAATTTTTAAATTAAGTCCCCACCTTCTTATCAGCCCGCCCCTCCCTGAGCCCGGTTCTGACGGAGGTTTCTTCCTGTTAAAAATCAGTTTTTCCTTCCCACTGTCGCCAAATTTCAAAGTGTGCCAAATCAGAGTCATCTGATTGGTGGGGTGTTTACCTTACATACTTATTTAAAGCACTTTGTAAATAAAACTGGATTGTACTGTTTCCACACTCTATGTATTCTAGGGTTTGGGTGGGGGCGGTAGCCCCAAGGTTAACAAAAGGACAGGAAGTATTAGGTGACAGGTGGGGGCCTGCATCGTGCAACCTTCAAAGGGAGCCTGTTCAGTGGATGTCAGTTGTAGCTGTGAGTAATGGGTTGGATTTGCTAGCGAGAGAAACTTTGACAAATCAAGAAAAGGTGTAGAATTGCTCTGGAGAAGCTTGTGGAAAAAATGAACGCGTAGGTCATCGTTACAGCGTAAGCTCGAGAAACAAGAACAGACTGCTGAACGAGTGATCCACGTCCGAGGAATAATTTACACACGGCTCCGCACCAGAGCCAGGCTCCGGCTTTAATTTGAACCTTCATTATTTATGAATTTGACATCGTAATAGCAGAAATACTGCAACACATTCCCAACCTCACAGTCCCTCTGAAGACTCCATGACTTCATTATACTGGAATTGAAAACACATGCTTCTCTCAGGCCTCAGTTGTACTCGACAAGAGTAAAGCAGACTGAAATCAGTCTGTTTTATCTCAAGTGGCTCAACTTGATGTTGAACTTGTCGTCTCATGAATTAGCTAGTGCTGAATGTTTCTGTAATTGAGCCGTAGATGTGCTTTTCAAATAACACCATTTCTGTGCTTTGTTTGCCGTGCTCACATCTGACAGCATCTTTAGTTTAAAAAGCTGTATGCTGTTGTTTTACTAGGTCAGCTATCATTTTCAATATTTGTACTTGTCATTCAAAGAACTTATTTGTGGTCCATGTTGCTGGAGATAAACATAGCAGCGTGTTTGCTTTGTGTTATTTTCTGTTTCCATCTGTTTTCATATCATTCCTTGCCCTCGTGTTTGGACGCTTCTTCTGGTGTGTATGCACAGATATAGAAAAGCCCAGCATCAGAGAGAAAAAGAAAGAATAACAGCTCAAGTGCATCGACTCATCTGGTGAAATAATGAATACACGTGTAAATGAACATGCAGCGAAAGGTCATCGTTGGCATTTCAAATGAGTGCGAGTTCACAGAGATGTATTTTAAACTCGGCACGCGTTAAATAAATGCTGCACTTACCTTCTAAGACTTAAAAGAACCCGTGACAGCCAGCTATTATTTGTTCACTTCTTCAACAGCACCTTTTCACAGCAGTTAATGGTGTTACTAATTACACCACCAACCCGACTGTGAGCACGCTCGCGCTGTTCCAGGACACAGAAGTGCAAGAAGCTAAACAGACTCCTTCTGCACACCTTCGTTCTTCAGAAAGGTCGTAGTTATTGAAAATATACTCACAGAGAATGTTCTACTGATAGACGGATTATCAAATAGCTTTTTACTTTTAGCAGCTTTGATCTTGACCAAGGCACATGCTGTACTCTGCTCTGTTGCTCTGATAGCAACCAGTGTTTGATTTTAGTGCATTTAAATCCCCCCAAAACTGATTTTTGAATAAAATCTCAATAAAAACAACTGGCAATGATTTGCTGATGATTTAAACCCTCAATTTAAAATGATTTCATCATACAGGACAAAACAGTTTTTGGAAACTACGTGCTGACTTAGAACTCAGCAATACAGAGTGCATGAGGGGCATGTTTACCACCGTCTCGTCTTCTTCATCACTCTTAGCATTTGGAAACTGATTTCTGTGGTTTTAGAAAGCAAAACGTTTTTCCAGCTTGATATTGAGTTTCAGCTGCTCACCAGTTCAGGACCTCTCTGGTTAGCAGCAGCTCTGGACTACAGACAGGCCATCAGGGTAGCTAAATAAGCACTGAGACTCTTTGATGGCATCATATACTACTCAAAAATCTCTAGATATCATTCAGCATTGATGGGACTGCCATGTGCATTAATACACCCCCGGACCATAACAGAAGCTGGAATTTGAACTGAAAGCTAAAAACCACTTGGTCCCCGTCCTGTTTAAAATGCAGCGTCTCCAAAATTAATTTCAAATTTTGATTGGTCACATTTTCCCTCTTTCCCTTGAATTGGGTTTGGACCCACTGAGGGTGACTGGGTCTTAAATTTGCCAACACAACCGTCCATCTGTTTTGAATGCACTGCTGTCTGAAGGTCCAAATATAGTTCAGTGTGAGCGTGTGGCCTTTGTCTGAACGCTGATGCTTTTAACAGTATTACCGTACTGTGTACTGCAGATAATGAAACTTTAGGTGGAGCAGTTTTGCTCATAAATCGTTGAATTGTTGAAATGACGTCTTTGACAGGATGCTAAAGCTCTCTGCAGTTTTCCTCTTGACTTTTGTTTACGTCCTCCACCTTTAACCTCCTATAGGACCTAGGATCACATTTTGGGTTATTTGGACCAAAATATTCAATTTTGCTCTACGAGGGCCTGATGTCCACTTACGAGAACATTATACTGCAACTGTTCTATCGAAATTTTAAATGAATATCCTCATATGTGGCTCTGATTTTTCCTAAAAACAAAAGTAAGGTAAAAAAAAAAATCTGGTAATTCTTTGTTTTTACATTCATCGGGCCCCAATCAGCCCAAAACTCAAAGAGAAATTAAAAATGCTGCTGTGGAAGAGTTCGGGTCTTAGGAGGTTAATGTTAGCTCTGACTTAGCTTTCACAAAAGAAACTCTGCTGGACCTGAAGACAAAATGATCATTTCATCTTCAAAATATACAAATAAATTCAATTTCCCATTTCAAACATTTGATTGTTTTTTCTTTGCTCGTTTCAGAGGGTTTAAATTGTTTCCATTCACATTTTGTAAAACAACTTTTTTTGAAATAATCAGTAAATTATTTAAAATTGACGTCCTTTCCACATTTCTGTGACGGCGAACGCGAGTCTTATCCAAAGCCCAAACAGTCAACAATGATTGATTGTGTGAGCCGACTGAGGAGCCACGAGCTAAGAGGATTTTGACAGGCCCCATATATTAAATCCAGAGAGGCTTTTCAGTCCACGCTGTCATCATTACAGGTACAAGCCTCACTCATACTGATCTGTATAATCAATCATACTAATTCACTTTCCTGCTTTAAAAAGTAATTTTTCCATTGAAACATATTCACACATTAGCCTGTGGACGCTTTAAATGCTTCTTCTTCTTTTTTTAATGTGACAGTAGAGACGCATTGAAGCTATTCATAATTTAGGTCAGCTTTTAAACAGCAGGTCATGTGCCACAATTTAGCAGCGAGCATGTCAGATGCCTGTCATGTATTGCTTGCACTTTAAGGTCATTAAGCACTTGTAAGGCCTTCGGGGACAAGTCATTAGTGATGAATATTATACCTCCCACACGCAGTGTGTTAGAGACATTGTAGTCCCCACTATACCTTTGATGAATAGCATCAACAAATCCTATTTGCCAAGTGAACACAACAACACAGAACAAAGAGGCAATAGTGCAGCTACACAGATACAGTGGGGTGAGAACTATTTAAAGTAATAAAGGCTATTATAGGGTTTGCTAGCACAGCTGGAGGAGGAAAAGGAATCTCTTTGTTGCTATGAGTGCTCAGGAAATCAAGCTGTATTGCACCCATACTGTCACTACATCCCAGCTGAGCCTTTTCCCTGACAAGACAAGATAAAAAGGATGAAGATGCACAAATGGGATAAAGGTAAAAGCTGGAAATGAGGAGTGTGTGATAATATGCACGATTCTATTTTGTTAATCCGATTCCTTAATTACTACCATCTGCTGTCTGAAGAGGAAAACAGGAAGTTTTGCATTCTGACTTGGTAATTAAAGATAAATACGCAGAAATGCATTTTCAGGTGGCATAATAGTTGATCTGCGATCGACCTATCCCCTCAGCTTCATCCTGTTACAGACTTCTCAGGCTTGTGTGGTGTGTGGAAAATACCTGTGCTATAAAACAGTCGTTATAAAAGCCTGATTGTGTTGGCTTACTGGATTTTGAGTCTATTTTATAACTTTTGTCATTTAGTTCTTGAGTTTATTTTCTTCTAGCGTTTCCATTTTCCTGTGTAAAGAAGCCTGATGATTGAATCCAATCACAAAACAATAATAATGCATACTTCATTCATCCCCGTGGGGAAATTACTCTCTCTACATTTGACCCATTCAGTCAGTGAAGCAGTGGGCAGCCGCTAAGCAGGCGCACCGGGGAGCAGTGTGTAGGGATGGTACCTTGCTCAGGGAACCTCAGGGTAGCCGTTCAGTGGATTCGAACCCCCGACCTTCCGATCACGGGGCAACCACTCCACCTTCTGAGCTATCCCTGGCTCAGGAAGACATTATTATAGCAAGCTGGAGACACTACAGCTGGAAAGAATGATCCCTGACTCTTTCGTTGTGCGGAGAGTGGTGAAGGCAGCGGTCAGCGGTCCGAACCAATTATCCAGATGACTACTTCATACATTTACCGAAAATATTTCCACTTTATCAGCCTTCAGATCCCTGGATCCAGTTTGTTGCGTGGCAGTGAATGAAGCTGTGGAGGCACAGAAAGTTTGGGCAAAGGTGTAATTAAAGCTAATTATGGCACGGCAGAGGAGAGGGGAGAGGAGCACATTTATCTTCCCCACAAGTGAGCAGAGGCTGGGAGAGCTGAATTAGCTGCCTCGCTGCTGCCTCTCCCCTGCCACACCACTCCTCACAAGGACACTCCTCCTGGAAGACGAGGTGGGGTCAAGTGCATGTGTATCCCCCAGCATTATTCTTACAGGCAGATGGGGTCCCTTGGCCACTGGGCGCTGGGAATTGAAGCACTTTAAGCAAGCTCTGAGCCAAGCCACTCAGCCTCTGCATCATTAGACTGAGCTAAAAATACATATCCCACCCATGGTTGGGTGCAGAGGACCAGTTCACTGACTTTCCCCGATTCCTGTTTGTGAGAGGCGTGACATCCTCCCCCTCTTTTCTTTGTTTTTGTTAGACATGAGTTCCATGAGGTTTTGACACTACACCCAATAAAGCTGCTATTAAATTGAATTATTGTTGAATATAGTACAACTTCACACTGTTGTTGCACTGTTATTAATGCTCACCCCACGGTATTAATGGACCTAAAAATCAATGCATGTTGTGGTAATGCTGCAGTGACATGTGCTGCGAGGCATTCACTCGATCCACATTTATGGAACATAAAGCTGCAAATATTAAAGTTTTTAAAAATTATATTATCTGATTAATTATCTGCAATAAAACATGCATTACTACTTAAATACTGATTTTCAGTTGGCAGACAGTGAAAACATCTTCAGCCACCTTTCTGCATCTAAATATAAATATAACTGTGCTCCTAGGTTATGTTGGTGAGGGTATTATTCACCTGGTATGTCTCCATGCAAGCAGAAGACTTTAAAAGAGCAAAGCATGTTCCAGCAGCCATTGTAAATCTCAGCCTGATGCTTGACTGCTTTTCATGAATGACACTGAACAACCTGAGTGAAGTGACCTGAACTGAATAGATTTATTCCTGCCAAATGGTGCACAACCTGGATGTTGAATAACTCCATGTTTTCTTTCTTTATTACAATATAAATGCAAAACACGACACCAACATAATGAATAAGCTTCAGAACCTTTACTAAAGCGCACGTATTGCTTTGACAGCTTATTGGGGCAACACCGTGAGCGCTGGAGACTCGGGACACGCATAATCTCGTGGCCCCACACATGCAAGTAATTGTGTGATTGCAAAGGCTGGGGTGACTAACAACTCAGTGCTGAGAAGCAGCTTTCCAGGGTAAATATTGTCTTTAAATGTCGAAAATATGCTGTGCTTATTTAGTCTTTTATTATTCATTGCCGCTGCTGTAAGGTCAGACACCACCTGCAGTGCTGGTTGGGTGGAGTTAGTTGGCCACAGGTGTCCTTGAAGCAAGAGTTCATACTTTATGAGAACATTGTAGCTAACGTATCTGTCCTGAAGGAGGGGGATAAATAATGAATTATTTAAAATTACTAAATAATTTGGATGAAATAAAGATACAGTCGCTAAACGAATAATAAAAAATTGAGTTGCTGCTTCTCTTCTCAATAAAATCAATTGTGTGGCTTTGTCTTTAGCTTGGTGGGCGTTAACGACCACAGGCTGCTGTTCAATTTAGTATTTAAGCAATTATGCTAATGAATGCATATTTTACCATTTAATGATAAAGTAATGAAGTAATGACCGGACACTTTCTTCTAGCATTCATCACCACTTCCTACTTGAACCGTTCACCTGACGCGCATTTGCAATTATTTTGTCACGCATGTACGATAAAAACATTAAAAATGCGCCGGTTGCAAATCATAATTAAGTTCGGAAATAACAAGACTGTACAAAGTGGCTCCAGCACATTTGACTTGCAGCTAAGTTAGTAGCCGTACTGTATCTTTACCGTTACTCGCAGAACAAACGTCCACGGACAGCACTATTTGCGCCGAGGAGGAAGCGTGCAGCCTGTAAAGCGGCACTGCGGCATCGCCGTATCACTGCGCCCCGGTCTCCCTTCTCCGGGATCCTGAAGCTCGGATCTGGGGAGAGGAGGAGGAGATACCCTATGGTTTTCCTTCGCGGGATTTATTTTGCCAGCTCCAAACCTTCTTGTGCTTTATCTTTATTTTTTCTTTAGTGACTGAAGGCCTTCAACTTGTCCGGACGGTCCCTCCCCACTCGCAAGGGTTTGCAATTCTTGGTTTTGCATGACGTGTCTTGGAGCAAAAGGAAAAAAAAGAAGAGAGAGAGAGAGAGAGAGAGAGAGAGAGGCTTGCTTTTGTTGTGTGTCTTATAGTAGAAAATGAAGCTTGGAGAGCCGGAGCAGGAGGCAGTGCCAGTCCGCTGCTGCTGCTGTGGGCTGGACTGGATTACAGAGCCTGAGATCTTTACTGACAGCACAGGCAGACAAAAAGGGACTGTGAGCTGAGACAAGAGAAAGAGTCTTTGCTGAACTGGAAAAGCCAGGGCGAGTGCTAGGACACAGTTTGTGTGTGTGTGTGTGTGTGTGTGTGTGTGTGTGTGTGTGTGTGTGTTTAAATAAGCGATATTTTGGGAGCTATTTGCACAGTGTCTGTGTGCCATTAGATGAGTATTGGCATGGGGCATCAGGTTAAAGGCACAGGTACTTAAAAAAGGCTTAGAAGCATTATCACGGTAAAGGTGCATTTGCCTTCTTGGGGGTGTTGTTAGAAGACTGAACATGTACTGTGAAATGAATAGCTGTAAATGGTTGATGCACACTTAATTGTTGGCATGCAGGCTTGTTAGTGCCTTTGTTGTGTATGCCTTTGATCAAGCCCCCCAAAATGGTTGTGACTGTGCATGCTTAAAACATTTGTCACTTTGCAGGGTCGAGCAGAGCATACATGCTGCAGAATCCAGATGAGCTCACTACATGACAGCCCGTGTCCAAGGAGACACTGTAAAGTTGAAGATGGTGGTTGACTGTGACAGATTGGTTTTTGGTTTGGGTGGTGATGCAGAAAAGGGTTCATTCCTCTGTGCTTGAAACGTCCACCTGGATTCTGGAGGCTTGGTTCGGTCTGAAGCAGTTTTCTTCAACATACGAATACCATTTCTGTGATGTAATGGATGGGAATTATTATTCTGGACACACTGAGAAGCCATATGTGTTTTGGACTACGATGCCAGAGTGACTTTCTGTGGCTTTAGGCCTAGTCTGCTGGGCTGCTCCTGAGAATGATGTAGAATAGCACTGCAAGCTGTTGAATGTTGCATCCTCTTATTATAAAGCAGCCAGATGCCTTCAGTGTCAGTGAAGGCAGGTTCTGCTAAGCTCTGCAGCCAAACACAGGATAACCTTAATAAAGGGTCGTGGCATTTGTTTAGAGTGTGTAAAACCTCAAACGCGTGTCTCTGTTCAATTAGACCTACTTTTAATTTGTGAAAGGAGAAGTGTAGTCATGTCTGTGTGCCAAGGGGATGTTTTGAAAGAAATGAATGGTGAACTGAAACAGGTTGTCAGGGGGAATCTGTTAATTTCAGCAATTCATTTATGGATGTCTACAAGTCAAAGCTATATTATTCAAGCGCAGCTCCCAAATATTGACTCGTCTAATTTGTCTTTTATGTCTGTTTATGCTGTAACTTTATTATTAGTGATGTTGCACAGTGAAAGTGAATGAAATGTCATTTCTGATGCATGTGAGTGTGTGCCAAAATGTTGATCATTTGCATTAAAACTAATGTAGTGAGCAGACAAATAGAGTATATTGTTCACCTTGTCAGTTTAATTATTGTAGCAGGAATAGTGCTGAAGCGCTGTCACAGAGTTTACATTTGTAGCTGTCACCAGGCCAAAAATAATCCCAGGAAACTTAAGCCATCGTGTAGCAAAATAACACTGGTGTTATATAATTTACACAAGGAGCTCAATCATTTAAAAACACAGTTTATGTTAGAAAACTTGGCAAAAGCTTTTGCGACACCAGTAAAAGAGCACTTACAACACATAATCATCTCATCTCGGGGCTTAATGACCTGGCAGTGTAAAAAGCACTGTATACTCAGCAGATGCAACTAATAAAACATTCATCTTGCATTATGCACCAAGCCAAGAACCTTCTGTTGTAGCATGCAGCACCTATCGGAAAATGGCTCATTAGCTCCAATGCACTGTTGAACTTGCTGAGTGAACATGTTGCAAATGCATGCACTCTCTCTCTCTGTCCATCTTTATTTTGCAGGAGCGTGAGTTTGCTGACCTTGGGTAAGAGCAGTTCCTGGAGAAGAAAGATGTGGCGGCACCTGCTCATCTCATCACGGCGGGGCACGTTCACTGAGCAGACATTTGCTTTAACTTGAAAAGTCCTTCCCCTGGCAAAATCGACAGCTTGGCGATAACGTGTTTAATAGATCATTTTACACCTCCGCTGTAGGATTTGATGGACTGCCTTTGGGGATCTTTTCGTGAAGCCTAGCTGGGTTCACTGAGTCAGTGCGCTTTTGAGTTTTCCATAAAAGGCTTCATCTGTTGGATATTATGATTACCTTGGATCTATCCCACTGATAACATTCTCTTGGATATTGTGGAGATTCTCCTCAAGGGGGTCTTTGCCCAAGTGGAGGTTTAGCAGTGCCGCGTTGGGCCCTCGAAGGCTTTGATTCCCGGTTAACAGGAGGGTTTATTTGGATGCTTCCAATGAAGGACATGGATGGCCCTCGATCTAGTGGTCTCCGGAAGAAGAGGAAGTCGAGGTCCGAGAGGGATCGGGAGAGGAGATCAAATGGGATACAGAACAACCACGTGAAGGGCTCCGTGTTTCGCTTCTCCTCTGACTCAGAGCGGGAGGGTGACAGGGAGCCCTCGTCGTCCCGACCTCGACCTCCACGAAGAAAGCGGAAGGAGTCTACTTCTGCCGAAGAGGACATCATTGACGGCTTTTCCATCACAGGGTTCGTGACCCTCGAGGCCCTGGAGGTGAGTTCTGTACCATGGAGTGGGAGGGGACTTGTTTGCACTTACACATTAAACTCGAGCTGTCAGACGGTGTGTTCTGCTGAATGGATCAGTCAGGTACTTTTGTTTTTAGCTCCTACCTGTGTGTTTGGCTGTGGTGTGAGCTGGTGTTCAGCAGATGCAGGCTGATGTTGTCTGGATGAGTTTTCTTGCAAAGCCTCACACCAGATGAAGTATGTTGAGCTATGGTTGTAGAAGCTGTTGTGCCTTTGTGCGCTTTGGCACGAGAGAGCAATTTGATCCATGTTACAACAGTTTATTCACTGGTGGTAATTTATTATGTGCTGGCTATCCATTTTCCTTGGCTGACCTCCAGTGATATAGTTCTACATTATGACTTGCATGAGCAAGCATTTTATATAGAGCCTAACTGCTACATTTTTCTGTAGTGGCAAGTTACACAATTGTGTGACAAACCTCTGCAGTTGTGGAAATATTCTGCCCTAGGTGTTGCCATTTGTCCATGTCAGTTTTTAGCTATCGCGGAGTCTATTTTGTCGTGACTGTCGTGACTGTAGAATAAGGACAGCGATTGACACGAAGAAGCGTCATGAGGAAACAAACGGCAACAGGAAGTACAGACGTGTCTACATATTCGACCCAAAGACATTTGAGCAGATAGGGTTGCTACATTAACGGGTGGTTATTCTACATCCAGCATTACTGATCTACATTATTAACTTCATTATCTGTCCTCCCAAGGTTCGAGGGTATAAGTTTGACACTAAGGTATGCAGTGCGGTGCTAATCTCTCGTTCACTAGTTTGGTCCATATCAAGGATATAAAGAGTTGTACTTGTCCTCATCGTATCCTTTTGTTAGACAGAGCCACACTTTTCGCAGTTCAAGAGTTGCTTACGGTCATGTTTTTATTCCTCTTTATTCAGAGTGACTCCATTGAACAGTCGTGGGCTCTTGTGCTTCTCTGTGCGTCCTTTCTTTCTCCTCGCTCTGCCTGACCTTCTTTCAGTTGTTCTTTCCGTTGATGTTTTCTGGATCAGTCTGCTAAAGAATTGCTGTTCAGTTTGAGTGTCTGGTTAAAATGACAACAGCCCAGCGTATGTGCATAACAGAAGGCAAACGGAGACCTTGAGAGAACTTCGGTGCAGTCACAGGGCGAATTGGACAATAGCATGTGCCCCCCCCCCCCCCCCCCCAAAAAAACAAACAAACAAACAAACAAACAAATGACTTCAGTGCAACCTGTGGTATAGTACACTTTTGTCTTTGTCAGTAGTAAGCTCTACCCTGTCTGCTGCTGTAGCCATGGTCCAGGTCCCTGAACACCCCCCAAACTGAGAGTTTACTAATACACCAAAAATCTACTAATAGGTTTAATTGGTGCCATTGTTGCAAAGCAAATAATTCTTGGACCAGGTCGATGGTGGAGTGCTGTTTTATTTGTAGCATACACATTTTGTTGTGTTACATATATACACACAAACACGGTGCATTTTTGTGCACTGTGGGAAAAAATGGAGATGGTGAGCTGGTCCTGATGTTTTTAAATAAGAAATGGAAGAAACTCAAATTATTGGTTCATCGAATGTTCAAGAGCGAGAATTTCATGGTTTGATCAGGAGTTGAAGCTGTGTCGCCACCACTTTAGTCCAGGGCGGGCAGTTTGAGCTCTATTAGCAGAGTTGGAGGCACAGAAATCATTTCAGGGACGGCTGAGCCAGAGCAGCGTCTAGCTGTGTGTCTGAGGTAGAATAGGATTATTTTACTGTTTGTATGTTCAGTACCAGAGTGCATTTTGAACTGCAGCACACTTGTTGCCAAACGCAGTAATCTGATTGGTCAGATGTGTTTGTTCAGAACTAAGAAATCTGATTAAACAAGAAAAAAAACCAAAAAACTGAGCTTGGTTTGAAAAATAAATGTTGTAAATTTGTCTGTGTGAGTTGCTGCATTTAAAATAGATTCGTCTGCAAATTATTTTTAATGCACAGAAAAATCACACGCATGTTACACATCTGTTACACATCTGTTACACATCTGTTACACATCTGTTACACATCTGTTACACACGTTTGATCTGTAACTGCTCCTTAAACATCTTTAATAATTTGAACAAGATCTTAAAAATCTTTTTATTTTTTTCAGCAAAAAATAAAAAAATAAAATAAAAGCATAATTTCATTAGCAGGAAGTTAATCTGTTGATATAATCTGTGGCTGATTTTTAAAATAAAAGCCTGAAATAACTACCAGAGTAGACCAGAACGCTTTAAAATCATCACATCATGTAATTACTTACTGGATATTATCAGTGCTGCTTTAATGCTGTTAAGTTATACAATAAAAAAAAAATAGAGTTAATTTTTGATGCTCATAGATATCTCAGATTTTCAAAACAAACTTGTATAATTGAGGATTTTTATCTTCAAGTCTTCAAGTTGTCACATTTTCAAATTTAAATTTGGTTCTTAATTAGTCAAACTAAATAGCTAATAATAAAAATCCCCTTTTCCTTCAGTGTTTTCTGCCAACCTGCAGTTTACTGAAGGTTTCGTTGTACTTTAACGTTTGATTATAACAGATTTATTATCCGCAGCCTCGTCCTGGTGCCTTACGAGAGCCGTTTGCGTAGTTTGTTCATTTATCAGTCTGTTACTGAATTTTAAACAGAATAATGAATGAAAATATTTAAGTGTCATTAAATTAATATTGAGTCACAGCGATCTAGAAAAATCTTGTCAGAGTGGTTTACTCAGTAATAAATATGCTCTTCAAGTAAGAGTAGCAGGAAAAACTAATTATACTTGGTTTGTGTGCCAATTCTAGCAGACAGAATAGATGGCACTATTGAAGTATGCTATAATACTATAATACTTCCACTTCTTGGAGAGCATTAAGTGCAGAGCTTTGTTGAAATGAGCCTCAGATGTAATAATTCAGATGCTGTGAAGTGGGAGAGGTTTATCTTTCTCCTCGGCACTGACTGGATGTAATAACATTTCTTTCACTCTTTGTCCGAGTGTGTTCAGTTCAAAATGTTTGCACGTGTGTTTCATTGGTCTGCTAATTTGTCCCCAACTCATCAGTTAATTTTTAGATCTCTAAAATGTTTTTTTGTTTTTTTTTAATTAAAAAAATGCTAATCTCAGGTTAAAGAATGAATGTAGCGAATATATTAATGAACTGATTGATTAATTGAACACCTCAGGCTGACTGGAGCTGAAGTTTAGTGATTCAGATGTTGAGAAGTTCTGAAACAAGATTTCACTCTATTTTCTACGTCTTGATTCCCCATCTCACACACACACACACACACACACACACACACACACACACACACACACACACACACACACACACACACACACACACACAGCTGCTGACTTTAAATTATGACTGAGAGGAATGAAGGAGGTTTTGATGGACTCGGGTTTGTAAGTCTTCCAGGAGAAACTTTTCGAATGATTGCCATTTCCTGAGGAATGCTTTGATGTGATAAATGCTGCTGGTGAGACTCCTTACAGCTTCTCGCATATGGATAAGACTACTTAGGAAGGATTTTCATGGCAGTAGACATGGTTTTCATTTTCATATGAATAATTAGGCAACATTTCAATCTTAGTGAGAATCTCTGATTTCTCCGTCTCTGTGTTACTTTATCCCCCTTTATTGTTTATTATTGTTTTTTATTAATTTCACACTAGTGACCCCAGTTTGCTTTGTTTGGACCACATAATATTTCGAGCACACGTATATCACAGTCTGGGTAAAGTTAAATTCTGATGAGGTCAGAGCCCTGGAGGTAGATGCCAGTGCGCTCCATCTGTCACCGCGGTGCTGGAGACACACACTGCTCCCAGGCCTGCTTTCAGTGTGCATGCTGATAGCCTAGCTTTAGGAGCTAAGGCTTCATTGATGAGGCTCCTGAGACCTTCAGCTACCAAGTAGCTTTTGGTAGCTGTTGTACAGTATGTGGTTGTCACAGTTCCTTTGTTGTTTGTCGGTGCTCTTCAGTTCGTGTTCGTTGGTACTGTTGTTAAAGGAAGTAGCTGCTGCTTGAAGAAACCTCCCAGCCTTCACCTGCATCAGCTCGTAATGTAACAGGAATGGAGGATGGGCGATATGACCTCAAAATAATATCATCGTATTTCTATAAAACTTGTGATCATATTTCTGATGATATAAGGAAACGATCCAGGTGCTAGCAGCACTATAATGCAATAGCAGAGACACAGCATGCGTCAAGTCTAAGCCCAAATGTAACTTTGGTATTTTTCCTGAAAATTGTCAGTAAAAGTATAACGAGACTGCTCAACACTGTAGTTTAACAGCAAGTAAAGTTCCTGAACCTTGTAACTGTTCAGGAGTTGTTACATAAAAACATTAAAATGAAATGTATTTTTGCATGGGGTGTATCTTGCATTAAGCTTTTTAACCAGCTGCTCAAAGCCCTGTAGTTTTACCATTGAACCACATCAGTAATTTCCATCCACCGTCAGCTCTTCCTGTCTTATGGAGTACAGCTCGCCGTTCTCGGTGGAGCCATTTGTGAACATTTGGGTCAGGCGTCACCAGCTGCAAATATCTCTTCCTTCGTAGTCTGGATGGACAGTGAAAGTTTGTTGTTTCCACCTTTCATGGAAAGTTTTCCTGCATATTTTGCAAGACTGCAAAATATGCAAGGAAAGCAAGGAACGCACAGGCTGTTACACGTGGGTGTGCGTTCCTTATTGTTGTGTGCATCAAGCAGTGTAAATTCATGGGAATGACACTTTTACATCATTTACACTGATATTATTGCAGATGCACTGCGGCAACAGTAGTTTGTGCACATGTAGGATGTAAGGAATACTTGTGCAGTACTCGTACATGTTCATTACTGTGCAAACCTCTGCTGGTTTAAGGGATGTAGAAAACATCGTGGTCACAATCTCGTAAATGGTTTGTGCAAAAAAAAATTTGAATTGAAAATGTGAACACAAAACAAGGCTACACGTTTACTATTAGCAGTTCTTTATGAGCAGAAGGCTGTTTGTAGTCAAGCGTTAGCCCGAAGGCATGGTGATATTGCTTTATTGAGTGTAGAAACACTATGTGCTTTCTGCCCTCTGCGTGCAATCGTAGTTCATGGATAGCAGATCTAATGCAGTGATACGAAGCAGCTATTCAGTTATTATGACTGTTAGTGTAATAATGTAGAGCTAAGGCACTTCCAAAGCATGCTACAGTATCCAGTGTGACACTGACCATTTGCAACGGTTATTTCCTTGTAATGTGTGTTTTTTCGGTCTCATACAGCACAAACACAACCTGCTACAAGGACAGAGAAGCGCTTCCTCGTTGCACTGAGATCAAAGTACGTAGCAGAAGCTGTCTGAAGGATTTGGTTTAGAGGCCGATTTCTGTTGAGAGAAGCCTGAGCAGCAACTTATTATAGCATTTGAAGAAATGACTAAATTATTGAGTGCCTTGTCCTCCACAAACCTTTGCTGTCTTGCACCCATTTCAGTTGAAAGGGGTCCGTAACCTCGGCGTGCCCCCGCTGACCAGAACCGATTTAAAAACATTGCCTTAGTTAACCCGTTGCTCCGTTCTTTCCCCATAATTGCTGCTCTGTGATGTCTTTATGTTTGCATTACATTTCAATTTCAATTCAATCTTTATTGGCAGACTTCATGTCCATAAAAAACAAGACAGAAACACCCCCCCCCCCCCCCCCCCCCTAACACAAGGTATAAACCTTAAATATATATACACTAGGGGTGCAACGATATTCGTATCGATATTGAACCGTTCGATACAGTGCTTTCGGTTCGGTACGCATATGTATCGAACAATACAACATTTGTAATTTATTTTATCAATTTTCCTTCTGACGATGCTGTCTGTGTTGAGCGCTCAGTGAATCTGTGTTCGACTACTCCGCCTAGGCTGCACTGTCGAGCGCAGATCCACTGAGCGCTCAACACAGACAGCATCGTCAGAAGGAAGAGCGCAGGGCAAGCTAGCAAGACAGAAGTTAAGCTCTCCCTGCAATAGGCAAATTGAACGTCATTCAGATCTGGCGTTTGGAATTATTTTGGTTTTCATGTGACGTATGACCCTGAAGGTAAGCGCGTCATGGACTAAAGTAAAACAGTATGTTGAATGTGCCACGCAATGCTCAATTACATTGGTGTGAACTAGTGTGTTAGCGCAGTTAGCTCGTTAACGTGTTGGCCGTCTAGCCCCATGCACGGAGCGATCGGCGGTAGCTCGTTAACGGAGATTTGCCGTGTTGTGGTGTTAAGGTCATTTCAACGAGATCAACCTGAAAGCACTAGTGGGAACAACGAATATGACTGCACATTTACGCCGACATCATCCTAGTGCAAAGACCAAAACAACAAGCATGCTACTAACTTTAGCCGAGTCATTTAGACAGCTGTTAGCACATGATTCTCCTTATGCTGCTGAGAATATAGCCCAGAAGAAGCGGATAGTATAGCTTTTATTTTGGAAAGAGACATTTCTCTAGCTAGCCCGACGTCCCGGAGCTAGCGATTTTTTCAGTCGGGGTACCAAAATCTATCTCTGCCCTGCCCGTCGGACTTTTGTAGGAAGGAAAAATATATGTCAATGCTTTTGCATTCTTTCAGAAATGTAGCTGGGTAATTATGTCATTGGCATCGGTGAGCCACTGTCAATATGTGACATATTGAAGTCGCGTTTGAATTTGCGCTTGTTTTTTTGCTTTCACTTTGCAATCGTGCAAACTGTGTATAGAGAGCGACAGCACTGATCTGTGAGTGATGATAATTTGTGCACCAATTCCTCTGACATCGTCTTATTAATCGTTAGCTTACTATGCAAACATGACAAGTGAAATCTCCCGCAGCTTAAACATGTGAGAGGTTGATCGCGCAGAGAATCGCTGAGCTTATGTGAGTGAGTGTGTAAAAGCATTTCAGTTCTGCTGAGCCAAATAAGACAGGTCAGGGTGAAGAAGTGACAGCCAAAGAAAAGCTTACCACAAAACGGAGAAGTTATGACAAATCAGACTATAAGGCAAAAAGAAAGTGCAGCTTTATTGTTTCATGGACAAAATAATTTCTGTGGCTGCAATATGACGAGCTAAATAACCAGGGCTGCACATAAGTGGTCCGCAGGTGCGCATTCGCTGTCAAAATAAAAAACACGCACAAGGGTTAGGGTTAAATTTAAAAACTGTACTTTTGAGTTAAAATATATATTTATAATTTTAATAAATGACAAATTAAAAAGGCATGAACATTTTTTTGTATCGAAAAAATATCGAACCGTGACACCAAAGTATCGAACCGAACCGTGAATTTTGTGTATCGTTGCACCCCTAATATATACACATACATACATACACATGCATATGTGCGAGCATGCACACATATAAGCATATAAAGCATTAGTAAAAATATAAAACCATAATATACATAAAACACAATTACTTAAAAGAAATCAATAAATACACAAACACTTCAACCAGTGCTTTCTCAGACTGGATGAGTAACGGGAACCACTCACTGTCGGATCTGTAAGTGCTAAAATTATGCCGTTACTCGAACCATCCAGTCGTTCTCTAAAATTGAACATTAACTTTCTTAAAAGTGCATGCACACGTGCACAGAAAAGTTCCCCTTACCATTTGTCTCTGTCTGTAGTAAAGACTGTATCAGTGCCATCACCATTGTAACCTCTTTCACTATTGTCCAAGGTTATGCCTGAAGGCTCGTTCTGCCCAATAACACCTGATCTCCTTACAAAGGAGGTTAACAGCAGTCTATTACATGACTGACTGCCCATGATAATACAGTGAACAGCATAAAAGCAGCTCTGTGTAAACGAGTACATTTGTCTGTTCGACTTTGATTCTCACTCTGGAAAGACGTCTTCATTCACAGCACCCTGCAGGTTTCTTGTTCCTCTAAATCATTTTCCTCTCTAACTTCATTTGTTACACACTTTAAAAAGCAGAAGAAAACACATTGGCCTAATGCACACACACTGCATCGAACGGACCGAGCGTATAAATGGATTACAAAGCACATAGGTGAGATGGGGAGAGGAGCCTAGCGTTGGTAAGGACGTGCAGAGCTGACACAAGCATTTTGCGTCAGCATAGACGGCCTCTTTCTGTGACTTGGAGGAAGTTTGAAAAAACTGTGTGGGTGTGGGAGGGTAAAGCAGGGGGTCTTTGTATATTTATGACACTTTTTGTCACATTTGTACTAAATACTGTTGTAATGAATGTGAATTATGAGACTGAAGTGGTAGCTCTCTAAAAGTCTGGGAGCACCGAAGGGTCTTGATATTTTTCTTCATTTGAAATTTTGTCCCTATTCCCTTTGGAGCGAGCGCCATTTAATTAGACTATCCTGCTTTTTTTGTGCTGAATAAAACTGCTTGCAAATGGTTTGATCCTGTGCTGCTGTGAGAGCAAATCTAACATCTTTGTAAGAATTATTAATAAGAAAAATCTGAGAATGAATAATTTAACCCAGCAAATGTGGATGTGGAACATCTGGATCTCTAAAGGATCTGGTGGGTACGATTTACCAAAAGCTTTAGATGAAGCTGTTGTGGGCATGTTGTTACTCTGAAGTGGAAATGACTCCACTTGAATTCTTTAAACAAATCTGGCGACTTTTTTAGCTGCCCCATTTCTGCGAACACTAAACAGCAAAAACAACAAAAAAGTGAACAATACATTTTCTAAAAGCCAACTTTCATCACGCTCCAACCAGAAGAACGCCACAAATGTGTTTGACGCTTGATAACCAGTAATGTGAATCAGACTCACCTTTGCCGACTACGTTTCCTGACTAACTCCCACAATGCCTCAGAGCCGTCTCCCATCAAAAATCGCCAGTTACAGACATTTGATTGGACGAGGGCATGTGTTGTAAATTTAGCATCAGGTGTGTTTCTTGCCTTGCAGCTTCTGATTGGTGGAACTGATGTTACCGTGATTCTATTGGCTCAAACGATTTGGGGCAAAAAGGACCATCCCACAACTCGGCCCAGTGTATGTGAGTGTGTGGGTAACTCTTCACAAAATATTCAAAAAACAAGCAGTTTTCTGCAGATGGTGTCAAAATGAGTTTGTAATTTCAGAGAAGTCCTGTATTCATGTTGGGCTTGTCATCTTTGAGCAGGGACCTCAGAAAGACCCTCGGGGGCTCACGAGGTTTAAAAAAGTAAAGAGAAAAGATTTGGACTGGGAATCTCTGACTTCCAACTTTCTCTTCATCATGTAAGCACTAGATCACTTGCAGCCCTTACTGTTCCCTTAAATTCTGGAAAAAATGGTCACCCTGCTACGTTTGCTGGCTGCGGTACCAAAGGACAACAAGTAATATTGCATTTTTCAAGTGTTAGTGAAAGACTGATACAGTGAGTATTGGTTTTGGTGGGATCCCTGCACAGAACTAAAAACCAGTTTTGAGGAGTGCGTCTGTTATACATTTGTCCACCAATAACCAGTCAGTATTTATAATATTGGTTTAACCAGGGTATGCTGTCTGTTCAGAAAAGGCTGGCTTATGTTTACTAGACTGCAGCTCCCAAATATCATGTTAGCATTAGCCTGCACTGCAAATGCAGCTTCTAACATGCTTTAGGAGCTTAAAGACGAGGAAGTTGTGCTTTTGTTAGAAGGATAATACTTGAATTTGTCTTTCATTATCATTCATTGGCATTTTTGTCAGCAAGTGCTCGTTGATTTCTATATTGATGAACTGTTTCCTGCAGCACAGTTACCAGTAAAAATGTCTGGAAGCCTAGCTAGATGTGTGCTAAACTAGATCGTGCAGTAACAGATGAGGTTGGATGCTGGAACCTACCACACCACAGTGCCTAACTGCACCAAGCTGCAGACTCCTTTGCTGCTGACCAGAAAGCTCAGCCCATTACAAAAGCCTTTAATGCATTTCACTGCAGGCTTCACATCACTCTAACAAAAAGGTCTATAAAAGGGATAGTGTAGCATAAGTGTGTGCTGCAGTGGAAATGCTTCTGTAAAGCCTGTGGAAATCCTCCACCTGTCCTTTCTGACTGTTTACATTTGTTTTGCTTACACTCTACACCACCAGGACCTCGGTATTTCCTTTTCTTTTTTTAATGTCTGCTGCACCCATCAGCTATTTCATTTTGGGCACCAGTTTCCCACCCATCTGTCACACCCACACTGGCCTCAGGAGACATTCGAGCCGAGGTGCCGTCGAGCAGCATGGATTAAGTTGAGTTATCAGTGTGTGTGGGCGAAGGCTGGAGGTGGTATGAAGTGAGGAGTTCAGCGAAATGATAAGTTCATCGATGGGTTGTCAGACCTTCAAATACCAAATAATGCTAAGCTCATTAATGGCTCTTGACATTTAAAAGCAGAGCAGGGCAGGTTGGTAGCCTTAGCTAAGAGATCAGCCGCGGTAATGAAGTCGATAAACGATATTCCTCTCACGGCCAAATGAAGATGATGAATTACAGTTTAACGGTCTGGCATTTTTCTTTGTGTGTGCTGTTTGTGGGATGATGCCGTCAGCTCGCCAGCATTTCAAAAACAATTGATTTTCTCTGGCACAGCCCCCAGAAGTCTGCCTAGAAGAGGACTTGTAAGGGAGAGAAGAAGGCATCGATTGGTACTTCATTGTAAGAAAGAGGCTAATGTAAAATCAAATCTATTGACAGCTTGTTTCTGAAAGAATATTAAAAAAAACCTAATAAAAGACGACAGTTTGAACCGATTAATACAGACGAGAATGAAACCAGGTCTTCTTAAAGCTCTGATCCTGTGAGAGAATTGCAGAATGATGAACAAGAACACCTTCAGAAGAGCTTTTTGTCATGACTGCTCTCCTTTGGCCAAGCTGCCTTGACAGATATTCCTGTCTGCTGAATAATACCTCTTTACCAGCCCCTTAATTAATTTTCCACCTTTCACACATGTATTTATTTCAGTCTGCTGGCAGTAATGGCAGATGTTCATTTAGCTACATTTTGGAGCCAGAGTGATGTATGGCATGCATTAATATGCTGTGACAGCCCAGTGAGTGACGCATTAATGAAATAAGCTGTCATCTCTGAACATTGAAAGAAATATTGGGATTAGATGGTCGCTCTGATGGATCTTAATGTGTGTAACATTGAATGTACTCATTAAATTAACTTCTCATTCCTTTGTGGATGTTCGTTGGTTTAGAGGCTGAGGATGTCTCTCATTTGAACCTAATCTGAACCAGGGCCATGTTTAAACTAGTGTACACTCAGCATCCTGGCTGTGTAAAGGACCTCTCAAGCAACTAGTCTACTAAATGTTGGCCGGCGCTGATGAAAGACATCTTTCCCTTCAAATCAGGTTTTTCATGGTGCCTCGCTAAGCATTTGTTTTCCAGTCTCTCCACTGTGGGGACTCGGTTGTGCTGTATCGGGCGTTTTGTTGGCATGGTAAGGATCCATTTGTCCCCATTGAGGGGAAGGTCACCGCAAATCAATAGAGAGTTGTTCTGAGTAATAGCCCTGATTCTATAATCAAATGTTTCCATCTGTGTCAGAGTGGCACCTATCCATAGAGGATGAGGGCGTCACTGAACAGTTTGATGAGTTAGAAATTGAAACTGCGTGGTCCAGCCTCTGGAGGGATCCCGCTCCCACCACGTAACCATAATTTAACCTCCCGAGACCCGAACTCTTTCATTTCATGCATTTTAAATTTCTCTTTGCTATTTGGGCTGATTGGGACCCGATGAATGTAAAAACAAAGAATTATGCAATTTTCTTTTTTATTTTATTTCGTTTTTTTTACCTGATTTTTGTTTCTGAGAAAAATATGAGGAAATTCGCTTTAAATTTTGATAGAGCAGTGACAGTATAATGTCCTTGGGCGATCGTGGCTCAAGAGTTGGCAGGTCGTCTTGGAATCGGAAGGTTGCTGGTTCGAGCCCCGGCTTGGACAGTCTCGGTCGTTGTGTCCTTGGGCAAGACACTTCACCCGTTGCCTACTGGTGGTGGTCAGAGGGCCCGGTGGCGCCAGTGTCCGGCAGCCTCGCCTCTGTCAGTGCCCCAGGGTGGCTGTGGCTAAGATGTAGCTGCCATCACCAGTGTGTGAATGGGTGGATGACAGGTTGTGTAAAGCGCTTTGGGGTCCTTAGGGACTAGAAAAGCGCTATATAAATACAGGCCATTTAAGTGGATATCAGGACGAGTCGACTATCAAAATCGTCGACAACTAATTTAATAGTCGACGCGTCGTCTGAAAGACGCAGGAATAAGCAGTAAAATTTAAGAGTGTAATAATGGGCTGAAACAGAAGATGGCAGCACTGCATCTACAAGGATGCCAGCTGCTAAAACGCCGAAGAAGAAGAAGCAGCAGTGTCGGGTATCGTAGCTGTGTCCAAATTCAGGGCCCGCATTTGTCGGCCGATTACATCACAGCGGCGCGACAAAGCCTGTCCAAATTCAATCACTCCTCCGAATGCGGCCGACAAATGCGTCCTTCCTTTCCCCAGATTTGAAGGATGGGTCGGGTGTGTCCTTTATGGCCCAACCTATCCCAGAATTCATAGCGCGGCTCAGCCAATTCCAGTTTCCAACAATAGCGGCAGCTACTTTTAACTTTTAACATATTTTCAGGCGAGAATGTAGCTGTGTAAACTTCAAATATCTGCTCGGTTTATCAAGACATCGCATATTTGCAAAAGTCCTCCGACGTTTTCGGAGACTTCTGTTACCCATCAGCTCGATAGAGAACAGCGAACCCCCGGCACATCATTTTCAAACCCCCGCGGTCTTTCGCTCCTCAGGTTAAACATGTATAAGTCACTTAGATAACTTAAACATGTTATTGTTTGGCTTTTTTCAGTATT
The DNA here is from genome assembly GCF_057382275.1 of Copadichromis virginalis. Lineage (NCBI taxonomy): Eukaryota > Metazoa > Chordata > Actinopteri > Cichliformes > Cichlidae > Copadichromis > Copadichromis virginalis. Next base: position 2,140,647 of record NC_140627.1, read on the forward strand.
TTATTTGTTCCTGAGTAAATCGGTTTGGCTGAGATTAAAGTTATAGTTTTTACTAGAGCTGGGCGATATGAGATTTTTTTCATATCACGATATGTTTTTTTCATTTCAGGCGATAACGATATCTATCACGATATAAGCCAAATAACTATATTTGTAAGATTTAAATGTGCCGTTGCTCACAAGTAAAATGTGAAATAATCAGCAGCTTGTTTTTATTTAAATATTTATTTCCCATAATAAGTTCAACAGGGTAGATGTACTTAAGGAACATGAGACTTTTTCAGATAAATAAAGGCAAATATTGCAAACTACACAAAAGGCAGCCGCTAAAGCGTTTAAGTTTCAAAATAGAACAAACGAAACAGACTAAATTGTCAATTCCACTTAGAAACAAAATATTAATTCTAAAAATAAATCTTAGTTTGTTTTACAGAAGAACAGACAAAACTGACTAACTTTTGTCAATATCAAATAAACTGAGAACTAAAAGGAAATTCTCAATCTCTCCTTGTTGTATAGCTGAGCTTTTCAAACAGTTTTAACAGTTACTTTAGTCTGACAAAAGCCGAATGACGAATTAGCGCTTCCAGTCAGAGACTGAGGCTACGTCCACACGTACACGGGTGTTTTTGAAAACGGAGATTTTCCGTTTTCGTTTTAAAAAATAATCCCGTCCACACATAAAGGCAGAAATGAAGGAAAACGCTGCTATGAACATGCCAAAGCAGCAGGTGGCGCTAGATTCCTAACCGTGCAGAAATGTTGGCCAATCAGAAGTCTAGAAGCCTCGGTGGGAAAAAGTAAACAAAGCTGGGGCATAGAAGCAGAACCGAGTCGTATGTGTGGAGGGACAGTAACTGTGTGTATATGTAAGCATTTAAACACTGCAGAGAGTAGAATTAACAGTATTGTAGAAATTCATTTCACCGAAACAATAACGTGGCGCACAGTGTGACGCATGCACCAGTTTATTGTATTTCCAGACTTGCTTTCGGCACAATTTACAGTGCACGCTACTCTGTTTTTAGTCAGACTTGAAATAGCCGAAATACCTTCACCCTACGGAGCTTCTATGGCTCTTCCGTTCGACAATCTCTCCGGCGTTGGAACCATCATCTGTTTTCTCTTCGGTCACGCTCGGTTGATTTTTCTAGTCGGCACACTCATTTCCTCCATTACGCGCTGGCTGCTTCCCAAACAAACACACGTGCGGCTTGGCACTTGTGCTGTACGTAACAAGTCACGCGACGTGACGCTGCGGCTGTGATTGGTTCGGCTCTGCGCTACTTAATTTGGATTGGCTGACCTTTTTTTTTTTTTTTTTTTTTTTTTTTTAAGAGGACAAGAGCGGCGAGGTCTATCGCGATAGCTTAATTTCTCTATCGAGTAAAAGTTATATCGCGATACATATCGTTATCGTTCTATCGCCCAGCTCTAGTTTTTACACAGCTGAATAAACGTCAAGCAGACAGCTGATTATCAGAAGTGTGAGATGCTCGAGAATTTACTCCGGTGTCCTGTTATATTTTAGATAGCAAGGAGTTTATTAAACTTCACTGAAACAATCTGCAAATTTCATTAAAAATTTAGTAAACTATCATCTTGTCTTTATTTTTAGTTAGCACCTTAAACACTTAAAGCTGTAAGCTAATGATAGTTATATAAGAGCAGATGCTGCTGGTGCAATAAGCTGTACGTTTTACGTCCAATGGATGATGATCTGATTAGTCGACTATCAAAATAATGGTTTGTGGCAGCCCTGATCAGGCCCTTGTAGAACAAAATTGATTATTTTGGTCTAGGCAACCCAAAATGTGATGTCCACATATGTGGACACCAGGTCCTTGGAGGTTAAATGCCATATGAGGAATATGTTGTGGAACAATTCTCTTCTGCCACTCCAGAGTGCCAGAGATGTGAAGAGTCAATGCCGAGACACCACAGCTGCTGTGACGGCATGTTTCAGACTCATTGTCTGATTTCTGTCCCCTCGGATTTGTCCACTGTCTGCCTAGCAACAGGATAATCAGAAATGAACACTAAAGGGGAGTGATGAAATAAAAACAAGCGGGCTGACGTTGTGAACTGACCTTTGGCATGTTCTTCTAACCATGTTACATCCTACCCAGAAACAACAAGTTGTGTCTGGGATGGACCGTGCAGCAGCTTTGGTTAATGTCATGATGTGCAGCTCAGCTCATGAGCACTTGAGTCACGTGCCTAACACTGACACACTCTTCTCTCTCGCTGAGGGAGACACTGGTGCATTTATATGAACTCAGACAAAACAAATAGCTCAGCAGCAGGGGAAATGCGCAACAACCAGCATCAGTGTTTGGAGTTGACATACAGACAGAAGGAATGGGACTGTGGGATGTTGAAGCAAGGTGCAGTTTGCAGTCTGAAACCGTCCTCTCCATTATTTTAATTGTAATTTAGTCGCTACAAAGAGCTGCGTTGACTACTCTGATGGGGAGGGCTGGAATTGATTGAGAATTGATTGAATTTCAGGACCCACCGATGTTTAAGAAAGATGCTTTTTTTCATGGGGTGCAGAAATGAAATTGAAATTCGACTGTATTGTTTTGCTTTTACTTGATGGGCAATATGATTAAACAGTTGAAACATGTTTCATTCAGTCTGCCTGGGGTGAGACAAGCGGGACTTTATTTGCAGTGTTTGTAAAATGCATTGTTGGGACTGATTCATGAATAACAACCAGTGCCAGTTTCCACGCGTCCTCAGCTTAAGGCTACTTCACCAGCTAATGTTCGGTTAACGGCACATCTGGAGTGGCTGGAAAGCGTGGGATTAATGCTTCCACCTCTCTAAGACCCGGTCTCCCCGATACTTGTTAATGTAGTGCGCAGCTCTGAAATGAAGTTCCAACGTGTCCTCGTCCATGTATTAGCACAGAAGCAAATCACATCCCTGTCGTAATGGAATCGACTTCTCTTTTAAGAAGAATACATTCCCCGTGTGCCACCAGGTCATTAAGTTCTCTGCTTTTCACTTCTCCTCTGCTTAATTCAGGCAGGCTCCACAGGTGTGAGGGTTTACACAGGCTGATTGTAAAATGCCATCTCGAAGCAGAGCTTCCAGTGTCACGCGGTCCTCTTTGTGCGTAATGGTCCCCATCAGGGTGCATTTGGACAGATATTTTTCCTTCATTCTGAAAAACCTTTTCATTCTTAGCTGCACAGTGCATACTCATGATGGTGTGGTGAGGACTGTGTGGGCATTTGTGTGTCTTTGCACCACACCGCCTGTGGACTTATGGCCAGAGCCCTGTTGAGATCTCTACCTGGAGCTTTTGATCCCCGCTCTCTTCTCTGATCCGTCTTTAAAACGCAGCCAACCCGCCACTGCTTCCATTTCCATCTGCTTCCATTGCTGCACACTCTGATAAGCTTTGCTCACTAATTGCACTGCTTTACTTGTTTTGGTTCTTAAGTGCCAAACTATAATCCAGAGTTACATGCTCTTTTGCAATATTTAGAAAACGAGCACATATCATGGAAGCGTGTCCTCAACGTTTTGCTTTGCTTTAAGCACCTTGGTTATCATTAGGCTTTACTATGCAGCCCAATTTGCAGTTACATATTTTCCAGGTCAGATGATATTGAGACACTAATTAAAGGCTTCATGGCTGTGTCTCAGTGCGATGTCACCCCTCCCTGCTTCTGCTCAGTAGGAGGGTTTGAACTGAAACTGCTTCAGATGAAAATCACGGAGGTTCATGCGATACAGATTTTCAGTTAGTCATGCTCTGTACTTCAGTTCAACATCCACTGTGAAGTTGTTTTGGGCCATCTACTTTGGTTGGACATATTTGAAGCAGGCTTTTGCAAGCAGCTGTGGATATTTCACCCAAGTCCAGCCTACTGAATGTAGCCTGGGAAAAGCTTTTGGCACATCTTCCCAATGAATAGATTTCAACCCACTGAAAAAGTAACTAAAGTTCTACTTTACTTAGGGCTGCTCAATTAATCGAATTTTAATCTCGATTACGATCTGGGCTTTCAACGATCATTAAAAATGACTGAGCCGATTATTAGCCCCTCCCTCGTGCTGTACTCTCGCGCTGCTCCGTGTGGCAAATCGAGCGCACCTCTCTGCATTTCGAACACGTGTCACAACGATTAAGAGCAGCGGTCTCCAACCTTTGTTGCGCCACGGACCGGTTTATGCCCGACAATATTTTCACGGCCTTTAAGGTGTCGCAGATAAATACAACAAAATAAAACCAGTACCGGTACTGAAAAAAAGAAGATTTATTCATAACACACGTGAAAAGACCCAGGAAAACCGAGTAAACGATAAAAACGATAACAAAATAACCCTGAAAACCAATAAAAACCCTGAAAACTATACATTTCACACCTGAGCCTCAACTCTCGCGGCCCGGTACCAAACGACTCACGGACCGGTACCGGACCGAGGCCCGGGGGTTGGGGGCCGCTGATTAAGAGGACCCGAGGGAAGCTCGGAAAGCTCAGCAGAAGTTATTTGGAGAGGAGAGTGACTGCTGTTGGTTGAACAGAGAGGTAAAAAAACTTCAGTGGTGTGGAAACATTATGGGTTCAGTCAGACGTGGATCAAGTAGACACAGTGTGTAAACTTTGCTACGGTGTCGTAGCTGCACCACAGAGCAACACTGCAAAGTTCACTAAACACAGATGTTTACATTTTTCATTGATTTCTTATATTGCAAACATTTGCACTGTTATCAGCATTTGCACACTATTTTATATTTTTGACAATCGTTAAAGTCATTATTCAACACATTGTTATTGTTAAATAAATATCGTCAAATAATCGAGATCTCAATATCAGTGAAAATAATCGTGATTATCATTTTTGCCATAATCGAGCAGCCCTAACTTTACTCATGCAGCGCTTTTCACAGACACACAAGTGGCAAAGCACAGTGTGTCCACAGTCACAGCACTATCCAAAGAAAACCATGTGAATTAAAAATGAATAAAAACACGACTCACAACAAATATCAGAGCGCTTGATTAAACTAAAACACTGACCCTACAACGTTTAACATTAAACAGATGAGACACGACATTAGAGAATTACACTCGAATGACTTTTTGTTCAATAGCTGTTGATTTGTGTCTTCTGCATCTACCCCTCACTGTAATTACAACAAGTGCAATATTTAGATAAATACTACACGTCTGTGTGGATACTGTGCAGTTTTCTAACATACCCTTAATCAAAAACGGAGCTGCTGTCCTCATGGTCCAAGCAGCTCTTTCACTTTAACACCTTCAGGCCTCCTGGTAGAGATGGATGAGTTTTACGTGTCTAAACAGATGTGGATGAAATCAGGATGTTAAGATTTACATTACAAAGTGAAGGGCAAGGCCGAAGATCGCAGGCAACACAGACTATTTAAAATAATTATGAAGCATATTTGATCTGTGGTGATAGTCAATGCACGATGAAGACAGCCATGCAAAAGTGTTACGAAAGCTCCACCGGCTGCCGGTAAAATATGTTTCCTATCACGGAGCATGAAGGTGCATCAGGTATATCTGGTTCCAGCGTTTGCATGGTTGGAATATTAAGCATGAAAGTGAAGGCTTAGGTGTGAGGAGTAAAGATGGTGGTAATATGAAGGCACGGATCCTGTGACAAATGCTCTGCTGGGGAATTCCTCACAAGGTTTGGAGGAATAGTGACAGGAGAGCGAGGTGTGTTAGGCTGTGTGTGTGTGTGTGTGTGTGTGTGTGTGTGTGTGTGTGTGTGTGTGTGTGTGTGTGTGTGTGTGTGTGTGTAAAAATGGTTGTAGCTGTTGATTTACACCTGTCATTGATCATACTGTTGTTCTGTGTGCAGGATTGTTGCGCTTTATGTAATCGCTAAGGATGAATCTGTAATGCTGCCGGGCGAACAATGCAGGGACATTTTTCCTTTGTTGCTATGATGCTTGGAGCTGAAGCCAAGATTGTGTGTTTCTGTGCACTGAAGAATACTTAGATGGCAAAAGATGTACAAAAGTAGATGGCAGGGTGTGCTTTTCATTCATTTTTAAAAGACGATAATGTTTGTTTAATATGTAAAGTTGTCTCTATTCAGTAAATATAAACTTTTGGTCAATTTGGGGCCAAACCTTGTAATCATCTGTCTGTGTGTGTGTGTGTGTGTGTGTGTGTGTGTGTATGGGTATTAACATTTTTGTGGGGACCAAAATTTGGAAGTTTACTAGGGGTGCAACGATACTCGTATCGATATTGAACCGTTCATACAGTGCTTTCGGTTCGGTACGCATATGTATCGAACAATACAAAATTTTTAATTTATTTGATCAACTTTTCTTCTGACGATGCTGTCTGTGTTGAGAGCTCAGTGGATCTGCGTTCGACTACTCCGCCTAGGCTGCACTGTCGAGCGCAGATCCACTGAGCGCAGCACAAGCTTGCAAGACAGAAGCTAAGCTCGTTGTAACATGGCAACTGCCTCAACGCTACCCGAAATTGAACCTCCCCCACCCTCATTCAGATCTGTCCTTTGGAACTATTTTGGTTTTCATGTGACGTATGACCCTGAAGGTAAGCGCGTCATGGACTAAAGTAAATTAGTATGTCGGATGTGTCACGCAATGCTCAATTACATGGGTGGGAGCTAGTGCGTTAGCGCAGTTAGCTCGTTAACGTGTTGGCCGTCCAGCCCCACGCACGGGGCGATCCGCGGTAGCTCGTTAACGGAGATTTGCCGTGTTGTGGTGTTAACGTCATTTCAGATTAACGCTGACAGCACTAGTGGGAACAAAATGAATATGACTGCACATTTACTCCGACAGCATCCTAGTGCAAAGACAAGTGGAAGCAGACAAAAACAACAAGCAGCATGCTACAAACTTTACCCGAGTCATTTAGACAGCCGTTAGCACAGGATTCTCCTTATGGGGACCTGATATGTTTAATATGCTGCTGAGAATATAGCCCAGAAGAAGCGGATAGTATAGCTTTTATTTTGAAAGAGACATTTCTCTGTAATAAACTCTCTTTTCCAAAGATGAGTGATTCCTCAATCAGATTTATTATTTTATCCCTTTGTTGTTTCAGCAACATTAAATTTAAAAACTGTACGTTTGAGTTAAAATATATATTTATAATTTTAATAAATGACAAATTAAAAAAGCATGAACATTTTTTTGTATCGAAAAAATATCGAACCGTGACACCAAAGTATCGAACTCTGAATTTTGTGTATCGTTGCATGAACACCAAGTGTGTGTTCACTTGGTGTTCATGTATAGGGGCCTGTGACTGTGAGAGAGGAAGAATATGAGAAAGAGACAGTGGTTGACAGATGGAATGTGTTTTTCACGGTATGTGTGGGAGGTGGGGTGTAGACAGTTGTGATGTGTGTGTGTTCGTAAATGTGTGCGATGGGGACAGTTATGCTCCAGATTTGGAGCTCTCTGCCCCAAACGAAAACATTGGCCTGTATTGTTTTTGGTGAGTGCTGTACACTCTGAGTCTTCAGCTGTAGGGAACAGATCCCACAGTGTGTCATCTCCTGTGGGATGACTCGTTTCTTTACAGTATCCACAAACTCAGCAACATCATTTTCCACAGGAGTCATTGATACATTTGCTCCTGAGCATTATTTCCTTAAGAAGTTACACACGGCAGCTTTTTGATTCCTTTTTAGATGATTCAGTTCTGTTCACTTTTTATATTTATGCTGTCGAGGTCTTTGTTGCTGTGACAAAGTCTCAGTGTCCTGATGTTTCTGTAGTGAGGACTATAGAAAGCATCATTCCTGCCGTGGATTATTCCTGGTGAAGTATGCTTCATTTTTTAAATGTAATTTTTAATTTTGCTGGCATTACACGTTATGATTTTTATTTTTAATGAACTTTAGCAAAATAAGTCCTGCGCTCAAGGGCTACCTGACGATAGTGAGATGTTTAATGTGCACTTGTTTATGAAAACAGTTCATTTGCACTTTTACGTGACGTTGAGAAACTGAAATGTTTTTGTGAAGATTATCAGTGCGCTAAAATAAATCGCGTTTTACTGACACGAGAAGCGCGTTGCTGGCGAATCTTCACGTGTTCACGCTCAACGTGAAAAGTAGGCCGTCACCGAGGCGATCTCTGCTTCCTGTGAGGAAAACATCATTTTTAGGTGAAACTGTTTGGCGGGTAGCTGTTTATCGTCTGCTCAGGTCAGGGTCAAAGGGCTTTGGAGGACCGCGTGTGACCCCTGAGGCTGCTGCTGTATCGCTCACCTGAACCCACCTGAGCTTCTGTCCTGTGGCAGTGCAAGACTTTTGTAAATGGGAGGTTTGCATTGAAACAAAAGGTCCTCTTATGTAAATGCCAGCAGGGTCTTTGTTGATTTAGCACTTCCCAGGGTGTGTGTGAAGCACACACACACACGCTGGCTCGCATTAACACACTCCCTCTCTGGCTGGGCAGGGCTTCAGGATGGATTTAGTTTTGCCAGCTAATAGCAGGGTATCAGCTGTATAGTACAAACAGCGAGTGGAAGCAGCCCGTAGGCTATCCCCACAGGCCTTATCACTCAGAAAGCAGACCCCATGATAAGGTATTATGTTTTTCACAATAGTGTGCTCTGTTTTCTCCTGTTTGTGCAGTTTCCCCGTTGTGCGTGCTGTAATAACCCAAGGCTGCCAATTACACAGAGCGAGTGTGTTAGTGGTGTGTAAGCCTCTGTCGTCACATCCATCGGGTCTGAAAGCAGCGTTTTGATTCAGCAGCGAGGAATTTCCAGAAGCCTGAAGTCTCGGCCCGTGCTATTTGATTTACAAGATTTTGACTCTGTGTGTGTTTAAGAGCGCGGTTATACCGAACCCTCCTCATTTATCTGCTCTGCAGGATTACTCCTGGTATCAGAAGCTCGATGACTTGGCAGTCGTATCGATTTCTTTTATTCAGAGGTGTAAGAAGGTTTCGCCAGGATCTGAAAGAAATCTGATGATTGGAAAAAAAAATAGTGAATGCTGTAATTCTCCTTTCTTTTCTCCACCGGCTTGTGCAAGTGCTGGCACTCTGTGCTTAGTTCTGTGAGGGCAGCAAAAATGTTCCAGAGTGAACATAATCCAGTGGTTCTGCATTAATGTGCACTTTACCCAATCTCACAAAACCACGGTGCTGAATGTTGTTGTTATTCATGCTGTCGTCTCGTGGCAACATGCTGTTGCTGTGCTTAGCTTCATTTAGCCGATCTGTGATGAAGGTAAATCTGCATCTAAGGCTAAACACCTGCTGAAGACGTTTTATAACAAAAACGAGCTTAGAAGGTTCATTGTGTTGTTAAATGTTTGAACCGTCCACTTCACAGTGAGTCTGACGTGTTGCTGTGAGGAAGAACAAGAGACTCCAGGTTTCTTTTATTCCTGCTGCAGCCCATCTGCTTAATGGCAAATAACTGTCTTGTGGCTTTTTATTGGTATTATTAATATTATTGTTTTGTTTACTCTTAATGTTGCCTTGCTGCTGAAATCATTTCCTTTGTGGGACAATAAATTTGAATTGGACTGAAAAAAGCAGTCAGCTTTTTGTATGACACACTCAAAAAAATAACTCTTTGAATGAACATAAAAAAATCATGGAAAGAATTTCCACGTAATTAAATTGCTTTATTTTAGCATTATGCAATTCTGTTATTCCAACTTAATGTACTTGAGTTGGACTAACGTGATTAATTAATGATGAATCGACTGTTTTACTACAGTTGTGTCCAACTTATTTTAATTGATTTGATCCAACCCATGCAAATTATGTTAGTGCAACAAAACATGCTTATTTGTAATAAAAAAATCCATTTAAGTTCATTTAAAGAGTTATTTTTTTTGGAGTGTTCAACAAAGTCTAGAGTCTGGTTAACATAAAATGTTAATGGATTTATAATAACTTGCACTCCATCCATCCTCTTATCTTTACCAGGGTTGCAGTGAGGCTGGGGCCTATCCCAGGTGTGACAGGGTGGGAGTCAGAATACTGGACAGGTCACCAGTCTATCACAGAGAGACAGACAACCATTTGCCCTCATGTTCACAGATATTTTAGAAACACCAATTAACTTAACCCCAATTACTGCCTGACTTTAACTGTGGCAGGAAACCAGAGTACCCAGAGAGAACCCACCGCACACTTGGCCAGATTGCAGATTTGAACCCAAGACCTTCTTGCTGCGAGCCAACAGTGCTAACCACTGTGCCACCGAGCTGTCAGTCTAGACTTCAAAAAAATAGGGAAACTATGATTACAAGGCTTTATATAGAATTTTCTGTATGTTTTTGTCCTTTACAGGTTAAACCACAACAAACAGCTGAGGCATATACGTAGTGTGTGTGTGGTTGTCTGTCTCTTCTAACCCAGTGATTTTCCTGTGGTTTGAACTCTTGTGTGATGTTGTGAATTTTGTGAATCCAGGCAACTAACCACTCTTACTAGATTGTATCCTGTCATCTCAACAAGAATAAAATAAGTTGCTGGATTTCATGCAGATCCTACAGGATTTCATTACGTTCACCACAGAAACATGAAATTATTTTGTTCACATTACGAGTTTGAATTTTGTAAATTTAACAACCACCCAATTTTGTTTTTTTGAGTGCAGGCTGCTGCTGCTGTTGATTGGCTTCATCTCTGTTGACATGGAAATAGTCCTGTCCTCCACATAATGCATCCTTTTCCTCGTTTAGCTAATGCAAATGCACGCCTAACTTTGATATTTTTCCAGCATGGATTATTCAAAAAGAAAACGGGAGCATAATAACAATTTGTTAAAAACGGAGAGATATTCTGATCCGGAGGTGCAGCTTACAACTTCCCACCAACCAGGTCTCTCAGATGGATGTGCTATTTGTGGTGGTGTCATTTTTGGGGGGCGAGTAGCTAAAAAGAAATGCAAAATACAGCCAACGGGTGCGTGTCGTGTTGGGAATAAGAGGGTTGAGCAGTTTGTGACAGTGGCTGTACTGGATGTTTGTTTCTGTTGTGTCGAAGCTTCTATTAAATCTTTCTGTCAGTAAACAGAAGGTTGATTTGATGTTCCCTCACCAGCAGACAACACACGGACGTGCTGGGGATTTATCTGCCAATCTTTCCCACTTTCAACAGAGTCAAAGGATCATTCAAATGGATCAATCCACTCTCTGCTCCCAGCTGTTGTTGGGTTTAGTTTTTCAACTATTAAACTATTAAATCACGCCTGTCTCGATCCTTCAGTCTCATTGGGTTTGCCAGACGCCGAGCTCCAAGTGTTGCATTATTTTACTTGTTGTCAAATCCTGTCATCAGTGGAAACCAACTTTAATTAATGTCTTCACATATTTTCCATCCTGTCAGTGCTGTTGCTGTTTCACTGTAGGCTTCCTTCCAAACTGCAAACTTATGGTTGACACAGTTTGTGGTAAATATTTGAGCGTATGTGTCCATGTCACCCGACGTTCCCCGCTGGGAGGAAAGTTTGGTTCTGTGCCCTCGACATTAGATAAGTCAGCTGGCACAGCTCCACGTGCAGCGAAAGTGATTCACTGCTGGCTCTGCAGCCAACGTCGGCATAAACGCCCTGTCGCTCATCGCGTCTCCTTTGGTTCGTATGTAAGAGTGTAAGAGTGCTAAGATGGAGTCTCAGTCCTTGCTGGGTTTGTAAGTGCAGCCCTGGGAAAGACTGCTGTGGGTGGAGATTGATGGTTAGTGGTGACTTCTGTTTGTCAGCTGTCCTGCAGTGTCTGCGGGTCGTTCTCTCACAGGGCTCGGGCTTCAGGGCCGACGCTGGCGATCTCTGCGGATGCTGAGACCGTGGATGCTGAGGCTCTGAGCAGCCCTTCTCCCAGAAGGAAGGTTATGAAACGAGGCATCGATTGCCTGTGTGCATACGCCCCCCTCTGTACGATTTCAAAGCTTGGAACTGAACTGGGCGTCTGGTTATTAGGCTTCTGCATTAGATTTGAAAATATTTATATACAAGCTTTTTGAACCTTTTCTGTACTGTCCAATCAAACCCCACTCAAAGTAAAACAGTGACTTGATTTGCTGGCACATCACCGTCCTTTGTAAATCTTTAACTGCACTGCAGAGTGCCCGGCCGTGGCTCCACGCGTGGTCTCTTTGGCCTGTTAGCTGAGTAAAACTGAAGAATGCTAAATAGTGTGTTAGTGCAGCGGTGCCCAACCCCCGGGCCACGGACCGGTACCGGGCCGCGAGAGTTCAGGCTCGGGTGTGAAATTTCTGGTTTTCAGGGTTTTTATCATTAACTCTGTTTCCCTGGCTCTTTTCCTGTTTCACGTTTATTATCATATTTACATAATACCACAGTTTTTGTCTTGGGCGTATCATTTTGTTTTGTTGCATTTATCCACCGACACCTGTGAAAATACCGTCTGACATTAAACTGGTCCGTGGCATAAAAAAGGTTGTGGAGCGCTGTAATAGTATGCCACTTCTTAGCAGACAGACCAAAATATTAATTTTAGACAAGACCTGGATGAACGTGGTCATCTGTAGGTTCCGTCTGGTCTTGATGCAGCTGCCTCTGTTAGCTCTGCTGATTAGAAACTCCTGCTGCTAATAATAATTGAACATTTCTTTATTAACCCCAAGAAAGCATTGATATTAAACCTGCTGAAGCTTTGAGCACCGTCATTATTGCATCATCACCTGTAGTGCAGTGACAGTTGTGTTTTATAAAAACAGCTATTTTTGTTAAGCATGTAATGAACTGTGTCGTTTGTGATGCCGTGGATCAGGATGCGACTGGTGGATAGTGTTATCCAGCGAGATAATGATGCTAATTATTGTATTGTCATCCACTTCTTTTGACAGTTGCATTTGCTTTTCCCTTCATTAGAAATGATAAACAGTTTGCTGAACACCAGCCAACAGTTTAGCTTCAGAGCCGTCCAGTGAGAGCGTGCGGAGCTCCCCGGGACGTGTCTTGAAGCTTGTTAATGATATACGCAGTGAAAAGAAACACACCTACACACACTGGGACAAACTGAAAATGCTCACATATATTTTCTGTATGCCCAGTAAACAGTTTAGACGTGAAACAGAAGACATGCATTTATTATGTTTACCACCCATAGCACAGCCAGACATGGAGCCTTTCCTGCTCATTACATGTTATTCCAGCACATATCATGGTTTTTTTCTTGTGTCAAACTATTGTTGTTAGCATGAAACCTTCTGTGAATAAATATCACACAGTGTCTCTGCCACACAGTTTATTTGCACAGATCAAAACTTGCATTTTTCCACAATTATCAAGGCGGCGGGAACACGGATAGTACAGTTAGCTGTTAAGTGTCTGTAGCGTTCCAAAACCAGGGTATGAAACAGAGAGGTCCCACATCTCAAACAAGATTTACTAAAGTAGCACCGACTTAATGCGAGCACCAAATCACAACACTCACCTCCAAACGGCTTATATTAATAATATGTTTACCTTTATCCTAGAGCTGGGCGATGGAACGATAACGATATGTATCGCGATATAACTTTTTCTCGATAGAAAAATTAAACTATCGCGATAGACCTCGCCGCTCTTGTCCTCTAAAAAAAAAAAAAGAAAAAGAAAAAAAAAGGTCAGCCAATCCAAGTTAAGTAGCGCAGAGCCGAACCAATCACAGCCGCAGCGTCACGTCACGTCACTTGTTACGTACAGCACAAGTGCCAAGCTGCACATGTGTATTTGTTTGGGAAGCAGCCAGTCGCCGTGCTGCCCGGGTAATGGAGGAAATGAGTGCGCCGACTAGAGAAATCAACCGAGCGTGACCGAAGAGAAAACAGATGATGGTTCCAACGCCGGAGAGATTGTCGAACGGAAGAGCCATAGAAGCTCCGTAGTGTGAAGGTATTTCTGCTATTTCAAGTCTGACAAAACCAGAGTAGCGTGCACTGTAAATGTGCCGAAAGCAAGTCTGGAAATACAATAAAGCGGTGCAGCTCAATCTCTGACTGGAAGCGCTAATTCATCATTCGGCTTTTGTCAGACTAAAGTAACTGTTAAAACTGTTTGAAAAGCTCAGCTATACAACAAGGAGAGATTGAGAATTTCCTTTTAGTTCTCAGTTTATTTGATATTGACAAAAGTTAGTCAGTTTTGTCTGTTCTTCTGTAAAACAAACTAAGATTTATTTTTAGAATTAATATTTTGTTTCTAAGTGGAATTGACAGTTTAGTCTGTTTCGTTTGTTCTATTTTGAAACTTAAACGCTTTAGCGGCTGCCTTTTGTGTAGTTTGCAATATTTGCCTTTATTTATCTGAAAAAGTCTCATGTTCCTTAAGTACATCTACCCTGTTGAACTTATTATGGGAAATAAATATTTAAATAAAAACAAGCTGCTGATTATTTCACATTTTACTTGTGAGCAACGGCACATTTAAATCTTACAAATATAGTTATTTGGCTTATATCGTGATAGATATCGTTATCGCCTGAAATGAAAAAACATATCGTGATATGAAAAAATCTCATATCGCCCAGCTCTACTTTATCCATCCCATATTTAGTCCATAGTTTATTCCAGCATCTTTACGCTCTGCACCATTGCACATTTAAATATAAATATGTTAAATGCATTGTTATTTTCTGCTTTTGTCTGGAAAAAACCCCTAAAACACCCTAATTTTCCGTCCTGGTTTCACTGGATGTGTCACCTCTGCTATTACATCTACCAGGCTGCTAATGAACTTCATCAAACTACGCTTTGGTCAGCTAATGCATTTGTGCTGTGACTTGTTGGTAAAGCAAATTAGACTGGCAGCATCTTCACACTTCTCAGAGGTGGGTGGCTGTGACTCACAGTAACCACAGAAATGAAAATGTTCATAAAATGAATATTAAGAATTTTGATCTTGACAGAATTTAGCTTTTGTCCCCCAGTTTGACTTTATAGCCTCATTTAAGAATTTTAACACTTGCTTCTATCTCAGTCTATATCTTGTAGGTGGGGTTGGTAAATTACACGTTACCTCCTACTGAAACTTTGTGTCTCTGCCTGAATAATTAGTGTTAGAGCACTTTCAGAGCGGCGTTGTAGCAGCAAGGTGAGCCGTGCAGATCGAGGGTAATGACTGAAGCGCTGCTGTGAAGTTTTTTTTATTCTGACCCATACAAGTCGGCACTTGATTCGAGTAGTGGTTGAGCAAGATTTTCTCTTAAGCTGCAACAATGTAACGCTTAGTGAGTAGATTAAAGTGCTGGTGGAACGGTGTTGGGAAAACAAGCTGCCAAAGCCACGAATGGGTAGACCCGTAATTACTGCCTCGCATTGTTCTCTGTCCTTGTTGTCTGAAAGTGATGTGTAATCTTTGTGGAGATGATTATATGAGTGAGATCAGGGAAAGCACTCAGCGGGGTTCTTTTTTCACAGGAAAGCCCAGTTCAGAAAGGTGCAGGTATTTTTCATTTTTGCCT
This sequence comes from Copadichromis virginalis, assembly GCF_057382275.1. Lineage (NCBI taxonomy): Eukaryota > Metazoa > Chordata > Actinopteri > Cichliformes > Cichlidae > Copadichromis > Copadichromis virginalis. Next base: position 2,156,067 of record NC_140627.1, read on the forward strand.
CTAAAAGGCTTAAAACGTTCCACAAAAGTCATAACAAAATGTTATTTCAGTGTAAATTCTTACATGTTTAAAGTTAATTATGTTGCCACAAAGCGACAACAGTCTTTGTTGTTTTTGTGCATCCCTGGTGGGATCAGGTGACCCTGTCTGTGGATCTTTCTCCTTACTATCCGGTAAAGCAACTTCCTGCAAAATAACATTTTACAGAATAACCTTTTGACACATCTAATCTTTTTTTCCTCATTTATCTCAGGAACCCAAAAAGCACGTGCGGTAACTTTCACTTTGGTGTTGGTTTAACATTTGTAGGTTTGCATGCTCATGAGGCCTGGAATGGTGTGTGTGTGTGTGTGTGTGGTGTTTTTGAGGGTGGGGGTTGTAATGAATCTGAGATGGCCAGATTAAAAGGTCCACTACGCAGTTAAATCAGCACTGAGCGATGCTGCTAGAAGAAATTCAGAGAATGAGTAAAATAACAAACAAAATGAAAGTGATAGTTGGTTAATTATGAAGGTACAGTTTATCTCCACTTGAAAATCTGAAGCATTGTTGAGCTGGTGTTTGTGGATATGGGGTTTCGAGGTGCACGATGAGTGGTGAGGGAGACAGAATCTGATATTTAAAGAATCGAACTTTGCATAAGAACCTGAGCTAAACAGACGTGTTTATGTACATTTCCAGTAAAGCCTTTGTCAGACTTTAGTTCATTTAGAAGACACGTTGGTATCGTCTCGTACTGTTTCCTTCAAAAAGGTTATTTTTGCTTGTCTCACTGCGGCTACTTGAAATTTTGCGTGCAGATTGCACATCTCCTCGTGTACATACGTACACACTTGATGTTTGAATTTCGAATTCAGCAAAGCTTGAAAGCCGAGGCTGTTGAATGTGCTTCTTGTCACAGCGCGGTCTTTTATCTCTAGGTGTCAAGAAAGAGCTGCTTTGCAAGGGAAATTGGGTTTTGGCAGGCAGATCTGGAAAATCTAATCAGAGACAACAGAGTTGGAAGTAGTTAGCTTACCCGCAGTCTGCCAGCCCACATTCTGTATGCTGTCACTGTCATAAATATTTTGCACGACTCTCACAATATTGTACAAAGCAGTAGAAAACCAGCATTTGCTATTGCCCCTTACAATAATTGAATTGGTATGAAAGATTAAGTGTGGAAGTGAACACCAAAAATCAGGTAATTACATCTGTCACAGTTTTCAGCAGCGCCAGCATCGGTTCTCTCCATCTTTAAACCGTTTGCAGCAGAGAGCTTGGATCATGATTCAGCCTTAGGAAGGATAAACCCTGGTTCATACAGTTTAATGCTTTCAAACACCAAACCTCTCAGACCGCCACGACTGTGATGATGTACTAGGACACCGTGGAGGCTCTGTATCATCTTTGATCTGTTGTAATGTGAGAAGACTGGCCCTGCCTGAGATTGATTGGGACTCCCACACCAGAGGGTGTGGACCTGCACCATCATTAAACTCCTGTTTCAATGATCTATTTGCCATAATATTAGGTAGGGCTGGGCCATATTATACCGTTCACGGTAATACCGGTATAATGTTAGGCAACGATAGGAAAATGAAATATCGCGATAGAATGGGAGTAAAACGCGCATGCGCAGTGCCTTTGTTTTCATACGCACATGGCCGATTGTTGTGTGAAACAGATGAACCAGAATTGGTTTGTAAAAATGGTGCAACTTCAGTGATGTGGAACTGGTTGTTTTTTGGTTTTTGCGCGTTCTTCTTTCTCCCAGAAGAGACAAAGTCATTGGCTCGTGAGGATGCACCTGACTGATGTTGGTGTTTTGATGAATAACTAGTGAAGATGGGGTAGTGATGTTGAGCGATTGGACGAATATATCAACTGTCGATAGGCAGAGCCTTTCGCCGATCGCTTTTACAGGAACGATTAATTAATTAATTAATTAGTCCATGATTAAGTTTGCTAATAACGATGGCTGAAGAGAAGCGCTGTTTTAACGGCGCCATCTTCCAGCTGCGAGCAAATGCAGCGATTCATTTATTCAAACAGAAAGAACGGCAGCGGCCTGTGTTCAGGAAAACAACAAACATTTTATTTAAATAAAAAAAAACCCACGATGGTGGGGAGGGAAACAAAGAGACACTGGCTTCTGTTTCCTCCTATAACCATGTTTATCTGTCTGACACTCGACCAAACAACAGAGAAGTTAAAAATCTCAATGTCTCTTCCAGCGAACATTGAAAAAAATCTCTGAGCTAAAGTTACGTCTCTTGTGTGATTTGGCGTATCGGAAATAAATAAATGAATGAATAATCTAAAAAGTAGCTACATTAATACTGAAACAAACAAAAGAAAGTAAAATATTCCTTCCAAACAAAACGTATAAATTCTAAATGTGCAAATCAGATTACTTTGCTCCACCCATCAAAAAGTCTGTGGATGCGCAAATATATCGCCTGTCATTCTGGGATAGCTCAGTAGGTAGAGTGTTCACCCCATGATCGGAAAGGGTTCGAATCCACCGAACGGCTACCCTGAGGTGCCTTTGAGCAAGGTGATGATGATGATGATGAGATTGCCCACAACCGAGATGACAGACCTTGCCAACCGTACATACAATACACAAACATCACATTGGGGTAACAGGTCAGGCTAGGTAGCAAGGGGAAAAAACATCGAAATGTGTAACACAGAAGGATAATACAGGAATGCACAGATATCAACACACCACAGCACAATAAACACAGACAGCAACACGGGAGAGTATTCCAGTGTGTACAGCTGATCTTCGATTGCGCCTCCAGCTGATCCGGTGTCCACATCGGATGGGAGGTAAGCGTGGGAGGAGGCGTTGGATCCGGGGTAGGTAGTGTACGTGTTTTGTGCGTGTGCATGTGTTTGTGTGTGTGTGTGTCCTGTGTTCAGCTGAGAGACAGTGTCACCACGCCCGGTTAAGCATCAGTCAACAGTCTCCAGTGGACCCATGCGGCCTTGAAGCAGGGACAAAGAGTTCTGACAACAATCCTGTTATCATGGAGGAATTTGTTGTTTCAGTCAGCTTCAACCTTGGCAGCCTTCAGCTGGCGCCAGGGGGGCCGCATGAGTGAAGATGGTGAATGTTTGGGTTTAGTGCGAACAACTGCATCCAATTTTTGGTTGGTCTAATGTCCATCACTGGTGACCAATCATCTCCATTCTCGTTGTTCTTCTCCAAGATCTTATCTATATTGCGTTCAAAACACAGTCTGAGTACTCACAGCCCTGCCAATCGTCTATCATGTCGGCCAGCCTTGTGGGATTTTGAACAGCTGTAGCCGCTTCTTGTTCTTCGATAAGCCAGCTCCAACCAGCCCGAACTCTGTTATCATGGTTCCAAATTGGTAGATGTTGTTCGATGTCCTCCATCGAGAGTGTCGCCAGACACACGACGCAACCGACCATCGAGTATCCGGCAGCAAACGTCTCCGCAGGACAATCGGGCTCTCCCGAGCCCAGCAGGGTGTCAATTCCATTACGGGACCAGTTGAACAAATCCATAATTCTTTAGGTTTTAGAGAACAAGACCGGGAAACTCTTTGAGGGTTAGAGTTAGACGAGACTAGACAAACACATAGAAGCAGCAGCAGGGAAGATAAGGGAGGGAGAGGGGAAAGATGCGTCCGCCTCCTCCGAGAGCCAAAGAGGGAAAAAAGGTGCAGTCTCCACACACTGCTCCCCAGGTGCTGTGTGGGTAGCTGCTCGCTGCTTCACTGAGTGAATGGGTTAAAAGCTGAAGACTACAAAATGTTCCACATGTGGGAGTATCAGGGTGTAAAAATAAAAAATAAAATTGTTGGACTGTCGGTTGGAAAATTTTTACACATCGCCCAACCTCGTGGGGTAGTGCACTTGGGGAGGAAAAAGGTCATTTTGGACCAAAATGAGAATGGTTGGAAAGAATATTTTTTATGAGACAAAGAAGGTAATTTACACACGTGCGGTTAAAATTTCAGTCTTTTCCACTTTCCTTCTATAAGCTGAACTACATGTTTTTGGTTAAATACTGTCCTTGTAAGTAGGGCTGTTCGATATAACCATATATATCGGATGACGATATAAAAATCGTTTCATTTTACGCTATCGTTTGTTTCGTGGTGTCGCAAAATAAACTGTTTACGGCAATATTTTTTTCATGGTTTTGATGGTCACTGTAGTGGTTATATTCATTTCTTAAAGTTCTCTATTTCTCTTATATTTAATATAACCACACTACGGACGGACAAGCGCCTGTTTTTGTGCGTTGTCGTTAGCAACAGCGACGGTAACACCATCGCGTGTCTGCTTGTTCCACATAAACCTTTCACAATAAAGCTCAAGATCCTCTTGAGACTTTTCAAAATAAACTGAATCACGTGAAAGAGCAGATTATTTAAGGATGAGAATTAAAAAAGAGCCGCCAGGTGCTTAAAAAATAAAGCTTAGACTCAAACGTTAGAACAGGCTTTTCCCCGCAGCACGCCGTGTAATAAATACAAAGAAAACGGCGGCCGTTACAACTTATGTCTAAAAATGTATCGTTTCATGCATCGGTTAAAACACTCGACTCCAGCTACACGACGCGCAGCTGGAAACACTTCAAGTCGAGCTGCCCGAGATTCACAGAATTTACAGAAAATATTAAATTTGTGATTTATATCGTTATCGGACGATAGATGTCTTATATGGGGATATGAGATTTTGGTCATATCGCACAGCCCTAGTTGTAAGACAGGCTGGGAGCATGACTCTGTTTTACTTTAGTATTAGCTTCATGCAAACAGCAAATCAAACTCAGCTGTGTGTGACTGCTTATAGACCAAGGCTGTAAACTAAATGAATGTCTGGCAGATCTTTTCTTCCCTTTCTAAATGTATCATTTAGCAACAGTAATTGATATTGATATGTGCTGCAGGAAGTGGCCCTAAATCACAGCCAGACCAGTGGTGTGGGTTTAACAGTCCCAAAATAGTGTGAGTTACGTGTGAATAAGTAACCGCCGCCTCTAATGATGTGTTGCTGCCTCCTGCTCCTGCCGGGGATCTCTGACAGGCCTGATGGATGAAGTGGTCCTGACGCGCCCTCCTGCAATCACCTCCGTGTGGTTTCAGTCGATAGTCCATTAGAACTTCTGATCACTGCAGTGAAGAAATGTTTCTTTTATACATTTATTTTTTGTTTTGATGGGGAATAAATAATCACTCATGTGTGTTTTCTCCATGTAGTTTATAGTTTATAGTTAGTTTCAGTTGTATTTCATTTTTTGTGCACACAAGACAGTAACGTCCTCAGTGTCCAGTGAATTTAGCGCTCGCTTTAGCTTTCACATCCACTTTAAGTAGCTCTTAGCAGCGGGTGCTCTGTATTAGTCACAGTGCAAACATTAACATCGTGCTCCCTTGTCCCCGTCTGCCCCTCGAAACAATCGAACGGCACATTCATTCGTGTGCTCGCAGAATTGACTTTGGTCCAGTTTGGCTTGTCGTCAGCAGCTGATCATTCAAGCATGGGAAAATGTAAGGACCAATTGGATTGATCCGATTTGGCGAGGCGATCGACCTATCACACACCTCTGGTCACCGTAACCATCAGGTTATAGTATTGGTTTTTAAGGGCTTCTGGGGATTTGGACCGTGCGTTTAGCAATAAACTTGTGTACATAACACATACGCCTATGATGCAACACAATATTTGCAATAAACAAACGTGGATAGTTTTCAAGCCCGTGAGATTTTTATTAGACTACTCTAAAAAAATCTCACTTGGCAATTAATGCAGAGGCTCACTGCGTGATTTGTTATCAGGAAACACATAAACTATAAAATCCATCCTTTGTGATGCGATTACAATAATTTAGGACGATGATATTTGGATCAGCCCCACCCATGTGTGCAGTTTACAGCAGCTGCATTGTCACTGGGTTTACTGTGGCGTGTTGGGTTACTCTGAAACAAAGCAAATGTTCTCACACTAATAGGCTGAGGTTAATTAAATCACCTCTTTGTCAACCCTCAGGTGCTAATCTTCCCTTAATTGAACGGATTGTGGTAAATCGGGGGAAACGTGCCCCCTGAGCACTGAATTACACAATCCTTCCTAATTGTGACTGGGTTTAGCAAAGTAATTTAACTCTCTATTGTCTGGTGGGCATCGGTATATGGAGATGAAAGAAAACCGTGGTCAGACTTGATAGTGTTGCTCCTACTATGGTTACAGTTGGCTTGTGCTGTGTTATGGTGGGTTCTTTGACGCAACACAATGGGACCAGAGGGAGGCGAGAATGGAGAGGAGGAAGAAACGGGAGTTTGCTGTGCAACCTGACATTATTTGCTTTGTGGAAGGAGACTCCTGGGGACACTTGGAGAAGAGAGGAGAGGAGGGGAGGGAAAGACTGGTGTTTGTTTTCCTAAGAGGCTGAGCTCTGTGTGTGGCAGAGAAGATCCAGCCTGTGGGCAGACAGACACGCGAGGAAAGAAAGGTGAACGGACAAGTGGAGATATGGAAGAAAGCAAAGGCTGACTGACAAGCAAACATGCAGAGGGATGAAGCGGACAGCCAGCCGACACTCCTCGCTGTCAGTGGGGTTTGTGGGCTCATCCAAGCAAACTCGAGAACTGTTAGTGAAGATGGACGGCTCTTTCTCGCTGCTTTTCACACTGACAGAACACAAAAACAGTGGGCTGGAGAGAAATCATATCTGCAGGCAAATCAGAGAATTTCAGTGTACAAAGCATTTCTGCAGCAACCGAACAGGAAGATGTGAGGCAGGGAGAACATGCAAACTGAGTGGAAAATTGAATTTCCATTTTCACTTTGCTATTTGCTCATTTTATTTGCCCTCTGACCGTTTCTACACCCTGTTTTAACCAGTTGCTAATTTAAATGTGTGCCTATTATTACACATGCGAAATGTTAGTCATTTATCTCTGGACGTGATTCATTTTCCTTTTGACCTTTTAGTTAAAATTTTGTGTGCACTTGGCTGATTGTTGCTGCAGCCTTATTGCATTTATGGCCTAATTCATGAAGCAGTAGCACAGTCCCCAGTGTGCAGGCACACATGCATGATTGCACGCATGGACACACACAGCACATCCACAGCTTTTACAGTGAGAGCGAGATGAGCGCTCTGCAGCGATGCCTCCCAGGTAATTGCAGTATCTGTTTCAACTGAGGGTGGTGATTTCTGATGGTGTGAATCGTTTTTGTTTTTTTCCTGCAGTTTAGCTCGTAATGCTGACGGGAACAGCATGCTGGGTGTACCTCTCTCCTGCTGAGCCTTCTGATTAAAATTTCAGATGTGTGATCTGTCGCTTTCCTCACCCAGTGTCCCGGCATCCATCAGAGCGCGGTCCCTTCTCTCCCACCTCCTGCCCCCCAGAGATGGCTCTCGTCGTACGGCTGTCGTCGCTGGGAGGAGAGGGACAGCTGAGGGAAAGCGCTGACCAACAAGTTGTTGGTGATAAACACGTATAATAGGCTGTGTATTTTGTTGTGATTACACAGGAATTAGGCCACATATGGTTTTTGTGTAATGATGTCTCACACAGTAGCAGATGGTTTGTAACATGCTTAATGCCAGCATATGTGTGGAGTCATTTTAGACCCTCCCATTTTAACTGGACGTCTTTTTTCTTTGTACTCAGAGCTGCAAAGGGAGCGGAGCACGAATTAGCCCAACACCTTCTTATTCCTTTTATGGAAAAATGGGCAGATTTGATTCATGTAACGATAATGTCACTTTGGAAAACGCTGTCACTAAAGTCGTTTGGGCATCTTATTAGATTCTTGTTATTTCAACGAAATGAAAACAGCGGAGCAGGAAGTGGCTCGAAACGAGACCGGCTCAAGTTGGTCTGGCACGTTTCACCTTCCTCACGAGGAACGGAGGAAAAATACCAGAAGCAGTTTCGGGGTGATCTGTGTCTACCTTTGTTATGATTTCTTTTCCACGAGGCTCCGTTATTCCCGGGATACGCAGCGCTTTGCAGCGTGTTTCATTCTGCGTGCTTTTTCTAAACTTCAGGTTTCCATCGCCCCGTGAGGAAAGCACACTACCAGAGGCTGCAGACGCCATCGCATGTCTTTTCCTGACCGTCATGTTACAAACTAACGCATTCAGACAAATTACATCTTGTTGCATCCCAGGCCAGGTGCCTCCTTGTTACTCTGTGCTTTTGTTCTCCTAGTTTCTGTAAAGGGTGAACTAACTTCTAAAGCTTTATGTCAATTTAAAGTTAGACACCTGTCAAACTGACACTTCTCTCAAACACGCCTGCAAGACTGTTTTGTTGTTTTGGAAAAGAAGCCAGATCCAGAACAGCAACATGATTTCCTAAAGCTTCCCGACATCTTTTCCACACTTCAGAAGCCAACAGCATTACAGTTAAGCACTCAGTTATTAATATTGTGTTATCCAAGGCCGAAGAAGAAGATGTGTTTAATCTGAGTTTGTTTTTTCAAACCTGCCAAGCTCAGGTCAAAGGCGTCTCTGTTCTGATCATGTGAACATCTTATGACGACTCAGCGAGTCGCCGCTGTGTGTTTTTGAATTAAGATAAGATAAGATAGAACTTTATTAATCCCTCGGGTGGGTTCCTCTGGGAAATTCGACTTCCAAAAAAAGCACAGCAACGACCGAAGTTACAGTTACAGAATTGTTATATATATACACACACACACACACACACACACACACACACACACACACACACACACACATATATAAATACAGAGACAAATATAAATAAAATATACAAAGGGGATAAATAGAATAAATAGGAATAAAAAATAAAAATACAAGTGAATTGCACATTTCAAGTATTGAGTCTATTGCACTGTTGACTATTTACAAAAAGTATTGCACAAGGTATTGTACAGTGAGGTGAAGAGGCACTACAGCTTAGTTGTTCCCCCCTCCTTTGTCCTCCTGTTTCTCCTCCCTCTCCCCTCCAGAGAGGAGTTAAACAGTCTGATGGCGTGTGGGACAAAGGAGTTTTTAAGTCTGTTAGTTCTTGTCTTGGGGAGAAGCAACCTGTCACTGAACAGACTCTTCTGATTGTTTATGGCCGTGTGCAGAGGATGCCCAGCATTGTCCATAATGTCCATCAGTTTCTTTAATGTCCTTTTCTCTGCCACTGTCACCAGAGTGTCCAGCTTCATGCCGACCACAGAGCTAGCCCTCCTGATCAGTTTCTCCAGCCTGGATGAGTCCCTCTTTGCTGTGCTGCTCCCCCAGCACACCACAGCATAGAAAAGTACTCCAGCAACCACTGACTGGTAAAACATCCCCAGGAGCTTCCTGCAGATGTTAAAAGACCTCAGCCTCCTGAGGAAGTACAGTCGGCTTTGGGCTTTTTTATACAGGTGCTCTGTGTTGCATGACCAGTCCAGTTTATTGTCCACCCACAGCCCGAGGTACTTGTACTTGTTGACCACCTCCACCTCCTCCCCCTCTATCTGAACCGGCAGTGGACCTTCTCTGGACCTCCCGAAGTCCACAACCAGTTCCTTAGTCTTTGAGGTGTTGAGTTGCAGGTGGTTTGTGTGACTCCATGCGACAAAGTTCCTCACCAGACTTCTGTACTCCTCTTCCTGATCATCCCAGATACACCCCATGATGGCTGTGTCGTCTGCAAACTTCTGAATTATTCGACTGTTAAACTGTTAGTTTGATTAGTAACTTGGAGTACGAGAGGGAACGAAGCCTCGACCAGAAGAACTGATGTTAGTGCTGAGTTGATAAAGTTTATGGAGGGTGGAATGATTATTGTACTTGCTGATAACACTGAGTGTGATTGTCGACGGCGGGGTCCTCCACGACTTCATGCTGTTGCTCATTAATATTACTTTGGCTATCACTGTGACGGGTGTTCTCTCTGTTCGAACTGGTCATCGACTGATTGATTTTAACTCTGCGTGGCAGGAGACAAAAACACCTCCTGTCCTGTGTGTGTGTTTCTGTCAGGGAGATGATGCAGAAATGAAGCCTGGACATGTGATCGTGCTGAAACCTTTGTTCACAGACAATAAGATGTCTTTAAAGTGATAAAATGAACATAAATGTGTACCTAAAAACAATACCATAACACCGCTCGAGATAGAGCATGTGCAGGCAGCAACACATTTGTGTTTGCTGATTGATCTAATGGGATTGGTCTGTAATTCTTTCACTGAAAGGGGCTTTATTCTTTGATTGACCTACGTGACACATTTTCACAGGTTTAGTCGCTGCCTAAGTAGGCTGTCGGCATTTCGGGGTAATTAACACGACTCGTTTGATCTGCTGATGCAACACATTGTTCAAGATTACATCTGCTGATTTGGCAGCTCCTTTTCAAACAGGAGATGTTAAACAAGTTGTGCACCAACTTGTTGTCAGGCTTGCATTAGAGGAGCCATTTCCACATGAGCGCTGTTCCAACATTTGTGCACATGTGATCTGCATGTGTGCAAATGTCTGTCTCAGTGAAGACCATTACTGTGCAAACTAATCGAATACATAAGAGTAACACAGGTGAGTGGCTGGTGCAGTGGTCACGTGTCACGCCTCCTATAAAGCATTTGGTGCCAACAAATTTCTGTTGTTACGTTTGCGACTTCAGAAGATGCTGCGACCGCTAGTTCAAACATCTATAGACCGGTGGTTTAAATAGGCTTTTTTATATCTCAGCTTTCGTCTATGCCCTTGATATTTCTCCCCTTAATTAACGTTGGGTCAAGACGATCGAACCTAACACAGCTGATGCAAAGCAACAATGGCAGATCTAGTGTTACACTTCTTATCAGCGTTAATTATCTTCCTCAAACCGCAGCTGTGGTCCTGCCAGAGTGGAACACGAGTGGTGTCGGCGGTGCTGTCTTGCATTATGGCGATAACCTGCAGCGCTAACACACCTGTAATTGCAGTGTGACTGGAAATGCTTTACGTCTGGATTAACAGGTCATTTTCTATAATCTGACACTGCTAATTATGCTACAGTCATGCAGTTGTTGAGCAGCACGCTGAATCTCATCACTCTGTAGTGTTTGAAATTGAATAATTAATGTCACAGTAAAGTTTTTGCGAGTGTTTTGAATTTGCAGTGCAAAGATTTATACGCACGTTTAGACACTCAGATTTGGAGGTTGCAGACCGTGACCCTGACCGCTGTTTTGGACAGCTGCACTAAGCAGAGGGGCAGTGTTAGCCTCCCACTCTGTTTCCTCGTGATTCAGTTTACATGCTTTCAACGACAGCACCGAGTTGCCACCATCACTGAGCTGTCCTCCTTTCAGCTTCTTTTTCATTTCTTCTTTCCATCAGGTCGAGTGGTGTCAGTGCAAACAAGCCACTAAGATTATATTGCGCTAATTGGCAGCACTGTGATCATTAAGAGCTCATAATCCCTGAGCAACTATTGCTTTTTATGATAAGCATTTGGTTTGCCTCATTACAATGCTGCTTACAGTGTGTGTGTGTGTGTGTGTGTGTGTGTGTGTGTGTGTGTTTCTCAAGTGGAAATTCTCTGTGGGTAGTTTAATTATGCCTGCAAGGAGTGGAGAACGTCATGGGGCCATCCCGAAGACGGCGACTCTACCATTCCTCTTTCATCCAGTCGCGTTATAATGATAACGATATATATCGTGATATATTAGCGCTGTCAGCGTCAATCTCCTTAAAATGACGTTAACGCCATTACCGCATTAAGGCGGTAAATATCCGGTAGTGAGTTATCGCGGATCGCCCCGTGCGTGGGGCTGCACGGCGTCAACGCATTGGCACGGTTAGCTCATTAACGCGTTAGCGCCGCTTGATATATATCTATATGTCAAAATGACTGAACAGTATAAAATTCCATTTTACGAACATTTATTGTATAAAACATTTTTTTAATTTAAATTACAAAGCTTTTCAAATAAATTTTAAGATGTAACAGCTTTTCCAAACAATGTAACACAACATTTTTAAATAACAAATAAAAATGAAGATAAATATGCAAACATTTTTGAATAAAAAAATACAAGTCAAATATCAGTAAAACACTAAATTCTAAGTTGTTTAAAATAAAGTGCAAAACGTGCCTTTGGAACAGACCTGCTGGTGTTAGGGCCTCCTTTCTTCTTTCCACCTGACTGACTGGGCGTTTGTGGGGGGCGCAGTTTTTGGCTTTCCTCATATTCGTCTCTTCGCTGTTACTGTCGCCCGGCATCATTTGCAGATGATGTTTTTCTGCTCAACGTCCGACTGCTTAAACCCAAACCAGGTGCACGTGAGCGACGTCGCACCGGTCTTCTTCATGAGCACCTCCTCCTCCTCCCCACGTGTAAGCTGCGCGCTTGCAGCTGCTGTGATACTTCGACCAAAACAGGCGCAGCTTGGTGACGTCATCAACATGCAGTAGAGCGGCATAGTCAAAATCTCTACGGTTGACCAAATTCATTCGTTTCTACCGTATACCGTTTATACCGCCCACCCCTACTGCAAACATTTAAAGGGCCACAGCCCCCCCATGCTTCTTCCATGTGTTCTGCTGCAGTGGTGCTGTAGAAGTACACGTGGCCTCTGCATGTTTCATCAACAGCGGTTCAGTCAGGTTCATGGATATTTGGGGACTGAGTGCAGACTTTCAGCTTCAGGGTGCATTAACTGTTTATTAACGTCTTTAACACTCCTTCCAGTTCTTCTGTGGTGGTATGGTGTGTTATCTGCCACCTCTGTCATCAGTTTTGCCAGTAACCGTGATGCTCAGTGCTGTCAATAAGGCCATGTCCACACTAATATGTTTTTGTTTGAAAACGCATCTTTTTCTCTCCGTTTTGGCCTTCCGCCCGCACTGAGATGGCGTTTTGAAAACGCTCTCCAAAGCGGCGAAATGTATAGTTGTCAAATAGCGTGGACGCGGAGCGTTTTTAGACGATTCGTGTAGACGTAGCCTAAGTTAGAAGTCATTTTTGATTAAATGTTATGTAAATACTACATTAAAAGTTTCTTTTTGTAGTTGACTGTAACAGTTTTTACAGCCCGAGCTCACACACTCATGTGCTCCGTTTTAATGAGATCATTGGACGAGGGCCTGTCCGCTAAAGTAGCCGCCGAGCCGCCGTTCCTTTCACTTTCTTTCATGTGTGGAATGTGTTTCATACAGCAGCTGTGTTCTCCCTCAGCGGTGACAAAGGGTCATCCCGCTATGATGAAAACAGCTCAGCAGCATGAGTCTCCCGTTTCTGTCTCACCCCAGGCTCTGTAACTCTTCTAAAGACACAAACAGCTCTTTCGCCTCATGGGGACATTTTAATGGCTGCAAACCACACATCCATCTCCTCCTACATGTCACCTTCAAATAGGCTCGGAGATGGCGAGGGACAGCAGATGCATGAAGAGGGGAGCTCGCTTGCTTTTGTGCGTGCACGTGTCTGTGCGTGTGAGCAAAAACAGGAGCTGCCCGGGTAGATTTTTCATTCGCAGGCCCTTCACCCCTGGCAGTCACAACAGAGCGTTTCATCTTCCTGTTCATTCATCTTGGATACATGGAGCCACAAAGAGCAGGGAAGCATAAATAATGCACTTTATACCACGAGGCCCCCAGACGCTCTAACAGTTCACGTGAGCTATACAATTCATGCAGTTGATGATGCATTGGTGCTGTTTATGGCTGACCGGCATGCATTGCTCTATCACAGGATCCAGCGATAGCTGTGTTTTTAATAGCATGTGGAAAAGCAGTAATGTGTGCTTTGTGTGAACACGGGCCTGTGCTTACAGCCTTGTAGGAGCACTAACTCGGTTCGTATCATTCAGAGTTTGTCCCTTATGTTGCCATCAAATAAAAATATCTGTTTTTCATTTGACATTTTGGGCGCAGAGACACTCGAAGGAATTCAGCAGTGTGGGAGGGATTGCCAGATGACTTTCTCAGAGAATCAATCACGTTGTCAGCTGCTCAGCTGGCAGCTTTATTGGGACTACAGTGTTTAAGATCTTCTCAGATAACAATGATGTGAACAGTTCATAAAAATATGGGATGACAGTGAACGTGGAAAAGGCAAAGGAGCTACTTTTTATTTTCCCTTTTCTTTTATCTTTAATGTTTCTGGCCAACTTTTATTTATGGTGCTGTATAGCATCGTGCTTTTGAGCTTTAATACTGTGCTTGAGTGAGATAAATGAAGTCTGGATCTACCAAACATATTACCGTATTTTTTTGGACCATAAGGCACATTAAGCAAAACAAGACAATCAGAGAAGTCAAACTTTCCTCAACTCATTCTTCCTCCACTTCTGTACCATTGATTCATTAAAGCTGAATTCTCTGGCAGCTGCTCTATTCCCATGTTGTGACTGAAGTTTGGTCCGTTTACAGCATCCTGCCATGCGATTGCATTTGTCTCTAACCATCAGGAACCCTCACGTTAACTTTTATCGAGTGGAAAAGTGTTAGCGTTCATCCTCCAGCTTCACTGTTTATGCTATGCTAACATAGCTGTGTCGCTAGCAATCACGTAGCACATCATTATATACCAGCTAGCCCAACTTCAGTAACCCTACAAACGTCACTGCTGTTTAGTTTTCTGTCTTCATTTATGTTGGAAGTGATAGCAGAGCTGTACGTTTGAATTCTTTCAGAAACCTCTCAGTCAGAACATGCTATATCATGTTTAGGTGGAAGCTAGCGAGCTAACTTCCTGCTAACTTCTAACTCTGTTAGATGTAATAAATCCTGTTTTCATGGATGCCTGGATGTTAAACTTCATTGTTACACCTGGTAAAGCAGCAATGCTGATCATTTTATTAAGGATGAAAGGATTTAGACAGTTTGTAACTCTCAGTGATGCTGCAGTGTTCGCTTGACTTTGGGACCTGAAGCTGAAGGTAGTGATGTGCGGATCGATACTGAAATATCGATTTCTCCGATACCAGTCATTTATGTTTTAGAATCGATTCTCATCTTAAAATATCGATATTTTAGTAATTTAGGGTAGATTTGTAGTTTATCATTAACAGGAACACAGTGGAAAGAAACTACATCATTCGGATTGTCTGCCCTGGAAGGAACTACTTCCTCTTCCGCCTTTTAGTCATGTGTGAAATACGGCTGTATAAATGTGTCCAGCGTGGCGTGCACACTCAAAACAGTGGCTGAGCGTAAATGGAGTTGTGTGTGGACATATTTTACCTTCACAAACAGCCGAGACGCGGTTTGCGATACATGTGGCAAGACAGTGAGGTGTTGTGGCAACACCACTAACCTCGTCAAACACCTCAAAGTAAATCATATCACAGAATATGGCGAACTGAAGAGGAGGAGAGGACAAGGACAGGTGCTGCTGGGCGAGACAGACGTCTCTCACGGAGTCCTTTAGTGCTGCAGGCAGGCAACATGCTCAATAGCGCACAACTTCAGGTTTTTTATTTCTATATGATAATTCTCCATTGTTAAGCACTAATCTAATATCCTGTAATCATTATGAAGCTATAATTTGAGATACAATAAAAGATACAATAAATAGGTTTTTGTACAAAGTATCGGCTCAGTATCGTAGATACCACCCTGAATTTTACTTGGTATCAGATCGGAAAGGAAATCTGTGGTATCCCACATCACTAGCTGACGGACCCAGATTCCTCCACGAGGCTCCTGACTACAGCCGTAATGCTCCAACAACCCATCAAGCGGTGCAGCTTCGTAGCTTAGCAAAGTCATGCTAAAACATTTTTGTCAGATCTTTGAGCACCGTGTAGCACATAAAACCGGTTCAGTAAGCACGACCACGAGAGAATTAAAGGATTTTAAGTGCGCCTTATAGTGCGGAAAATGTGGTTTATAAGTTTTAGTACAAAGCAGCACTTTGCAGCTGATTAAGTTTTTCCAATTACACGTCACAGAATAAGAGTTTAACATGTTTATAAAAATCCGAAAATCTGACCCTTAAAAATCCTCACGTCTGCAATCAGACACGTGTAGTGCTGCTGTAGGTGAGAAACTGCAAAAAAGCATGTACAAAAAATTAAAATGCATATATGCAAATTAATATTTAATTTATTTTCTTTTAATTTGTCACAAGGTTCAATAATCAGTCTAGTTTAAATAAGATAATTTTCTCTTAATTATTTCATGGGTTGACAGGAATTATATTTGCTGTATGAGTCTCCGCCACATCTGTGGTCATCCAGCACAGGAAATGATGTCATTGTGTGAGTGATTTCTGATATCAGCTCGAGACAGTCATGTTTCCCTGTAAACGTGAACATGTTTTCATGCTGTGAAACAGGAATCCATGCTTGTAACTTGTTGAAAACTGTAGCTTGAGCATTAAATACGAGGACGAATCTCATGTTTTAAAGCTGTACGCTCACAGTGATGCATCTGTCATGTTTCAGTGTGGATGCTTCTTCCCACAGTGTGTAAATCCACAAACCTGCACACGCGTCATATCTGATTCATTGCTCATTTGCTTGTCCTCACATTTAGAGAGCTGGCCCAGCCCTGCTGGCTCGCTGACACTGTTCTGTGGTGGCGAGTGTTTGTGTTTACCTTGGCAGACGGCGCTCTGCTGCAGGCTGATGGGACCTGACTGTCTGGATTTGCAGGAGGGCCTTCCATTTGTCTTCATCAGGGACTGAGCCCAGATAATGAGAAGGGATTGCTGCGGCAGAAGTGATTAGTTGAATTAAAAGGACAATATTACTTAATTAGAGGATCCACATCTGGTAATATTATGGTCTGTGACAGTCCAGTATCTTGTTTCTGCATACAACTGCCAAATATTTAATCTCCAGTTTAAATGGGTTAGCCTTAAAGGGAATAAACCACTGAGGTCTCTGCTGGGCTTTATCTGCCAAAGTGTGCTGGGTTCTTAACAGAGGTTTTGATTATTAAGAACGGGTGATTGGCTGGTCCTGGTTCCAGATTGTAAAGAACAAAGTATGTTTGTTGTGTCACATGAGGCAGTTATGTGTGAAAATTACAGCTAATAAATAAGCTGGTAGTGTCAGTCATGTTGCTCATCGGTCATGACGGGGGGGTGTTAGAAGTGTGGATTCACTTCATCAGTTTGAAATGCACTGTGCATTTAAAGGTCGTTGTATGTAAACGGGGAAAAACGGCGTTCTTTATATAAGAAGCTCGATGTAACAAGCCGCCTGCTATTCTTACTAAAAATGTTACTGTGTTACTCGAGTTATTGAGACTTAGGTACATGACACAAATGTCATCCTAGTGTGGAGTTCAGCTGAAAAAGCCTCATATTAATTTGAACCTTTTTATTTTTAAATGATGTATAACACCAAAAAAAAGCACCTGAGCAACTATTTAAATTTTCATTATCTATACACATTAGAAAAGCCTCATCTGTGAGTATTGTAAGGTTGCCTATCGACGATCAACGATAGGTTGAGGCTAGAGCTGGGCGATAGAACGATAACGATATGTATCGCGATATAACTTTTACTCGATAGAGAAATTAAGCTATCGCGATAGACCTCGCCGCTCTTGTCCTCCAAAAAAAAAAAAAAAAAAAAAAAAAGATCAGCCAATCCAAATTAAGTAGCGCAGAGCCGAACCAATCACAGCCGCAGCGTCACGTCGCGTGACTTGTTACGTACAGCACAAGTGCCAAGCCGCACGTGTGTTTGTTTGGGAGGCAGCCAGCGCGTAATGGAGGAAATGAGTGTGCCGACTAGAAAAATCAACCGAGCGTGACCGAAGAGAAAACAGATGATGGTTCCAACGCCGGAGAGATTGTCGAACGGAAGAGCCATAGAAGTTCCGTAGTGTGAAGGTATTTCGGATATTTCAAGTCTGACAAAAAACAGAGTAGCGTGCACTGTAAATGTGCCGAAAGCAAGTCTGGAAATACAATAAACTGGTGCATGCGTCACACTGTGCGCCACGTTATTGTTTCGGTGAAATGAATTTCTACAATACTGTTAATTCTACTCTCTGCAGTGTTTAAATGCTTACATATACACACAGTTACTGTCCCTCCACACATACGACTCGGTTCTGCTTCTCTGCCCCAGCTTTGTTTACTTTTTCCCACCGAGGCTTCTAGACTTCTGATTGGCCAACATTTCTGCACGGTTAGGAATCTAGCGCCACCTGCTGCTTTGGCATGTTCATAGCAGCGTTTTCCTTCATTTCTGCCTTTATGTGTGGACGGGATTATTTTTTAAAACGAAAACGGAAAATCTCCGTTTTCAAAAATACCCGTGTACGTGTGGACGTAGCCTCAGTCTCTGACTGGAAGCGCTAATTCGTCATTCGGCTTTTGTCAGACTAAAGTAACTGTTAAAACTGTTTGAAAAGCTCAGCTATACAACAAGGAGAGATTGAGAATTTCCTTTTAGTTCTCAGTTTATTTGATATTGACAAAAGTTAGTCAGTTTTGTCTGTTCTTCTGTAAAACAAACTAAGATTTATTTTTAGAATTAATATTTTGTTTCTAAGTGGAATTGACAGTTTAGTCTGTTTCGTTTGTTCTATTTTGAAACTTAAACGCTTTAGCGGCTGCCTTTTGTGTAGTTTGCAATATTTGCCTTTATTTATCTGAAAAAGTCTCATGTTCCTTAAGTACATCTACCCTGTTGAACTTATTATGGGAAATAAATATTTAAATAAAAACAAGCTGCTGATTATTTCACATTTTACTTGTGAGCAACGGCACATTTAAATCTTACAAATATAGTTATTTGGCTTATATCGTGATAGATATCGTTATCGCCTGAAATGAAAAAAACATATCGTGATATGAAAAAATCTCATATCGCCCAGCTCTAGTTGAGGCTATCGTCGATCGATTTTACAAGGGCGAGTTATCTGTCCATGAGTACGTTTGCTAACAATGTTGGTTGAAGCTAACAGAAGCAGTCACCAGAAATGTTTTAAGATCCTCAGAGTGCAGCAGCGATTCATTTACTCAAACTCAGAACAGAAAGAACGACAGCAGCCTGTGTTCAGGAAAAAACATTTTATTGAAATGAAAACCCACGGTGGTGCGGAGGGAAACTGGCTTCTTTTTTCCACTATAACCGTGTTCATCTGTCTGACACTCGACCAAACAACAAATATGTTAAAAATCAAAATGTCTCTTCCAGCAAACATTAAAAAAATCTCTGAGCTAATGTTAGGTCTTTTGTGCGATTCGGCGAATCTCAACTAAATAAATAAATAATCCAAAAAGTAGCTACATAAGAAACAAACGAGAAAAGAAGGTCAAATATTCCCTCCAAACCAAATTTATAAAAACATCCATCGTGGGCCACATCACAGAGGGAATTTCTTAATTTTAATCTCCATATTTGCTGGAAGCATCGACCATTTTCTCATTTGTTATTTTGAATCAAGCACTCAGTCATTCGATGATGAGCTCGTTTTCACGCTGATGTCAAAGTCGCTGCTGCTACGGTCTAAAAATGCACATCGACTAAAATGTACCTAACGTTGTGCAACAGTTGGCTTTCACAAAGCACTCACCTGGACCTCTCTATCCGTGCAGGTGTGAACATCTTGTTGCGCTGCGTTGTGTTCACGCACATGCTCGAGGAAATTAGCATACCAAGTATCATCATCGCTCTGCTGAGGTCACGACCCCACAGACTGCATGGAGACTATAAAGAAATACCAGGCTGCTGAAAGTGTTTGTTCTGCTGGCGTGTCCCTCGGAGAGCTGTGCCGATGTGAATCATTCCCATTAAAATGTCCTCTCCGTGTTGGTTTCTGTGGGCTCGAGTGGGTGAACCCTGCACTGTTCAGGTTCAAGTGATTTCACGGGCCTGGCTCGATGTAAATTCACTTGGTTCCAAGACAAACGCAGGTAATGAGCTAGATCCAGCTGAAAGCAAAGACATGGTCTGTGTCATCGTTCCCACCCACTCGCTTTTGTGAGTGCTTTTAGTGGCTGCTGTGGTGTTTGTGTTCAGCTGGTTGAGTGGGGGGTGTGGAGGGCTGGGATTCTCTGGTTAATCCACTCTTAAGGCATCTATCGGTCCATCTCACGGAAGAGAGGATATTAAAGCGTCCCTCTCTATCGTCTTTCTTTCTTCTCGCTCTTTGTTTTCGTTCTTGCTTGTAGGAAAATCAGCTCTGTGCTGTCGAGCCTGCACGATCGCTGATCGATTTCTCCTCTGTTTTCAATCTGTCTGTCAGCCAAGCTTAGCGTTCCTGCCTCCCAGTCCATACAGTCGTTACGTTCCCACTCTCTGCCGGCTTATAAACCCACTGGTTCTTTCTGCAGGAAATTTGCTTTCGGCAAAGCAATATTATTTAAATGGACTGAAGCATTAGCTCTTCAAAGAACCAGAGCCTTTGTTTGACTTCAGCGCAGACACGAGCTCGCCCCCCAGAAAAACCAAAGAATAGTTTGGTGTTTTTTTTCATGTTAAAGAGTCGAGTAAAAAACAACTGAAAACTATTCACGTTGTGTTGTGACTGTATCTCGTGGGGTTAGGATGCTGCTATGTCTACAAACCAGTGTATAAGCGCGTGCTAATGTGCATTTCCTGCCACAGTATGTGTCTCCATGACCAACTTTTGCTGTGATGATGCATAAAAATCCACAATGCATGTAGAAAAATGAAAAGAATATCATCCATGCAATAACTGAAAAACCCCTCGTGATACAAAAAGGACTTGTTATTAGGCAAAACAACAAAAGTACCACATTATTCACTTTAAGTACTAAAGTAAGTTTGGCTGTCTGCACCACAGATGAGCCCTGTTTACTGTAAATACCTGTGAAAAGGTGAGCGCTTGGATTTGTTCTGTCCTGCGTGGTTGTCTCTAGTTCTTTGTATTTAAACGTGTGCTTTATTTAAATTGAGGTGGTTACACACAGGAAGTGCTGGCGTTGCTTCAGTGTGTGTAGGATTTCCAGTCCTGCACGGCTGGAACATAAATATTGCAGTACTGAATCACTCTCAGCATGTTGTCGCTGCACAACTCTCAGCATTAGTTGCATCTCAGGTTCTTGAACCAAAGCTGCTGAAATGGTGACGACCCTGCAGAGGCAAGTGAGCGCCTGTATATTAATGTTGTAACAGAGAGCTGATTGCACAAGGTTTTGTTCTGGGTACTATCTTATATGTAAAGTTAATAATAAAACGTATTAGTTAATGGCCTTAAATTCTTGGTGTGAAATTGTTCAGTTTCACGATGTTTGATGTGATCGGCTTTATTACGGCAGTAAGTCCCTAAAATCCACAACGCTTAGTGATGTTTCATGTAGGTTTTTTAAACATGTGGCTGAAATTGCCATTCCCACACTAGGATCACGTTACTTGCCACATCGAAGGATGTAGAATTTCAGTAATTATCAGCACCAGTTTTAATTGTTAACTTTCAGCAGTCATATGATAGGTACTGCTAATGAAACTGAAGCTGCTCTGCAATAAAGTGTTCAAATAAAGTACCACGCTCTGTGAACGAACAAAAATGCATCTACACAACAAGACACGCGGCATCCTTTCTGACCAGTAGATTAATGAGCCACAGGGAATTATAAAATATAGCACACCTTTAGCTTCTCTTCTTGTACTCTGCCCCCTGCTGTGCAGAAAGCCGTTAGCTTAAAGATAATTTCCATCTCCCTGGATGTTGCACTGAGACGTGGATTTCACAGAAAAAATGTGGTGAGAGGAAAAGATCCTGCGATGGAGTTTCTACTGATTGAATGGCCGTTATGTTGCAACATTTTATGCAGAGTCATAACTACAGCAACACAACCTACTGCGTCTGTGTCGAGATTTGCTCTCAGAAATGTCGGGGAATTGCTGAAATTGCTTTCTCTGAAACCAGACTGCTTTTGGTAGGTTTCTAGTTGTTCCCTGGAAGTGATCTCAGCAGTAGCAGCAATGCTCTCGGGGTGTCTGGGGTAACCGCTTTGTGGCAATTTCCACATTTAAAGATGACACTGACTGTTGTTTCCATCCGTTTGGCTGAACAACCAGTTAGATGTGCAAACCAGGAAGTGCCAACTGGGAAAGTAAAGATGCAGAAGCTGAACATAAATACACGTCCATAAATGCAAACACGGCTTCATGACACTCATCTTTGATCCAGACGGATGTCAGTGTGAGCTGTTTCAGTCACATTTAACCTGAGAATGAATTTTGTGTCATTTCTATACAAAACGTAACACAAGAATGAAAAAAGGAACACGAATCTGTTTAACCTGCAACACAGTTTTTGTTTTTACAAAGTAAAACTTGAGTCTGTCCATCGTACGGTCAGACTCAACGCACAGACGCTCCACGGATCGGTTGTTAAGCCTAACGTGGGAACGCTTTACAAACATTCGGAGATGAACTCACACTCTTGCTTTACTTCTCTGGGATCGCTTGCTGGGACATGAAATGCTGGTTTGGCAGCACGCGGGCGGCTCCAGATGCTTTCAGTGTGAACTTCAGACCGTCGACAGGCCTCGCACACAACAGCCGCTCTATCACGTGACGCATACTGCACCGATGCATTTCTCCCCGATATCCGATCCAGTGCTTTAGGTCGGGATCGGACCGAAACTGTACATCCAATCGGTCCATCCCTAATTTTTATTGCACAAAAAGAGCACAGGTGTGTTACACTGCTAACTGTGGCAGCTCTTCACAAACATCTGCACAGCAGGTCCAAGCAAGCTCTCGCATCGCCAACACATTCAGGAGGTCACTAAAGAACCCAGAGCAGAACCTAGAACATCTAAAGAACTGACGGCCTTACTTGTCTCAGTTAAGGTCAGAGTTCAACAGTAAGAGAGAGACCAGGCGAAAATGGCATCCATGACGCTTTCAAGGTGAAAACCGCTGCTAACCAAAAACAGCACAAAAGCATCTGGATGAGTAAACTGGACTGACAAGACGAAAGCGGAACTTTCTGGAACGCTGTTATATCTGCATGAAACGAACAAAGCCTTTCATACAAAGTCTGTTTGTCTGCTTCAGGAACTGGATGATTTGTTGTAATTGATAGAACCACGAATCCTCTCTAATGTCAGTTTGTGGCCTTAACAAAAAAAAACAACATGAAGTGGTTTTGAAGTGGCTCAGTCAAAGTCCGGACTGAAATCCAACTGAAATGCTTTCCTGCTCTTAAACCTTCCAGTGCAGCGTAGTTCAAACAGTTTTGCAAAGAAAAGTGGGCCAAAATTCCTCAGCAGGGGTGTGAAAGAAGTGAGCGAGTTATTGCAGTTGGATATGGTTAAAGTAGAGCTGGGCGATAGAACGATAACGATATGTATCGCGATATAACTTTTACTCGATAGAGAAATTAAGCTATCGCGATAGACCTCGCCGCTCTTGTCCTCTTTATAAAAAAAAAAAAAAAAAAAAAAAAAAAGGTCAGCCAATCTAAACTAAGTAGCGCAGAGCCGAACCAATCACAGCCGCAGCGTCACGTCGCGTGACTTGTTACGTACAGCACAAGTTCCAAGCCGCACGTGTGTTTGTTTGGGAAGCAGCCAGCGGGTAATGGAGGAAATGAGTGTGCCGACTAGAAAAATCAACCGAGCGTGACCGAAGAGAAAACAGATGATGGTTCCAACGCCGGAGAGATTGTCGAACAGAAGAGCCATAGAAGTTCCGTAGTGTGAAGGTATTTCGGCTATTTCAAGTCTGACTAAAAACAGAGTAGCGTGCACTGTAAATTGTGCCGAAAGCAAGTCTGGAAATACAATAAACTGGTGCATGCGTCACACTGTGCGCCACGTTATTGTTTCGGTGAAATGAATTTCTACAATACTGTTAATTCTACTCTCTGCAGTGTTTAAATGCTTACATATACACACAGTTACTGTCCCTCCACACATACGACTCGGTTCTGCTTCTATGCCGCAGCTTTGTTTACTTTTTCCCACCGAGGCTTCTAGACTTCTGATTGGCCAACATTTCTGCACGGTTAGGAATCTAGCGCCACCTGCTGCTTTGGCATGTTCATAGCAGCGTTTTCCTTCATTTCTGCCTTTATGTGTGGACGGGATTATTTTTTAAAACGAAAACGGAAAATCTCCGTTTTCAAAAATACCCGTGTACGTGTGGATGTAGCCTCAGTCTCTGACTGGAAGCGCTGATTAGTCATTCGGCTTTTGTCAGACTAAAGTAACTGTTAAAACTGTTTGAAAAGCTCAGCTATACAACAAGGAGAGATTGAGAATTTCCTTTTAGTTCTCAGTTTATTTGATATTGACAAAAGTTAGTCAGTTTTGTCTGTTCTTCTGTAAAACAAACTAAGATTTATTTTTAGAATTAATATTTTGTTTCTAAGTGGAATTGACAATTTAGTCTGTTTCGTTTGTTCTATTTTGAAACTTAAACGCTTTAGCGGCTGCCTTTTGTGTAGTTTGCAATATTTGCCTTTATTTATCTGAAAAAGTCTCATGTTCCTTAAGTACATCTACCCTGTTGAACTTATTATGGGAAATAAATATTTAAATAAAAACAAGCTGCTGATTATTTCACATTTTACTTGTGAGCAACGGCACATTTAAATCTTACAAATATAGTTATTTGGCTTATATCGTGATAGATATTGTTATCGCCTGAAATGAAAAAAACATATCGTGATATGAAAAAATCTCATATCGCCCAGCTCTAGGTTAAAGCAACGTTTGCAGCGAAGGGTGGAACAACCAATCATTGGGATGAGGGGGCAGGTAGGTTTGGAACGAGTAGTGTTACAAATTACTGGGTAGTATTTCAATAACAGAAAGCATTACTTTTAACAAAATGTGTAATAGATTACTTTGTTGAGTACTGACCCAACACTCCATGGGAAACCAGACCTCAGGGGTAACAAGAACAAACCATTTGCACTACAGTGACCTGGTTACCGTACAGCAGCCACATCCTGTAAGGTGTGTGGGAGTGACTTATTCAGACGTCTGGACTGAATGTTGGATGTTTGTGTGCAGATGTTTGTGTGCAGATGTTTGGTGATGTGTCCTTCTATCTTGCTGCTCAGCTCCTACTTTCCTCTCCTGCGCCTGTAGTCTGTTGATTTGTGTAGGTGTAAGCAGCCATTTCAAACCTGTTTCCTGAGGAGAAAATGGTGTTTTCCAGGAGAAATGTGCAGATGGGGGCCAGGTCTGTGTGATGACCACCTCACATAAAGGAACCAAGATTCTAACTTGAGCATTAAAGAGAGGAAGAATCATCTGAAAGTGTGGTTGGTACATAAGTGCATGTAAACACACATTTTCTGGCTTCTATTAAAGCAGACGAGCAGTTTAATAACCTGAGGAGCAGATGCTGTTTTTCCTAAAATCTGAAAATATAAATGATTTAAACTGAGGTTGGTAAGAGTTTTTCACACATTTCCTGAAGCCCAGTTGACTCGGTTATTTATGGACGCAGACTGTGGCGCACTGTGTGGTCACGTGTCCACAGCCTCTGAGTGTGATGTGAAGGACTGGACATTTCTCTCCCCCCTCTGCATCCTTGGATTGTTCCCTGGTCTCTGCGGTGCTTTGATGGAATTCACAGATCTGTTTCAGTGGGTGTGGGTGTAGGCAGACGAGACGTGTGTGTGTTCTTTGTCGAACCCATTGTTCTCTCACCCTTGCTGTGCTGTACAGCTGTATGCTCTAAAACATGTACAAACGGACGGGGAACTCGATGCGCCAGCCTCTGTGAAACTGCAGAGGTTAGCTTGGGACAGAGCTGACAGCGAGCGAGAGTGTGCGTGCATCCTGTTATGTCTGACACACAGGGACGAAGTTTGTCTTCCTTTTTACTCCATGAAACAATCTGAGCGACTTGGCTTTCAAGTGTTTGTGTTCCAAGAACCTCCTACAAAGCATTTGTCTCCTTTCCAGTGTTTCTGCCTTCATAGACCTTTCACTGGCTTTGATCTTCACACGACAGGCTTGTACTGTGTGTGTGTGTGTGTGTGTGTGTGTGTGTGTGTGTGTGTGTGTGTGTGTGTCTGCTTGAAAGGCTCCATCATTCATCTGTCTACAAATGTCTGGCTGCATACAAAACAGTTAGTGGATTTCGCACATTCTCAGTGCCGAGTAACAAATGACTTTGTTTTCTGTCACTGAATTTATAGAGCTGAGGAATGTGTAGTGAGGTTGGACGATGTGTCAAAATTTTCCAACTGACATCCGTCAGTCCGATAACTGACAGCAGGTGATATAATCACGCCTTTGATGGGCGGAGCAATGTTATCGTGCACTGACCGATTTGCCAAACATGGACGAACTGATTGTCACTGGGGGAGAAGGCGCAGATAGAAATGACTGTTAGCTCAGCGAGGAGGTCGTAGACGATCCGCTGGCTCGGTGGAAAATGTTTCCCACTGATGTCACACATGGCAGTCAAGAGTTTATTTGGAGGGAATATTTGACCTTCCTCTCTCGTTTGTTTCAGTACTAATGCAGCTACTTTTTGGATTATTTATTTATTTACTTATTTGAGATTCGCCGAATCGCACAAAAGACTCAACTTTACCTCAGAGATTTTTTTTAATGTTTGCTGAAAGAGACATTTAGATTTTTACGTATTTGTTGGTCGAGTGTGTCAGACAGATAAACAGATTATAGTTTTTACGTGGGACTCAGAGCCTTTAGTTGTTCCACCAGGTCGCCGGACTACAAACTCTCTACTATTCAATTGTGTCTTAAAACCATCTGGTTTCATACCGTCGTTACGACTCCGTCTTGGTCTGTTGAGCTTTCATACTTGATTTTGTTTACCTGATGTTTTTATGTTGTCGTACTAATGTAAGGTGACTCTGAGGGTCTTTAAAGGCACCTATAAATAAAATGTATTAATATTACTATTATAACATGTCATTGAGCTGTTCCACGGTTTGCTGAGCGTCTCCTGCTGCCCACAGCGTTGCTTTGTTGACAGTGTTGACTGACAGACACAGAAAACGAAACCACCACATGGTAAAAACAAAAAAGATTTGATCTGTTGTGTCGAAGCCCTGAAGTCTTCTTCGAGCCATCGTCGGACTTTGTGCAGTTCTGCTGAATCCTGCTTTCCTTCACACGCTCACCTATTTGACTGTTTTTTTATTTTTCATGTTTCCTGTTTGAAGATTTTCTTATTCTTTTTTAACTCTGCTTCCTGAAACACAAGGTTGTTGTTGGCCTCACCATCATCGCACACACACGGCGTCCTTGACCCGTCTTTAATGGCCGTGTGTCTGTCGTTCGCTACCTTCTCTCACTGTACCGCCTCCCCTTACCCGCTCTGACTTTCTCAGCGCACACGCAGGCAGTGACTTTGTGCAGCGGGTGTCTGACAGGTGACAGGTGGCACAGATTTCACCGAGACAGGGTGTCCCTTCTGCAAAGTGCTGCCTCTCTCGGTTTGACGTATAGGTGAAATCGGCGGCCCGACAAGCCATTATTTATGCTCCCACAAAGCGTTGACATCATCAGCAGCATGCAATTGCTTTGATAATTTGATAACCTCTAACTGTTGTGGAGGCAAGTTTATCTCTGGCTGACACATTATAGCTGAAAGCTGTCATCCGTAGTTAGCGGAGACCCGAGGGGAGCTTGACAGGCGGGTGAAAGGGGGCAGAATGGACTGTCATTGAGGTCACAGAGCCCTGGCATATTTTGGTTGCGCAGTCCATCTCCCCTGGGGACCCCCATGCCACAAAGAGACAGGAGTGCTGCAGGGCAACCTTGGGTGTGCGACCGCAACAGAGTGGCAGGTCCTTAAAATGTGTCAGATTCCTCCGTGAGGTTATGAATTTGCAGAAGCAGAGGCATAACCCTCAGGAAATTGGTCATAAAACTGGATGCAACACATATTTCCTGCCAGTGTACCACATGTCAGGCCTGTAGTGTGTTTTTCAGGAGTTTCTTCGAAGCTGTCATTTGCTTGGTGCTGCTCAGCTTCTGGATCCATTCAGCCCATGAACATTAGTGCTTTGAGCTAAATCAAGCAATCATGCAGGTGGAGCTAGACGTTAGCTCTAAATACTCAGTGCAGCTCAAGCTAGGAGATGACTGCGTGTTTTTGTGTTTAGTTACGTAAGGCAAGCATACGAGTGTATATCAGTGCATGCTTGCTCTGCTGTGCATTAAATAGATTTTTCTAAGAATGTGATAGATGATGCTGCACAGACAGATGATGAATGTAGGACAACAAAGAGTCAACAATCACTAAGTTCCATCACTTGGTCTGTAAATGATGCTGCAATGAATCCTTTGCTAAGAGAAATCTCCACGTTTGTGAAAATGTTGTTAGGGTTGCCATACTGGACTTTATTAAACAGCTTCATGTTAGCGCAGCATCACTGGGTGCCTGATCCTTGCCCTTCATACGCTCCTCTCTGGGTGTTTCTGGCCTCAGACCGTGTGCCGTCTGTGTAGATAAAAATATAAAACGCTTTCCTGACTCTGCACAACCCGTGGAAAGTACTCTGGCTGATTAATGGCAGGCACAGTGCTGCTTATAATAAAGCACCACAGGAGTGGCATATGGATGTATTTCTCACTGTGTAATATTCCATTAACAAACTATTTGAAATGACTGTTTTTTCCTGCCTGTTGTCTGATCGTTTAAAATCCGCACGCTTAACACGAGTGCTGCAGTTTGTCGAGGTTTTCATCTGTCGCTTCAGTCTGGCTTCTTCTTCAAGCAGCGCTGAGTTTGATTTTGTTTTAATGAATGCTTAACAGTGTGAAATGGATTAAGCACTTAATTGTGGCGTATACTTTCTTTTCCTAAGACAGACGTATCAATCTCTGCATCTCGTGCTCTGGTAATTGCATTCTGTTGGATTGTGATGATGAAGGAAAAATGGCTGAGCCTGAACACCCCCACCCCCTGGGACTGCAGCACCGTTGCTGCCTGAGATAACATAATTATACAGACTGTTAACTAATGTTCACAGGTGCTAACCTTAGCAGCGGCTCGCTGATTTATTTCTGTTGACAGAACGTCTGTTGTTGAGCCATCCTGGGTGGGCTGAGCGAGCATTAGAACAGACCAGTGAGCAGCTTTCACGTGAGCTTTATTCAACCTCACCAAACATTTCTGTTCCAGCTGATGTTGTGAAAGTGCACCAGAATTTGTGTGCACGGTTGACTCAATCATATGTGCCTGAAGCCCTTAAACCACCTCTAATGACAAAAGCTGCTATAGCTGCTTCCACTTGGTGGGTATCATTTGGTGATAAGCTTCTTATCTTGCTTTTAAGATATCGTCACATGTAGGCTTTCCTAAACGAGCCAGAAAGATGACGGTGAACACGTCGACTGTCTAGTTCTGTAGCTTTAGTCTCAGGAAGACGTTTGTGTGTTCAGGCATCAGGATATACAAAGAAGAAAGGATTTGCTGAACATTCAAAAAGATGATTTTGTTGAATTTTTATATATATATGAATATATATGTTCAGCAAATCAGTCTTTGTATATCCTGATGCCTGAACACACAAACACACAAACGTCTTC
The DNA here is from genome assembly GCF_057382275.1 of Copadichromis virginalis. NCBI lineage: Eukaryota > Metazoa > Chordata > Actinopteri > Cichliformes > Cichlidae > Copadichromis > Copadichromis virginalis. Next base: position 2,185,452 of record NC_140627.1, read on the forward strand.
TTGAATATATGTTTTTCACGTCTGAATGAGAAATAAAGTGTGCAGTGAGGGGTTTACAGCCTTAAAGCATCTATAATAATTGTAAAAAATTACTTTTACCTATCACAGGTTATTCTTAGAACGTAACTCCCGCGATAAACGAGGGACCGCTGTATATAAAATGGGAGTTGAGTTTTCTTTGAGACAACCTCTGGTACACCTGATTATCCTGATTTGTCAGGTTAGCATCGATGTCAACGTGCTCCTCTTTGCACTGAAAACTTATTTTGACCTGGTCTCACTTTGACATCATCAGCTCAGAGAAATCACCAAGATCTGAAAGTCAAACTTAACTGTCACATTTAGAGCTCATGATGAGAAATGATGGCGTCTAACACGAATGACCTCAAATTTGTTTTCGCATTTCCATTTTTGAAGGTTACTTCAGCTAAATTCGATCTGATATTGTGAGAGTGGACAGAAAAGCATACGGTAGGCGGTTCCTACACTGTTGTGTGGAGTTATGTTGGGTGACGTATATTTGACTGTTATGTTCAGGTTTTAGATTCTTTTCTTTTCTTGGTTGCGTATTGGTTACATTGTCACATGTAACTGGTTCAAGACTCACAAAGTTTATTGTCATTTCGTATGTCGTCCAGCCTCTACAGTGCAATAAGCACTACAGTTTAAAAAGAATCAAATTAAAAAGAGCAGTAATGAATTGCAACAATAGTTATGGATAAATAGCAGAAAATCTAAGTTCTAAAACAAACTCGCATTCGTTCGGGCAGATGGCAGCAGTCCTTTCAGGGGATGGTTAAATTAGGCAGTGTGTGTATCTGGGGAGTGTGTGTGTGTTAAAATGTAGAGGGTTGCAACATGTTCTTCAACACTTCTTTCTTTAAATGTCAGGATTCTTGTAAAGAGGACCCATAGTGATGCCGAACATTAATCAGGCTCACCTGCTAAACTCAGCCTAAAATAAACATTATCAGCTGGTAAAACTAAACGATGCCACGACGTTTGTGTGGGTTTTGTTTCTGTTGTTGTATGTTTGAAGTTGCTCTAGGAAAGAGAAACTGATGAGATGCACTGGCTAAGTTAACACTTTCAGCTTATTTTAAAAAAGCAAACAAAAAAAGACAAGTTTAAAAATATAAAACACATAAAAATGTATGTTTATCCTGTAGGGCTGTGCGATATGGCCAAAATCTCATATGAGACATTTATCGGGCAGCTCGACTTGCATGAAGTGTTTCCAGCTGGGCGTCGAGTTTTCTTTACACGGCGTGCTGCTGCAGGGAGAAGCCTGTTCCTAGCTTTATTTTTTAGCACCTTACGGCTCTTTTTAGCTTCACGTCCGTAAACACTCTGCAAACTATTTCATGTTATTCAGTTTATTTTGAGAAATCTCAACAGGATCTTCAGCGTCATTGAGAAGAGTTCATGTGGAAAATAAACAAGCGAACGGCTCCCGTTTTACCATCGTTGCTGCTAACGGCGACGCGTAAAAACATTCACTGTGATTATTTTAAATATTAGAGAAAGAGAGAACTTTAGGAAGTTCTACAGTGACCATCAAAACGATGAAAAAGGTTGCTGTAAACAGATTATTTTGCGACAGCACGAAACAAACGAGAGCGTAAAATGAAACGTTTTCTTATCGTCATCTGATATTTATCGTTATATTGAACAGCCGGGTCATGTCGTTGGGCTTCTGGGGAAAAATCTGACACTGATTTAAAGTTACTGTATTTTCCAACTATAAGGCGCACTTAAAATCCTTTAATTTTCTCAAAAACCAACAGTGCCCCTTATAATCCGGTGCGCCTTACGTATGAATTCTGGTTGTGCTTACTGACCTCAATCCGATTTTATGTGCTACACGGCGCTCAGAGATCAGTCATAAATGTTGTAGTACGACTTAAGTTACGAAGCCGCACCGCTGGATTGATTGTCGGAGCATTGCGGCTGCCGTAGTCAGGAGCCTCGCGGGGTGATATGTACTGAACAGCTAAATGACAGCAGCGAGACTGACTCGGATAATGACGAGAGGGATCCGGGCATGCTTGATCTCGTCCAACTGTTAAACTCAGAAGACTTTGATGGATTTGTGAAAGAGAAACGTACTGAAAAAGTGTGTCCTTCTGGATTTTATGTTGAGAGTTATTGTGAATGAGATGAGTCAAGTTTGACCTGTCTGACTGTTTTGTTTCACTTTATGTATGAAAATAAAGCCGTTCATTGATATTATAGTCTGACAAATACGCAAATTGAATTTGCCGTGGTATCAGTGATGAGCAGCTCTCAGTCAGAGCAGCAGCACCTTGCTTGCAGCACCCAGCGGTGATGGAGGCGAATCCACTGACATCTTCTCATGCTGCCTCCACCTACGTCTGTAAATGCCTGGATATTTTAAGACCTTTTTCTCTCGCTGAAAGACATTCTGAGAAATCACTCAAGTAGAAAGTGGGCAAAACAGAAAGCAAAATTACAGCATTTTCATCTTTCAGCTTGTTTGCTGTGATGACAAACCCACGGAAAACACTTATCATAAGCCATCTGTTTTTTATAGCAGCTTAGATTTTACAGAGAGTCACTTGGTTAAACAGCTTTTATGTGACAGATGAATTCAGCTGTTCGCTTCTCTTTCTGTTACACAGTTAAGAGCCGAGGGAATTATTTGGAACAGGGAAAAACTGTTGTAGTTCTCCCAAATACAAAGCTCAGCACTGTTAGATTAGAATTTCAGACGATTGTTATTATTTGTGTTTTTAGTGCTGCTTGAGAACATAAGTGCCAACGATGAAGCACAGACAGGCTTACAGGGGTACACTCTAATTAGCTAACCTTATATAGAAAGACATGCATATGGACAGCCATAAAACTAAATAAGTAAAGTGGAATAGGAAATGCATGCTGCACTAAAAGTCACAAAGCATCATTTAGTTTCATGTGACAATTTTAAAGCATTTAAAGAGGTTGTGCACACTTGTGTTTAGTTACATTTAAACTCTACTAGCTTGCAGATTTGTTAGATCTCCCTTCTTTGTCTTTCATCCCAAGTCAAGTTTAATCTCTCGATAAAATGTGGAAATCAAAATGAAATTTTCCCCACAACTATGTTTGCTCCTCTAAGATGCAGCTGTAAAAACCCATGAATGTTGTCAGTATGAAAAAAAGGAGGCTTTGCAGTACGAGGTGACACATTCCAGTAACATCTGCTTGTTGACATGAACAATAAAAATAATAATAAATGGAGAACAACATTATGAAGTCACGACACAAACAAGTATTCACAGAGACAATACAAACAGCACCATGTTTGCCAGAACAGCTAACAGCAAGTGAGTGGACAAAGGACAATCTGCAAGGTTATTATCGTCAGCACGCCGTCAGCACGCCGTCAGCACGCCGTACCGTTCCAACACTTAAAGAACATGTTGTGCAGGAGTTGTAGTTTATGCTTCCACTGGGTAGCATTTAGATTCTTAGAACTAAGACATCGTTCTTGGGTCAGTTCATCAATGTGTGTGTGTCACTGTTTCAGCTGTGCAGAAGGAACATAATGATGCACGAATAACCTACGGTGAGAAAGTCCGACACCTTTAGATTCAGCCATGTTTCTGTACAAATAACATTCAGATCACAGTTCAAACCTTAACCTCCTAGGACCTGCGTCCACATATGTGGACGTCACCTTTTGGGTTATTTAGACCAAAATACTCAATTTTGCTCTACAAGGGCCTGATATCCACTTATACTGCTACTGTTCTATTGAAATTTTAAACGAATATCCTCATAAATGGCTCTGATTTTTCTTAAAAACAAAAATAAGGAAAAACACAAATTGGTAATTCTTTGTTTTTACATTCATCGGGCCCCAATAAGCCCAAATATCAAAGAGAAATTAAAAATGCATGCCGTGCATTATGATTGTTAAGTAACCAGCCAGTGTGGCTAAATTAGGCTTAATTTAGAGTTAACTCTGCATCTGGCACACTGCAGTTATTATCTGTGTGGACCTGGAGGACCAAACTGCAAACACACAACTTTTATTGGAACAAATCTAATATGTCATCATGCACCCAAAGAACCACGGTGAGGAATAATCCCAACACAGTCGTTAAAATCTACTCACGAACTGCTGCACTGAGGGGAACAAGTAAAAAATCAGAGTGCTTGTATTCTGATGACAAAAGGAGGTGATGACAAGAGTCATCAGCTTCTTCCTACTGGTAAGATAATGGTTTTGTGTCCTTTGTTGTTATCTGATTGCTTTAAGTCATTTGTTTAAAAAACAACGAGTAAACGGATATTTTCACCTGCAGTTAACAGTAACTTAATAAAAGCTAGTAAAAAACATCCATCCATCATCTGCTGCTTATCCGGGTCACGGGGGCAGCAGAGAAGCCCAGACCTCCCTCTCTCCAGCCGCCTCCTCCAGCTTGTCCGGGGGAACACTGAGGCGTTCCCAGGCCAGCTGAGAGATATAATCTCTCCAGCGTGTCCTGGGTCTGCCCCAGGCCTCCTCCCGGCGGGACATGCCGGCACACCTCACCCAGGAGGCATCCACGAGGCGTCCTTGCCAGATGCCCGAACCACCTCAACTGGCTCCTTTCGATGTGGCGGAGCAGCGGCTCTACTCTGAGCCCCTCCTGGATGGCCGAACTCCTCACCCTGGACTCCCTAAGGGAGAGGCCAGCCCCCCCTTCGGAGGAAGCTCATTTCTGCCGCTTGTATCCTCGATCTCGTACAGCTCACGACCACAGGTGAGAGTAGATCGACCGGTAAATCGAGAGCTTCACTTTAACACTCAGCTCTCTCGTCACCACGATGGACCCGTACAAAACATATATTTTTGATTTCTAATTCAAGTGAACTCATTTCTGTGAGTCAGGAAAACTAATGGAATTTCTAGTGTTGCTGTCGCGGAGCTTTGGCTACTGAACCAATTGATGCCACGATGAAAACACACAAGCAAGACAGACTCTGTCAGTTTGCTTCATAATAAAGGTGTGAAGTCAGACAGATCATATAAACATGGAGACTGTTGCAGGTTGAAAAAGTTCATGCAATATAAACTGTGCAGCAAACAACTTGCTGATCACATACAAGCCTAGAGTTTGTCTTTTCTTTAAAGCAGGGCTGAACTGTCCTCGACCCCAAACACAAGATCAGAGCGGCTGTGTTTGTACGATATTCCACAAGTGGTTTAATCTGCGTTCTGTAATAGATGTAAGGACCCTTTGAGCTCCGCTTTCTGAGACATCGTGCACAACATACATAAGTGTTGAGATTGCTTGTTTCTGCTGTATTTAACATTCATAAAATACACAGTATAATTATGGAAAAAGGGGAAAAATATAATGAATTCTGAACGTTTTGATTCTACAGCACAAATTACAGATTTGTCCTAACATGTATCAAGTCAGTTCATCCATCCATCCATCCATTCGCTTCCGCTTATCCTTTTCAGGGTCGCGGGGGGCGCTGGAGCCTATCCCAGCTGTCATAGGGCGAGAGGCGGGTACACCCTGGAGAGGTCGCCAGTCTGTCGCAGGGCATGTATCATGTATCAAGTCAGTTACGTTCTGCAAATGTACTGTATGAGGTGTTTAATATATCACCTCACACAGTGCATGTACTAACATGAACGATGAACACAAAATGAAAGCTGATAAGGAGGGCACCGTAACACGTCACAGACGTTTAGACCAACTGAAATAAAACAGACTAAAGTTGTAAATGAAACAAAAAGAGGACGAATGGCCCTTAGTGCAGGTCTGAGACGCTGGTGTTCTGGTGTCGTATCCAGTAGTGTTAAGTGTCCAATGTAACAAAGCGGAGTAGCCGAAATCGTCTTCATATAACATGTATGTGGGAATACTGATAAAAATTCCATCAAGAGCTCGGAGGGGTCTTAAAATAATGTCGTTCCCATGAGGATACTAAGCTCTTTGTTTCTGTGAGGCTGGAATGCAGCTCAGAGCATTTGCTAATAAAAGGAGCTCAGTCGGTCAGACTGTTGGCTGATGATGTGAATCAACAGCGTAACATCCTGCTTCTAACGTTAAGTGCAAGGAAAGAGCTCGTAATCCTTGCTTGCATATTTTCCGTGCTGGCTTTTCCTTCAGTTCCCTGTGTCGCTGGGTGACGTGTAGGGAATACCGTCGGTGGCTCTTTCAACACTGAAGTTCGTAGGTTTAGGGCAGGGGTGCCCAATCCAGGTCCTCGAGAGCTACCGTCCTGCAGCTTTTAGATGCATCCCTACTCCAACACAGCTGAATCAAATGGTTTGATCTCTACAGCATGCCATCATGTTTGGCAAAGGCCTGATAACAAGCCATTCATTTGATTCAGGTGTGTGGGAACAAGGATGCATCTAAAAGCTGCAGGACGGTAGCTCTCGAGGACCGGGATTGGGCACCCCTGGTTTAGGGACTCCTCAGTTAAAGTGGAAAGTCGTTGTAGTTGAGCTGCACATATACTCGTGCGCACTCTTAATGACTTCAGTGCAGCCTCAGCACGAATTATCAGTCTTGGATCACCAGATGTTGGCAATAAATGTTTTAATTGCTTGTTCGCTAATCCCTCTGGGTCTTCACAGCTTTAAACTGCTGCATCTGGCTCCTGCTCAGGCAGGTGCTGCAATAAATATTTTCATTAGATCTTTGTCACAGTGTCAGTTTATTATCAAAGTTTGATAGATTTCAATATAATTAGTTGGGATGTTGGAAGTCTGATTCTTCACTGTGTAATGGATGTTTCCATATGTTCTCTACATTTAATGGAATTGTTTTAGTGAAGATGAGACATGAAAGGTTTCGCAGGGTCAAAATGCAGCAGGTTTGTTTGTTGAATCAAATAAAACGGATGCTCTGCGTGAGACTCGAGCACACGTGATGGGCTGTGTTTAAACGAGCTGATTTATTAGCAGCTCTGTCCTGAGCTCTCCAAGCTGAATGTGCGCTCGCAGCAGCCAAAGAAGACACGTTTGATTCTCGCCTGTTGCATTTCCCTCATTCAGTACAGGAAGCTCACGATCCTGTAGGCCAGAGTTAATTCAGTGCAGACATTAAAGTAATTGTCTAAATCAGGGGTCCTGCAGGTTTTAGATCTCACCCTGGGTCAACACACCTGAATCACATGATTAGTTCATTACCAGGCCTCTGGAGAACTTTAAGACATGTTGAGGTCATTTATCCATTTAAATCAGCTGTGATGGATCACGGACACGTCTAAAACCGGCCCTCGTGGACTGGGATTGGGGACCCCTGGTCTAAATGTACGGTGGCTTTGAGAGGTCAAACACACTGAAGCTTAATGAAATACCATCAGGCTGAAAAAGCACAGAAAATAAATAAAACACAACGGGCTAGACGCTGACATGAACAGCTGTCCATCATGCCATTAAAACACACGTTACCTAATCCTCAGCTCATTTTAAGCACGTCTCAGTCTTCTGTTTGCTTTCTGTCACTTGCAGCTGGTCCATCCCCAAAAACACTTGTTGTGTTTGGGAGATTTATGTTTTTTACTTCATCGTGTTTTTTGTGTGCTCTTACAAGTTTCAGTGTGTTTGACCTCTCAGAGCCACCATAGTAAAATGTCTTAATTTTCACTGCAATAATCTGTGTTTTTGCTGCATTTGAAGCTGTAAGGCTTATTGTTGTAAAAGCATGGCGGGGGTTCTTCACATGAGGCTTGGACTGAGTGAACAGTTGTGTAGTTGAGTAGCTGTGGCGTAGAAATCGTTATAGGAGCAGCAGAGCGTTGGGAAAGCTCTGAGCCCAAAATCCTGTTACAGTAAAACTAAAACTAGTTGAGGAACCTGGAAATGTGTTTTGTCTCTTCTGGCGCCGTCTTCTCATCTATTGTGGACATCATGAGCTTTCACTGGGTTTCTAATTACCGGTGCAGGGCCGAGTGCGCGGCCTCGTATTACACCGTTAGCTTTAATGTCCGCGGGCTATAAATAGTGCAGGTGTCGGCTCTCTGGTGCTCGGTCTTCATACAGACAGGAAATAGACTCTGCTCAGTGCGCTGCATTGATTTAACTTAATATTCACTGAGATGAGGTAAGCTGTGTTAATATGACACGATTTAACTAACTGACTAAACGATGCAATATTTGGTGAATTATTTATATTTAATTGTTTTTGCTTCCTTGTTATGAATCTTTCTTACGCCACCATCACGTTGAGGCTGCACAGCACATCCATCAGAGTTCATGTGAGGACAGATTCCTGTTCACTGTGGGTCGGGGCAACAGGTTTTCATGACACAAAAACTGAGTGAGCATCAGTGCAATTTAATGATCTTCTTTCTGTACCCAGTTGCTAAGCAACCTGCACTATTCTGCCTGAAGCCGCGGCGTCCCAAAAGAAACATCACATCATTGGTCTGGAGAGCTGAGGAATGAGACGGGGAACGCAGAGAGGTTAACCCAAAGAGTCCGGCCGTTAACCCGCTTCCTGATGATTTGCTCCTCTAAATGGTCCCACATGTTTTTGATATTACCTCCAACGCTTTACTGTAACCAAAGGTGTGACAACATTAACAGAATTAATCACGTCCTGTTACACCGGACAAGCGTGAAGCCTCATGTTGGACAAATGTGTTTCCCCTCTGGGGCTCCCCAGCCTCTTTACAAAGAGATCCCAATTAAGCTGATAAGTTTCCTAAAACTCGATCCTCAGCGTCTGACGGCAGTCCGTTGTTGGCTGTGGGCGGGGGAGAAGGACAGGAAGGCTTCAGCGTCACCGGCTCTACGCTCCCTGCCTGAGACGATTTCCTGCTGTGAATCATGGAGGTGGAGGAGAAAAGAAATAAGAGGGAGATGCTGCTGCAAAGACGCAGCTTGAGTGAAATCAAGCGTTTCGGTTTCCCTTCTCTCCAAATCCCAGGAGAGGTTGTTTTTCCTTCAGTGGTGCTTGCTCTGGCTCCGGTGTGCACAGAAAACTTTATTTTTAAAACGACAGACAACAAATGGGCTGAAAAGGTCTGAGAGGACAGAAGCACTGCAAGAACTTCAGTCTGAGTAAAGATCTGAGACTTCTGTCTTAATTCGTTGTGTGATATCATTGTGTTTCTCTGTGCTTCACCTTCACAGTAGACGTTCACCGTAGTTAAGCTGTGGAAACATGTAAACACAGTTAGAAATGCTGTGAAGAAAATGTGTGTGTTGTTCTGCAGCATTGATGGAGACGCTTCTTCTTGGCCCTGAGTGGAGTTTCTCTCAGGGAAGCTCCAGGAGGCAGAAAGTGCAGTCTGTCTGTAGGCGAGAACAAAGCCAAGAAGGTTTTTCCTTTTAATGCTGCAAACATGGACTCATTTTAAAAAGGGAGGTAACACTTGCCCCTTTTAGCCCCACTGGAAAGTCAGCCCTTGCCTTCTATTAAATATTCATACGAGTGATGGATGCACTTATTTATTGCCCGATATTTTCCTTGTTTGCTGCCAGTGACGGCAAATGAGACCAAATTTGTTACGCTCTGTCATTTTTGTGGCACCGCATCCAGGAATTTGATGCATGGCTGAAGGACTAAACATCTTAATGAATATTTCTGTGTTTCACCAGCATAAAGGAGGGCGACAAATTACAGCAAAACAAAGCACGAGTAGCAGATGTAGGCCTACTTTTAAACCTTAGTATTAGCTAAAAATGTCACATTTTGCATGTTTCAAATGTGATTATTTGGGGTTAGTTTTTGAAACATTCGATTCAAACATGGCAACGGCAGCTCCGGCTTCCTCCCACAGTCCAAAGACATGCAGTTAGTGGGGTTAGGTGTGGGTGGTTGTGTGTCTCTGGCGACCTGGGTGTACCCTGCCTCTCGCCCTATGGTAGCAGTGATGTCTCGGTGCAAGAAGGTCCGGGGTTGTTTTCGTGTGATTTCCTTCCACGGATAAGTTCGTTACGTTTACTGGTGTTTCTAAATTGGTCATGTGTATGAACGTGACAGTGAAAACATTTTCTTTGGGCTCTCTGGGTCAAGAAATTAGATTTTGTAGATCTGAGAACTTCTAGGTACCAGCTGAAAATAACAAACTGATCAGCTTTTAGATTTTAATTTGAAGCTGACTCAGTCTGAGCCTACCGAGAGAGTGTTTATTAAACAGGCACAACATGATAATAATGCTTAACATCAAGCTGCTCGTGAGCAAACATAAGGTCACTAACATTTGCGGCAACATGTACACATAATGAGTCTAAAACAATAACAACCATAATGGCAGTGAAAAGCCTCTTCACCTGTTTTTGCCATCCGTCCCTGGGTAATAATTACTAATTACAGTAGAGTTAATCCTCCACATCCAGGTGAGCACACCCAGCTGTGACTCATCCTCTCTGGCTCGTTCTCCTCCTGCTGCATCATAACGAGTGGTTGGTGCCGTGTGATTGTAGTGTAACACTGTCCCCCGGCCTCTTTGCCACAGCGACGGGTTTAATGATGCATCTGGGAGAAAATGTTGGACTCGCAGTAACGTTGGACACTTTCAGGAAACACACATCCTGAGTTCAGGAGGTGGTGCTGGTGGGGATCCGTCTTTTTCCACTGATTCATCAAAATATCTGTCATTCCACATTTACTTGTAACTTACTGGCAGGAACCTGAATGCAGTTTGACTCTTTGGATCTTTATTCAGTCCTGGCAATGATAAAGTCTTAGTCCTGCCACAGACTACACCACAACCGGTGTTCTGATACTGTATGATGCCCTCTCTTGGTCGTGAATGCCACTTCTTTGCTTCTAGTACCTCTTCATCATCATCATCTTCTCCTCAGCTCTCCTGAAACCCTGGTTTGTCTTTTAAAAGCTTGAAAATGATTCCACGGCTTCACTTTTCCCGGGTTCAACCTGATTTTCAGTCGCCGGCAGAGTCGTGTTGTAATTGTCTGCTGTGTCTGCTTCCACACTTGGCACCATATGTTTTTGTTTGCCTTCTAGCTCTGATTTGCCATGTGGGGATTTTTTTAATGCGCTTACATATGTTTGTGTTGGTTACGCGTCAGACGTGGTGCTCTGCTGCCCACAGACATGCTTTTGTAACGTTGCCAGCTGATCTGTGCGCTAGCAGTTAAAAAATGCACAAAAAAGAGGAATCGCTGTAGATGTTTGGTGGTGCCCACCCCCCCACCCCCCAGCTCTTTCCCTCCATTAAATGTATTGTTTGAACATAAAAGCTCATTAGTAGAGCTTAGAGTTAGAGTTTGATCAACTCAGAGACGATGTCTCGTGTTTAACTGTGAGAAGAGGATCCAGAAGTTTCACGTTTCTTGTGTTTTCTCACAGGTTCATTTGCACATCAAGGAGAATGAAACCGTGCTTGTTAGCAAAATGCTGCTTGTTTCTCTTCTTGTTCGTGGTCATTGTTTACACGACCGCATGAATTCTCAGCCGAGGCTTAGAGGAGATCTGAGCAAAAAATAAATTATTACATCCATCCATCCATCCATTCGCTTCTCCTTTTCAGGGTCGCGGTGCTGGAGCCTATCCCAGCTGTCACAGGGCGAGAGGCGGGGTGCACCCTGGACAGGTCGCCAGTCTGTCGCAGGGCCAACACACAGGGACAGACAACCATTCACACTCACATTCACTCGCACATTCATACCTAGTGACAATTTGGATTTTCCAATTAACCTATCCCCACAAGCTGCATGTCTTTGGACGGTGGGAGGAAGCCGGAGTACCGGAGAGAACCCACGCAAACACGGGGAGAACATGCAAACGGCCTGATGGTGGAATTGAACTCAGGACCTTCTTGCTGTGCGGCAGCAGTGCTAACCACCGTGCAGTTAACAGAAAATGGTACTTGTTCATTTGTTAATGCCTTTGATTAATTGCTTTGACAGTGGAATGACAGTAAATGTGACGTGCTTGTATTTTATGTTTTCATTTATTTATAATTAGTCACTCTGGACTTTTAACCAGGGTTTTATAACCAAACATCATTCGCTCAGCTACGCTGCTGCTGCTGCTGTTGTTGTTGTTGTTGTTGGTAAGGGTTTGTGACTTCTCGAGCTATTAGTTGGTTAGTTGGTTATATTTTGAGAGCATATTGTCATCGTGCCATCAGGTTACACAAAGACACTTCTGTACCAACGCTGCTTACTTTAGCTACACATACCACCATGAAGTAAAAGTTGATACTGTTACTGAACAAACATGTGGAGCGTAATATTGAGCAGTTAAAAGACCTTCAGTGGTCACATGATTACCATTATATTTGCTACATTTCATGTTTTCTTGCCTGTTTGTGTTTTTCCTACGTGTACGTGGCAGACAGCTTAACAAACAGGCCTGATTTGCTGAGAGGGAATCCTCTTTAGCAACATCAAATGGGAGAATCGGATTGAAGCTTTGACCACATGCGGTCATCGTCAGCACTCCCTCTCCCGTGTAAGGAAATGCTTCATTTGCCTTTACATCTGTCAGCAATTAGCTGTAATTATTTAAGCCAACAAGGGCAGCTTCAAAGGCTGAGATCATCCTGCCGTGCCGATCAGCCTGGGATTGTTGCAGCACATTGTTTTCTACCTTGCTGTTTGTTCTCATTTGATCTGTGCAGCCTGCACTTAGTCTTGTTTTCGCAATATGCTTTGCTTATTCAGGTCGTCACCGCATGTCATGCGCATTCGTGTAAACAGAATCGATGACCTGCTACTTTTAGTAAATGTTCCTCTCTAGGATATCACAGAAAGTAAGAGTGTGTGTGTGTGTGTGTGTGTGTGTGTGTGTGTGTGTGTGTGTGTGTGTGTGCGTGCGCGTGTGCGTGTGTGTGTGTGTGTGTGTGTTTTTACATGTACGTATGAATAAAAGGCCTGCTGCATTCCTTACATATGAAAAGGGCAACACTTCCCACTTTGTTTATTTAGTGATTACCATAAAAGCAGCCGTCTGACAGGCTCCATCTCCTCCTCATGTTTATTAATAAGGGTAAATGTTGGTGGCTCTTATGGCTCAAGCTCAATATGTTTATATCAGTTATATAAGAGCTGTACTGGCACTGTTAGAGTGGAATCACTGGGAACTGGAAACGCGTGCACTCTGACATGTGCTGCGTCATAAATACAAACAGATCTGCCGACTTTGGCTCGAGTACAAATCTCCTTTTGCTGATACACGTGTTATACCATACTTTGTAATTAAAAAGTGACAGAGCAGGTTTTTAAGGATTTATATGCTGCTTTCTTTTTGTTTGGGAATCAGTTGTTCTTCTGATTCCCAAACAAATGAGATGAAATGATAGAGATGGAAACTGGTTTCCCGTAACTCCAGTTCTTCTTTAGCTCTCTGAGCTTTGAGAGAAAAAGAATCAGTTTTTGTTTAATGGCAGGAGCTCGGACCTGGTTTTGGCTCATCATACAATCACCCACAGGATATCCCCTTTTTGGTTTTTCCCCACACACCCATCTCTCTGATGGGGGGAAAGTGTCTGTGATTAGACGAGTGCCAGTCTAGGTGTCGTTGTAAATGTGAGCTGTGTGCATTTTTAAAGCGGACGCTGTTGTGTCAGGTCTCGCTGTTGTGGCATTATGAGAAACGAGGCGACGACACAAGCAGGAGCAAACATCCTGCAGATGCTTCAGTCTTTCAGGGAAATCGTTTCCTGAAAGCTGTCTGGCTTAGACGAGCTCATCCCCTCCGCCTCTGGAAACACTCGGGCTGTTAGCAGCTGGATCTACTCTGAGACACCAAAGATGGTTTTCAGAAGGGAAAAATGATATTTGTACATCAAAATATATATTTTTTGCTTATAAAATACAAATTATAACGGGTGAAACGAGCCACTGTGTTGAGATAATTGTTTGAGCATGCTCAGACAGCAGCAGCTGAGGCACGTGGAACAAATGCTTTGGACCTGCCTGCTCTCATGCGTTCTGCAATATAACTGTATTTATTTCAGCTACTTCACAGTCGGCACTTAAGGGCTTAATTTAGTGTGTTTACACTTTTATTCATAAAGTGTATTGTTGTCATTCAACACCACATGAATCAACACTGATTCATAATTAGGGATGGGTACCGGTGTCCGGTGCCATGATGGCACCGGTTCTGACATAAACGGTAGTAACCAGACCGAAAAGCAGCGCACATTTCGGTGCTTTATTTCGGTGCTTTTTTTCCCTGAGCTGTGATACACTTCTAGCCAATAATTTTACGTTTCCCAGGATAGTAGGCGGGTCCAGGTACGTGCGTTCTTTTAGAGCAGAGCTACAGATTAAAAATGTCCAAGGCGAAGCGGTCAAAAGTCTGGCTGTACTTCACAGCAAAATATGCAAACTCAGCAGCAACAAGTGCTTTAAGCTGATACTGTGATACTGTCAAAGGAGGTAACACCAAGAATCCGATGAAACACCTGGCGACGTATAGCATTTTTTTTAAAAGCCCAGAAATGCGCCGTATTTGATAGCTTGCTGCGAGACCTCACACCGAGCGCATCTACTGTGCGTGGGTTGCCTGTTATCTGACCCGGAGTTAGCAATATCCCCCAAAAACCCCGAAGAGGAGAGTCCTGGCCCCTAGCCCTGCCAGTGTAGCAGAAATGATGAGGATGATGATGCAGCAGCAGCCGTTCTTCTCTGCGTGAGTAGCTTAATGTTGTTCGTGTGTAATTTACGTTGAGTAGGCTAACCACGTTATTACATTAATGCAGGTAAGGTGAACTAGCAAACATCATCATAGCTACATGCTGCTGTCTTCTTGTTTGATGGCAGATACTCCCTTCACCCTGGACAAAAAGGCTAAAATGACCAAAGAAAAAGTGGAAAACAGTTAAACATGAGAGGTTTTGGACAAAGTTTGTGTTTTTTCCATTGTTTAAGCTTCCAGCCAAGAGTGATGCCATATATGCCCCATAGCTGCAGAAAAGGCTAACATTGTTATCTTTTTACAAAAAACCAGCTGAATATGAGAGGTTTTTGGACCAATTTTGTGTTCTCCATTCTTTAAGCACCGGTTTGAGCACCGTTTAAGCACCGGCACCGTTTCAAAAGTACCGGTTTGGCACCGGTATCGGATAAAACCTAAACGATACCCATCCCTATTCATAATTTTTAAAAAATATTACTTCTTTGGATCAAATGTATTTTTTCTTCATTTTATGCCCACATGGATTTGCACTTGTATCCAGTAGTTTTGCTCCTCTTGTACTCGAGCCCTTCTCTTCCACGTTTCCTGTCTTGTGCCTCTCGAGCTGCGCGGCGTTTCTTTGCTTTCAGAAGAAACGGTCATCCACGGTGCACGACCTGAATGCTCAGTGACAAGATGAGCACTCAGGGATAGTCTGAGTGGTTCCTGTATTTCAAAGATGATGTGCACTTGTGTTTGTCCAGTAGCACTCGGCACCTTGTGGGCAGGTAATGGTTACTGTTGCTGTAGAATACAGCAAAAATGTTTTTTCTTCATATTCTAAAGCTTATAAAGGCCCATAAACAGAACTGTAGCACAGCAGTTTATAAGGGCATGTAGCAGAACACCATGTGAAATATTTCTGTGTTCTGGCCAGTGTGACTTTGTGCTGCTACAGGAACATTTGGAGATTAAATTTGGGATTTAGCAAACTGAAAATGTCAGAGGGATCCGCCTTCAAACGAATCATTTCACAAAACGACTTAAAACCTCTTCAAAGAGTTTTTCCTGTGTCTGACCTCAGCTCTCTGTTTTTCTAACTGATGTTACTTCTAAAAGTAAAAAAAGTTTAATTCATCGCATTCAGCAGTAACGTGAAGCGATCCAAGTCTTTGATGGAGGGAGTCGATTTTGCGACATGTCACTGGCACAAAGGCTGATTCTGGTCATCTGGATGTTTTCAGGGGGAGAAACGTTTCGTCATCATCCAGGCGACGTCTTCAGTCCCAGCTCACTGCAGGTTTCCCCAGTCTTATAAACACTACATTTGCACCGGCCTGCCCAGTTTCTCAGTCAAATAGGAGCTCAAGGTTTCAGCGTCAAGATCAGGAGAAAATCTAGAAGTTACTTGAAATGATTTTGTATTAAACAGTCTAACATTTTGACTCATCAACCAAAGGTGTTCTACACAACTACACTGTAGCTGATATATCTTATTTAACCTCCTATCAGCTGTCTCAGTGAGTATCCATCCATCCAGTTGTGCTTTAAAGATTAATGTAGACCAATCGTTCTGTGTGTGTGAACTACATAAATCATGAATCACTGTTTCCTTGGCTGTTAAGTGGGAAATAAACTCCCTGGTGTCTCACTCTCGTCACTTGCTGTGTGTACAGAGATGTACTTGGCAAACTCCGCTCTGCTGTTCCATCTTCACATAAAGCAAACCGACAACTGTACATTAATTGTTGAGTGCAATAGTAAGTCTGCCTGTGCCAGTTTAAGCTGCGAGGCTTAACAACGTTTGTGGTGGAAACATTGTGCTTCTCATTTTTTGTTTGTTTTCCAAATTCTGAGCGATTTCTGTGAAACGTATTTCATTCTTGGTGATTAGAAGTAGCTAAAGATTCTTTTTGATCTCCGTGAGGCATGAAAGACATTTTTACACCAACTCGAGCAGCTGATGTTTAGCTCACCGTTAGAACCAAGGTTTCCCGTGTCAACTCTCAACCAGTGACTACTTCATGCACGTGTACCGGAGTTCGAACATTTTCGGTTAGAGGATCAAAGAGTCTATTCACACTTATAATTGGTTACATGACTGCAAACAGCAGCAATGAATTATGCAGCAATTAGTTACGGCCAACACTTCTCAGCTCGTCTTAATGCTGAACGTGTGATAATCAGGTCAAGGACAGACTTCTCAGTCTAACCAGCTACCTGAAGTTAATCTGCACTTCAGTCCTAGAGTACAGCAAGGAGGGATTGTGCTGATCAGGCTTTATTAGCATCCATTAGATCTCCAATTATTCTTTACTCTGTTGTCGTGTAGAGGCCAAAGGTATGTGTTTGTGTGTTTGCAGAGCTTGGTGTTGAATGCAGCGGTGTCATCAGTCATGAAGTCGGTCTATTTATACTTGTTGTTATTTCCTGACGCCTTTCTTCTCTTTTATAATTTCTTGAATCTGTTTCTTCTAAACTAACTTTTGTCCATAAGACAAATATGGACGGGTTGATTTTGTTGGGTTCACTTCATTGAACCTGAGAACCAGCCTGTTCATTTATGTCCTCTGTAATGGTCATTTGTTTTGGGTCTGCATCTTTTGACTTATTCAAGCCACCCTACTAAGTCCCGATGGACATCCTGCGCTTTCCATTGGTTTCTCGTGCGTTTAGGCTTTTAGCTCCAAAGAGGAAGGAAATCACAAAGTAAACTGGGAAGGTTCATTTTTCCTTGGTTCTCAGGAGGTTAATCAAAGGTTGTTGGACATTAGGGTCACTGTAAGCATGAAGTTTTCTCAAAGGTGGCTTTAAAATGCAAGACAAACGAGGATGAAAAGAAAGGAGGAGCTCTGTAATTTCTATTTTTAAATAAAACCTCATTTATTCTGTGACACTTCTACTGTGTAAGGCCCAGAGGAATATTCAGGAAATGTTATGTAATGCACTGTATTCAACTACTCACTGGCTGGACACTTCTGTCAGAGCGTCAGTTCATACTGATGTGAGAGCATCTCCACATTCATGATGCAAGGATTGATATCTGAGCCAGTTATCTGGTTTCACTTAACCCAGCATTTGTAATCAGGCTGAGGTAGTTATTAAAACAAACCTCCAGCTGTTAGAGATGGGCTAAATCTGTGATAATATTTCTGACAGTATATATATTTTTAAAACTATGATGTATACGGCCTGCAGACAGCAGCAATTCTGAATGTAAGTAGATGAGGCGCCGTCTTTCTTTTCCACTGAGCTACCACCGCTGATGACACACTTCCTAATTTAAAGTGTGAATCTATTGAAACAAGGTGTCAGCAGCAGCATTGTAGAGCAACAGCAGTGACACATGTCAGAGGTAAGAACAAAGCACGGGTAATGTTTTCCCTGGAAATTCATTCCACAATAACTGAAGTAACTGAACCATGAAACTCTGCAGGAGCTGCGCATAATAAAACATAATGTTGTATGTTGGGTCGAGCTTTTTAACCAGTTGCTTCAAGCACTGCTTTTCCACCAGTGATCTCTGTCCACCGTTTATATTAAGCCTCTTTGATACCAGGAAGGAGAAGGAAACGTTGATCGTGTACGTCGAAGGTATCAATGCTCGATCATTAAGACGCAGAGCAACAGAATATTTAGATTTTTATTCTTTCTGTTGCAGCCTGCGTGATGTTTAATGAGAGAGGTGCCCAGTTTAGCGTCGTCTATTTAGGCACATATAACAATCAAATTTAAGGCTACGTCCACACGTACCCGGGTATTTTTGAAAACGCAGATTTTTCTATGCGTTTGCGCCTTTCGTCCACACGTAAACGGCGTTTTCGGTCACTGAAAACGGAGATTTTCAAAAACTCTGTTTTTGCGTTTACGTGTGGACGAGGTAAACGGAGAACATTTTTGACGTCACACTGTGCGCCACGTTATTGTTTCGGTGAAATTAATTTCTACAATGGCGGACTTTGACAAAATACTGTTAATTCTACTCTCTGCAGTGTTTAAATGCTTACATATACACACACAGTTACTGTCCCTCCACACATACGATTCAGTTCTGCTTCTATGCGCCATCTTTGTTTACTCTTTCCCACCCAGGCTGACTTCTGATTGGCCAACATTTCTACACGGATAGGAATATAGCGCCACCTGCTGCTTTGGCATGTTACTAGCAGCGTTTTCCTTCATTTTTGGCTTTTATGTGTGGACGGGATTTTTTTTATAAACGAAAACGGAAAATCTTCGTTTTCAAAAATACCCGTGTACGTGTGGACGTAGCCTAAATTGTGGATAAAATTGTCTATGAATCTATATTTTTAACTCTAATCTATATACATCTATAATTTTTAATATAGATTTGTAGGATTCGTATGGAAAGACAAAGACTTGATCCAAATGTCAAAAACAAAAACCCCCTAACATCAGCGCACAGAGGTTTGAGAGTTTGATGGTTTTATACCTGTTGATTTCTTAATCATTGCTTTCTTGTTAATACCGAGTTCTGAACCAACCGTCCGGATGTTACACCAAGAAAGGAGACCGTCAGACTAGGTAGTGTTCAGTGTTCTGTTCTGATGCTGTGTGTACGCTACCTGTGTGATATGACGATATCTGATGACGATATGAAAACTTCTGTCGTTTCATATCGCGCTGTCTTTTGTTTTGTGGTGTCGCAAAATGAACTCTTTACAGGAATATTTTATATCGTTTTGATGGTCACTGTAGCGGCTATGACCACACTACGGACGGACAAGTGACTGTTTTTACACGTTGTCATTAGCAACAACGACGGTAAACCCAGCGTGTTCGTCCGCTTGTTTATTTACCAAATAAACCTTTCACAATAAAGCTGAAGATGTCACGATCTGGCTGGCAGACCGTGGGGATGTGTGGGGAAGGAGGACCCAGGCGCGGTACTCTGTGTATAAACAGTGCGTTTATTTACAGTGATGGAAACAATAACAGTAAATCCCCATGCTCTCCCGTGACTCCCGTGTCGTGTCTTCCCAAAAGTCCGTGCTCCGTGTTCTCCACTGCCGTGTGTCCACACACACCCCGTGCCTGCTGCCCTCCGAGGTTCCACGCTCCTCCTGAGGGGAAAATGACAGAGGCAGCCGTCAAGACACTTAATTCCAGTAGGCATACACTCAGACTTTAGCTAAGCAGAAGACTAACGTGGAGTCTCATGGAATGATCCCGCGTCGGTGGGAGCTCCAAGACTCTCCTAAGTAGCTCCCCTGACGAGCCCTGATCAGCGGCAGGTGTGTGGCTTCGGGTGTGGCCAGTCCTTCCGCAGGGCCACACCCCTCAGGCCTGCAGGTGGCTGAGCTCCATCCTCCAAGCATCCCCGCAGACATAAACACACACACTCACATCTACAATCATGGAGGAGAGCAGCAGCAATACCAAAATACATATAATAATCATAATAATAATATGATACATGACTGCTCAGGGATCCTGGGTCGCCCAGTCCCAGGACCCTGACAGAAGATCCTGTTGAGACTTTTTGAAATAAACTGAAATGATGACAAAATACATTATTCTCAAACATCACATTTCAGAATATGCATCAAACAAATGACCTCAAATAAAAAAAGGTAACTATAAATGGTGCCAGTGAGGATGAGGCAGAACCAGGTAATTATGGGTCAAACTGGTGTTTGACTGAGTGCTCGTATTTAAACTGCTATAAATAACTTGTTGGTCTATAATAGTTGAAACATGTGTCAGATGTGTCCCTCTTGAGCCCTGCACCACTTTTCTTTTTTACCTTTGGGTTTTGGGTTGTAGATACAAACACATACTTTGCCTTGAATGTTATTCACACAGAAATATGTGGCTTGAAAGTGAATTAACCTGTGGCAAACCCTCACGTGGACACCTGCAGATATGCATTGTGACTAAATGCCACATTGTAATTAGTTTGTACACAGACAGACAATCGTAGTAATGAAAGCTAGTGCAGACTGAGCCATGCTGAGCAATTACTTTGCTTTCAGTGTCATCGTAAGGCAGTGAAATAAGGAATTTGTCTTGCTATTGTTCAGTGAGCAGGCAAGACATATTGTGCATAATTTATTCCAGGCAATCAGTTGGTTTAAATGCTCAGAAGCACGCAGAAGACTGGCACAATGGAAGGTCTCTCAGCCTCATCATAACTTTGTCACTTATTCTGTGCGCTGACAATACATGTCATGTTACATTATTTGCCTTGGATGAGTGTGGGCGGGAAAGGCAAACAAGATTAGTTGATGCATGCACTTGTTTTTCTGTGAGGCCTTTAGAAATGGTTTAGTGAGTCAGTGCCAGTAGCACACCCATCAAGCTCATTTCTGACAGCAGTGGATATCTCTGAAACTGCTGGAGTAATTCTCTGCCGGCACGCTAAGGTTGCTTCGAGGTGGTCCATCTGAAGAGCTGCTGCTTGAGACGGGCTGGATTTCCCCCCCCTAACCAGTGTGTGCTGGAAAATCTGCCTCCATTTCATTCCTTATATGCACTGTACACCAGCTGTGAAGCTCACTTTGGTTTCTGTGGGCTGTGGGTTAAATCCTAGACCGAGTTGGGGTTTGTTGGACTGAGAGTCTACACTGAGCGGTGCTGAACAAATACAACTCATCCTAAAAGATGTTGATGGATTAAGAGGTTTTATTCAAACTAGAAAGACAGAGGGCAGCAGTAATAACTACGACCCACACAGGTTTGAATCAGCTATACTACTTGTATAGTTACTCTTTTATAAAATCTAAATGCTTACATGTCACAGAATGATTAAAATTATTAGGTTAACACAGAATTTGCAACAACTATATTTATTTTCTTTTTTCCATTTTCCAGATTCGACCAATCAGAGCACGCTCAGTGTGCAAAGGCCTTTACAATATTGATGCATTTAATCAGTCCAGTAGTTTCAAGCCCGTAAATATAAAATTCCTGTAATTCCATAAAAAACCAAAACATAACGTGTACACTTGCATCATGTCTCGGTGCTACAAATGCACACTGCATTAGAGCTGGTCTCTCCAGCCTCAGTGTTGTAGACTATTGACATGTTATCAGTGCAGCTGCGGCAGCTTTGCACTTCCATGCTGATAGCCACTTCATCTGCTTAAACGTCTCCCTGGGGCTGTTAACAGCAATGGCTCTAACAAAAAGAGTAAAATAGGTCACCACTTCAGATAACAAAGCTGATTTGCTCGATAACTTTTACAGTAGAGGCTGTAATACATTGCACAGCCCCTTCAGCTGCAGCCTATTAGTGCTGATGAGCGCTTTCAGACTCTGTAACTCCCATATTGCAGTTGCAAGTTGTGTAACTCATCTTATTGCTTTGTTTTCAGTATCCAGTTTGTCCATGAAGACAAATGTTCTCCTGTATAGTTTCATGTTGACAGAAGACAAAATGGACTTAAATGTTCAGGGTTTCTGTTGTTAGCGCCGCTGTGTGCCCCTCAGCTACACGCTCCTGTTTTCTGTCCATCAGATTTGATTTAAAACCATTTTGCAATCAGTCCTGCTTACTTTACCTCACTGTGACATCAAAGTCCTCCAAACACAACTGATGCATGAGTGAGAGAGAGAGCGTGAGCAGTGTGTAGGTTCATGCTAATGTCAGCATGCTAACATAGTGAGGTCATGTTTTTACAGTTGCTCTATGAGCATGTCAGCTAATTTTGAAGTGGATGATCAGGTTTTCACATGAGAATTAAGAAGAACAGTAAAGTCATCGCAGTTCATCCTTGGACCATGAATATATGTGTTTCATTTATTTATCAGCCTCACGGAGGAATAATGAGTCACCTTTCATTAGCAGGTCATCCAGTAGCTATGAATATCTGTTCAAGTCATGTTCCACAGAGAGGGTTCACTCCCGTGACCTTTCACCTTCACGATAAGAAGCCTGTTAATCAAAGCAATTACAGTCTGTCCACTCAGTGACTACACAGGAAGAAACACTTAAAAATCCCTTGAAAAGCTCGTCTTGTCTTCTGTAATCTGTGATCTGAATGCGATGTTGCTCCAGACACCTTTCCTTTCCAACATGAGCTCTATAAATATACTAGAGGCTCTTTTTCAGTGTATTTGTTGGTTTCCATTCGTGTGACTTGTGTTATTACAGTCCATGTGCACATACATGGTAATGTCTGAGCTGACAGGTGGGAGGGAAAAAGGATCGAAGAGAATGAGCTGAAAATATAATAAATTTAAAAAAATTAATCCATTTAAAATATGTCAACATGGACTTTGTGGTTGTGGCCGCTACAGTGACTGAAACAAAAGGTTGTGTAGCGTTGCGTGAGATGTAGCACTAAAGTGTCACATCCATGGTTTAAATCCACCTGGCATTTGCTGGAACCTCCACTGTGTTCTTTGAGAAAAGGAAAAAAACTGTCAGTGACCTTGTTCTTTTATTCTTTGTTGGAGAAAATTTAGTGATGGAACATCGAAGCCTTTCTGCATGATAGCCCTTCAATTTAGAGCAAATACTCTCTGCTTATTGTAGAGGAGATTTGCTATCTGTCAAAATGGGCTTTTGTGAAAAGGTATTCAGCTGTTTTTGAGCTCTGCAGTGTGTAATGAGCAGCTTTTCATAGATATAAAAATTCAGTCAAACACACATTTAACTGCTGATTGTTGGTGTGACTGCAGGCTTCTTACAGGCCAGTTGTCTGGCTGATACAGTCTGTAGTACATTGCTTGCACGAAGATGAAATACTTGTTTTGACTCTAATAAAAGCTTTGTCTTGTTCTGTTTTCTTCCTAGAAGAACATGACGCTAAAGCCTCAGGAAGGCAGAGACAACCAGGCAGGATCCCTGCATAAGAAAACCCCTTCTAGGGTTCCCAATGGCCTGAGCCTGGAGCCCTGCAGGAACAATTTCCACCACCAGTCCTCAGACCAGGAGAACAACCCCCGCTTGGCTCACTCGCAAGGGAAAAAGAAGAAGCACCTGAACAAGAAACACACGATGGTGAGTTATGAAAAACCAAAGAAACCAGTAAGAGTAGAAGGACCATCATTAAAAACTGTTTTCTTATAAATGCTTGTTTAGTTTTAGTTTCCTTTAGTTTAAATTAAATGAGTACTTCACTTAACAACTGGTTGTTTACAGGCTCTGGAGATGACTGGCTGTGGGCTTAATGGAGCAGCTTTTGTTACACTGTGGCATTTGAACCAAAACCACAGTCTGTTCCTAACACTAACCAAGTTATTCTTATTACATAAACCTGACCAACGAGTCAATCTGAAAGTAAAAGGCCAAGCGCAGTGCCCAAAGGTCTAATGGGAATTCACACGTCTGTAAAAATGGCATAGCTGCTATATTAGAACACTTTGGTGGAAAGCACTTTATAAAGGAAAAAATCACATGGCATACATGCAGAGTTGGGACGCAAAAAGCATATCGACATTTTAAGGACTGAGGTTTGTCCTGTGCTTTAAACTGATGCTTGTTGAGCAGAAAATGGATCCTCTGATGGTGTCGATTTTGATAATTAATGCTAATTCAGCGTCCAGCTGTCAGATGCTCAGAGTTTTACTGGCACGTGTACATTTTACTGATCTGTGCGGTGGGGAAAAAGCTTTTATATTTTAAAATATTAATACAGTTTAATTGATACAATGTAATTTATTGATCTAAATCTGTAACATAATGTTACTAAAGCCATGAAATAAATATGACTGAGTCTGACCGATGTGCCCCTTTTTGGTGAGAAAAGTGGGACGGCCCATTTTTAAAAGTAAATCATTTGTATCGAGGATTTTTGGAAGTTGCTCGATAAAACATTGCACCTCTAATGGTTAAATCAAAGAGTCCAAACGCTCTACAAGAGTGAAGTCTAGCTCCTGTGAGGTGTGGGTGTAATTTAATGTATGACTCAGAACATGTTTTTGTGTGTAGCAAGGTGACGAGGTCATCAGTGAATATTTGTGGCACCCTGATGCAGGAGCGTAGTTTACAGCACTGTCACACACACAGAGCAGCGTCGAGCTG